>NC_141710.1:3110000-3710000 GCF_971803275.1 Cyanistes caeruleus | reverse complement strand
AAGTCTTACATGACATGAATCAGCTGTAACTGCAGAAATAAAGACAATACATGAATTGCTGTGTATTTTTGAAATCCAAAGACAATTAGTCCATTTGGACTAGGAAGTGATGGTCAGAGAGAGCAAGAGCAGTTCTTGCAGGAAGGGATCAAGTGTGACATTCAGCAGTGTCTCTTTATTACCTAAAGGCAACTGGACATTTCCTGTCACCTCTGCACACACAGGACTATCCATGGTCTCTTATTGCATGCACTCTAGAGTCAGATTAATACCATCCTTTTATGTTTGAATTGTAATACACTTAACTGTTATCCCAGTTCTCCTTCTATTTACTTTAGCTGAGCACTGGGTGATAAGTTACTGCAAGAATTTTCAATAAATCAGCCACATTTGGTTAAATATTCATCATACAGAAAATGAAGGCTGAATTTCAAATCAGGGTGTGCTGGTTTTGCATTAATTGACATTTGGTGAGCAGGGAAGAAGTCACCCACAGAATTAATTTTTTTTTTTTTTTTCTGGGTTCTCTGGCTAAGAGCTGCCAAGAGCTTCCTCTGTGCCAGGCAAAAACCAATAGCTGGCTAGCTCTGAGAACTGAAAATGTACTAAACCATTAGGAAGCTAGACCTGCCTCTGTGAGAGCACGGTGAGAGATCTCCCCAGTGCACAGCCTGGATGAGATCAACCTTTCAGTGCTGAGGAACTCCATAAAAACTGTTTCAATTGATAAAAGTTTGAGAACATATCAACCTATGAACACCAATTCTTTCCTGATTCAGGAAAAGGAAAGGGTGAAGATACATAGAGAAAATAACACAGGACACTGAGGTCAGTAAAGAAGGAGTCAGGTAGGAGGGGATTGAGGAGATGCCTTGGTCTTGGGCTGAAAATTCTTTTTGTAAGGCTTTGGTGAAGGTGTAATTTTGATATATCAGACTTTGTAATTCCCTGTAATTCATGAAGGGCACGGGGGGATGCAGCATTCACCCTCAGCCCATGAGAAAAGGGCACTCGTGCTGGAGCGTGTGGATGCTGAAAAGTTCCAATCCAGTGAGAAGCTTGAACAGAGAGAGATGACAAACTCTGCCCCAGGGATAGAAGAGGAAAAGCCTCTGTTCCCAGAGATAAAAGAAGTTTTTTTTTTTTTTTTATTCTACAACAGCTCATCCTTAAAACAGTGCCCCATAAGTTCACATGGCCCATGAAAGCAAACTCTGGGAAAGCATAAGTGGAACTTTCACACCGTGAACGTTTTCCTTTCCCCAGCAGCTGATTCCCTGTGACATTAAAGCCACCAGAGAACTGTTCCTTGTGGAGAAGTCTCCATGGTATAGTGAAAGAAACTCCTCTCCCTACAAGAATTGATAAAAGACTATTGCAGAGGTGGCAACTGATTGAAAATCACAGGTTTTGTCTCTACGTTATCAGAAGGAAAGAAAAGAGCTTCTAGGGAGGGGAGAAGTGTTCTGAAGGTTTTATTCTGATTCTTATTATTCTTTTATTTCTGTTAAAAAAGTTTTCTTTATACCTTTTAAGTTTTGAGCCTGCTTTGCCCTCCTCCTAACTCATATCTCACAGCAGGAAATGAGTAAATAATTCTAGTATATAATTCTAAACCCACCACACAGGGTCTCTGTGCTGGCCATGGAATTGCAGCAAACACTCACTAGGGAGTGCATCCAAAGCCAGGGATGGTGGCAGAAATGCCTCAGGGAGAGAGGGCATGAGGCCACTCAGGAAAGAATAAAAAATGCCACGCAGGCCATGCATGCAATTACAGCAACAGTGAATTCCTCTGAACAGGTCTGAGTCCACAGGTTAACTGGAGCAAACAAACTGGAAGGGAAAAGACTGAATTAGTAATGAAAGGATCTCTGTAAGATTGGAAACGAACTAGTGAGACCCTGGACTCTGAGTAACTGCTTGGAAAAATACAGTAAAATTCTGGGGTGTCTGGAATACCATGAATTGTCCATTTGGAAGAACACTAAAGCAGGGCTAGGAAGATCTGTGCAATATCAGTCTGCAGCTTTTTGTTTGTTTTCAAACAGTTTCAAACAGTTGTGAGTAAATTAGAAATAGGAACTTCACTGGCTGCTGTGAGGTTATTTTAAAATTGGAATGTTTGTTATAATACTCTACCAGAACTTAATGCTTCTTTTGGGAAATTTTCTTGCTGATGGAGGTTTTTATGACTTTAATATGCAATTACTTAAAAAAAAAACACCCTAATACTAAAAAAAAAAATCACAGCTATCAATAACACCAAAGAATGCCACGAATTTTCCTGAAATTATGATTCAATAAACTTGTGATTTCTAACATTAAAGTTGCACTTAGAATTTCATTTGAAAACAACTTCTGCTAATGGAAAATTCAAGTGAGGATCCTGGTTTTGCCTCCCTGGGAAGTTTCCATGGGGCTCATTGCTTGCTTATGAAGAATTTGCAACTCTGAAGTAGAAAAAGCTTTCACGACATGAAATTATTTATAAGGATTTCCATTTCCTAGCCAGCATTAGTACTGCTAAAAAACTGTAAGTGGATCCACAATTATTTGTAACCTAATCAGGTCATAATTGCTTATGAGGGAATGGTTAATGTCAAACTTAGAAGTTATCCTGGCTTTGCCACGCTCACGGATTGCAAAGCTCACGGATCCAAACACAACTTGAAGAGTACATTTTTAATTGGTGGCATTGAACTGGAAACCTGCATAGTTACCCTGACCTAATTTAGCAGCTTTGTCCTTACCCATTTAGCATCTGCTGGTAAGGATGCAGGGGTTTGGGCACACTCACACCAGTGAGTTCACACTGCCTCATCAGCTCTGCACTAGCGCAGCCCTCAGGAATCTTTTAACTTTCCTGCAGCACATAAACACAGTAATAACATCAGAGTTCAATATGGCCAATAGATATCAATTCTTCTGAAAGCCTGGTGAATGCAAAAAAAGTGGTTTTTAAATCTGTGTCTTAAGACAGTCGATATCTTTTGAAAAGTAGACCTCTTTATGAAAAGTGAAATTGATCTTTCTTCAAATTCATGTAAATCACGCATTTGGTTTACCCACCACAGTCATTCCCAATACCTGCCAGGAGCTCTGTAAATAAGAATATTGATTTTGATGACCTAGGGAGGTGGTGCAGTGAGAACTGACAAATCCATTGTAAAGCTAAATGACTCCTACAGTCTTAAGTGGGGAGTTGTTTATATGGCTACTTTCACATGACAAATGCCTGATGTAAGTTTTATTAAACCACTGGCAACCATAATAATATATTTTTAAAATATTAGGCATTACTTAGAGGGTAACAGGTAAAGCTGGGAGGAATTTTAAGGGGGTATTTAAAGTGCATCTCTCTCTCTGCCAAGGCTGCATGACATATTCCCACTACAACTTCAATAATAATTGTAAGAAAATAAAATTTTAGTTGGTGAAGTATAGAAACGGAAGATTAGGAGTTCTTATTTGGTGCAAGTAAATAACTGCATTAGAAAATGCAGCTTTCAAGTAAGAACCTTTCTATTCAAGGTATATTCACTTGTGGCAGTAACACAGGACATTTCCCAGCAGTGACAGGAAGTTTGCAAACTGATTTACATGCAAGGTGTGAGCTGCTTTTGTAGCCTTGAAACTCCTAATGTAATGTGTAATACTGATTTTCACAACGGGCTCCAAAAATAGGGATGGCTTAATTGCAACTTTAAATAATGAAATTGCTTAATTATGCTGACAGATAAAGCACCTGAATAGCTTGATTATGTACTGTAGCTGCAGCATGTCTTAGTGCTGTCATGCTGTAACTTCCAGGTGTCTTAGTAAATTAGATCAGTCGTTCATTCATGATGAAATAATTCTATTATAACCCACCTTTCTTGTTGCTAAATTGCATTAAGCAAATCTGTCTGTTCAATAACAGTCACTGACTGCAGCTAGGCAGAACCCTGTGTTTAATTTTTAACTGTAGAACTAGAAAGCTGCTCAGTTCTGCATTTTTACATAATTCTTCATCATGTGCTTGAACACATGCCTTTCTAGGCTTTGACATTTTCAAGAGACTACCCAGATGTTAAAGTAAAACTGTGGAATCGTTCATACTTCATTGCTGAACTACAGACATCCAGAAACCCTGCCACCAAGGCTGGAATAAACAGTTCATGGAGAAATGAATTTATATTTCTTAATTACACAACCTCTTTGTCTCCTAACCTGCCTTTGGAGTGATGAAGATGTCACTCCTACCTTTGTGAAATGCTTCAGACAGCACCTGAAAGCCAACCCGCTTTTCTTTTAAGATAAATTTCCTGAGGGGCCTCAGGAAATTGCCCAAGTACATTTCCAAAACAGTTTGGGCACGTGTTGAACAAATTCTGGTGCACAAGTGATAAATCACAGATGGTGAAAATGAGAAATATTAGAAATAGCTGACAAATAGGAGAGCGAATGTGACTGTTCACCTTCTAATGATTGTTTGATTGGGAATTCCTGTTCTAGGCTTTAAATTCCTCAAGTTCCCAGAGTACTGTAAAATCAGGATATTAACAGACACTTTAACCCAGCTTGTTTAGGTGTATTAACTCCATATCAAGATTTTCTCTAAGAAATTAAATTATTCTGAGGGCCTTTTCCAAAGGATGTTTTAAGAATGTTATACTTTTTATTTATTATTTCATGGTACTATAGACAATTTTATGCCCTTTTTATTCTCTGCAGAGCTTTCTTCCTTTTCTTTTTCCAGTATTGACTGAGAAATGGGTGTCTTAGGGTCCAAAGGATGTTTGCAACAGTTCTGACTTCCCTTGGGAATGACCAGAACAACATATGGGAAAAAAAGTTGTCCAAAGGACAGCACACAATAGGGATCATTTTCAGAAGGGTCGACTCAGGTCATTTAAAGTCTTGGGGAACAGTAGCTGAGCATGAACAGGTGTGAAAATCCCACACCAATGTAATAAAACAAGTCAGAAAATTCCAAAATGCAGAACGGAAATATGCAGAAAAATCTCCAAATAACTTCAAGCAAAAGCAAGTAGAGAAATTGTAAAATACTGAGCTTGATTGCTCCTTAAGGTCATAGAAGTTTTACAGAAGCACAGAGCAGTCCCCTGCATTCCACACTGGGCTGTACTGCAGAAATCAGGAATGCACAAACCCACACCAGTACCAGACCATACCAGGAGTACTCCAGAGGGGGCCCAAGGGAATTTCTGTGTCATAAAGCAAGTTCTGGACACCTACTGTGACTGCTTTGTCAAGGTTTTGTTGTTACCAGTGATAGAGCAGCCACATTAAGAACTTATATTAAACAAGTTTCTTTCAGTTGGGATCTCAAAGAATATTTTTGGCATTTATCATCACTGGTGACGCATCCTTGTGCTACCAGAAACTGTTCTGAAGCAAAAGATTGAATAAATATTTGTCAAAATACCATTTAAAGATGGAAAGTGGCAATAAAGTGTGTCAGAATAGGCAGGGCTGTAATGGAAGGCACTTGAGGTGCCAGGAACGCAGCAAAGACTTTTAAGTCTTGCAATTATTTAATCTCTGTTGTAGAATTAGTGATTCATTTGTCATTTCTCTTACTGGCTCTGTAGGCAAACACCTCACTGATTTGTTTCTGCAGTTCCATTAAAGGTGTATGCTTAAAGCAGTGCAAGGCCTGCATACTAATTTCTAAAGTAAATGTTTAAGAGCATAAGAAACTCTTTTGAGCTTCAAGTAATTAACAGCTAAACTCCATCATAAAAAAAAAAAAGTTGACTTCAAATAGAGCATCGTGTTGGGAAGGATGGACTGGCAAGCCTGAGGGCTTTTTTCATGCACACAGATGATGAAAACTTGCAGCATCCTGTCCCTCTGTGTACCCTTACCCCTCCTGGACTGAGATGACTGTGTACTTTCCACAAGTATTCCCTTGTTTTCTCTCTCTCTGAATCTCTCAAGAGGGAGGCAACTCACAGCTTTCATTATATGAAGGAGGCTCTTCTCAAAACTGAATGCACACAAATAACAATTCTAAAAAATGTCTAACAATGCAGCATAAAAGAAAAATATCCAGGCATAAATCCTGTTTGATGGAAATATCTAATTTAAAAATACAAATATATATATAAAATGAGTCCAGATACCAAATCAGTTTTGCTTTACCCTCTTATCATGCAACGTAAGTTCCTTCAAAAGTCACTTCTTGCATTACCACATCCTTGAGCAGGTGCTGATTTTAAAAAAGGATCTGGGAGTGATCAAAGGGCTTGACTGCTTCCTCCAGAGAACCCTTGGGGTGTGTGGCCACTGAAGTGGTGAAGCACAAACCAAGGCCTTGCCTTGATCCTTTACCAGCTCTGTGCCCACACAGACAAAATGCAGCACATTCAGATTTATCTAAACTGTCTTCTGTAGTTCCTGTTAGAAAAGGAATTGTTTTGGGTGTTTTTCACAATGAAAAGCATTGAGGGTTAATTCTGGATTATTCAAAGCAATTTATCTCCTCTCACTAAAGAAACAGTAACTTTCTGCATGTTTATCTGGTTTTTCCTGATTTAGAATGATTCCACACCATGCACTGCATTCCCTGTTTTTAATGGGATCAACATGAATTTTGCCCATGGGGTGAAGACTGTTTGCAGACTGATAACACATAGAGAAACATTTTAACAGAGTAAAAGCATGATATTTTAGTAAAAGCCTGTCTGCACAGCCCAGCTTTCAATCCAGACGACAATATTAAAGGCAGTGTCCTTGAAACTCTCTTGGAACAGTGAGAATAAAGAAAAACAATGGCATTGTGTACATGCAAAAGAATGTAAAACAATATGGATTAACCAATAGTAGCTTGCTAAGCCCTGTGAACCCTGTCAGACCCTATAAAAGTGTGCTAGAGATAGAAATAAATGATGTTCACCATACTTCTGTGAAGACTCAGTGAATAGTCTGAGAGGTTTTCCAATAGTAACATCCTGAAAATAATGCTGAACTGTGCATAAAGTACATGAAAGAATTGTTAATCTCTGGCTCAGAAACCTTCTCCCACTAAAAAATGTGTTGCTATCCTATTGATTTAAGAGAAGGAAAGCCTTTTGGCTTGATTCATATTTGTATGAAAAGTGTAATACCTGTGCTGAACAGAGTGTGAAATACCCCATCCTATTTAATGTTACGTATTCCACTCTCACCAAAGGCTTAAATGAATTGTTTCATCATTCAAACTACATTTTTTTTGGTTCACAGATTTCTAAGCAAGCCAAAGAAACAGTTTTAATATTTTATTATCGGCAATTGAGAGAGATGGGGACAACTGAGTGGTGACCAGAATCCAAATTTACTGTGGGTTACATATGCTCACATACACTGCTAGGAGGGCTAGTAATTTTTTACTATGATTGGGTTAAACATCATACAAACAAACTTACACATTTTTGCAACATCTCTTCTACCTGATTCAATCTTCTTCCCTGTGCCACTCTGATCCAATCCTACTGCAGTCTTCAAAGCTCTGTTTGTTCTTGCCAAGGCATCTTGATTATCAAATCTTTTATGCTAATCAGGTCCAAAATACTTTCTGTCTTTGCAGTACTTTGTATGTTATTCTTAGATGGCCCAAATGCATATTTGGCACTTAAAATCACACCTGTGTTCCTATCTGAGACAATTAGATGACAATTTAGATGTCTTTTACTGACTTTGGTAACAAAACTTTTTGTAGTAAGTTCTTGGGCAAGTAAAAGGAAGGAACCTCCTTTACCTGGGTATCTATTGCAGTTTTTATTACCCAGCCTTTTAAAGACCTGACACTGATTTTCTTTAACATTGCTCTTTCCATACCTTTTCTTACAGGTTACTGCTAATGGATTCTCCCACAACTACGACACTTAATTTGCAAAAGGATGAAAGTGGGTAAAATCCCAAACTATCCACATTTTTTTCCCCAATGTTTCTTATAAATAACAAGGATACCCTCAGTAAAAAGTCTGACACCTCTGATTATCAGCATCTTTTGCAGAGGTCCTGTGTCAGCAAGTCACTGATGAAGGCATGTCTGCCCAGGACTGTGGCACTCTGAGATCAAGGACCACTGCATGATGAAAGTGAAAACTTCACAAGTGAAGTGAAAAATTCACTTCATTGAAAAATACAAGTGAAAAATTCACCTAGAAAAAGCCATTGATGGAACAAGTAGGGTTAAATAAACTGAAAGCCATACTGGAAATAAATCCTTAGGTTTATGAACTGATGTAAAGAGACAATCTTCCCAGAGCTAACCTGGCAGACACTGTCACGTGGAGGTTCCAGACACTTCTTGAGCAAGGCTGCTATGGTGTCAAGAGGCTCCAGATGCACTGCTCAGGGGCAGGAAATGTTCAGTGGATCCCTGTATCCAGTCAAGGACAGAGCCTGCAGCTAAGGTGTGTGTCATACCCACCACAGAAATGAGATCTAGACAATTAAACTAAACTTGGAATGACAATTAGCTCACATTCCTTGTCAGTGCCCTGAAAGAATGAGAAGTCTCATGGAGGAGATAGAGCCCAGAGCAGCTGGTATCATAAATTTTACTGATCCACAGTGAGAGTGATAAATGATTTCACCAGTTCAAGCTTCACCCTCTTCCAAGGTCACTGGATTCCTCTCAGCAAAAACAATCTCTGGATCTGCAACTTTATGTTGCACTCATGAAGTGAGCTCAGCAATAAAATGCTCTGCCACGTTTTCCTCTGCTCTGGCTGTGCTTGGGACCGAGCCCTGGAGGCTCCTGCAGAGTCATTTCTACATTTCCCTGTCTGCAGAGCCCTGTCCCACAGGGCAGGAGGGGGAACAGGGACAGCAGCTGGGCACAGCTCCATTCCCAGGCTTCTCTTAACAAAACAAAAACAACAACAGGGAATGGGGCAGTTTGCCACCACAGAATGAACTGTTCTGGAGGTGAGATTTCCAGAGGTATGTCAGTGTCTAAATATGCAAACAATCAACTTAATCTACTCCTGAAAATCTAGCCCAGCTTCTTTTCATATTGAGTAGGATCCAACTTGTTTTATGATGTGGTTTTAAAATATCCTGTGCAATCTAAGATAGAACACTCTGGGTATACAGTTAGAAGAAGGCATCATTTTACTACGTTATAGTGACAATTTCTCACTGCCTTGTCTTCAAAACCATGCAAATTCTTTCCTGACCCATTACTCACATATGTTTTATTTTCAGTTTCTTTTAATTTACTCTACCATATAGGCCAGATGGAGCATGAAGAAGAGATAAAGCAGCAATTTTTATGAGGTCCCTTCATGACAAAACTTACAACAGTATCACCATGACAATATAAATTTATCTTCATGGAAGTCTGGGCACACAACCCATAACAAACTTTATTTATACTTTAATCTTACTTTCTTCTTCAGCTATGAACAACAGCTGAAAATACACTGTGGAAATCAATTGACAGCAGCTGAATGAAAGAACATTAATCAAGTGACCTAAAAAAAAAATGTTTTCTGTCTCTAGCCTCCATCATGTAGGAGTTTCCAGCAGTAGTTAGGAAGGTTTGTGTCCAAGTTATAAGAAACACACACAAATTTCATTCATTGGGAGGACACTGGTTCTCTCTCATTGCAAGGACATAGACTGCACTCAATTTTCAAAATCAAAATACTTCTCAGAAACTTCGCATTATTATTAATTTAGATGCTTAATACAGAAGTACAAGTCCATCTTCAGAACTCAGAACAGCCTTATCTGAAGTGATATCAGTTACTCCTGACTTGCAATCTTCAGTATGATTTAATTTCAGTTTCTTTTGAGACACAGTAAGATTTCATATTGGGTACAGCACAGACTGATTCCAGGCTGGTTAGTGTAAATGAAGAGCAAGTGCTATGACCACCACAGGCTTTCTTACCACACTCATCTGATAAACACGATGGAGATCTCATTTTTATATGTATAAAGAAGGTGAATTAGAAAAGTAAACATTCCTATAGCTACATCTTCAATAGCATAGTTTGAACTCAAAGATAAGAAGAAACTTGCTTTGAAAAAACAGTGCTTTGCTGAAGTCTTTCATGCAAATGATCCTTATCCTACCTAAAATTAATAAATCTATGAAAGGCAACTCTTATCTCTTTAATCATAATTTTCTCGTAATATATTCTTAATAATAAGGCAAACTACATACAGCACAGCAGATGAAATAAAAGGTCTGCAGATTGGATTTACAATATAATAAGAGTGCCTTTCTGTGTGTCAGCACACTCTTTACTGAAAAGGTTTCCATCACTCCCATTGTGCTGATAAAGCAGATTTAAAAAAAAATTATAAATGGAAAACTTTTAGGGAACTGCATGCAATGTCACATCTCTCTCCACTGCCAAAGGATATAAACCTCTACTTACCATTTAAAGTGTCTCAATTAAAAAAACACAACTAGTGCATAAAATGACTAGACAAAGTTAATTCATTTCTCTGTTTTTCTGTGGATCCTAATTAGAATTGTAACGGCTGCTCTGGGATCTGGGAGGTTCCCTGTGCTGTCTAAAGAGCTGACAGGAGGGATCTGGGATCTGGGATCCGGGATCTGGGAGGTTCCCTGTGCTGTCCAAGGGGCTGACAGAAGGGATCTGGGATCTGGGAGGTTCCCTGTGCTGTCCTAGGGGTTGACAGAAGGGATCTGGGATCTGGGAGGTTCCCTGTGCTGTCCTAGGGGTTGAAAGAAGGGATCTGGGATCTGGGAGGTTCCCTGTGCTGTCTAAAGAGCTGACAGGAGGGATCTGAGATCTGAGATCTGGGATCTGGATCTGGGTGATTCTGTGCACTGTCCAAGGGGCTGACAGAAGGGATCTGGGATCTGGGAGGTTCCCTGTGCTGTCCTAGGGGCTGAGGGGAGGGGAAGGTCCTGGATGAGCTGGGTACCTGGTCAAGCTTCCAGTGGAACTCGGCGGGGCGGAAGGTGTCGGCGCGGTGGAAGTCCTTGCGCAGCAGGAGCACGAGGCGGCAGTTGTGCACGTAGAGCGCGTAGTGGTGCCGGTTCATCTCTGCGGGGACACAGCCAGCTCAGCACCACACACAGCTCAGCCCTGCCTGGGAACCTGCCACACTGACAGCACCCAGCCACAGCACACAAACCCTGCATAACCCTGGAGCTCGCTCACGGATCCTTATGGCTCCTCTTGAACTATGCTGCAACAGCTTTGTCCATGGAATCATCGTGTCCCAGCTAATAAATCAAATCCAAACACTTATTTCATCTAACTAAGCTTCAGTGAAGAGTTAGAACTGTTTCTCCCAATCTAAGTCATGAAGAAAAAATACTTTTTTTTATTATTTTTTTTTAAATCAATCAATTCCTGTGAAATCTCTAGCTGTGTTATCCCAGCTGTGTTTGAAATTTAGGTTGTCATCAGGCCCCCCAATAAGCTCTCAAGTCAGCAATGTTTGGAGGGGCACCATCTGAGATTAGTTGTTTTTTTATCAGACCAAATTAAATGAGGAGAGATGGCAACACTACTGCTGGTGAAATTCCCTTTTCATAACACTTTTCCCATACACAGACTCACCTGTCTTGTCAGAGTTGCAGAGAATGGTTTCCTTCTCGGCCCTTAATCCAGGACTAGGTCCATGTTTCATCCACAGAGTGATGGTGAATTGATCAGTTAAATTTTTCGGGACAATTCCATCTGGGATTTTGGCTCCTTGCTTTCCATCAAATTTAAAAATTATGTCGTTGTTATCCATGAGGAGCCCAGCTGTCCAGTTGGTTGTTGCACTGGGAGATGGTAACAGATCAATGGCACCTGAGGAAGCTCCTGCAAATCACATAGAATGAAAAATGCAATAAGAGACCAATGAAAAAGCTGTCAAGACTAATTTAATGTAGGCCAGGGTTCTGAGGCACACTCTTTAGACTATTTTACTACCCAAATGGCCCTACCAGCCTCAATGCTAAATCACTGAAACATAAATAAAACACCCACCATCGTAAACCAGCAGGAGTTTTCAAGTTTAAACGTACTGCACAGAAAACTATAGAAAATAATGTAAAGTTATCTTTCTCAGAAATGTTAATTTTCTGAAATCCATTAATGACATTTCTTCAGCTGTTTCAAGATCTGCTAAGGGTCAAAACAAGAAGAGATAAAAGATCCCAAATCTCTTTAGGAATGCAAAAATTTTAAGCCAAAAGTGTGTAAAATTGTTTCATATAGGCTTTTTTTAAAAAAAAGTATTACAGTTATGATTTGGAAATATTCACCAAAGTCTTGGATTCTTCTCCAAAATTTTTTACTGTACAATTTTGAAGTGATATTTTGAAGTGATGTTTTGAATACCAAAACTAACACCTACATGTTCATAGTTTGAGCATGGAGACAAAGTGTATTTATTTTACAAACTGTAAACATTGCATTTGTGTAACCAGCACCAAGCTCAACAGGTTCTATTTTACCTGCCCATATTTGTATGGAGATATATGTCTAAGTTTGGAATCTCATCCTGTTAGCGTGTTTTAATCCTGCTCCAAGAAAAAACAGTGGATTATGTGCTTGGGAGATTGGCTGGAATAAATCAGGCTTTTCCTATCCTAATAAATCCAGCCAGAGTCGCAGGCTGCTCAGCCATGAACAGAGTCAGAGCTGGAACAATGCAAACAGGATCTCTCTGGAGCTGTTCCCAGAACAGCCTCACCACTGCGTCAGTGCCTGGTGCTGTTTTCTCCCAAAATGCTTCCAGAACAATGCAGGAACTGCTGCATGAAGTGCAGTTTTGGGTTGAGACCCCTGAGGCACCTCTTGCATATAAAAGTGCTTATTTTCACAGGTGATTTCTGCAGTTGGCTCCACCTTCTCTCCCAGTCCTGCGCATTTGGGCTCCAAACTTTGTGCCAGGGTAAGCACTCGGTGATGTTGCTTGCTGAGCTGGACCAGCCTGCTGGCTTAGCTGGAGACAAATCATCCAAATATGATCTACCCAGCCCAAATTGTCCTTCATGATCAGATCAGCAACTTTCTTTGAGCCTCCTGCAATGCTGCACCACCCAGGATAAGGGAAAGAGGGCAGGATCCTTGAGTCTGATACTCAGTGTTTCCCTCTCTCAGTTTCCCATCTGCCACATGTGAGATTTAACAATCCCATTATTTTCTATTTTATTTACATTTAGAAAGAAAGGACACAGCAACAGAGCCATCTTTTCACTATATTTTAGGCTCCTTAACCTATGTTTATTTTAGTGTGATTTATTCTGATGTGTTTTTGCAGTCCAAATGGTGTCTTTTGGACAGTCTGTACTTCTCATTACTGTCAGGTGACAAGGTGAAAGAATGCTTACTAAAATGCTTTGAGGCACAACACTAATAATTCTTTGACTTTAAAATGACTCAAGTGTAATTTAATCATTTAAGCTTCCCACCTTTACCATCCAAGGGTGTGCAAGTCTCTGGGTTATTGAAAGGCAGACTTGAACCTTCTGTCATATAAAAATGAATTTTAATTCACCCTCCTTAGCATCTGCCTTCTCCAGATTTCCAACAGACAAATGAAGAAATTAGCACAGGATTTATAAACAGGATCTTTAATTACACAGAGAGAGCCTTGCATTTTTACATGGTGCAGAGACATCTGAGTGCTCAGTTCTGCACTCTCTGCAGTCACACAGTGTTTCACTGTACAAAAAAAAAAATTAATCATGGTTTTCTTCCTTTTCAAAGGATTTTATCATCCAGGAATTAGTTACAATAAGGTAATTTCTGGGAGAAAGCTGATTTCCAGAAATAATTTAACCTGCTTTCATAAGAGTTCTCTCTACATTAAGGATGGCAATAAATATTAAATCACAAAGTGCAGGCTGAACTAAATGCAATTCTCATGTACAGCACATTGTCACTTACAATCTTTCTTATCGAAGTCCTGTTACAAGTTTCTACCATGTCTGCTCTCTATGAAAACATGGAAAACCTGGACCAAGAAATGCATTCTTTCAGCAGTGAGAATTTTCCCCTATTTATGTACACTCTCAAACCCTTGGCCATCTTCTCAAGTGCTTTCCATTCTGCCCCTTGGCTGATGTGCTGAGCCTGAGCTGAGGTTCATTCCTGACATCTGTCCACTGCTCAGAGCTACCTGCAGCCACCACAATGGCCCTGGCAGACCTGAGAAATGTCTTTAATTCTCTTTTCTACTCCAGTGTCATCAGGTGAGGCAGTCAAGCCACACTCTGCAAGCTGAACCCCTTAGAGTTTGCACAACCTTCCTCAGCTAGAGACTCTTACAGCAGCTGAAGGTACCTGCTCTCAGCCCTGCACTTGAAATGATAACATTGTTAGATGTAGCTGCTATCAGTGTTTGATTCCAAGGTAATAATTTTGTGGTTTAGGTCTCGTTCACAGTCACTGAGTGACTGTGCTGTTTGCAGTTCAGGTCTGTAAGAGCACACAGCAATGTTCTTTTGGCTGCCAATACAGCTTCCTACAGGAGGCAAAAGTATGAGACTTTAGCTATAACATATTTATTTTTATTAAAATTCTAGTATTTTATGAAATCAAGCCTTGCACAGCCTCTCAAATTTAGTGATTAAGGTGCAAATTGTGGCAGATGGATTTTCATCTGCTCTTCTAGAGCCCAGGCATTTGGATAAAGACACAGAATTGAAGTCATGATTGTTTCTGTGATCTTAACTAAGCAATTTTGAAGTTGAAAACATTCAAATTTTATCGCAATGCTACTACTCCCACTCACCTTTACATCCCTTTCTCCATCTCCACAGATAACTGGTAATTGTGACTGCCAACCATTTTTCCCTGGGAATTGCTTCCACATTTTTAATGATTTAGTAACACTGGCTGAAATTTTTCATTTACAAAAATTATTTCCTAAAGGTTAGTCTATTGATCTTAACATATCTGCAGCACTGCTGGGTGGTTATCAGAGCAAAGGCAAGCCCTACACCAGAGCACCCCAAACCAAAATCCACCCATTTATATAGAGAAAATTACACAACTGCTACTGTAGCTCAGACAAAAGCCAGGCAAAAAGATGCAGAAGATGAGAATTAATGTCCACACCATCAGGGACTCAGAGGAGGACTCTAAAGACAGGATATTAGAGCAGGAGAGACCTCTGATCACAAAAGATAAAGGGATTATTTCATGGCCATTGCCTTGCCAGATACAGAATCTTAAAGTCTTAAAAAAAAACCCAGCAGTACTTTCAAGTGTTTAAACTGCCTGTCAAAACTGACTTTTGCATTTTACACAAAGTCATCAAAAAGCCCAAAAAGGGAGGAAAAAATTAGGAACTATTTCTTCACCAGGTCAGCTCTTATTTGAAGTTCATGATTCTTAAATATTTTTGCTCAAAATATTGCCCAGAGTATTGCTTTACTTTTTGTTTGTTTGTTTGTTTGTCCTCTGGCACAGCACTGAACAGCAAAGCAGAAAGCTGAGTTAGGAGGACTGAAAGACTGAAACAGGGAGATTCAATTCCCTTCACATCCTGTGATCTTCCTGTGATGGCAAATCTACACTGGAAACCTCACTAGACTATCACACCAGTATCTGCAGCAGAGGGAAGAAAGGAGAAAGAGGTAAGAATGAGGAGTAAGGAGAAAGGAATAGGAGCAGGAGAGAAAAAAATTAAAAGAAAGCAGGGAGAAAGTATGAGATGAAAATAAATGGAAAAAAAGGATGGAGCAGCTGTCAATTATCACCACTCTCTCCATTTTCATTGCTACGATCCAGAGTGAGCCAGCTGAGCTAAATCCATGCTCACAGGTCACAGGGAACTGCTGTCTTGTCTGCACAAACATTATTATGGCAACTGAAATCCATATTCGTACCACATAATTTCTGCAGAGACTTTTCGGAGTAGGTTTCGCGGTCACAGCCCTTTCCGATGGAACTGGTCTGCAGCTCGATGGTGGTGTGGATGGAGGACACTGGTCCATCACAGGTCTCCAGGTGGATGCTGGGGAACAAGGGGATGCTGCCAGAGCCAGGCCTGTATTCAATCCGTTTGTTCCAGTCTGTAAAAACAAACAGATCAAAAACAACAAGATCCAACGGTGAAGAAAAAAAGAGGAGGGAGTTATGTAATTTCACGTGACATAGTGTTCTCAAAGGTCGCTGTCTGAGGCAAAGAGTTCCTGAACTTGGCATCAGTAAACTACTCTCCTGAAAAAAACCTGGATTTTGGCCTTGTTTTTCTAAGAGTGTCAGGCTTACTTAAGTAACACTGCTGCTGGTTGAGTCACACAGGTGAGGGCTCCACACATCTGCTGACAAGAAGTGCTAATTGGTGTCAGTCTGGAGCTGCAGTGCTCACGCTCCTGTGACAGACTACAAGCCAGCTCTGCAGGGAGGAGGTGTCTGCTGCACCCAGTTTGGTCAGATTTCACAATGTTGTGGTAAGAACAAATGCCTCCAAGGAGCTACACACATCATTCTAATATAACACCTCTGTAGAGTCACTTCTTGCCTTGGAACAGCTTCCTAATTTTGTGAAGCACTAATGACAGGAAGGTCCAGCTGAAAGGATGACTTGTGCTTCCAGCCAGATCTGACTAATCTGTGCTTATGCAGATGCCTCACACCCCGTAACATTTAAACAATCCCCTGCCTCAGGCAGCCACCTGTTTGTGCCACACATACCCCTGTCTGCTCAACTGAAGCATTTAATGTTTGAAATCCAATTAATTATGGTGTTTGCAACACACTTCAGAGAAAACCCAAACAAGCAGCAGTAATTATAAACGTGTATTTTAGCTGTCTTTATAGCTCATATTTTCATCAGGTCACAGGATGACTGGAGCTGGAAGAGAGATCCTCAAAGCTCACTTAGTCCATCCCCTTGCCATGGGCAGGGGACCCTGCCACTAAACCAGGTTGCTCAAGGTCCCACCCAACCTGACCTCAAACGATTTGAGGAACAGGGCATCCACAGCTTCTCTGGGAAACCTGTGCTGTGCCTCAGCATCCTTATAAGAAAAAACATCTCTTTCATGTATCCAATCTAAATCCAACTTAAAAGCTGTTGTCTCTTTTCCTGTCACTACAGGCCTCAGTAAAATCTTTCTATCCATCTTTCTCATAAGTCCCCTTAAGCACTGAAAGGACTCTGCAGGATCTCTGTGGAGCCTTCTCCACACTGAATAACCCCAGCCTGTCCTTAAAGGAGAGATGCTCCAGCCTTCTGGCCATGTTCATGGCCCTTCCCCTCATTGCTCTAACAAGTTCAAATCTTTCTAGGTAAAAGAAGACTTCACAAATGGAAAAGTTCTAGGTCCTGGCAGTCAGCAAAATTCCTGAAAGCAAATGGACAGAGATTCATTCTAAATATCAGTGGAAGGAAAAGTAATAGTGGATAGAAATACGTATGTGCATTTAGTAGGTGAAGGAGTTTGGTGTTTTTCAACAGATCTCATTTCAGAAAGCTTGAAAAGTGGTGCTGGTGCTCTCTCCCCTGGTCTTAAACTGCATTACATTTTTAGCAGACAGGCTGAACATCCATGCAAACACTTTGGAGTATGAGGCACTCCAGAGTCCAGGCAAAGATGTTACAACCACTGGTCTGCATCCCAGAATTCTCAGATCTTCTTCCTGACATAACCCAACTGGTAATCAATCATGCAGCATTTTTTTAAGAGGAAGATGAGACTTCCTGGAACATTCTGAAAGTATTTTTAGTATCTGTTTTTACTAAAATCTTTAGGACTTGGACATTATGAATAAGACAACCATGACACCATGACTGCCTATGCACAAATAACTGAGTTGCTTTTTCAGTTGTAATTTTCAGGTAATTCACTCAGTTTGCTCCATATTAAGTTAAACTTGATCTACAGTACTGCCTAATATCTCTGCAATTGTCAGTTTAAACAGTTCCATTAGAATTTCAAGTACCATATATGGGACATCATTACAATAATAAGTTTCTGTTCCCTCTCCATTGCAGAAATTTCAGGTTAACACTTTTCCAATAGAACAAGAGCAGCAAATTCTTTCAGATACTTCAGGTAAAAATAAAAGAATTTGCTAGTTTTATACAAACTAATAATGAATGAATTATTGATCTTTGTAATCCCTTATTCACCAGTTTAGGCACTGTGTTCCTCTACCCAAAAAAGGAAGATAAAGTCTTATATATATCTGAAACCTTTCTGACTATTTCAGCAGCTTTCAGCCACATTTCATTTCTCAGCTATACCAAATGAACTGTTACTCATGCAAAATATTCATTAGTGGAAGTGAGATGTGACTGAATTCAGAACTGCAAGGCACCTGCAGCTGCACACTCACATCCAAGGATTGTCCTGTAAAACCCACAACATATAAAATGCCAGTGCTGACAAGGAAGAACGATGGGAGCCCTCTGTTTTTGCCACAAGAACTGAAAGAGGTATTTTGTTTCACTGTATTATCCTTTCAGCTTGGCAGAAGTGGGAATTTGTACTCAGAGATCATAAACCCTGCATCTCCTAAATTCCTAAATCTCCCACATTCATCTCAGCTCTAGGCTGTAAAACATCAAGGAGACTTGAACGAGTGTCTCTGTCCCTTGGTCCACTGCATCACCACAGATCAAGTCTCTGTTTCAGTCTTCCTAAACTGCACCAGGACTTCCTTCATTGACTTAGTGCAGATTTAGGAATTCCACCAAGAAGTCCCTCTCCATGCCAAGGGCATTCCCAGGCAGGCATGAGGCAATACTGGAGCAGGTTGCAGTAAAACCTGCGATGGCAGAACCATCCCTAAAGGCAGCAACAGCTCTGTTTGATAAAAACCACCTGGATTATTTCTACAGAACCCTCCCCCAAGAACTCCAGCTCCCAGAGCTGAGGCCAGCACTCTCTGCATCTCACCACCAATGCAGGCAGCAACGCTGGGAAATGCAGAGTTGAAACAAGCAAAAGTAAGTGGTAATAACAGTACAAAGAAATTATTGTGAGAGTAACCCAAGTCCTTAAATTAATTTTGAATGGGGTGAATATCATTGTTTTGCTTTCTCCCAGAATAACATCCCACACTGGACTTACTCAAAAGATCAACCCTTTCCCTTCAGGAATGTGGTGGCACTTTTTTGTTTCCTCTGGAGTGACTCAGAGGAAAAGTCCTACATAACCTGAGTCTGCAAAAGCCTCTGAATTTAGGTATTTTCTAGATAAATTCAGATACATAATCACACTTGAACTGTCAGGCTGCACTTAGATCAGCTAAACCCAACCAACACAGGTTTGACACAAACCTGACACAAATCCTGCTACAACCCCATGTTACACTGCAAACTTAAGAAAGTAAACGCTGTCAGGGCAGAAGACTAATCCCAGGGGGAAAGTCTGAATAAATCTACCACTGTTTAGTCTGGAAGCCTCTGTTTGGATTTTGTAGCTCAACAGGCTTTACTTGGCACTTGTGGCATAAAGCTGCTCCAGACAATGCAAGACAGCCCCAGCTGGGTTATCCCTACAATATCACATTGGAGTGTAAATATCACACATCAGGCTTTTGCTTCAGATTTCATCAATTACAGAGCAGCTATGTAAACATGGATCTTGATTGCTGAGATACTCAAACTGTCCCAAACTCAAAATGGATCAAACTTCATTGACACTTTGAGCCTTTAAAAGTAAATCCTAATGCACTAAACAAATTTTCCTTTTAACAGATGGCTAATGTAAAGACTGTTCTTGATTTCTAAACTTAAGGTTTTCTGTACTGTCTTTGTGATCCGTTTTATATTTTAATTAATTTCTAATGCTAGATGACACTAAGAAGGATTTAATCTGACTTTTTTTTTTCCTTGAAGGAGATCACACAGAGGAGGTATGATGTGCTTCATGTCTCCTACATGTGTGTGGCCATAAACTTTGATTCCATTTCAGGGTGTTAAAAGCTACAGTAATGTAATTAAAGATAATTGTAGCACAATGAAATGTGAAACTTCTCTCCTGTTGCACTGAAGATCTGCATTGTGGCAGCTAAATGTAGGATAAAATTTATGTGGTGCCACTAGTGCCACTAGTGAGTCTCTGCAGCATCCCTACATAACTGCTGGAGGAGAAGTTTCCCAGAGCAGTGTAATTGGTACCTCTTCTGTTTCCTCTGCAGCATCTTCACACCTGTGCTGTTTATGTAGGCTAGAGACTTGGCTAAAGGTTACTCTGGTGCCTTCTTTATGTGAAATGAGAGACTTGTTACAGACATGATAATCAGGTCTGACTCAGTTAAAGCATTTCCACAGCAAAGAGAAAAATCAAACTAGGTTTGATTTTTTTTTTTTGCTCTCCTGGTTTGCTCAGAGATTTAAGTGCACATCTCAAAGAGTAAACAAACATTCATACACACCTTTTCCTTGTACAGCATGCTGGTAGTTTTAAAAAGACAAACAAAAAAGACACAGAAATGTGTGCTTAGTACAGGACAGTGGACAGCCTGCTGCTGCAGGAGCTGGTGAACCCAGTGGAATAAATGCTGTGCCTGACCTACTGAAACTGAATATTCCATCAAGTGATAAAGTTCCCAGATCTAATGGCGCTTCATTTTGTGAAATAAAAACATAAGAATCTAAAAACCATGAAACAGCACAGGTTAAGCTGTTATTTGTTGTGAGATTGCATATGAATAATGTTATTTTCCACAATGTCAGAGCCCCAAGGGCACTAATAAGCCCTAAAGAACCTCCCTTCTCTGGGTCTGTCCTGCTCCCCTGAGCAGGGTCAGGGCTTGGCCCTGGGTGGCTGCCACCCCACCCTGCCAGCTCTGCCATTACAATTGCTCTCTGCTTGCTTTCCTTTAGGAAATAACCTTCTTCTTGCCAGGTTTGGGCTGGTCACAGGCTTCTAATGTCTCTCCTGGAGAGTCTGCAAAGTGCTTTTCAGCTTCTCAAAGACATACTCTGAAACACTGCCTGGAGTAGTTACTCAAATCAATGAATTGAGTGTCATAACTCATGTAGAAAGTCTGAAATTTTTCAGCCCACATCCTAAGAATATGTGGAACTTTTTACACGCAGAGAAAAAAAAAATATCATAAAGAAAAGCTTCAAATCTAACTGGATATCCCATAGTGCTTTAATTTTTGAGCAGAGAACATGTTAATGGAAGGATGCTGTCAGCTGCATCTCAGAGATAAGAAACTTCTCAATGAAATTATAATTGCCTCAGTAAAGCTCAGGAGGATTTTGCAGTGAAAATTCAAACAAGAAAAGACTATTTTTGTAGTTGCAAATTCAGAAATGTGAACAAAGGAGTTATCTTCCACACAGTTATATGGAAATAAAATTCTAGTTAAATAGATCTAAAATGAATGGAGTTTTTGTATCACTTAAGATGGAGAAGACTGGTTTCAGTATTTCAATCCTCATAGATAAGCAGAACAGGCTGCAGAGAGGGCAAAAATGGGTTACTCTGAAAATGTGAAGTTCATGGTACACAGGGAACTCACTGGTAATGATCCCTGTGAGTCTGCCTTGGGAGTGTTATTTGATATTTCCATTTGCAGTCCTGGCACAAGAGCAGAACTGTGTTAGTTACTGCTGCCAGCCAAGGGAAAGGAGGGCAGTGCCACACTAGAAGTCAGTCCAGAAAGAGAATATCCTAAGCACAGAATAAGATGACCTTGGTGTTACAGAGATAGTGCTTAGTAATGATACAAAGTGCTCAGGAATTTCAGCAAACTGCTGGGAAATCACTGAAAAATGACAAATAGAAAAAGAGCTGATTCCATTAAGACAAGAACAGCATTTCCACGGGCCACCAGTCTGATACAGCCAGGCAAAAGCAAGGCAACCTTGGAAAATACAAAACACTGTTTTCAGAAAGAGTCCATGGTACAAAGAAACAGGAAAGGACCTGGAGCTCTCAGGGAAGATGTATTTAGCTAAAAAGCAGACCCAGAATGTATTAAAGAGAGCATATCTGAAAAATCAGATTGAAACAGGTATGACTGCTTTCTCTGAATACATCTGGTAGTCAAAGCAAAACAAAACCAATGTACTTGTAAACAAGTAAAAATCAAGAAGGAACTTACATAAATTTAAAACTCAAGACTTGGTAGTACTCAGTTCAGTTAATTTTCAAATGTCTGGAGTGGGTATTTTACTAAAATGGTGCCATTCAAGTTACCAGATGAATGTAAGGATTTGAAGAAATTCATCCTGAAGGATGTGTGGCTAATGCACGCACAGCAGTGCCAAGCCTAGCCTGGCATAAAGACTCCCTGCTTCACAATAAATTTAATTTATAAAAATATGGGTGAGTATCTTACAGCTAAGGCAACACAAGGATGGTGTTTTGAGCTGCAAGGTGTGTGCACAAGAGTAATACAAATTGATTTATATTTAGTGCAGAAAATACTTGGCCCTTTAAAATTGTTCAGAAAGACTGAGAATATTCTCCTCATCAGCAAGGTTTCTGCACTTGACCAGCCTCCTCCAAATATTTAATTGCCTCAGTAATCATATTCCTCTTCGTTAAAAGTATTGGCAGAATGAAAGCCAATATGGTTTTGGTTTTACTCAGTGATTGGATCTTCTTAGAAAGCCCCCATGAAAACCATTCTGAAGTCACTCAGCAGCTACTGCAAACAGCATCTCTGAGGAATGTTGACTTAGAAGTGATGGGAGATCACTCTGCTACCGAAATGGAAAGGTCCTGCCCTTCCTGTACAAAAGAAGGATTTTATTTCAGCAGGAAAGGCAAGCTGATCTGACTGCACACAGCCTCTGAATGACTACTCAGCCTTGAAGAGGAGGTAGGAATGTGCCTTTGGGTGCCCAGCTTACCTCAGTGAGCCCTACATGCCTTAGAAATGAAATGTACTATCTTTGATGCATTAACCACCTTTATTAGATATTTTTATAATCTATTAGGTGAATAAACAAGAGATGCTTTTATTTCAAAACTGTTTTTAAGCCAGCACTATGTAAAAGTAATTGAATTTTTCAATACTATCTTTTTTTTTTTTTTTTATGAATTATTAAAGAACTTCAACCTAATTCTCTTTCTTGAGAAGAGAAATTTGTGACTTTTGAGTTTTGGACTGTTGTCTTTGCTCCATACCCACCTCCCCAGGAAGCACAGCCAGCCTTCCCAGTCGTGAGCTCTCTGACACTTTCCCAGGGTATTCACTCAGTTGCTTTAGATAAGTTTTTTTTCTTCTAGTAACTATTTTCTGTCTGAAATCAATTGCTTTTTAGGGAGCAACCTCACTTGTGGTTTAATAATTGTGGTGTCAATAATTGAGCAGACCTCTGACAGTCTCAAAACATATTTTTCAACTTTTTGGGTCCATTATTCTGCCCTTTTTTTTTGAGGCTAAACTCTTTTTCTCCCCACACAGTAAATCACTCACCAGAGAGCTTGTTACAGGAATAGTTCTGTTCAATTTTCTGCTATCTTGCATCTTCCAGCACATTGGGTTATATTTAATTTCCATTTGTTATCCCACTATGGGGGGAACAGTAACAGTTTTGTGAAAAATGTTCCTGAAGGTTAACAGTAATGTGACAAAAGATTAAAAGTACCATAAATGAGCTAAAGGAAATCTGGTCTAGATTGCAGGATTTTGTCTTACTTCACCTCATGCTATTTAATGAAAATACTTTATGGATGTTTAGTACTGGGGTGCCACAAGTCTGCCCACCCTCCTTTGAATAAGGAAGATGTAACTTTACAGAAATTGGTATTTGTGACTTTGAAACAGCAGCAGTGGAAGGAACCCCTTTCACTGATAGTGAATGTCCAGGAAGAAGTGAGGTGTGAGCTTTGTGTCCACAGGACTGAAACCAGCTCTGGAAGGACAGAACCTGGGGAAGATGTTGAAGGTAACAGGTTTTTGCTTGGGATGGAAACCCCATAATGGTGTTTAAAAATGTTTTTATTTTTAAATAAAATAAAATTGTGTCAGGAGTACTGGCATCATCCAGCTTTTCTTGGTAATGCAGTCCTTCACCTACCTGGCAGGACATGGTCACTCCCCTCTTTGGAAATCATGGACATGAAAACGCAGCTGGCATGAAGAGATTTTGTAGCACAGCTCTAGAAGTCACGTCACAAAACTCACAATGAGAATTTCCAATTAAAATAACTGATTAGGAATGAATTAAGCTCACAGATTTACATTCTTAGCTTGCTCAGGATACAAATAACACTCCAGAGTGGTCTGCTCAGGAAGCAAACGTCAGCTTGGGTCGAGTTTGTTTCTAAAGCAGCCTCTGAATAGAGGGGAGGCTTTTTTGCTGAAAATGTCTGTGTGGGGATCTGGCCACTGCTGGGTTAATGTTCATCATCAGAGAGCAGGGAAGCAGCTCCTGGATTTAATGAAGACTTCAATGCTGTTAGCCCAAGGGAATACTGATGAAAGGAAAGCACCTTGGCTGGTGGAGCCTTATTTGCTCTGCCACACATCAGTCACGTGCTGTGGGCCTCGAGGAACACAAATAATTCTGAATTGTTTTACATAAGCCTGTTCTTCCCTGTCCCAGCCCTGCACAGTGGAGGTTATCTGAAGGGCATCTGCACTGAAATTTGCTGCACTAAAATTTTTAATACTGAATTTGCATTAGACTACTCCTATTTCTGTTCATGATAGTTATACATAAACAAGTGCACAATATTTCAAATTACAAAAGTCATTAACTTTTAGGAACTAGGTGCCAATGCCATAAATTGAAAATCCAAGTATTTATTTGTTCAGGATAACTGAAGAACAAGAAAAAAAAATCACGTATTTTAGCAACATCTCTATTATATCCAAAGACTCAGAATATTCCTCTTTTCTGTCATTATTTTACTTCCTGTAGTCATCCAATCTTTACAAATACAGCATTATTTCAAAGAAGATGGAGAAAACCTGCTGGCTGCCCCTTTGTGGGGAGGTCACAGAGCAACAGACAGAGAGAAGAAAGAACACTGTACATATCTTCCATTTCTAGTCTCCAGATTTCCTCTTTAACACTACTAGAATACTCTTGGAAGGTTTTGCTTATTTGATCTTATTTTTTTCTTTTTTTTTTTTTTTTCCTTAGACACAGGTGATTTTTACAGATACTGGCTCAAACTAGCAAACAACATCATCTACCTGAATTTCTCTGCCTTTAAATAGGCATTAAAAAAAAATCTCATTAAGAGAAATGTATAAATTTCTGGGAGTATTATGTTGCAGCTCATTTTCAAATTACAATCAATGAATTGATAATAATTAAGGACTGATGCCCTTAATCTACCCTTGGTAGTAATTGTTTCCTTAAAGACCTTCCACCCTGAGTAGGAGACATCCTCTTCTTGCACTTTGTGCTCCTTGACCTGGGGATGTGCCAGGGAGGTGAAATGTCATGTGTTTGACAGATGGAAAGGCACAAATAATATGAGCAAAGCATCAAAAAATAAACCAAAAAAAAAAACCCCCAAACCCTGACCAAACCTGCTTGAGGTTGTTCCTTTCCTTTTATTGGTTGCCTGGTGCCTAAACTGACTGATGGAACCAGTAACAACCATAACAACCACATTAACTGTGAAATAATAGTGAGCAATAGAAATACACCATTACCACCTCTGCAAAACTTACTCAATCAATAAAATACCTAAATTAAAAAAAATAGAAATGAAAAAAAAATCATCAATTACACCCATTTTAATACAAATTCCAAGCTAATTTGGGGGGTACTTAATTTATCTGAGATAACTCCACAAAATGGAAGCAGAACATTTCTTCAGTTTAGAGACCATAATTAGTTTTATAGAATAAATAATTTGAACAGTAAGATCTGTTAGAGAATGTGGAAGTAGTTCATAGGTATTGTGGCTTTTTTTAACAAAAATGCTCTTCAAAGTACTTGGGTACTAGTACATCCCAAAAAACTGAAATGTGGTTCTGCTCTAGGTGAGGGATGTGGAAATGGAATCCTGCCATTGCAAACACTTCATTATTAGCTCTAGACCAGAGCTTCTCATTTGACAAAGAAAACCTTTTTTTCATCTAAATGTCAACCTGCAAATTTACCTTTAAGTACAACAGCCAAACTGCTTTTTTTCCTTCTCAATCATTATGTTTAAAAATTACAGTTATGAATGTCCAGTTAGTCCTGAAGGACACCTGCATAATGTGGTCACATCCAATTGGTTTGTCTATAATCCAGTCCTCATTTCCATCTTAATTCCTAATAATTAGTGGCATATCTATCTTCCCTGTACATTGTCAGCTGGGGTTTTCTCTATTCCAGACAGGGTATGGATCCTTACAGCCTTTTTAGAAAACCAAATTGATTCCTACCAAAATATCTCAATAGCAAGACAGGAATCAGTTCAAAGATGCTTTTCAGTCCCAGTGAGGGTGCCTTGGCTCCTGCATGCCACAAAAGCCAATCCTGAACCTGGAACAAGATAACCTGAGCAACTCCAACTCACCTGGCAGGAGTGCCTTCAAAAACCTTCTTTTAAGGAACAGTAGGCAAATCAGCAGCATTTTTTTTTCAATCTTCCAGAATATTCAGACTGACTCATAAGACAACTTATTATTAGAGTCTTACTCCTTTTTGTCTGGTCCACTCTTTGTTCTGGCATGGCAAATGGAAGCAAATGTGGGATTACCATCTACTTTGTTAGCAGCCTTGCAATGAGGCAGAAGAACAGCAGCAGTTTTCCACACCAGTGCCATAAGCACCCTACTTTCCTTACTGCAAGGTGGAGGGAAAACACCAAAGCAAAGAGATTTCAATAAAAAATTAAAACAGAAAAGCTCTTCAACCTTACCTTGCCAGCCTGGTTTGCACACGGGTTTGACATTAACGTGCACCAAGACATCTTCTGTTGCGTGTTTCTGCCCACAGTCAAAAGCTGTCACCAGTATCTCATACTGGTGCTGTTTATCATAGCTCAGTTTCTCGGTGTTCCTGATGTTACCTAGAGGTTCAACACAAGAAAACATTCAGAGATTCTTGGCTGAGCACGCACAGACTGCAACGTTTGGGTCCTGGTTCATCGAGTGCTTTGTGACTTTGAGCTCTTTGAAGCACACGGGACATGCACAGGAAGGACAGGTCAGAGGAACAGGAAAGATTTTCTTTCAATCCAGGAGGGAAATTAAGAAACTTGTAGGCAAATATAAGATGGGAAGGATACCATGTGGGCATGGCTCTATCAGAAAACATCTGATCAACAACACTTTCTAAAGAGGGTAGAAGTAATTAAATCTTGTTAAATCTTGACACGTGAGCTGTGAGTAGGCTCACCCTTCTTTTCCACATTTGCCCCAATACATGGCTTTAACAGCCACATTCCTGAGATCCATTACTGAGCCCAGGTATCTTCCTGATTTCCCAAAAGCTATTACCATGTAAATGAGAGACATTTTAAAAACAGGAAAATCCCCAGAATCACCTCCTGCTCTGCAGCACTCAGCAGTATTTGATAGGGCAGCACAGAGTTATCACATGGAAAAGAAAGCCCAGCAACAACAGGGTTTATCTGCTGAACCTGACACACATATAAAGGTGACAAATTACCTGCTTTGGGAACAAAGATATCCAAACTTTCAAATGGAAAGGGAAAGATTTCTCTCTGAATAGTTCCTGGAGGACTGGGAGAGCACCATGCAAAATGCATGGGTTTTCTATTAACAAGGTCAGCATTTTAATTCTGTCCATTTCCACCAAAATTTACTTTTTGCACAAGTTGAAACTTCATCCTGTCTAATTCATTTTGTGCTTTTGCTCAGGCCTATTTGTTTTACCATCTCTTTGAATGAGGGTTTCTGTTTTAGAATTCAAGGGAAAAACTTACTCTGCAGCAGTGCTACACACAACAACTGCTTTCAAGCAAGGAGCAGCAAAATCCAGTTGTTTGTGCTAAATTTGAAAAGGACAGCTGGGCAGCCCCCATGTCCTGGAGTTTAGTCAGATGCAGTGAACTGATCCCCACAGGTGCTGGCCAAAGTCTCTTTTGTCAGGCACACAATGTTAGGTTTGGTTTGGGCATTTGAGTTTCATTTTCTTTTTCCTTTTCACTCAAATGAGTGAGAGACAGGAGAAAGCAGACAAATGCAGCTTCTTAAAAGAAGTCTTTCAGTATTTATTTGACAAGTGAAGACTTTTCAGCAGGTGTCTCTGCTGCACACTCCTTATCTTGTCAGAGCCCACTTTTCTTTCCACTACTGCTACTACTACATTAAAGCTTAGGAGTTTAATTGAAATGGATGCAAAACTTTCCAGGTCAGGCCTCAAGGAAGGCTCTGCTGTTTGCATTTATCACCACCTTTAGGTTCAAAACCTGTAGCTTAAATAGCCCCTGGCACCTGCAGTTATAGGTCAGGCCCAAAAACCCATTTACTGCTGACTCTCCCTTGCTCCCTCAGTGAGCAGGGCACAGAGGAGGACAAGCCCTTCTCGTATTTTTAAGTCTTGGAAGGAGAAATGAAATGAGCTGCTGAAGGCTGATTTGGAAACAGGACAGTGCCCTGCAGACTCTGGGGTTCTCTCCCTGGGGTACCTCATCTTGCCAGGCATTTTCAGGCCTGCCATGGGCACAGCTCTTTCTTCCCACAGGAACAGCAACAACCACCACCAACTCCTTCACTGGGCTTTGAGTGAGTGATTGACAAAACAATCTGATCACCCATTCCACTGTCTTCAGTTGCCTGATTAGTGGCTGCCTAAGAGGATTTAAACTGCCACTGTATATACTTAATTACTGATTTTTCATCTGCTCAGTTCTTCTGTCCTTTCTGCATTATATTATTTCTTACATGATTCTTTGTATTTCCTTTATATTTCCCTATTTGTTTTTCCTTGGTATTATTTTAGTCTGTGATCAGCAAAGATAATTCTCAAGAAACCAAAATTGTTCAAATTTTCATTAGCAGATGGCTAGAATTGGTGTGGCACATTAACTGTCCTACAAGATTCATAAATCATTACATCATATTTACATTTCATTAAATCTATCTTCCAAGATCTGTATTTGTGTACCTCATTATGGCCATTTTGGATTTGGACTACAAAGATTCTGATTCTCAGGTTTTATTCTGGAAGGTCACTTGGATGACTTGCAGATGCTACCCAATAGTTTATTGATTTCCTAATAACTTTTTTTCCTTACCACTGATGCTTTATGATTCTTTGGGTTTTTATAATTTAATCAATATGATTAAAAAGTAGACACAGAAGGGAAGCAGTATAAACACAGAGCAATTAAAGTTTTAGGGATGACAGTCTGCAAGTTTCTATTTACATCTCACCACAGACAAAAAAGTTAATAACATTAAAAAGAGAAAATTTTAATGGGAGAAGTACATGTCTATTCAATCCAAAATCAGGCCACACAGGTTTTTTTCAGTGTCCCCAAATATCTGCCTATTCCTGGAAATTTTCAAACAACAAAAAGCAGATCAGTGACTACAGGAGTATAAAAAGTCCTTCCTGAGGACACAGACATTTACACCTCTGCTTCTTCAAAGTCAGTTTTAGGGATAGATGGATATAGACACCCCTCTTTTACAGCTCTTCCACCTTACTCTGGAGCACTCACCAGGATGGGGAAAGACTTGCTCCTGCTGCAGCTCTGGGTGCTGTTAAGGGGGATCTTGTGAGACCCTGTCCTGTCTAGGATTTGTAATCTGATAAAACTTGTAGTGCCTGGACAGGTCCCTGTCTCATCCTCACATGGAACAGTCTGAACACACATTTGTGAAGTGCTCCCCAGAGCTGGGTGGCAAGTAAGAGTCATCCCCATTTTTGAGGTGAGACTAGGTCAGAGCCTTGACAGAATTTCTATTTATACCTGAGTTCCCAGATTATCTGACCATAATCCCTGATAAATAAAGCACAAGATATGTGAATAGAAATGAGTTTTTCTGGCATTCCAACAGATCTGTACATTGTGGTTTAATTTTTCTGTAATTTTTCTTTTTTCTGAAAAAAGCCTACCCAGTATTGCTGCAGTAACTGACTTGATTTGGATTCTCTGCTAAGGAGAAAATGAGACTAATCTCTATGCAATACTGCTTTAAAACATATTACACCTCATACCTTTAATCACAGTTCTTTGCACAGCAAAGCATAAATTTGTCCTCTGCCTTTACAAGACTGTATTTTATGACTCAGAGTTCATTACCCTCCAAGTTGGGCTCATCACATACAAGAGTGAATTTTATTAGTGCTACAGTTTCAGAACACAAAGTAATTTTATCCACAAAGAAATCACATATCAAGGGCCAGGGTTCCCAAACATAACTGGGAACTTTTGTATTACCTCCCCAAAGTGCCTAAGTTACAAGGACCTGTAGGAAATACCCCCAGAGCTGATGCTGCTTCCTGAGCCCACCCACTCCTGCCTCACATGGAGTGGGGCTGAGGCAGCCTGGGCACCAACACAGCCTGCAGGGCTCTCTCTGCCACTCTGCAAAGCTTCCCCAATGTGTAATATCATTTTTTCAAGGCCAAAAAGTGCTCCATGCATGGATCTAGGGACAAGAAATCAGTTTTACCTAACAAGACAGTGACCTGCCTAAAGAAAAAGGGCTGATGAAATAGCTTCACTTTTTTACAGATTTATATTTGGGGTTATTTCCATATGTTGGTCATGAAAAACATCCACCATCTGGGGCAGACAATGGCATGTTTTCCTCACAATTCACCCCCACCTCCATCTTTTGGGGCCTCCTGTAATATTTAGATTTGAATTTAAGGTATCTGGTTATACTCTTTCTGAGCAATGAAGCTCCACATGTAGGTGACTGAAAAGCATAAAAAAAATCACAAGCCTCAGAAGACACAAGAACCTAAATCTGTATTTCACAATGGCTAAAAAAAAAACCCCTGTTAACAAAATCCTAATTAGCACAGTATTACCAGACAGTCCCAGGCATTTCATACATCTATTTTAACCACCCTGCAGGGAACAAAAATGGGCAAGTTTCCAAAGAATTTGCACCAGAGACAGTTTATATCAGCTGCCATACAGAGACATTCTCAGCAGTGAAATGTGTTGCAACTAAGCAACATACTTCTGTCACAAAATGAAAGTATAGCCATCTATTCTAACTTTGTCTCTAATCCCAGTGGGTTTAAGCAATTACCATTATCTTTAAAAATTGCAAATTAGACTGCAATTACTGTTGGTTGTGACAGCAGTGTTCTTTTAGTGAACAAATAGATCAAAAATATTAATTGAATTAATGACCAAGAAACTGCGAGTATTACAACCTTACACCAATTATTCACTGCAGGCTTTAAAGTCACATTTAAATCAATGGTTTTCTCATTGCCTTTGCTGAAAAGCAGGTCCCAGGCAGATGAGGACAAAGATGTAACCAAGGACTCCTGACATTTCCCATGCTTTTGATCATGTCTGTGGCTGCAGAAAGACATGAGCACTCCTGAGGCAGCTGCTCTGTGTCACAGGAGCTGAAAAGCAGAAATGACTGGTCTGTACCACACCAGTTTCAGGGTATTCTCTGTCCCTTACATCTGCCACAAACCTTGCAGAAAATCAGACACAACCTGCGACTTCTCCAAGTACCCACCCTCCACACAGGCAAGCCATGTGGAGCCTTGGGAAAAAATGGATTCAGAGACATGGAGAACTTTCTTTTATGACAAGGGAAATCTCTCAGATAGAAAAAAAATCCATGGAGAGGAAAACTGGGAATTCTAGGGAATTGCTTCCAAATGTCTCCTTCCAAATGTGCACTTGCTGTAAAAAATCCTTTGTGCAGTGCTCTGGATTCTCTAGAATATGTGCCAGTGCCTGTATTTATGCAAACACAAACACACTCCTTATGACTGCACTTCCTATACCATATGCTTGCTTCCCAGTGTGTGGTAATGAGAGGGAATTTTCCCCAAAGTCATTACAGTTTATTGATGTAAAGGGTTATTGTCTTCTGATGCTCATCTGTGCATTGTGCAAGAGCTGCACAAATACAGATGAATAATCTTTGAACAGGGTAAAGAGTTTTTATAGAACACCCCAACATTAAAATGACTGCTCAGAGAAAACAGTGGCTCCATGCACACTTTCAATTTACAGCTTGGCCAAAAATCAGATTTAACTTCCAAACTGTACTCTCCTCCTACAAACAACGTGGGTTAAATGTTTCTGCTAGGAGAGAGACAACAGAGCACTCCTGGGTATGCACACAGGGTGTTTCTTCTGGGGAATATATTTTGTATTGTCTGAAGCTAGCAGAGAAAGGGAGTAAGGACCTTCCACACACTTTTCATGCAGGTCAGCCACCATTCCCAAACTCACTTCCATGTTCTTTGCTGTTCCTGGAAGCTGCCATACAGAGAAAAACTACTCCATATGGAAAACTTAATACGGTTTATTATTGTCCCTAAAATACAAAATATATACCTCAGAAAAACAACTAAAACAAAAAAAACCCCAAAGTTTTACCAAAAACTTAAGAATGCTACTAATTCTCCAAAGTACATTTGCTTCCATGCTGCAGAATAATAGATTCACTTCAGGAATCTGACTAGGCAGATCCTAAAAGTGTTAACGACCAATGAACATATGCAGACTATTGCATATTCAGGCTCTGCTTCAGGAAGTTCAGCTGTAATCCAGTGAATAAACCCTGCACTGGGGAATACCTGCTGCCTTGGGGAATGCCATCATTTGGCTGGGAAACATGACCTGAGGCAGTCAGGAGAACGGAGTGAGTGACCAAGAGTCACGCTGCTCACCCAAATCCAGTGGTTTAATTTCCACGGGAGATTACTGCATTGCTTTCTGCCCCAGGGTTACACAAAAGGGCTGGAACTGCTCGCTGTGAGGATCCCTCCATTCTCAGAGATGAGGACAGGATGTCCCTCTGGAGTTCCCTGTCCAGCCAGGTGTTCAGCTGGTGGCCCCAGGCCCTGCAGACTCACCGTTCCTGTCGATGGCAAAGGGCACATCTGCCGTGACGATCTTGTAGTTGCAGATCTGGCTGTACTGGGGGGAGCAGTCCTCGTCTGTGGCTTCCACCTGCAGGATGCTGTCATAGATCTTCCCCTCTGTCACTGAGGCCTTGTACACACTCTCCTTGAATGCTGGGGAGAACTCATTGACATCCTTCACCTGGATATGGACTACTGCCCTGAAAAAGGCACAGAAAATATCAAAGAGAAAAATTAGTTTATTGGGACGCCTCACTAACAGATTATTTTGAAAACACTTGAAAAGACTGACAAAATGTATCTGGAAAACTAATAGGTAATTAATAGGTAAGTCCCTATTAAAATGAGATATTGCTGAATTTTTATGTTTAATTTGCCTAATTTAGTATCTTAATGTGGCACGAGGTAAAAGCCCATTGCCATGGCTTGTAGGAAGAGAGTTTCTTGAGGCTCCCTATTAAAATCTGCCTCTAAAAATGAACCGTGGCAGAAAGCAAATGATATAATTACAGGGTAAAATAAGCAATGAGGAAAAAAATTCACAGTAGTCTTCCATATCCACTACCTAAAAATGGTCAGTTTACAAACATTCTTCCATATTAATTAAGGCTGACACCTTCTGCTGCTGATAATTATCTAACCCTTCAATGAGTTACAGCACTGTACATTTAGCCCACCAAGGCCTTTGGTATTTAGTGAATAAACCCTCAAGGCCTTGCTTGGTAAGAATTTGCTTTCTGGTTTGATGGGCAGGGTGCCAGAGGGACGCAGAGGGATGTCCTGGAGCAGTGGCAGAGCCACAGTAAAGGCTGGAGCCCCAGGCAGTGTGGCTGAGACTGTGCAGCTACCAGGCAAAGTCTGCTGGCAGTGGGCCAGATTTCATTTAGTCAAAATTAGACAAAAAATTTCCACAACTGTATTTCTACCAGATTGTTACTGATATAAGAGGGGGGAATACAAGAAAACTCGATATTGTGAAGCAAAACCTGTTTCTGTGATTTGATGGTGATCTGCTATTGCAGGCTTCCTCCTAGATCTGTATTTTTTTATAAATACCCTGAAAACTTCAGCATGCATTATAGACCTAATTAAATTTTTAATTGTCATGTGTTCTGGATGAGCAAAAGGAAGAATGACTACTATAAATCATTTATTATAATTGCTCTCAGCAAAACGAACTATTTGTACAGCACTTATACATCCATGTGAATTAAATCCATCTTTAATGACAAATGGTCTGGAGCTTAAGTTTCATGAATTCAAAGGGAAGAAAAGCACTGTGCCACCTAAGCTTATTCAGGGAATTGGCTCTACAGTAAAAAGTACCACCTACTGGCTTTCAATACACCCCTCTTCACAGGACTTCACTTTGAGACTCCCTGGACAAAAGCTGGTGTCAGACACCATTCAAATGTGACACTGCTCAGCTTATGACATACAGATACTAAAAAAAGGGGATGATTCCTCTTCTCTTACCCTTTGAAATGAGATGAACAGAGAGAAAACCTGTTTAAAAATTGCAAATATCAATTGAAAGCTGGCTTCTATGACCTGGATGTATTTAACATGAAGGTAAGAATGGAAAATATAAACCAAAACTGAGATGCATTTATCCACCCGAAGGAGAGTCCTGTCTAAAACTTCAACTGGAGCAAGCAAAAAGGAGTGTATTTCCTAATAGGAAAAAGGAATTAAAACATGGGTGGAATATTGCAACAACGGTTCATCTTTGTTTTATTTGCTTTCTACCTGACAATAACACAGACTGTGGGAGTGAATGTATGCCAAAGCAAAAAAAAAAAAAATATTTCTCCTCATTTTCACCCACTTGTGAGATTTCTTCCAGTTTTTTCCACCTGGTCCTGATCCACAGTCATAGGCCTGGATGATGAATGTGTATTCCTTCTGCAGCTCACAGTCAACGGGACTCTTCGCTCGGAGCTGACCTTCTCCAGATGTCTTGTTCAGCACAACAGCCTCAAAGGGCATTTCTTGCCCATGGATTTTAAAAGCACAGATTTCACCTGTGAGGAACAGCACAAAACAGTCATAACTGGGGGGGTGGGGTCTGACTCTTTATGCACTGGAGTGACACCTGCAAAGTTCATTTGTATTTCACCTGCTGTTGCTGAGGAGGGAAATACAGGCTCAGACACCAGGTAGTTATGTATCCAAATTATGTATCCAAAAGACCACTGAGCAGGTGCCTGTGTGGTGGGATGTGCTGAGTGCAGCTCCAAGAACACTCCTCCCTCTTCCTCTGCCACTACTAAATGGTTTCTGAAAGCCCTAGAGGCCATTCCATATGGTACCAACAGCAATGGTGAGCAAATGACTTCTGAGCTAAATTAAGAGACTGTATTTATTTAAAGAAAATAACAAAAAGAACAATAGATAATACTTCAGAGGTGGTCCTTTTTTAAGTGCTGTCACTCCTTGAGCCTCTTGAGCTGCCAGGTGGTAGCTGTGTGGATGTGCAGATTCTTGCAGCTTAGTTTCCCAACAGTGGAAAAACTAATGGTGTGGAACATGGGCACATTCAAAATACATCCTCCTTTATTTACAGACATACATTTTCTTTGGAGCAGAAGTAGCTGAAGGCACACAGACAAGAGTCCCTTTTGGATGTCTCAGTCAGCTACCCACGTTCTCACTCTCATACATGAGCACATTCTTGGCAGCAGCTCGCTCTGCCTCCAAACTGCTTCCTAATATAAAAGATCGGTAGCATCTCTCAGAGGAGCACTACAGAACAGATGATATAGCAAGGACTAAAAAAAATTTGATTTGGTCACAAAAGACAATGTAAAGAATCTTGGGAGAATATGAGACTGGAAAGGGAAAAAAAAGACCCAGTTTCTGGTGTTTCTTATTTTATCCTTCATAATCATAGCAAGAATATGCACAGGGAGTTAATTTTTAACCACTCCAGAATCCAGCTTTAAAAATGAAATATACAAAGATCAATGTAACTTAAATATTTTGATGACACATTAAACACATGCTCTTTTATGAACAAATCAGTCTTGGGACATGCATTATAGATTCAAAGCTGTCTCCCACTCACATAATCCTTTTCCATTTATTTCTAATTTACAGTTGCAGCCTTTTGAAAATCTTGCCAATCATATTTGAGCTAAGTGCCAAATTCTAAATTAACTCTGAATCTATGACCTCTAATTCAGGGCTGGCTTCTCTTTCTCTATTACAATATACTGTTTATTTTTGCAAAAGAGAACAGACAGTGACTTTGTAAAAATGCTGGAGTTCATAACTCCCATTATGTCTGAAAAATAAAAAATGGCAAAGGTGTTTGTGCAGGGAGGGTGGGGATTAGGCACACTGAGGTATAAACACAGGATTTTTAGAAAATTCCCTCGATTATCATCACACAGGTTTACCTTTATGACCACAGGAGCTGAAGCTTTGCTCAGCTACATCCACTGACATCCAGGCAGACAAATCCCACACCTAACAATTGCAATCAATCCTATGAATGTCTTTAAAGGATTGGCACACAGCTGTTTTGGTAATTATGGGGCACTGAAAACATCCATTAAGCATTGCTTAGGCATTTTCCTGCTGCACCCTCTCCCTCCATTGGTGTGAAAGGACCATGGAGTTTCCCAGGACAAAGCTGTGCTCTTTCCCAAGCCCTCTGCTCTTCACCCTCAGTGAGCTCAAATATTTGGGCTACAGAAGAAGCACTGGACTTCAGCCTGAGAATCAGATTTCCAACAAGACTAACACCTTGCACATCCACAAAAGCAGATTGCACAATGGTGATGAACTGTGCACAGGGGCCAAAGCACAGGATGAAGAGAAGGCTGAAGGGAAGCAGCTTGTCCAGCTTTAATCATGGGCACTGATCTCTGAGTTTGTATCCCACTGCTGTCACACACGACTTTTGAAAAAAATTATTCACACTTCTTTGTAACTACAAAATAAAACATTCATCTGAAGTGATACTGTGGATTTCAGTGCAAACATGGGAAGTCTAATGGAAAATACTGTTTGTTGTGTTCTATAAAGACTGGCCTTCATAGTTTCTTAACAGTTTTCCTCAGATGCACAATCCATCAACAGAAATCCTGACTTCAGTGGTTTGTGTTTATTATTTTATTGATCCACTGTTTGATTGCAAACAAGACAGCATTTGCAGACATCCAAGCTGCAGTTCTTAAAAAACAGAAATAGCTCTGGGCAGAAAAAAGTTTTCTTGGCCCCAATCTAAATATTTATCATTTTCCCTCTCCAAAGGCAGAGCCCTAATGCAAAGCAATCATAGAAGCAGCACAGATCCCAATTAGTTCTTGTGAAATATTTTAGAAGTCTTTATATCCCACTCCTATGCAAGATACTCCAGCTTTAAATATAACTCTAATTTTGTCTCCATATTCCCATTTGCCAAAGATAAAAAAATGACAGCTGCCTGGAAATGATCAGATATTTGTAAACACACTGCAAAAACCCCACATACAGTTCCAGAATGTGGCCACAGAAACCTGCTTATTTTAAAACAACTTCAAATGTTTTGAAAAACTGGGTAAGTTGTTTTGTTTTTTTCTTCAAAAGAAGGGCTTTACTGTTGTTTCCAAAGAAATTAAATAATACTGTAGAAAAAATTTAAATGTATAGAATCATGATGTTTTTAAATGTTTTTAAAATGGCTGTAATGCAAGTGGAAATGATAACAGAGTTGTAAGAGCTGTAACAAAGCAGAAAAGATAAGCTGGTGACAGCATGTAAAGGTAGAAGCACATTCATTAAATCCCATAACAATTTCCGGGGCAGAGGGAAAGTATCTCTTCTGCCAGGCCAGGAAACACATTCTGAGGGCTTCCTATAAAACCTGATTGCAGGGTTGAACTCTGCTGAGAGTTTCACTTTAATACATGTTTTAACTAAACTCTGGACACATTTTTTCTTCAAATCATTCAGACTATCATTAGTAATAAGCACGTATTAATTTTTAAGTTTACATTTTTTTCCATTTGAAAGCCTTGGTAGATCCATATGTTACTACTGCAGGGATAATAAGGAAATAATTTCCTCTGTAAAAATTATAATAGCCTGAAAAAAAGCTACTGATGGTTCATAATTTTTGAACCATAACCAACAAATTTATCCACTGTTTGGAAACTGATAAAGACAATGTTTCACATTCAGTAATATTTACATGCAACATTTAGCGATTGTAAGCCTTAATCAATAAAAATGTATTACAAATGACTGCCTTTTTTATATGAAGCACCAGATTCATGATCCTTGCAGTAAAATAACAAACCCCCAGTGTTACTCCTTTAATAACTACACAGCCTCATTCACTTGAAATCAATTTCAGAAGTTATTAAAAAATCACTGCATGCTTATTTGGCCTTTCACTTATTGGGCTTATTGGCCCTTTGCTGTTTCCTCAGCCTTCACTGCACCAAGAATACTGAAGACTTCAGATGGAAAGCTGGAATCTCTGACATTCTATCATTGGCATCAACAGTTAAAAAGGGTTACACAGTTCACATACCAGTTGTATGTGAACCAGGAATCACCAAATGCTGTTTCACTGGGCTGCAGGCTGGGGCACAGTGGCTCAACAGGACCTGAGGGTGCTGGTCACCAATGGCTCAACGTGAGCCAGGTGTGCCCAGGAGGCCCAAAAGGCCAGTGGCAACTGGACCAGTGTGGCCAGCAGGACCAGTGATTGTCCCTCTACACTCAGCACTGGGGAGGCCACACTCCAAATCCCCTGCCCAGTTCTGGGTCCCTCAGAAAGACCCTGAGGGGCTGAGTGAGCCCAGAGAGGGGAGCTGGAGAAGGTTGGAGCACCAGGCTGGTGAGGAGCAGCTGGGGGAGCTGGGGGGGCTCAGCCTGAAGGAAAGGGGGGTCAGGGCTCTCTGAGAGAAGGCTCTGGTGGGATGGGAGTCAGTCTCTTCTCCAGGGTAACAACTGATGGGGTGAATGAATGGCCTCAAGTTGCACCAGGGCAGCTTCAGACTGCAGGCCAGGAAAAATGCTTCCACCAGAAGTGTGGGTTAGGCACTGGCACAACCAAACCTGGAGGGATTCAGAAGACATGGAAATGTGGCACTCAGGGACATGGGTTAGTGATGGGCTTGGAAGTGCTGGGTTAATGCTGCACTCAATGATTTTAAAGGTCTTTCCAACCTCAGTGATAACTGCGTGCTCAGGCAATCCCGTGATTCCTCATGGGAATGGAGCTCACGCTGCTGTGTCCAGGACACATCTGGGTGTGTGACTACACACATGGATTTGTTCCTGAAACCATCTGTTAACTTCAACTGTGTTTTAAAAAGATGAATTGTTTCCCTCAAGTGCTATGAAATGATGCAACTCCACAATACAGAGATGCTACAGAAAAAGCACAGAGGTGACAAAGAGGTCACATCTCACTAAACAGCAAACAGAGCACACAAAAGTGTTTTAAAAGCTCCACAAGAAGAAAAGCTTCAATTACATCTTGTACCTTTTAGGTAGCAGTAAATCAAACGTGAAGCTCAAACCTCTAGGAAACCAGGCTTCATTAGTTTGCTGCTGACAAAATGACTCATTTACATTCATATCCTGTTCTAATTTTATTACTCTCCAGCCTTTTATTACACTTTCATGCGTGTTTTTCTCCAACGTGCAAATCAACATAGATAATGCCTTATGCAAAATTAAGGTTGCAGTTTTATACTTCCTGAGGTAAGCACAGAGACACAAGAAGATCCTCAAGCACCTAAGAATCAAAGCCCCAGGATCACATGGCAAATCCACTCCCACCTTGAAGGAGACAAAACCCCTGGCCAGGACAGATGTATATCAAGTTTTGATGCAAAGAACAGACAGAAATGCCACGGTCAAGGTGTTACAGTGACCTCTAAAGCTTTGCACATGCATGACAAGAACACTGCTGTTTCCTTGGGTGTGTCCCTCAAGAACCTAATTCAGCTCCACAGATCCATCAAGTGCTAACAGAGGGATCTAGGAATCACCACTGATGAATCTTCTCCATGCACTACATGCCACCAGAAGGCTTCCAAGAATTTTATGTAACGTGTGGATTTGCTTGCAGCGTGACTTTCCTCTTGTTCTAACTAAAAGTTTGTCAACAAAATTGAAGTACTCTCAGTATGAATCAGATTTGAATCCTTGAGGCTTTACAGGTGGATGGAAATCCAAACACGGGCACGGTGCTCTTGGAAAATGTACCAGCAAAGATCTCTTCTGGAATTTGGATGGACACCTGCAAATAGGTAACCTGCTAGGACACTGCTCAGTTTGCTGTTTTCTCAGGAGTACAGCACAGACCCACGGCATGCTGTCAATGTCAGCTTTCCCAATAACTTTTTTTAGGGGCTGCTGTTTCTCTGGTTTGTTTTTCTTTTTTAATCCAGCCTTCCACAATAACAGGTGTATACAAGTTTCTCAGCTGGAATCCTGCAAATGCCTCCTGCAGTGCAGAGCTGGTGACCCTTTGAGTGCCTGTGTGCCACTTGCAATGTTCACAGCTTTGACATGTTTTTCTATCACATGCTGTACCTACTGTTTAAATAATTACAGAATGCAGAAGGTTATGTTCTGAAGGAGGAAAGGGCAGTTGTTTTGGAAAAGGAGGCAAAATAATAATTAAAGATGTAAAATATCTCTAAGGGTAGGAAAAAAACCCATAAGGTAGGGTATGTATATGCTTTTCCAGATCATTTAAGTCAGTGTTATTTAACTCACACTGAAATACTTAACTCCAGGAAGCAACACTGAAATCATGAATCATGAGGAGGTATCCATGCCTTGATATAATACCAAAAACTATTATTTCCTCATACCTAATTTTATGGGCAACATGCTCTGCAAAGCAAGAGCATAAATCCACTGCTACCCTACCTGTTCCATGGATTTGAAACTGGAAAACTGCACTTCAAGTAATTAATTGCTGCCATAAGCTCACACCAAATGAACCAGACTTCATCCTTCTGCTGAAGCAGGGACCAATGGCTTAGGATAAAAAGGATAGTTCTGTGGGCAGCAAAAAAGCAGCAGTGATACCTGGATTTCCTCCTGGCTTCACAATAAGTTTCCTTACTCTACAATTTTGTTTACATAAACCTTGCTTTAAAAGTGTGATTTTTCTGGACAAACTGATTCTATTGAGATATCTGACCACATTGCTATTGGAATCCCCCACTGCTGAGATGCACAACACATCCCACTCAGGTCTGCACTCCAGCTCCAGTGATGGAGAACTGATAGATGTTTGTTTGAAAACTGCAATAAACATTGAGGTGGATTAGGAAATAAGTAACAAGAAGATAAATGTTTGTGCACATAAAGATGTGCTTAATTAACTACTGACTGTGTCTTTTGCAAACACCCTCTTTTATAAAAGCAGAGAAATACAAAATACTGTCATTCCTTCATCCCATCGATCAAATTACCAAATTAACACTTTATTGCAAATAATTGAAGCATTTCATAGTCTTTTATTCTTTCTAAAATCTGCAAGATTCAAGACAGGAAAAAAAAAAGGAAGAAAGTGTGATTTTAAGAACAGTAGCAAAAAAGTAGTTTTGTAATCCACGTGTGGAGCTTCATACCCACTGGTATGAAGTGGGTATGAAATGGAAGGCTTTGTCAGGCTCAGGTTTCATGTCTGGAGCTCACACAGTGCCACAGCACTGTGACTCTGACAGTCACACCAGCATCACTGAGAAATATTTCCCTTGACAGTTTTTACAACACCACATTAAAAGGAACTATTTGAAAAATTAATCCTGCAACAGTGTAGTTAAGCCTGTGGGAAAAAGCACAATTAATAAAAAGAATTTCCCAGCATTTTCTGTTCTCCTTTGGAACAGGTGAATAACAATCACAAACACCTCTGGGTGGTTGTCTTCACACCCATTCCTTGGGCAGAGCTCACTCCAGGCTGCCAGGCTGCAGCTTTGCTGCTGATCAGATCAAGCAGCACTCCCAGGAAACACAGAGACCCAGATGCTCCCACTGCCCTAATTCCACTTTCGTGCCTGAAAGATGGGTCACAAAGATATTTCACCTCTGGATTAGTGAGGTCTACACTCAGAAAAATAGGAGATAACGTGCCTTGTGAGGACCTGACCCAATTTATGGTGAATATCCTTAAAAAATAAAAAAAAGTGCACCTATTATTAAAAGAGCAACCTAGAGGTCTCTGCATGTAAAATTAAAAAGGTTATTACAATGCTTGCAATAATTTCCTGCCACTGAGTATTAATGAGCAGTTAAAGAACAAATGCTAATAAAATATGTGAAAGTAGCTATGATGTGTAACGTTCCCAAGATTTTCAAATTAAGTAGAGACCTAGAATTAGAATGGTGGTGAGCAAATACCTATGTTGCTTACAGAATTCCTACAGTCCTACATGCAAGCCTAACACAAACATTTCCTGCAGCAGGATAGGTGATCCAAAATGATCTGCTAGATTTGGCTCCCTTGTGAGACACGCTGAGAGAAATAAGAAAATTAACATCACCATCTCACACTCAGAGTAGAAAATCAGCAGCTGTTTAGTCTGCAGAGGACTCAGCAGACTGACAGAAAACCTTACTTTTTAATTAAACTACTTTCCCTAGGGCCTTATATCAAGGCAGACAATTTCTGAGATAAAGCAGCTTGAAAAATGTTGAATTTATTTAATTATTATTTCCCTGAATAATCTTAAAAGCATTGTTTTGGGGCATCATTTGCTAATTCAAAGCACACAGTGAGTGATCAATGAGTTTTTCTTTCTTTTGAATAAAAGGCATGAGTTAGCTCTAACTCAAGAGCTATACCAGGTACTTTGGACTGGCTGGCACATAATTTAAACAGCAGACTCAACTATGCAAACCAGAGGAGAGCCAAGTACTAGCAGCTAGGGCTATCCTGCAAAAATAACAACCATAATAACCAAAATAATCCAAATATTATACCTTTGAATAATTGTGGAGCTTGCATGGCATTGTCTGCCTATGAAACAAGTTCAAAGGGAAAGTTTGGATCATTTCAGTGGCTCCTAATCTCTTGCTAAGACACAGAAAAATGTTGGAAATGCATTAGGTGTGCCAGTGAATCAATGGGGTAAAAGAACTTCGAAGCTAAGAACATAGCTAGCAAGACAGAAAATATATTTTGATTAAGAGGGGTAGTAGAAACCATATAAAGGATGAATTATTATTAGATTATTATTAGAGCTAAGGCAATATATTTGCCCAACTTATTTGTGTTTGTAGAAGGAAGATGAGGCTCTGTGAAGATGAAGAAACCATAATTGCACCTGGGCCCAGAAACCAGCCAGAGCCAGGATGGGGAGGGTGGATTATGGCCAGGGGAACAGAGAACCTGCCAACAAGAGAAAGGTGAAAAGTTTAACGTGAGGAAGACACCTCTGGCATCATCTCAGGAGACCACTGACTCATTTCAAAACCCGCTGACCTGTGTAGAAGAAGGAAATATGCAGGCTCAGAAGGACTTTGAGCTCATTTTAATACAAAGCAGTGGTAGGCAGGGTTAATGCATATGTATAGACATAGTAAATAACTATATGGATATGTAAGAGCCTTGTAGACATGTGTGAACATGCCTTTGGATGTGCCTGGCATCATAATAAACATATTATCTCTAATTTTAATTATTTGGAGGTTTTTTTGTCAGCGTATCATCAGGACTCTTCTACCTTTTGCCCACGAAAACACAGGTGAGAGGCAATGCACTGAGTGAGAGATTAGGAAAGGGATACAGTGCTCACACATCCTGAAGTTTTCACTCAGCTATTCATTCTGTTGTGGCCTCTTCTTACAGCAGCAGATTAAATAAAAAATGTAGGAACATTAATTTACTCTTGGCACGGAGCCTGGACACAAGGGATTAGTGTGTGCATCCTGCAGACACGCAGCAAAGTAGAGCACTGAATTTAATTGTTACAAGAGTACCATATGGTTCCTCCTGATCATGGCTTTTTTTCATTTGTCTTTACTTCCACTTGCCTGTCTTTAAACAATCTGAAATACTCAGCTCCAGATGTAAAGTTATAATTTGGATTGGATATCTAGATGGGATAAGTTACTTTGGACACAAATGCTTCTGCTACAAAGCATCATCTCAAATGAAAAGCAACACAATCAAAATTATAGCATCTGGCTTTTTATCAGAATGGAAATCACATAGTGAAGATAATAAAACTGATCAAAAGAAAAAGTAAATGCACATCTCCCCAGGAAGATCAGTTGTACTCTAATTGGTTTGGGCATTTAGAATTGCTTTTTTTATTTCTAACAAAATATATTCAGTTCCTTCTATTCCTCTGACCCTCACAGTCTCCTCCTCTTTTGTTCTATTGAGTTTAGTATTTCCTACACCTTTATAAAGGGATGTGTCAGTGCCTTCTTGTACTGTGCTGGTCTTAAGGGTAGCTCCCCACCAGCCCAATAACGCAGGACATAGCTCCAGCCACTGCCCAGACTTCAGGCAGCCAGCAAATGTCTGTAATTTAGTGCAGACCAGGCTTGCAGGGCTGTGTCACTGCCAGGCAGCTCAGGAGAACGTGGCTTTTCAGACACAGCAATCCAAGAGTTCCCAGCACAGCTTTGGGCAGAGCTGCCTTTGCCAGCTCAGGCTCAGTATCTGACACATGAGAGGTGTGAGAACCTAAGCTGTGTGAGCTGGCTACCTCAGTACTTCCAGCTGTCCTCAGGCAGCCCCTACTTGACATTTCACTTCTTATTCCCAGCTTTTCATTCTCCTAATAGCAGCACAAATGCTTAAGCAGTGCAAAATCTGTGCTCTGAGTACACAAATGCCCCTGAGAGTGTCTTCTCCTCTCAGCCCTGCAGCAAACAACTCACATGGAGTGACCAGACCATCATCACTCCCCTGCCACAGCATTAAACCTTCAGTAAACCTTGTTTACTGAAAAACTAATTTCCAGATGCACTGAGGAAATGCTGATCCTTGGGGATTCCCTGGGAATTGCAGGTGGTTACGGAGCCTGAAGAGCAGGCTTTCTGCCACTGCCACATTTCAGCTAGGTAACAGAACTGTACAAGTGGCTTTAGGGGCATATTCTGAACACAGAGGGATCAAACAGTTGTCAGGGAGAGCACAAGGAATCTTTATTCTCATTACATACTTAGAACATTTTGACTCTGTAAGACTGGGCTGAGTTTATAGATCTAGCAGTTAAAAAAAGCTTTTCACTTGTTTGCAAACTGAGCACAAAGGAAATAATGAAAGAGTGACAAAGCACTGCTTTAAGAACTGCTGGAAATGAAATAGCACTGGGAATTTAGCCATGCTTGTGCCAAGGCTCTTGTCTGCAGGGCAGAGCTGCACACCATGAGACGATAGGAACCATATCCAAAAACCCAGCAAACACCTGGGAACACTAGGGTTCAGAATTCAGGACCAAAACTTGCCCGCTTGCACATCCACTTGTTTCCTGGCATGGCTCTCTGGGCAGGGTGATCTCCTGGGGACCAGAAGGAATCCAGAGAAACAGGGTGCTCTCATGCAGGTAAAACTCACCCAAGTTCTTCAACACTCCAGTTGTTAATTTTTATTAACACTAGTTCTTTGGTTAATGAAAAATAAACATCCTCAACTCGAACCCTCATCATCATCATCCCAGTGTTGCTCCATAATCAGCACATTATGGCTGTCAAAATCACTTATCAGGTACAATGACAGCTCACTTGGCAGATTATAACTACTTAAAGAGCCATAATTGTACAGAGATATGCAGCTGAGGAACCCTTGAAGAATTTTGACTATTACAGGTCTGATAAATTAGATGATAATGAAAGGAAAGTTATTAAAGCACTTCTCATTTTTCACAAGTTGGGATTTTCAAATTACCAAGTGTGCCAACTTTTACATCTACATACCACATTCTGTAGATGGGGTAAAAAAAGCTTCCCAGCTTTGGCACTGGTACAAGTGTGTGTGATAAAGTTTGAAAGGAACATATTTGGCCCATTTCAGGTGGAGCAGCAGCTCCTCCTCCTCCTCCTCCTCCTCCTCCTCCTCCTCCTCCTCCTCCTCCTCCTCTTTTTTTTACTTTTTTTGGGGGGGGTTTTGGTTTTTTGTTTGTTTGGATTTTTTGGGGTTTTTTTTGTTTGTTTTGTTTTGTGGGATAGGGCAGCAGAAAGTGATGGGGGAAGAAGAATCAAGTGTTTTACTAAAACATCCAGTTTTTCTTTTTCACAGTTTTACATTCTGGGAAGAAGACAATCATGTAAAAGAACTGATAATGACTTTTTTTTTTTCTTTTAGTGATGAACTAGATTATGAACTAGATCTCATATCAATTTATTCATAACATTGTTCCACTGACTTCAGGAAACTGTTCTCTGTTTTCACAGCTGGAAGGGAATGGAGTAAGCCAAATAATTCCCAGTGACAGCTGCAAATGAGTTATTTTGGGGGGGAATTCCAGAGCATTAATGCCTTTTTCCTGTGAACAACACATCAACATTTATTGTTTCAATAGTGCATATTCACTGGAAGTGTAAAAAACTGTGCAAGGGCCTGTGTAAATTCACTGGAGATCTCAAAAACATAATTTAAAGGTTATTATTACTCCTACAAGTCACTAGTATTGTGACCTATAAATCAAGAGTACATGGATATAACCACACCCAGAGAGTGATTATTGGCCATGACAGAGGAATAAACAGGTATTTTTACACAGTACCCATTGCATCTGCCCTGAATTATATTCTCTTAGCCTGAAAATGGAAGCAAAATATGGATGTGGAAAGGATGATATGAAAATACAACTACAGTGCTACTCTGACAGGAGCTTTGGAAGGATGTCTGACAGACTGTGCTATCCAGGAATGAGAGATCTCTTTGCCTTGATCATGAGGGAAAAAACAAACCAACAAAAAGAATCAGAAATTCTTTACGTGAGAATGGATTTAAAACAGTGAAAGCACCAATTCAAAATCACAACAAAAGTTTCCATGAAACTGACGACATAGAAAACCCAGGTAGAGCTAGAAAATTCAATATTCATTATTCCATTAGTTCCTTGCTCTCCAGAGTAGAAGCTCTGAGGAGGTCACTGCCCACCAGGCAGTCTGTGTTTTGTTAGAGTATCAAAAATATTTAGTTGCAATGACTCTCACACCCTTGATTTCTGCTACTGAATTGCACCATTGGTAGAATGAGAAGGTTTAAGGTGGAGAATAGTCTGGCAGCAATTATTCTGAGATACTCCCTGTGTTTCCAGTTCTGTTCTGTAAAAATACACAGCTTTAAAAATACAGATATTCAACAACTCAGTGTGGCTTTCTGGTTTCTATACCGAAAATGCTGCTGATGCCAGACAACAGGGACTTATTTAAAGTGAATATTATTTATTTATGTTACAAGTTCCTCCCTCCATCTCCTTTAAAATCATTCTATGAGGCGTGGAATTGCCTCAGAAATAATCAGGCAAAACAAGAAACTAAATGATGATGGAAGCAAACCTTGCAAAGAAATACCTGAGGGGTCTGTGAATGAACAATTATCAATAAGACTGCTGCTTCCAGCCAGGCTCAATGAACCTGTAACTCCCAGAACCAAAGCCCAGTGACAAAGTCCCTGCTCCTGGAACAGAGGGGTCAGCTGCAGCAGGGGTTGATGGAGAGCAGCTCAGGGGGCAGCAGCAAGGGGTGTCCCTGCCACACGGGACACACAGACCCAGCATGACCACAAAGATTACTATTCTAGTTTATGATTCCTCTTGTGACACAGCAGTATTTGATCAGTGGAATTCCACACCAAGACAGGCTCAAGAGGGTCAGACAGAGTCAGGCTTGACTCCAACAAGACGCTGTCAGAGACTGATAGCAAAGAGAGGTCAGTGACTAAACCAGACTTGCCAAAACATCATGGAAATAAAGAAACCTGCAGTTTATAGTGCCAGCCCTGCCTCACCTAGGTTAAACACCAGGTTTAAGTGCTGTTAGAGCTGTCTCTTGGAGAGCATCTTCGGTAGGGGAGCTGGGAACAAGGTATGAGTGCAGCTTATCCCTGAGCCATAACACCATTTTAAAGAAAACAAAGCTGCCAGATTTTCAAGTCAGAGCCAGCAAAGCTGTCAGAAATACACCATGGCAGCAACTGCACAGTTTATTCTATGTCCATCAAGACCTCCTGATTACAGACACATTTTTGGAACTAGATGTTCCTATATATACACATGTATTTTCTCTTAACTTTCATATTTTTAGTAACCCCAGGGGTATGTGAGGCACAAAGAAAGATCTTGTACATGCTGAATACAAGGTGGCTATTTGCCACCACTCCTATCAGGAGGCTGCCTGAGGGGCAGATTGCAGGGCCTTGTCCTAAATTCACAGAACTCACAGAATCACAAGGTTGGAAGAGACCTTTAACATCACCCAGCTCTAACACCTCAATAAACCCTGGCACCGAGTGCCACATCCAATCTGTTTTTAACACCTCCAGGGATGGTGACTCCACCACCTCCCCAGGCAGACTATTCCAGTACTTTTATTACTCTTTCTGTGAAAAACTTTTTCTTAATGTCCAACCGAAACTTCCCTTGGCTCAGCTCATGGCTGTGTCCTCTGGTTCTGTCTGCTGCTGCCTGGAGAAAGAGACCGACCCCACCTGGCTGCAACCACCTTTCAGGAGGTTGTAGAGAGTGATGAGGTCACTCCTGAGTCTCTTTTTCTCCAGGCCAAACAACCCCAGCTCCCTCAGCTGTTCCTTACAGGGCTCATGCTCCTAGCCCCTCACCAGCCTCGTTGCCTCCTCTGGATGTGCTCCAGTGTCTCAGTGTCCTTCCCAAACTGAGGAGCCAGAACTGGTCACAGCTCCAGGTGTGGCCTCAGCAGTGCCGAGCACAGGGGGAGAATGATCTCCCTGCTCCTGCTGGCCACACCATTCCTGATCCAGGCCAGGGGCCACTGCCTTTCTTGGCCACCTGGGCACTGCTGGCTCGTGTTCAGCTGCTGCCACCAGCACCCCCAGGTCCCTTTCTGGGCACTGTCCAGCCACAGCATCCCCAGCCTGCAGCACTGCAGGGGTTATTGTGGCCAAAGTGCAGGATTCAGCACTTGGACTTGTTAAACATCATCTTGTTGGACTCTGCCCACCCATCCAATCGTTCCAGGTCTCTCTGCAGAGCCCTCCTCCCTTCCAACAGATGGACACACGCTCCCAGCTTAGTGTCATCTGCAAATTTACTGATAAAGACTCAATAACCTCATCCATGTTATCAATAAAAAATATTGAACACAACTGGCCCCAGCACAGACCCCTGAGGTTCACCCTGGCCCCCAGCTGGAAGCAGCACCATCCCCACCACGCTCTGGCCTCCAGCCAGTTCTGAATTACCTCCCCAAGCAGGGACCCATTTCCAGTCCCCTTCATCCCCCAGGTGCCCTTCTGCTTCCTGACATGGGAGGCAAGGCAGTCCTCTGACTTTTGGGGGGCCTCCCTTAAAGATGGAAGGGCTGAACTCCACCAATCTATTTCTCTTTCACTTTCTCTGATATTCCTTAGTGTTTCAACTTCCTCCCTATGCTCGGCCACCAGTGAAAGGAGACACATTCACTCTCATGCTGTAGCAGAGAACAGCATTTTCATGCAGTCAGAGCCAAGACCTAAAAACCAGGAGCCACAACTAATACCCAAGTCCTTAGACAGAGACAACCTTTAAGGGCTCTCATAAAAGGATATGTTGTTCTATGGCAGTTATGGGAGCACATAAAAGATTGCTCTTTCCTGCAGTCTTGCAGAGCACAAGGATGGTCCTGACTCCTCTGGGTAAGGGACAATCACAGTGACCTGGCAACATAACTCCTTGTTAGCCAGTGAAGCTTTAATGAGGAGCATCCTTTCTTCCTCAGAAGCAAAACGAAATAAACCTTTCAAATGAGAAAATGGATAAGAAAAACAGTTTAAAAATACAGAGGAAGGAAAAGACTAACCATTCCCACTGGACCTACTCAGTCCCAGATTCTCTGTGTGACAGATAAAGCAGTCACACATTGATTTGTTGGTTTTTTGGTCGTTTGTTTGATATGGTGTTTGATCTGTCAGCTCATTCGTCTTTGCTCCAGCTACCTTGTTTTCAGTATCTGTTACTCCTTTGTCTGATTTCAGGCAAAGGATCAAAAGCCTGAGAACAAGGGAAAAAACCGGGGTGGCTGATCATCACAGCGCAGAGCATCCAATTATTCCGTGCAGCTTGCTTAAATTATTCAAGTGACTCTGCTGTTGTTTATAACCTTGTGAAGCTTTCTTTCCCCAGCAGTTTTTGTGGGAACTGATTTAAAAGCTGTAAATACAAATAATGGGGAGATGTAGTTTAATTGAGGAGTGAGCTGATTCTTCAAAGCCTGACTCATTCTGGTATTTCAAACCACAGAGTTCAGCCTGAACTGAACAGAAACAATGTCCCCCATGCCAGAAGACTGAATCAGATTGCAGAGGAATTTAGTTGCCTACTCCAAAATGATTTTGTTCTCTGTTAGCATTAACTTAGCAGCTGGACCTCACCATTACTTTTCAATCTCTTTGAGCTGACAGCTATGAAAGGTGCTAATAAAGAAGCAAAAATGGTTGAAAAAAACACATGGGATATAAAGCAGTCACAGCTCAAAGACTTAGATTACTCATTTTCTCCTTCAACAAATCTAGCCTGCTCAGAATAAGAATTCAAGCACATTATGGCTCTGAAAATAAAAACACCAGTTGTTTCTTCTCTCTTAAAAACAAAAATAAACCACAAAAAACCCCAAACAAACAAAAACCAACCCCAAAACAAAATGAGAAAGGAAAGGAAATGTGAATGTAGAATGAAAAAAATTAAAGCATGCATAACATTCACAGTCAAAATCTATTGTGGAGATAAGAAGTTTAAATAAAATTATAAATAAATTATATGACACTTTCTTTTATAAAGTATTTTTTGTGCTGTTCCCTTACCCTCCTAATTTTTACTATTTGTCATGGCTTAAAAAATATTTCAAATGTTTTTAAATACTTGCTATGAATTTGCATTATGTCCACCAGGCCACCACTGGGCTCACAGGATGGGTGGGCACCAACACATCTGCTCTGGACCAACTTCCCCCCTCTGGGCATTGGAGATCTGCAGACCCCAGAAAAGTTTCCTCTTTTCAAAGGATTATTGTGGGAATGCCTTTTAATGACTCGTGAAAATTGCTTTTTAAGAAACTCTGCCAACCAAGCTTTTCATCTCATAACAGCCACCAAATAGGTGCTAAGGTAGAAATGCCACTAAAAACCTCATTCTTCTGTGAGCACACAGAAATTCTTGATTGAATGTAGGTGTAGATCTTCCAAGAAAAAAAACAAATCACATCACTAGGAAAGAGCATCCCCCTTAAGGTTTTTTTTTTTCAAACAACTTTCAGCTTCCAACCAGTATGGATTTAATGTTCTCTTCAATATTACCCAAGGCAGTATGAAATATATTGAGAGTTTTTCTTCAGATAGAACAGAATCATCGTCTTCAAAAAATGATTCAATTCTTTCCTCTAAATACAGTTAAAGTAGCAGTAAATGCATCTTATCAGTCCAGCTACTCAGGATTCATTTCTCAGAATAGATTTCTGCTTATAGAGATATTTATTTTCTAGTTCTCTATATGTTTTCCTAGCGAACAATTTTGAATTCATTCACCCATACCAATTCCCCATAAAAGACTGCCAGCAATATCTTGCAGAATAGGAAGTAAAATACAGCATCAATGACTTGAAATTAAATGAAGCCACAAGAGAAACAGTGAATTTTACCCAAGTCGCTGCCACCACAACTGCAATTTAAAGTAGTTGGATATTTTTTATTTCAAAACAAGTGCTTTTATTTATTTTTTTTTATTTTTTTTTTAAACCAAGTATTCTTGGTCTCACCTGCTGTGCTATGAAAATCTCTGGTCAGGGAAAGCATTTGAGAAAGACACAGTATTTCCTAATGACCAGGCTTCCCTTAGACCCCTCTTGGGATGTTGGCTGGAAAGATGGAAACCTGGTCTAGCAGGTGGTTTAACTTTTAAATGCTTCTTGGCATTTAAGATGTATTTAGACAAAATGGGGAATAGGGATGGTGAGGAATTCTTTGTCAATCAGAATCATTGATGAGAAAAAAGTACTTTTTCAGATTAGGAGTTGTTTTCACTCAGTGAAACTTTAAATGCATTCCAAACCACTTTCCTAATTGTACTGTTCATTAACTGAGGGAAAAAAGTTATTTACAGGTTTAACACATAAAACAGAATTTCTGTAATGTCAGTGGCCTCCTTTATATATATGGACCATATATTACACACTAAAAAATGCTATTTAAAAGAAATTACTGTAAAAAGTAAGTAAAATTTCCAAAGAGGAAGTTATGGAAATTAAAGTTTAGAAGAGAAAAAAAAAATAATAAAAAAAATAGAAATAATAATGTATTTTAATTTATTATTTAACTAAATACACCAAAACAGGGAGGGGAAGAAGACATGAAATATGCACCGCATTAGGAGAAAGCTACGCACAGTTTCAAAATTACAATATGGAAAATTCAGATTTTTTTCCCATCACTATGCAGTTCAGTCTGCAGTGTAATACAAATTTTAATATTCAGCTTCTAAGGATTGTCCTTAATGGCAGCATTTTTAATTTTTTTTTCAGGAAACACAGATGAGAATGGAAACATAACGGGAATTCTGCTGTGCCAAAATATATAGAATTCAATTAGCATCCATGGCTGAAACCTCAAATGAAACTAATGAATTGCCATGTCCAATATTCCTCTAAAACATTTTAAACTACGTTATTATTAATGTAACAGCTAATTATCCCAGTAAATGACAGGCCCTGCTTTTGTTGCCATTAATGTATTCCTTTACTTGACAGGCTGTTGTTCAGTGCAGGGATTTTGAGGTGTTTTCTATCAGGCAGGAAAAGGTTAAGTAGCAGAAATAAGTGGACATTTCCAACCAAATCATGGTGCAGAAAATCAGAGAGTATTTGCAAATAACTACTTTTGCTGCTAACTCCACACTTCTACCACAGCTGTGCCTTTCCTGGGAATAAACCACTGCTGTGCCTTTCCTGGGAATAAACCACTGCATTTCACTAACACTGAAAAACCTTTTCAGTGGTTTTTGCATGAGACACTCCACAAGGATTCATACTACCCAGGACCCTGTGGGATTTCAGACACAGCCACCTGGGCACTCTGAGGGCAGTGTCTCTAAAGGCACAGCTCAAACCCTCTCTGCTGTGCCAACTCCCAACTATGAAAGAAGAAATGCAAAAACAAATTTAGGGATCTCATTCCATGAAATGTAGAACCTACAATTATTTCTCCCATCTACCAACCAGACACCTGGAGTAGCAGCTCTGTGAACAGAAACTCATCTCAAACAGTTCTCTGTGAACACACAGGAACTATTCCATCTCTCCTGGACCCTGGAGACATGGCCAGGCAAAATGAAGAGGGTCAGTCACAATTTCCTACAGCAAAATCATTTGCTGGAGGATCCAGTTGACCAAGGGAAAAAAAAAAAACCCCAGCATAATAAAAAACCCCAACCTGATGCAAGTTCCCCAACCACTTGTGTTTGCATGGGGAAAGGCAGGATAATATTGCTGCACCCCCACAGATAAAGCCAGCTTCTTTTCCATGTGAGAACATTAACTTCAAATGCCAGAAAGAAAGAGATTTCATTTTTTAATTAAATATTCAACAATGGAATATTCATTTATTACTATATTTAATTTCTAACTGTTGCACTACTGAAAAAAGTAGTTTGAAAGTATAGAAATCATCCATGAATTTTAATTGGAGTTTCTCAGAGCCTGGGCTTCACCCTTCACCTTTTAAAAACTGACACTTAGTCACTTCTCTCTAATAGAATATGTTAGAATGCCCTGATTCAGACTCCCACAGAGCAGAAAAAAAGAAATAAAAGCCAGCCATGCTGCTGGCTTGGTTCATGAAGGTTTCTGCTGCAGTGTTCTGATGTCTGTAAAACTTCTAGGTGTCTGTATAATGTCAGAAAACATCTACCTGCTACTCATAGAAAAAGGGATTTTTTGCAGTAGCTCTGTTATTAATCATATTGAAATATAATTTGTTTTTAAATCCTGACAAATCTGATATATTCCCTCCATGTTGAAATATATCATCAAGAGGTCATTGGTATTGAATAAAACTCTGTGGGAAGTAAGGGTTATTTTAAATATTGCTGGAGTCTCTGAAAATCAGGGAACAAAAGGAGAGTGCCCAATGCCCAGAAATAAAATCTGTATGATTGTTGGAAAAGAAATGTTAAGAACATTATGGGGAAATATTTTTCATCTGGAATTCATTAGCTCCTGACACACATTACTCGTGTAATAATTTACATCTCTCTCCATTTCCTTCAAGTAAAATCTGCAGAAATAAACCATGAACACTTTAATTGGCTTTTGAGTTTCTGGCTGAGATTAAACATGAAAAGCAAATGGGAAAAATTATTTAGTACCAGTAACTTTATTTATTTTGGACCAGAGTGTTTTCCTGCAAATGCCTTTGAAAATTTGCAAATAGAAACTGAAATAATGCTTCAAAATTCATGATATATGGATTTCACAAAAACCTCTTGAAATATTTATCTGTTTACTACTCAAAAGCATGTAGTACACAGGCAAATACCAATTTACTATCATAGTAAAATTATGCTTTTTTTAAAAATGCCAGGAAATCATAAAAATTATCTGAGACGGAATTGTGAGATTTTACTTCCTATTTTCTGATTGACAAGAAGGGGGAGATACGAAATAATCATTATCTTCTTTCATTATAAAGTCAGTTAACTGTGTAAGCAAAAACCAGCATTAGTAGCAATCTTCCCTTGCCCATAACTTTTCCATGATTTTATCACAGCAGAGAACCAAAGCAGGCACTCCTTTGCTTAATTAAAAGACAAAATGAAAGAAATCTTTTGAACCAGTCGAAAAAAATCTGTAAAACACTCTCATAAAACACTAAGTGAAAACCAACTTAAAACTGTCAATAACATTATTTATTTACCTCTCAAATGTGTTCCATGTATGCAGGATTATCTGAGTGAGATGCCTTTATTGGTTTTTGCCTTTCCTTTCTCCTGCATCTAAATCAATATGCAAATCTATTGCCTTTTCTTTAATGGGACATACTAAATGTATTTCTTGCTCCAGCACATCTGATCAGTGAAATTGGTGAGGCCAACCCTTCATTTCACCATTTTATTTGTGACAAATACATTTTAGGAGCCAAAATTCCTCTCTGAGGTGCACAGGTGAGGTGGGAAGGCCCTAAGATGACACCAACACCCAGCCCCTGTTCTCGCTGCTCGCTCTCACCGCGTCTCTTCCTCCGTTGTTCACTGAAAAATACTCATGGGAATGTGTTCTGAAACAGATTGCGAGCTGAGCCAGGTTAAAAATAACTCTTAAAACCAAAGCCAAGTCTTCACATTTTGACATAACCCTCAGGGTTTCAGAAAAGCCTTTTTAAGGTTGTTTTCGCATCCATAACCAACCCACCCAAGCAAAAGCAAATACCGCTTGGGCTTTGCCCTTTATTCTGACACTCATCTGTGTTTGTTCCACAGACAAAGAGCTATGACTTAGGTTTGTCATCTCACTGAAGATCCCAAGATTAAATCTACATATAACTAAAGGCAGAAAATCATTAGTGCCATGTCCCAGGAGGGCACTAACTCCTGGGACCTAACTAAAACTAAACTGACTTTCAGTTTCCAGGCCTACATAGAAAAGGTTAGAGGTTTTTTGATGCCTTTTTATTTGGAAGACAGTTTCCTCATTTTTTTGGTGTGGATTGAGACTTGCTGTTGGTGTCTGTGGAACACAACTTTTTATTCAGAAAAAAAAATTGTGCTTAAATGCTCTCCCCTGCAAGAGAAAAACTGGGTACTTCAATTGAATGGCCATATCATTTTATGAGCCAGCAAATGCAAAATCTATCCTCTCCCTCCTGTTGAAAGGATGGTGAGATTTTTTTCCCCCTGCTTTTCCTATAATGGTGGTCTAAAGGAAAAGAAGGCATCCTGCAGCCCTTCTTTGGGGAGCAGAGCCAGGTGAGGAGAGCAAGAAACTGTACAGGAAATTACAGAGAGAAAAAAATAAGCTGAAATATAATGCACAAAGGAAAGGCACTACTCAGAGCAGGCAGTTAGTGTAGTTCAAGAAGACTTTGATTCACTCAATGAAATTTAACTCAGAATATACTGCTGTTCTCAAACCAGAGTCTTTTACTTGAGTGTACCCAGGTTAAATCCTCACAGCTCCCTCAGCTGCTCCTCACAGGACTTAAAATAACTCACCCTCTATGACAAAAGTTACACTGCTTGGCAAAAACTTGTCCTGTTATTCATGTGTAGAACATTAAAAACATTCAAAGGAATAGAGAACCACTAAAAATGAAACAAAGCATGAAATAGCACAGACAAAAGCTTTAGCACGTTGTTTGTTGCTATTTTCTCACTACCCTTAGATTTAAAGCAGTCACAAATTGTAATTCAAGAACTATTTCTGCAGGTACAAGGGGTGGGTAAAAAGGAAGAGAATGATGCTGTGAGGCACCTTGGGTGCACTGCTACAGTGAGCTGGGTTTTTTCATTATTTTTATTTTATTTTTTTTGGGCATGTGTTTGTAGAGACACAGAGTATTTAAGAAAACAACAGACTCCACAGAGAAGCAATTGCAAGTAGGTGCAAAAATACATCTGTGTGCATTTTATCTCTCATTTAAAAGCAACATTTAATCATAGAGACTCTGCAAGCAAAAGCAGGGCTTGTCTAAAGACCAAAGATTTATCTGATATACAAAGAAACCGAGGGTGATTTCTCAGAAGTATTTAAAAGCTTAATTGGTTTGTGATGATGGAATAAGAAATCCTTTCAACCACTTTTATAACATCAGCTCCTAGCAACCAGGGTTATTCCAACCTCACCCTCCTACCTGCCAAGGCATAGATATGGGACACAATCTGTGATAAAACTCGTAATATCCAAGCAGGAAATTGAAAAATTATGGGCAATTCACTTCCTCTGTGCAAAGAGTCCTATTTCCAGCACCTGCAATTTTGAAGAGTGCAATGACAGCATGCCAGGTTTGTGTCAATCACGGTGAATTTTGGGACTAAGTAAGCACCAGGGGCCCTAAAGGCAGGAAGCATAGGCTAAAAGCACAACATAATTTTCATTTTGAATTTTAAGTCACCCAACATTGCCTCAGTGAAAATCTTCAGTAATATTTTTAAGCAGAGGTATTATGTTCTTTGTGAATGTATTTTTTCCTGTTGTGTCCTGATGGAAGTCGTATTAAAATCACTTGGTCTTGCATTGTCTTTCTAACCTTTAGTACTTAGAAACTAATATTAATGTACCAGCTGCCCAGTGCATGATAGAGAATCAAGGGAAAGTCTTCTCAACTCAACCAGCAAAATGGAAGTGCTCTGCTCATTTAAAAAAGTACTTTGTGCCGTTCTAATTTTTCACACCAGTTAATTCTGTGACAAATACTCCAATTTTGAGGCTCACCTCTGACACCCTGACAATACTTAACAACATTTTGCCTTCTCTCTCCTGTATTATCAGGAGCACCTGTTAAGACTTTCATCTGGCCTCTAATCCTACTTACTGCACAGAATTTTACTCAAATTATGAAGCCCTTAACCCCTTTTTTCAACATTTTAAAGAAATGCCTCAAGTTTTCACACAGACTGTACACACAGTGATTACACATCAAAATATTTAGGGCTGGCTTAAAGCCAGACTTTTAAGTGTCAGTCTTTCATTAAAAATATCAACATTGCATGGGGGAAATGAACTAATTTCAATAAACAAACATACACCAGCACTATTCATTAGCCAGATGCAATTCATTCAAGGAAGAAAGGAAGCATTGATGAACATTCCAATCCATATTCAAGATTTGAGGTATTTCCTTGGCCACAGAAGGCACTTGAGTTTTCTCTGCGAGGTCACCTCGCTCATTCCCTAAATGCAGGCAAGGGGAGAGCAATGGACATTATTCATCTTAACTTCAGGAAGGTTTTCTTCACTGTGTCCACAACATCCTCACTGACAAACTGAGGAAGTTCAGCCCAGATAAGGAGACAGTGAGGTCTATTAAAACTTAAGACTGGATTTCCTGACACACAAATACTTGAAGTGGTCACTTTTAACCTGGGATTCATCCTTCATGCACATCTGGCTGACATTTTACATCACTGGGAGGAAACATCTCAACTTAGAAGAGGAATATTGATGCACTTTACAGGCACTGAGAACTGAGAGAAGATGATAAAATTTTCAGGTGTGTTGACTGACAAGACTCACCTCAGTATCAAGGGTAGAAATAAAATAATTAACAGGAAATTGGGAGGGCGTAACGCAGAGCTGAGTAAAGAGTGCAGAGAAATTAAATATTGCAGTGCTCTGCAGCAAGGTGTGATGTGCACATGTTCATTATTTAATAGCTTAATTCCTCAGAAAGGCATTTGAGTTGGAAATACACAACGCGCCTCCTTGGACTTGGATTACACCAGGCTGTATTGCAATTTATATCTTATACAGAATATGTGGAACTAGATATTCTGAAACTGAGAAAAAAGTGTGACCACAGAGTGACTCAATATCTCTTAAAACACAAAAATATTTTCCTAAAGAGGCAAAAAATTTTTATTATTTTAAAGGATGTAGAAGAGGACAAAGGATCTCAATGTTATTAAGGAATTCTATGGAGTTTTATATATTTAAATTTTTATGTTACCAGTAGAATGGTTGCTTTCCAGTAGAATTAGACCAACATCTATTCATTCCACACCAAGAGGAATAATCTGATTTTGCCATTTTCCAGGTTTTGACACAAAAAATAAGAAGACAATTTTGTCAAATCTTATGGAAAAGTGGATCTGAGGGGAAGTAAAATTGCCTCAAATAACAAACAGTTTTGTGGGGGGAAAAAAGCTCAAAGAAACATTTTGAGTAGTTTTCAGAGCTCTGATGAATACCATAATGAAAGAAAATGAAGGCATACACTATGGAACAGAGTTATCAAAAATGTGGATGAAAGCACATTCCTGTCTCCCTGTTACTGCTCTCTGAGGAAGGAGAGCATTCATTTTCCAGAAGGAGGGATGCTGGAGATGCTGCTTTGGGGAGGCAGAAGCCATTTGGAATGACACTGAAAAAGCATCTGTGAAACAAATGAGATATCAGACTGAGGGCCCCCACTAATGATGGATTTCAAGTGTTCAGTGGTGGTGAACAACTGCATGTGTGGAACAAGATATTGTCTGAAGCAATCTGGCAATAGTCTCTCCTGGATCTCTGCAGAGAGGCTAAAATACAGGTTATGTGGGTTTTTTCAAACATGCCCTAGGAAAAACAAAGGGCCTGCTTTTACTTTTTTCTGTCAAAAATATGCTTAGAAAACATTCTGCAACAGTATGTTTTGAAGATACTCCTGGTTCTCCTTTCTTTGTCATCTCTTTATTTAACTATTTCTGTTAGGCAGGGAACTCATTCTGCTAAATAATTAACATACACCATGAAAACTACTATAAAAAGATTACATAGGTTTCTACTCTGGTGTTATGTACATTTTAATAATTTCTTCACCTTGTTGGTAAGCTATGTCCCTTCACGTAGTATCTGACGTTCTACAAATATTTTAACGTACAGGAAAATTAACTGTTTTAAAGCTCCTGGCTTTATTCTTTCTGATGTTTTATTGTGTGCTGTCTCCAGTAAAACAATGATCCTGATGCATCTTTAATCTTCTACTCTACAAGGCACTGAGCCAGCAATGAACACCTTTTATGCCACGAGCATGTACACATGGGCTTACTCCTTTCCTCTTGAGAAAGCTTGGAAATGGAGAAGAGCCTTCATGCTTTCAGCCACCAAGGAGGTGTCTCCTTTCTGCCTACCCTTAAACATGAATATATTTGCCAGGATGTAAGTCTGCAAGCTTAGACACTTCTGTAATGCACAGTCAGCATCCACAGGGTGCCAAACACCCTGTAAATGTAAATGTAAATGTAAATGTAAATGTAAATGTAAATGTAAATGTAAATGTAAAACATCCAGCAATTTATTATATTGAATTATCAGGGTCTTTCAAAGTCGTGCAGCTTCTCACACACAGGGAGAGCCCCTCCATATTTATATATTCACTTCTGAGCCAGGGAGCTGCTAAGGTCTAGAGCATGTCCAAAAATGACACTGGCAAATGGGGAGGCAGCAGCAACAAGGCAGCTTTCCCCCATGCTTATAAACAACTTGTTAAATGTCCTTCATCCTTTCCAGAGCATTTATTTCTTATTGCTCTTGAGAAGAGAGATTCAGGTCCAGAAGCAGAAGTGACTAAGTGCAGAGTGCTGCTCTGCCTCCTGGATTAGGAGCTCTGTGGTGACTCCAGCTGTGCCCTCATCACCTCTGCCTCCCCTCCAGGGCAGGGTGAGCTCTTGTCCAGTCTCTACCCTCATCTGTACAAACACATCAGGGTTACTCCCAGGGGAGTTCATCCATGCAGCTCCATGGGATGATCTGCTGGCGCTAGGACTACATTTAAATCAAGTGGGAGATTGCTGCTTTCGGCCCATGGGTGGGTGGTGTAAGCACACAAAAATCTGTTGGAAATATCTGTAAACACACAAAAACCTGTAGGAAAGTCACAGGATTTGGTGAAGGGAAAGAATTGGTGAGTTTTGGACAGGAAAGAACAGAGTTGAAACTGTTAGAACACAAACTCACAGACTCAGGACATTGCTAATTCATCTTCATTTGGCAGCTTGTAGGCGACATTGGTCTCAGGCAGGCAAAGAGAAGATGAAGAATGCTTCCCTTGTGCCCTGGGAGCAAAGCAGGGCACATGACCGTGCATCTTCCCTTCTCTCTTGGTGCACAGCTCCCCATGGGACTCTCACTTGCTTTATTGTCAGTGCTTTTCAAAAGGATGGCTTGTTGTCTCTTTATTTTTGTCTTTTCCTGACAATGATGCCTCTTCCTTTAAGCAAGAGAGGGAAGTATTGTCCTTTAGCCTGAACCAAACCTCTAAACTTTGTTTTCTTGCCTCAATTCACTAATTATAACAAACTACTAAAATTGTCTTTTTGTCAGTCTTGCTCTGGCCAGTTCATGGTAGAAAGCAGAATGAATTCTATGCATTCCAATCAGGGCAATAGGCAGAATAAATAAATGGTACAAATGCTATCAGATGGCATCTTGGGCTCAGTTTTCACCAGACTACTTAAAAATCTGCCTAACCTGACTTTTATTAGACTTGTAGCATTTTTATGTCCTGGGTTTTAAAAAACATGTAGGAGTTAGAAGCCTGATGATAAAGCAGGCTGTGTAAATTCATGTTACCTACAATATCATTACTGCCTACACAAAGCTCAAATATTTGACTTTTGAAACTGATTCTTGCAGACAAAGAAAAGAGCTGCCAGAGAAGGTTTGGATCTGGGGTAGCCTGCACACTGATGCTCTGTTGTGACCTGACTCTTCTCCTGCAGGAAAGCTGTGCAGTTCTGGATGCTTCCAGAGCTGCCCAAGGGGGTGACACCAGATTTCCTAGGATGGGAGCTCTGAGCTGCTCAACTCTCAGCAGTCCTGATCCCTTTCTGTTCAGCTCCCTTAGAGCCACCACAGTGTGTAAGGTGTCTCTGAGGAGGCTTTTTATTAGAGCAGAACCCCGAAAAGAAAAAGCTGTAGGGAAAAAAGTAATGAAATCAATTCCCAGCCCTAAGTAGCCAGTCATTCTTCTCACCTTCTGGTATCCACAAGGAAGGGGTGAAGGGGCATTTTGGTTCCAAGGATCCAAGGAGTTTTACAGCCTGTAGATGCAGGAGGCTGGGACAGCAGTCCCAGCAGTGTGGCACGTTGTGATTAATGCTGTTATGGAGATTTTGTTAATGGGACTCTGTGAGAAATGCTGTGCTCCAATGAGAAGTGCTAGAACAATAATCAAAGTGAGCTCACATTTGCTTTTCAGGCCACATTTCTGAATTCCACCCTAGCCAAGAGCTCCACATCCTTGGTAACTTTTGGACATGGGTGGAAATGCATCAATACCTCACAGGTTTTCTAACTCCAACTGGGACCTGAAGCATCAGAATGAAAAGGACCTAATATGTGAGGTTTCTCTTGTCTGCATTAAAAGGTAAAAATATCCTCAGAGAAATAAAAAGCAGAGAATTTATTCAATTACATGATCTGAAGTAGCAATGTCAATCTTTTCCATTCATTTCTTTACATGGAAGATTTCAATCTAAACTGTAATTTTATTAAAATCAGTTAGTTTTGTTTCTTCACTTTTATCTTGCTCCTTTTATCAGTTTATTTTTTGGTTATCAAAAACTTTTTAGTGGGTGCACATACCTAGACTATAAGTGTTACATTTCTTGGCACATAAATAGACTTTAGAAATGTTTCACTTTGGGACTACAGCTTAAGCACATAGTTTTGGTAAAGATGTATTTTTTTGCAGTAGCTCACTCTGTGTTTCTTGTACATTTAAGAGGAAGAAAGATTCAGAAGTAACTGCAGGATAATTCTAATAGAAAGGGATTTTCATTCTGTATAACTGAAAAATTGGTACAATTTTTCTCAAAGGTTCTCTGTTCTACAATTTTTTCAAAGATTCAATTATTATGTCCTAGTAATTATACAACTACAAATTCACAGAATGCAAGTTATTATTTTAGCCTTAATCAGAAAAATAAGAAAACACAACTCACTAAGAAGTGTCCTAATCAATCTACTGATTTCCTCCTCATTTGAGTCTTCTACTTATTTCAGGGAATTTATGGATTTATGATACATTTTCTTTAAGTGTATTTGATGCTTTTCATTTACATGGAAAACTGGCCTTTTTTTTCAGACCTAGTTCTAGAATTGCACAATATCCAAGATTTCAAGCCTTAACTTAGTTATACTAAGTTTATCAGTTGTACCTAAGGGATTAGTGCTTTGACTTTAAATAGCACATGAGAAACAGCTGGAAATCATCTTTATAAATGCTTGGAAATTGCATCAGTGTTCCTTTGTGTAGAGAAACAGGATAAGATTCTGTTTCATTTAAATGTTAAAAAAAAAAAAATATATATATATATATATAAAGGAAAAAAATCTAGTACTATTTTCAATCTCTTTTCAAATAAATGACAGCTATAGGATTACTTACATATATGACCTAAAGCTTGTGTAAAACACTTTGATCAGAGTCTGAAAATGTAACTTTTATGGAAGAACCTTGCAGGATGAATTTTGCAGCATAATAGGTAGGAAGCTCTGTCTCCCCAGCAGTCAGTATTCACAACAAAAGCACCTTCCAGCTACTGTACCCATTTCAGTCTTCCTGGCCTTAAATTAGCTGTTACTGCCACTCCAGTGGGAAGAATTACTTGTATTACCTTTCTAATCCTAATTCATCACCTTCTCAGTAACCCTGAATGCAGCTCTCATCCTCAGGTTTAGAAATAAATGTTCTTCTGCAATTGTGTGCAGGAGAGCTGTTCTTTTCTGGAGTTTTTTGGGTCTTTAAAATGCTTGAAATACCAAAAGAATGGTTGTGTGTTTATTCCAATAGCTTTGGACAGGTTTTTGCCTGTGTAATTTGTCTTTTTCAGGCTTTATTTTATGTACAATGTCTGTCTGGGGAGTTTTAGCTTTCAAAGGAGCTATCTAGAGTCTTTTCACTCTGTTTTTAACCAGGGGCCACAAATGCTGTGTTCCTCACATAACTGATAATGCCATTTAGCACCAAGGTGTGTTTGGTCTGTGTGGTGCATTCATCTGCAGAGAACAAGGAATTGGAATGTGACCACTTTAAAGCTGATGGAGAAGGGAGGTTGAATACCCCACACAGGTACCCCACTGGGCACTGCTCCTCTCCTGCTGCCATTGTCACCTCTCTGGCCTGCCCTCAGGGCCCCTCTTTATTTCACTGCCAGGAGGCCTCTGGCCCACAGAAACATCCGCTTTGGGATGCCAGGAAAAATGCCCTGGGAATGGAGTGAGTGTCAAGAAACAGCACAGCTGAAGGTGTGGAGTGTCACCTCTGGGTTCCACCTGTGCCCAGGCTGCTCCTGCACCATCCCTGGGCAGGGTCACAGTCCCCTGGCAGCTGAGCACAGTCTGCTGCACTTCCAGGAAAATACTGCACAAGGAGGAACCACGTCTAAAACAGAAATATTATCTAAAGCCACGGCTGGTACGAAAGGAGCTGTGTTTGTAAACAGCTCATCTTTTAGCTTCTCTGCCATTGCTGTCAGAAAAAAAATAAATAAAATAAATAAATCCCTTTTTACCTCTATTCTGAGTCCCTGAAGAGCACTTTAATGATAGTTGGGTTGTTCAGGAAATAATGGCAACACGTTGGTGGACCACAGATGGATTTGTTTTGTTTTGTCCCTTCAGACTCTCCGCTGCTTTGCTAACACAGCTTTTACTCATTATCCCATTGAGATGATGGCATCTGAGGTCAGCTATCAGTACATGCCTTTTCCCCCCTTCCATTCACTCATCTGTCCTGGAACATCCTGTTTCCTGCTGTGTGAGAATGTTATCCTCCCACTCTGCTTTCAAGTGGGGTCTGTGTGAGTGTGTCAGAGCAAGATGCTGCTGTCTCTCAGTCCCTGCACTCCACTGTCTGAACATTCTGTGCATTCATAAAGAAAGAACTTCTATTCAGAAAGATTTTATGCTCATCACTTTTTAGATATATATTTTGATTCTTGCTCAAGATAAAAATTTTGAAAGTCTGTTAATGAAGACAGCTGACGGATTTTGCCGTAGTTAGTAAAGGCATAAAAAAGGCTTCATTTCATACCAGGCATTTGTAGCATTTCAAATGGTGTTTGTCTAAATACCTCAGTTCTTAGAGCTAGAAAATGCAAGATGTAACAGCTCTTTAGGGCTTGCAAACTTTAGGGCTTGCAAAGCTCACAACAACTTTCCTCCATGGCATTATGAGCTGGACGAGGAACTGGAATGTGACCACTTTAAACATCAAGGAGAAAGGACTTGACTTGGAACTCTGTGCTGCTGATAGGAGCCCTGGGAGCAAGAGATGACACCCTGCCCCAGATCAGTGTTTCAGATACACAGTTCATAGTTCCCCTTGCTTTTCAGTGAATTAAATCAGGGACTTGTTTGCTTTATTTACTCAATGGTAAACTGGCTTGCTCCCTCCTCAGTTGTTGCTGCTGTCATTTATTGTGGATGGTTCTCCAGTGCTAAATGAAATGTAAGCACAGGATGTCTTCACAAAACCTGTTTAATTTTCTCCTGCATCTACGAAACACAAGTGTCTAGGACTGCTTTTGTCACTGCTTGATATGGTTTTTTTCTTCATTAGATAATTACTTATGTTCAAGTAAGCTCTTGTTTTTACTTTGGTAGTGTAATTTCCTCTTTCTGCATAGAGAGGCCATTAAAAAGGTAATTAAATTAAATAACGGGTGAACATGCAGAACACAGTGATTGATTGCAGGTGATAGTGAGCAGAGATGTACTTCAGATATTTATGTGCTGAAGCAGGATCCAAAATGCCATGTTCCTGTAAGAATGTATTGGAACAGAAGTGAGGGGTAGAGATCCTGAATTATGGACTCTCATTAGCAGTTATTTGTAACTTTAATCTTCTTGACTGAAGACTGAAGAACAGCTCTCTTCTGTATGATTATTTATTACAGGCTTGTCTTCTGAAGTATTTGCTCGAGATAACTCTTGATGAATCAGCTTTACTTGCTTGAAAAGCATTCATGTCTAATAAAACAATGCTTGAATAACAGGATAGTAGGATTGCAACACAAGATGTTTTGCTGGCAGCAGATATGAGAGAACAACTCTTCCTGAGAGTGCTAAATTTAATCTGAGTAGCACTTGATCCATATTCCTGACAGGTAAAGCTAAATGGTGTTAAAGCAACAAAGAAACTTTTTTGTGCATGAGAAAGGCAGATAAAATATAACACCACAGCCTGCAATACAAACAATGGAGCTTCAACATGAGGCAGAGAATTATTTCTCCAGGCAGATGTGATTAGGAAGGAAGTAAAACAGTGAAAGCAAGCTCAGACCATGTGAGACTGGACTGCAAAGTCTTCAAGGTTCAGAGTGAGAGGAGGTTGGAACAAACCTCAAACCAGGAAAGAAAAAACATCCAGAGTACAGTCTGTAGCAATAAAATGAATGAATGAATAATTAAATAAATGCTAAACCATGTTATCATCAGCATCAAAAAGGTCCTCCCAGCATCCGCTTGATGAATGAACTTTAGATGTTCATTCATCCCTGATACCAAAGACAAAGCCTTCAGTATTTTCTCTTTCAGTGACTTTGGTGATGTTCTTTCCTTTCACTCAGACTACAGATGTAGTCTTTGGAAATGGGCTGTCAAAATGCAACCCCTCAATTCGTTATACACTGCAGAGAGAAAAGACATAAAAAACTTCAACATTTTAAATTTCCACATGCTAAAACGTTTTCCATTCTAATCATGTCAAGCTGGATGAATGGAATTCAAATGGAGAAAATTAGGCTATGTTTGGGCAAGTGTTCATTCAGATTTTTGCTTTTCAGGTATGTCCTGAGACAGTGAGGGATTTTTGTCTGAATTATTGACACACCCACTCCCAAAACCACAAAACAGAAGGTGGCAGCATTTCAGGAGAAAAGAAAAGCAGGATGATAACAGAGAATTTAGAGACTCAAAGTGTTTCTTGCTTCTTTGACACCGAGATTACTTAAAGAAAATACCTCAACAGAGCCACGCTCAGCTAGAGCTTCCTCGTAATCTTCTGACCATTTGGAAATTCTGGCATCAGTGTGAGAATAACAGATGACCTCTAATTCCAAAGGAGATTTTCCTTTAACATCATGCAATGCAGAAATACAGGTCTGCTGAAAAGCTCCTAGGAATGAAAATCATTTTTTTCCTTTACATTTTAGCATGGCTGAAGCCTGGTTTAATCCAGGGCCATTTTAGAAAAGACATTTCCCTGACTGGAAACAATCCAAAACAAAACAAGGGGTAGAGCTGTGAGTGACATGGCAAAAAAAAAAAACCAAGGTTAGGCAGCTTATGAGTTTTATAGGCATGGAGAAAAGTAATTGAATTTTTATCTTGCATTAAGGGGAAGAAAATATCCCTCTATCAGCAATAGAGGGAACAGAAAGGCATATTTTACAGCCTGAATAAACTTATTCTAAATTACACCAAACACAACAGAATGTATTTTTCAAAATCCTGAAAAAAAATGAGAGCTTTTCAATTAAAAAGAAAAAAAAAAAAAACCAGTCCTAGCCAATTTGTGTTAATTGAATAAAGACTGAAGCATTTTTATTTTAAAAAATTTTATTAGAAGAATCCCAAGCCCTCCAAGCCTTCGAGGACAGAGGAGGTCAGACAAACCTACTTAAAATCAAACAAAGCAATTTGCAAATTACTGTTTACATGAACAAGTTTGCAATATGTGCCTGTGAGAAAAACAAATAATAATAAAGGCAGCAAAAGGTTTGAAAATGGCAAGATAACACTTCTGTTCCTTCAGGCACAGGAGTTCAGAGTATGGAATATCCACAGGCTATACCTAAAGCTAACACTGCCAGAATCCCCCCTTGCAGAGAGAGGGTGACTGGCTATTAGAGGGTCTGATATATAGTAGATATATAATATATCTAATATAGATATATTATAGTGCAGATTAGAAACAGCAACAGTTGAGAGAAGTTCTTAAATAAAGCCAGATATTTTCTACAAACTAGGAAGATTCAAGCATATTTCATCTCCAGACTAGACATCATTTTTTGTATCAAGCAGGTGTATGGTAGCTCACTCATCTATGAATATATTTATTTTGCTTTTTTTCCCCTAAAGTATAAATTCTTCATTAAATATTTCAGGTTTCCTTTTCTGCCCTAATTCATGCAGGAAGATCCTGCTAGGTGGGTGCCTCAGCTACAGAGACAGAAGAGCAGATTTTGTATGCAGATTTTCTACACCTGGGGCTCTGTTTACCAGCAGTTCAAGGAATGTATCTGGATTACAAACACAATTTGGTCAAATTTTGGACCAGGCTGGGTTTACTGCAGGGTGAAGCATTTAAGGAGCTGCAGGAATGACAGAACATTCCTCAGAAAATGCTCCACAGCACTGACAAGATGATTTTCCAGAGCAGAGATATCAGCTGCAACATAGAGAATGAAGAGGTTCGAGGTGGAAGGGTGTATCTCTCTCAAACTGGCACCTGAACACCCAAATTCATGAGCTTGTTCCAGCCCCACCAGAATTCTAATAGTTAGTGCATCTGAAAATGAAAGGGGAGTCTGGAGGAGAATTTTCCCCTCTCCTCAGCAGCAGAGTTTAGCAGACAGCATTTGATATCACAAAGGTAATTCCCTTGAAGCCCTCAGTGCTTACAAGTGTCCAGCAATAAAGTCTGTCCTTTATTTCCTACTGACCAGGGGAATTAATCTGAAAGTACTAATGCAATCCAAAAACAGACACAGCCCCTATCAACCTTTTATCCCTCTGACATTTTGTGCAATTCCTAAGTTTAATGATGCATACTAGAAATTAAAGAATCTAAGTACCATTCCAATGCTTCTGCTTTCTGGACTTGCCATACTGCATTTGTGCCTGAAGTGTCTGGGCTTCTGGGACACTGGATGACAGCAGAAGTGTCTCTCACACCTGAGTGAGCCCAGAACAATGGCATGTGTCTCCATTTTTCTCAAGGAACTGAGAAAAAGTTCAGAAAGTTTCGAAGTTTCCAAGTGCCCTGCTGCTGTTCCCAGTCTGTCCCCTCTGGCTCCACAGCACATGCAAAGAACAAGAGGGAAAAACACAAGGTGAGCCTCAGATATTTTGCACATGTATTTGTATAGAAGAAAACAAACCCTAAGAGAGCTGGAATAAGGCAGTGTGTTCCAAACACACTCCTCTGGGGAATTTTTCTCTCCCATAGCACTTTCTGTCTGCTGTTTGTGCATCCTGCCACTGAGTGTTGTACAACTGAATGCTCCACAAGCTTCTGTCAGACTTTCATCATCCCCTTCTCACAGCCATCTGAAATGCCATCAAATTCTGGAGTGATTCAAGCAGGGACTGAGGATTTCTCTGCTTGAGAACAAAACAGAAACACCTTTCCCAGGCTGAACTGCAATTCACCAGTGCTGTGGTGTTAAGCCAGGCTGCCAAAACATAACGAAGATATTGTAAGGGATGAGCCACAAATGTTTTTGTCTGGTCAGTCTGGATTTTCCCACACAAACTAATTAGCCCAGTGTCCTGGCACGCTGCAGGCTTCATGAGTTATCTGAAATCCATTTATTCTGTCACATTCTGAGACTTGACAGAGAGAAACTACAATAATGCTGTAACTAACAGTTTGGTTGGGTGCTGGGGGATTTTTTTTTTTGGTGTGATTTTGCTGTTCTGAATACACAGAGCCACCAAGCAGTACTGATTGAAAGATTCACAAACAGAGGCTCCACTACTTGTACACAAAACCCTCTTGGTAAAAACTTTATTTTACCTTTTTCTGGTACCACTGTTACCACACACGGAGTTTTGGTTTCCAGAAGCTAATTTGCTGCATCTCAGTTAATTGTTTTATTTCTGTATCTAAAAGGGAACTTCCCACAGTTGAAGGCAACAGAATAACCAAACTCTACTAGAGAAAATATTAAAGTACCTGTTAAAGCCTGTCGTTTATGGCAGAAAAAAATAATGGATTTTTCTTCTTCGTAATTCTAAAGATCTGCTTTTTACATTTCAGTTTTGAACTTTGAGAAAATCCAACTGATCAGTACCATTTCTTCCCAAAATTGTGCATGGCAAAATTACTAGTGGCAAAGAGAACAAAACTGAGAAAAATGCAGAAAGAAGTGATGCTGTGAAAAACGGGGTTTTGTTCAGTGATTACTTCAATAAGAAGAGAATACTCATGTACCGTCACCCACTGATGCAGGATGGAAAAGATGTTCAGCAGCCTCCATGAGTGTCTCTGCCTTTTTGTTCTGACAACTTAATTTAGGATGTTTATAAAAGAAAGTATTAATAAAGGCAATTAATTAATTTAATTAATTAAATAAAGGCCTAATTTTTCTTACACACCTTAGTACAAAGGTGGAATTCACCACTTAACCACACTGACGTGCAGTTGCTTCAGCAGTGCATCCCTCAGCATGGAAGAATGAGGTGTACCTGGGTTATTCCTCCTGTAATATCATCTTGCAGGCATTCCCTGCAGTTTGCTTATCTCTGTAGCAGGAAGCAGCTTCTGGATGTGGTCCATTAAAAATATGTTTGCTTTATTCTTCTGTATTGTATCAATAAGGAGAGACGGATTTAAGATCTGGAGCTAGAAATGCAAACTAAATCATCCCTTTCAGCCAATTTAAAAGGTGAATATCTTATCTAGGTTATCCAGATCCCATCAATTTGTAGGGGCACAAAGGATGTAATCCTCTCTTGTTCTAACAGATCTCAAACACTAAAGGCTCTACAGCGTGCACGGTGCCCTCTTAGAATTTGAAACATTAAATTTTCCTCTAATAAACCAAATCAACATTTTCCCAGTTGCTGTCAGTGTAGCAAGGGCACACTTCCAATCATTTGCCTTAAGGAAATCTATTCTATATATTTATATATAAATACATTATATATATTTATATACTGTGGTGTTAAATGCCACATGTGACACACACTTCAAACTCCAGTAACTACAGGGGCAGTAACAGCAGGCTGCACCCTAAATGAGTTCTGGGGGAATTAAACTGCAGCTGTAAACAAGCAAGGTCACTAATAAGCAGAGACAGAAAACAGAGCTGCTGGCTGCCTTTCAAGTTCAGAGGAGAATTCGAATGGGTGTGTTATACTTGAGAGCAGAAAACTAGATCAGGGCAATAATTAATTCATTGTTTATCTGGAAGTTGTTAGAAATTTCAAGGGTAATATCCAGAATGCAGGAAATTGGAAGCTGTGTCAATTCTGTGATCCAGTATTTACCACAGCAGGGGAGCAGGAGCTGTCACTGAGGTCACAGTTAGACACACAAATGTGAAGAGACAACCATCTCAACACAAAGAGCCACCACACATCAAAATCTATTGCAAATGCATCAGAAACACAATGTCATGTCAACCCATATGTAAGAAAATTACTCTGATGCCCAGAAGTTGTCTTTGCCACCAAGGGGAATTGCAAATGGTGTCCTGCTGACATTTGTTGCCGTGAAAAGAAAAATCAAGAGGGGACGAGGCACATGCTCTCTACTGGGGTAAGTTCAGATGGGGGAATAAAAAGGCAATTATATAAGCAGAAATGTCTCCACAGATCAGTACAATTTCTCTATACTCTGAAGCAGTGATCTTGCAGAAACCTCTGAATGATTTTTGCTAAGTCTGCTGGCCAGTGGGAGGCTGTGCAAACACGTACACACGACCTTCAGCTTCAGATTACAGAAGACAGTCATGATGCAGATTTAGGGAGTGCTTTCCCAGCCCAGTAAGTCACAAAGTTCCTAGCAAGTCCACAAAACATAAATACATAAATTTTTATCTTTGTGGTTTTAGTATAAGTATCAAAAAAACTCCAAAAAAACAAGTGTTTAGAGATGTTGACTAAAGTCAGAATTTTAGATTGCTTTATGAAGCAATGCTCTATGTCAGTGTATTCCAGTGTGCCTTTCCAAGGGAAATGTATGGCACTGGCTTCCAGGAGGTGGAAAAGGGCTCTCAAAGAAAGCACAGGAGAGATGTTCTGTCCCAATCACCTTCCTCTCAGATGGGCAAGAATGAACAAACTTTTAATTTCCTCTGTCAATCAGAGACTTGAGTCACCTGGTTTGCTCAAACAAATCACAAAAGCCACTTTATGTTGAATCTGATGCTCTTCTGTCCCCAGAACAGATCTGCCCTCCCATTCTGTGCACCATGGGATACTTGAAAGCAGGCTCACCAGTACATAACATCAGCAGCACTGCTTTCAGGACTCTTCCACACCACAGACAGACTTCTGGAGCTCCACCAACCTTTATAGAACAAACAGGCCTTTGACATTTTTTATTTTATGTTATTAAAAGAAATACATTGATAAGTAAAGCAGGGTTCACTGTGGTAAAACAGACAATCTATTCTCCAAACATGCTTTTAGCTCACCCTTACCACAAAGGCAAAAGCTGGGAACTCAGAGCATGTAAGGACTCAGCACTCCAGGTCACCAGGAACTCCACCTGCCCAGGGGATCCCAACTCTGGTACATCTTGAAACAGCATCATAGATTTCATCAGAGAACAGTTCCAGACATGGCTCACTTTGGATCACCTTAGTGAGCACACTACAGGTGTTATATATATATATATATATATATAGGTGTTATATATAGGTGTTTCTATAGGTGACACAGGCCAAGAAAATCTTGTGCTAGTGTGTGCTTCGCACCAAGGCCAGCAGTAACTGCACCTGGAATGCAAATCTAATCATAAGTAGTTGAACTGAAATTCAAGCTTATGCTTAATGAATTCAACAAAAAATTATGTGTTTATTCTTTAAAACAAACAAACAAAATTAAAACACCCCCACTGAAAACAGGTGTGTTTCTTTTTTATTTTCCCCATCTTTTAAAATAAGTGCTCTGTTTATTGTTCAATATTTCAAAGGGTCTATAAATATCTGCCCTTATGTCTATGGGGTCTTATAAAATTTGACATTTAAAAGCTGGTAATAAAGTATTTAAAATTATTTTCCCTTTAAGTAAAGATTATATATTCCCATTTAGGTAAAGTCAAATTCTTACAGAGTTGTTTAAGGCATGTCAGCCACAAAATCTGATTCTGAAAATCAGTTCTTTCTTAGACTATGAGCTATGTTTTCTCAGTTGTGGATCTTGTTACATTCCCTACAAAATCAAGGCTAGAGACAATGAGGGAGGCTCGACGTAAAATGAAATTTTAAAAAAAATCCTTGCTTCCCTGAGTATCCTTGTATTTTCCCAGATATGGTAAATTAAATCTCTGTATTCAAGCTGCAAGTTTTGAAGTTGATATTATACTTAGTTATAAATCCTTGAAAACAGAAGTTTGCTAAGGAAACTTTGACAGACCTTGAACAACAGCACCTCACAACTGCTTCATAATGCAACCTGACTGCTATTGATTTAAAGCTGCTCTGTATTCCACTTAGCTCTGCCTCTTCATTTGAGTTTCTTGTATTATCCCCATTAATTGAACTGGTTTTGTGGCAGTGAAATAACAGCTGAGCGGTGCCTTGTGAATACTGAAGCCCTGGCCCTGTTCAGTGCTTGGTTCCCATGGCTGCTGATGATCAGGCTGTACTGGGGGTCCTGCTGCATCACTGAGCACTCCTGGGCCAGGAAGAAAAGGTGACAACACAGGTGATGTTCAGAGAAAAGACTTCCTTTTGTCCCCAGAACTCTGCATTTCTGGATGGAACATCAGAGCAAGGTGCAGGGAGCACGAAGCTCCTTGGCAGCCAGTGCTCTGCTGCTGAACTTCAGAAGGTGACAGTCCCACACCTGTCTGTGCCACTGGAGCTTCACCCTGGCACTGCAAAGGTTCCCAGGAACTCTGTCCAGCTTCCAAGGGAATATGGATTATCCCTGCTGGAGCAGAGCTCCCAGTGAACACCTCTGCTCAAAGCAAACCCCTCTCTCCCAGCAGTGACTCCTGTGAGTGCTGAGCCACCCTGGGGAGCACACACACGTCATCCTGAATACTGCACCCAAAACATTGTAAAAACATTATAAAAACTGTAAAACCTTGCCAGGTGACATCCAGCAGGAACTCTACAGCAAAGCTCCCTGCACAAGCCTTGATCTGTTTTTATGGATGGCACATTACTGCATTTCCCAGTGAGCCCTATCACATTTTGCCACACTGGAAAGATGTGAGTCCCAGTGATTACTGAGTAGAAGGATTAAAACAGCATTCATTAATAGGAATAGAGTTAATTTCATTGCTGCCATGAAACTGTCTTTGCTGCACCATGATAATGACACTTCAAGTTCTCTGGGGTTTCTCTCCCCCAGCAATGTGGAAGAATAACAGAAGGAACAAAAGGCACAGCAAAAGATCACTTAAGCAATAAATATTCTTCAGGGTCATTGAGCCAATAAAATACAACAGCTGCCAAAGGATGGGGTTCACAATCAATTTATTGATCAATTATTTGATCAATTTTCTTTAATGCAATGAACATCCTGATGTTTAGCATTTTTACAATACTTCCATATAACTTTTCTGGGATCAAAATAAGATTTTTTTTGTCATCAAAGCCTTTCAGTTAATTGATTTTGTTTGAGGTTTAAAATAAAAAAAATAGGTATCTCAATCACACCATATGAAGAGTCCCCAGAACAATGAAAAGCTTGGTTTTATCATGGTGTTTTCACAGAACACTTGAGGGAAAAAGGTGTTTGTCATCTTTAGCTACTTAGCTGCCTCTTTTCAACTACCTTGAAATTAGCAGGAAATGAGGATAAATCTTGGCTTTTAGCAAGATTTAGTATCAATTAGTGAACTGTGTCTGAGAAGCTTAATGGGTAAAAATGTACCCAAAGAGCATTAAATAACCAAAATTCCCTAATAAATTTCCTGACACATTCCAGAAAGAGAAATGTTATGCTACAGGAATTATTCTTTTAAATGTACAATTTAGTTCAATGTTAGCATTTAATTTCCCATCAGGAGCCTGTGTTTGACAGGCATTCCCCAGTGTCCCCATCTTCCCCATGCTTCAGTTGGCATCACACAGTGGGCTCAAACAGGGTGCCAAAAGCCAAATTGTGTTCCATGCTGCCACTTCCCTCAGAATCACTTGGTCATTCCCCCAGGGATTTGTCTCACAGTAATTCTTCTACAGTTTGTTTGTTTTACCAGCAACTAAAGAATTGTAGTGCTGGGGCTGAGGACTGCCCTACAAATGTGCACAGCACAAGGTCCAGAACCACTTCTAATTCCAGAAAGCTGCAGAACACGGATAGCTCAACCATTTTTCACTGCTGCAATCTCAAAGGATACAAAACTAAACTGTCATTCCAAGAAGAATGATCTTCATTTTAAAGTAATTTCTTCTTTTCATTACAATCTGCTGTTTCTAAGTTATGAATTTATTTTAATGAGAAGGACCGGGGGGGAATGAGAAAGAATAAAATCACTGCAATTACTGGTCTACTACTAAAATATGGGGAGTTTTAAAGACACATTGCTTCGAAAGAAAAGCTGGTTTGTATCTGAATGTCAGAGCCCTCACCCTTTAATCCTAAAGTGTGCAGTCTCATGAAGAAGGCTTAACATTTTCTAGGCAGTTCTGTGCTGAAGATCTCACCCTACAAAGCACATCCCAGGACTTTGAACACAAAATCTCTATCACAGAAAATGGTCCATTCTCTGCCCATCTGTAGCCACCCCAGTCCCTGGGGGATGTGAAGAAAAACATTGATTAAAGCACAAAGGCAGCAACACAATTTTCCCTACTTTGCTTTGTTTAGCCTCAAAGAGCAAATCAATGATGATGTGACCATAATGCAGAAAAACACCCAAGGTAGATAGACAAGATTTAGAGGTAAGAAGCAGACTTAAAGGAATGGAGAGGAGATAATAGGAAATAATTTATCCTCCTGTAAGACAAAATTTGTAATTATTTCAGTGAGGTTCTGATTCAGGAAAACATTTAGTCACGGTTATTTCCCCAGGTGCATTCGGGGTATGCTGAACCAGGGGTTCCACCTCTGCAGGAAGGCAAGGATCCTTCATTCACAGTGCAAAGGTGAGGCAACAAAACAAATCAACATCGTCTGATCTCTCTCTCTGTACGTAAAAATGGCTAAACATCTTTTACAAGCCCCGTGATTTTCCAGCATTCAAATATTTTATACACTTATGAGGTGGCCAACCTTTCAGCTAACTATCGGACTGAACAAAAAATGTGGAATTCCCTCCCCACAAATGCACTTCAGGAGAGGGAGAGTCTCCTTGAGAAAGGTGCTGGCCCCTGCTCAGGGGATGTTTTCTGAGCCCATCTAACCCAATCTGCAGCCCTTCCCCTCCCAAAGCCAGCGGTGCCACCACAAGGGAGGAAAAGGAGCCCAGCGTGGGGACAGTGCCACTGCTCAGAGCAGCAAAGGAGGGAGATCACCACAGCCAGAACCCAGTGTCCCAGGAACCAAACAGCAGCACTGCACAGTGCCCAGGAGAGCTGGAGCTCCTCAAACAGAAAGAGGAACCCCCATGAGGATCTGCCTTGCTGGATGTGGAAAGGTGGTGCTGAAGGATTCTTCCCTATCTCCATTAAGAAAGGGTCTCCCCTCCTTTCTTAAGGATGTGGATCCTTTGCAGCAGTTCAAATTCCCAAATGCATGAGCTTTGTAGTCACTGCACAAGCAAGTTCAAAACTCCAAACACCTCCAAAACTGGACTAAAACTCACCAAGTTTTGATGGTGTTAGAAGCTGGTGTGGTACAAACACAGGTGAGGCCTCAAGATGTGGCTCTGACGGAGGCAGAGCTGAGCCCCAGCATCCAGGAGGCTGGAATGGCACAATGCCAGGAGCCCCCAGCTCAGCCCCAAGAGACACAGACTGCACTCAAGGTACTGCTGCACAGAAATGTGTGTGCCCTGGCAAGCATTAAATAACCAGAGAACAGACCGTGCTGCATGAGCCATTGCCTTAAATCACATTAAAGAGCCAGTGGAAAGGAAAATCTGCTCTGAAATCCATGAAAAAATTTCCTGCCATGTGTTTCTGCATGGCAAAGGGAGAACTGGGCTCCAGATTTGTGTGTTAGATATTTTTATTCTATAAAGCTGATCTTTAGTTAGTGCAAGTGATTAGCCACAGTGATGGAATGAAGAGTAAAGTGTCCCTATCCAAAATGTGCTCATACCAAAGGAAGAACAGATGGCTTAACAAACAAACTATTACACAGCACAAGGATTTTCCACAATATACCAATTCCCTTTACTACTGGAATTATTAATTTCCTGGGTCATTTGTGATCATATCTGGTTAAAATATTTGGCTAGGCTAAACATTAATTTCCAAAATACCGTGGCACCTTTTTACTCAATTCGAAGCTGACTGCAAGAGTAAAGCCTGGAAATGCTGTTCTAGAATACTCTTCTAATTCAGTATCACAGCTTTGATAGCACAGGAGTGGAGGAAGGTGCTTATATCCATGAGGAACAGATGGAAATAACAGTCTTACAGTAAATTCCTTGTGGATGAGCTCTCCGAGGGATTCTTTGAGAACACAGAAAATGGTTATTTCTAGAGACTGTGCATTCTACTTTGACATAAGCCTCATGCCTAAAAAATTACGTTTAGTACATCAGTGAGACCTCAGTTCAGATTTTTCAGGTCTTTATTACCATTTTTGCCATTAAAGCAGCACTCCCTAGGTTTTAGAGACTCAAAATGACATTTTCCTTCCTGCAAAGGGACTAGAAATTTAAGGAACATGGCCTAGAGGTTGTCCTAAAGTGAAGTTCTATGAAATAGTCTATTAAATTCCACCCAGAAATAAAAACACTTCTCTAGGAAACAAGTACTTTTAAAAATATTAATGTTCTTTCTTATCATCATTCATTTAATTCTTCAAATCAGGCTGAAAAAACTGAATAAAGATCCTATGAACTCTATTATATCTTAGAAATAAAAGTTTATTCTCACACTTTTATATGATGTCACATGTATTTATAATGACATCATACATACAGGATATTTTTTTACTCATAGCTCTCTGTTTCTAAAAGGATGGAATGACAAGGAATATTAACTGTACTCCAGTTTCCACTTTCCAAGCTGCCAAGGTTCTCAGGAATTAAAGGATTGCATGGAGACACAAATCATCATCATAAAAACTCACAGCTCAATCAAAAAATAACTATTTTTGAGCAAGTGCAATTAAATAATTTCTAGCAAGCTGATGCTGTAAAACTACTTCCTATCTTTTAGCTTTTCTCTGGCAAATTTCTATATGTCTAAAACTCTGCTCTATTACTGTGTGCTGTCTATTAAAATAACAATTAACCTTTCAGAGGGGGCTATAGGAGGAGGGAGTCTTGGACATTGCAAATTTATCTTGCAAAGGGATGAAATGGTGACCAAAAAGATGCTTTGGGGGGGAAACAAAAAAAAACCCCCAAAATAACAGAGATAGGGGAAGGAGTAAAAAGCATCATTTTAACTGTCAATCTCATATTTCACCTCTGACTCAGATGAAAATCTTTGTCTCCTGCACTCCAAATGAAATCTCTCAGCACTGGGTTCAATGTAATTCTCTTTTTCTTATAAATTCTTCTGCTGAAGCTGGTTTTGTTTGGCTGATTCTGAGGGGAAAGAGAAAGATAAACACTCTACAGTCAACTGGTGAAGGCATTTGCTTGGGATAGAGAAAGAGAAGTGTTCAATTTCCCATCCCAACAACTATTTCAATATTTCTGCAACATAAAGCAAAGGAAAAAAGTGATGAGAAAAAAACCCTTGCTTGTTTTGGATGCTGCACACCTCCCCAGGATCTCCTGATCCCAAATCCTGCTCATCTCTGCACTGTCCCTCCTGCCACAGCTTTGTCCTCTGGGGACCAGGAAGGACAACTCAAGATTGATGGAACTACTGCATTTAAAGTAGAAAATGGCCATCACAGAATGAATCTGCATAAAATAATCTAGAGCTACTGAATAATTAGATACATATGGATTAAACTTTGAGCTCACCCCACGGTCTGGAAAACTCTGTAGAATTCAATACACTACATTGATTTGCTTCTATATCAACCATATAAATCTCAATCTGATTGATAAGAGAACTACAGGCTATTTTTCCCCTGTTATCCAGAGTGCAGAACACACCTGCTTTCAAAGGCACTGAAAAAATATTCTAATGGTTTTGTTGTTGTTTTTCTCACGTGTAAAAATTCAAAATACAGGATATACACCATCATCTACTCTCAAATTATGTCTAAATACTGAATTAGAACAGCCTTAGACTGTTTGCTCCAAATCATTTCAAGAGGTAGGCAGAACAGGATAATTAAAAAAGTCAAGGTTTTTGTCCATTTCATTAACATCTGGTAATCAACAAAATGTTAATGAACATTAAGGATTTGGCAAAATTTGGTAAAATGACTTGAGAATTACCAAAACAAAGTAAATAATAAATAGATAATAAAAGAGTCATCTTTTATTTATTTTATCCCTCTGTCAGGGGATAGTTCTGAACAGGAAAAGGTCACCCAGTGAAGATTAGGGAGAATTAAAGGAGAATTTTGCCATGCAAACACTTCCCTGCACTGAGCCTGTTTTACAGCCACCTTGAAAAAGAGAAGGCAACATTCATTTATTCTGCCAATTTTTATATGCTTCCAGGTCACATCTGTGCTGCACTTCCTTTGTATATGCAACAGATTAAAGGAAAAAAATTAATTGTATTATATAAAACACAGAAAAATATCTAATCCTGTTATATCAAGAAAGGAAGAGAATATGTGGATATATACAACAATATATGGATATGTATATTCATTTTAAGTTAACAGGTTTATATCCATTTTTCAAAGGATTATGAGAAAATTCTGCATCAACAAAAAAGATCTGGACCATCATTAGTCTCCCTATATATATTTTTTTAAATTTTAGGTTTTTCTAAACAAAAAAAAAAAACATAAGAAAACCAAGTAAACCTCATAAAACCCAGAAATATTTACAGAAGACAGACCTTTATTCTGTATCAAAGATGTGGTGTAGAAATTCGTGAGAAAAAAATGTCTTTCAAATGAGTTAAAAGTGTAAATGTTAACAGCTAAAAATAGTGTAAAGGAAACCGAATTCTGAGACCCCAAGTGGGATTCAGAGAAAGAGGTTTTCTTTATCTGTTCTTCCCCTTTTCTTGCCAGTTTTACTGATAAATAGGAGTCCTAAAAGATGGTAAACCTCAGTTTTACAAGCCTCCTCAGAGACTGTAAATATTGTCATTTAATCTGTATTTAAGACATAGCCCTGGGGAACAACAGAATAGGGAAAAAAAAAAAAAAAAAAGAAGAAGGAGCTATTAATAACATTTTCCTAGAAGAACCTGGCCAAAAATAGAAATAAACAACAGAACCACCGAGGTCAAAATAAAACTTGTGGTTCAACAAATGCAATTTTAAGGACACAGCATGAGTGGGCTGTATTGATACATCCCAGTATCATGCTGAAGAACACATGAATTTTTCTAGCTGGTATTGCATAGGAATTCACTGGATCATATCCCCTAAAAAATTAAAGCTATAAACATTAAAGCTATATAAACAAAAAAAAGTTCCTCAGAAACATTCAACACCTGGAGCTGGTATTCAGTGAAGTCCAGAACTACCCAACACGATGGGAACATCTCTAATACACACATTTAGGACTATGCAAGTTCATAAGCTTTAGGAGACAGTTTTTAAATTACTAGCAATATATTATTTTTCATGGGTAATACGTGAAAAAACATGAAGTTTCTTCTTCAGTAACTTAATATTCTTTGGAATGCTGGTTGGGTTTTTTTTCTTTACAGTTTCCTAATTTATTTTGCACTGGATAGCAGTATGGCATGTATTTACTGCAAGTGTTTCAGCTAACACAGTGACAAGTCAGGCCACTTTTACTTGAAGTCAAGTAAAAACAGAATTACAGAAAACATGGAAATTCAATTTGTTGTTGCAGACCACAATAAACGCTCTAATTAAATTCTAACATCTGTGAACGTTACAAGCAAATATTGTAATTCATAAAGGTAGGCTTCTCTGTAAACATGAATGTTCAAATCAGTTTGGTAAAACTGCATTTCTGTCAGTAATTACAGATACTACAACTCCTGAACTACGTTTGGAAACGCCCTCTTTATCATCTTTGGGCACAGAGAAAACCGCACTTGGAACCTGTGTCCATTCCCAAGTGCAAGCCAAATTCAATGTCCCAGCTGGCCAACACTACCCAACTGCACTTAACCTCCTTGGAGTCACTTTGGATTGGCCAATTTCATTTTTCAGATCTGAACTGGCCTTTTTTTGTTTGGCTGTTGTTGTTTAATCTATGAAATGCGAGTGTCAGACACTCTCCTGTCCACGTTGTTTCCCTGAGATTTTATTCCCAACATGTGGGGTGTTGCTTGCCCCTCTGTTCAAGCTCCTTCAGTGTTCAACCCATGCACATCAAGTGACAGATGAAGTGATATATCCCATAAACTCTGCTTCCCTTGAATTCACTGAGGAAAGTGCTCATGGATTTCAGCAGCCCTGGTGTTCCACCTCCCAGCACGCTGCTGTCCTCAGAACCACGATGGCTGTGCTTATGTGCTCGTGCCCAGCGCTGGTTTTGTGAGCTCAGCAGGGTAAAAAGCAAACAAACACATTGATGCAGAGATTTAGCATCACCTCGAGTGCTCAGCAATCCTTCCCTCTCACCAAAAGCTCCTGCCAGCATCTCCCTGCCGTGCAGCAGGCACCCCTGGGAGCTCAGGCTCTCCTGGACACCACACCTCTGTCACCAGGGCTCAGACACTCCCCAGGTGACACTGACACCCACAGCACATGTCCTGCTACAAGCAGTCAATACCCCTATGAATGGCATCCATCAGAGACTGAGAAAAAGAACAGAACCAAAAGATGACACCAAAAGCCAATTACAACAGAGAGTGAAGCAGCTCAAGAGGCACAGAACAGGATATGACACAGACCTGCCTTTAAGATTCCTCTCACTCGTATCCTTTGATGTTTAAATGCAGACAAGACAGAATCTGAATAACATTCTTACTTAATCTACTAGAAAAAACTGTTTTCAGCAAAAATTGCTAGTCAACCATAACAGGATTTTGAAACAGAATTAGAATCTTAGGAAATGAGAGCCCAAAAGAGATAAAAAGCCCACGTGTCCAGATTAATATGATTAGAAAAAATAAAAATAAGAGAAGTGTTAGTACAGTAGAACAAAACCCTATTATGCCCATAATTAGATGTCAGCACACATTCTGTCAGCTTACATGCTAATTTTAATTTCTAGGGCAAACTGTTTTATATGTTTGGACATTTAAATTGATGCTTTACAGTCTGGTCATGAGCATCAGGTCTGAAAATTAACCTCTTCTGACAAGCTATTATTTAGGAGTTTATTCTGCAACCACAAGTGAAGCCTGTTTGGATCCAGCTGCAGTTTGGTGGGAGACAGCATTTTTCAGCCTGTCTGCTTTGAACAGAGGCAGGTACAGCTTTTAGGCATTTAGAGTTTCATTCACTCCAGGGAGGACCTTCCTTTTCTCCATGGACTTCAAATCAGTGTCAAACAACTACAATTGTTTCTGTTTGTGGGATCAGACTCCACAAGTGCTACACTCACACCAGCCTGGGGCTGCTGGTCACATTCTGCTGCTGAAGGGAGAACTGTTCATTCAGACATCCCCAAACACATTCAAATATCCCTATTAAATAAAGTAAGCATATCAACTAACAAAATACTACAGACATCCATCTATTATGCAAAAGATCAAGTTCCACTGGACCAATAGTTTTTCTCTTGAGTCCAAGAGAATTCATTCTGATTTGTACAGAACATGAGATCTCTGTCCCATTAGGGGGACTAATGTTTTGCCTTCTGTTACTGCCTACTTTGAGCAGGAGGATATAAGTATATAAGAGGAGTATATAAGTATATAAGAGGAGTATATAAGTATATAAGGAGTATATAAGTATATAAGGAATATATAAGAGAAACTTGAACAGGAATAGTGAAGACTTCAATTACTCCTTCTAAGTTCCATTTAGAGAAGAAAAAACTTTACATCCCTCCCTCCCTGTTACTCCCTGTTAACGTTGCTCTGTTTTCATCTGAGTATTTCAATCCAATGTCTATGCATTACATATAAATTAACTCTCTACATATCAGTGTGGCTCAGCTTTCTTGCTTTTATAAAACATTGATGATGTTGATTTATATGAAAAGGCACTCTGAGATGATGGCTGAGTGGCACTTTAATTCCATACAATAAAGTAAATTCTAGGGTGCCACTGGAGCAAATTTAAATAGAAAGAAATTGTTCCCAAGCACAGATAAACAATACAGTGCCATATTCCTTCACCCAACACAGATATGAGCTCATAAGAAACTTGGGTTTAGCTTTATGCCGGAATTAAAACTGATTTTAAAACAGTTTTGTATTTATGAATAACCATAAAAGATAAAATTATGGGCATTTTAAAAAGGAAAAACCAAAGGGCTGTTTAATGCTGAGGAGTCTACACAGTGTTCATTTGAGAATTTTGCAAAGGCACTAGAATGAGAAACTAGCTTATTCTGGCTAATGAAAAATATATCTGCAAAGTTATGGATGAAATGCTTTCATAAAACCATCTATTAATTTTGTTAGATTTGTTATTTTAATAAAATCAGTGTTTTTATTTCACAAAATTAGTCTCTTATTAAAGCCCCCATTATTGTGTGGTTTCACTTGTGTGCATGTTTGCTGTTTGTGATCTTGAAAACACTGATTTGAGACAGTCAACCCAAGAGTCCTCCCAAAGACCTCAAAAGAGAACAAAGAGAAAAAAGTGTCTTTACTGTGTACTGCAACAGCTCTGAATAACCTGGGCTGTTGTGGAAATGTGACCTGGATTGCATCTCCAAACAGCCAGGCTGTACCAGCTCAGTTTCACTTCCCAAACCAGTTTATTGGCAATGAAGCATGAACCAGGATGAACACAGCTGGATTTGCATCTCCAGCTGAGCTCACAGCCCTGACAAAACAGCAGCAAGAAATACTGAGGAGCTTTACTTGGAAATTAAACAAGTGTATCCCAGAACACTGCAATGCACATCAAATGCTGCACACTCACTTCCAGGTTATTTTATCTTTCATCCTAAAAAATATTATGCATTTCTCTTATGGAAAAAGCAAAACTCAAAAGCAGACAACCAGTCTACAGTGATAGCTTTGTATTCTATTTCTGTCCACGTAAGGAAGCAGCTTCAGTCAAGAGTTAATTATCCTTTCACACATAAAAAGAATCTTCATTATCTGACACCATATTAAATCTCAGAGAGAGGTAATTTATAGTAGATGGTAAAAATTGATGATAGCACATGCCCACAAGCATGTTGTTTTGCTTCTGAACCTAACTGGAATCCAGAGCAGTGGAAAAAGAAATTCAAAAAAGTAAGAATTTAGGTGCAGATGACAATAAAGCAAATTATGTGAAAAGTTAAAATCTAGATATAGTCTGGCTTTACTCTGGAACCTAAAGTTGTTCAAGTTTGGATTTTAATGAACTGGTACATGTACAGATATAAATTATATTGTTCCAAGTGTCCTTTTTTAGGTCACCATCACAGAAGTATATTTGAGCATAGTCTCTGACATACAGCTATTCTTAAATAAAAAAAATAAACAAGCAAACAAACCCAAAAAAACAACAACCTCCCTCCCCAAAAAACGAACAAAAAACAGCCCCCAAAACAAAACAAAACCAAACAAGCAAAAAAACCAAACCAAACCAAACCAAACCAAAAATTCTAAACCCTGGTCTGTACAGGAGCCTAAGACTACCCAAACAAACTTATTTGAATTATTCCATTAATTCAGTTGTGGAGGCAATAACCTAGCTTCAAAGAACAATGGACATCATTTCAACAGCAATAATAATTTTACACCAATTATGTGTGTAAATAGAAGGAAATTCTATTCCATCCAAATGCTGCAATGCTCAGGGGGTTTGATCTAAGAGGAATGAGACACTTTTCTTCACTCACTTCTGACCCCTCAGAGTGGGGAGTGTCCCATCTATCCTACAGAGAAATGCAGAATTTCTGGTATTTCTCTGTTTCCCAGGGCACAGCTGTGCTCAGCCTCAGCTGCTCAGGAGGGCTGAGAAGATTTTCTCATCTCTTCCACCTAATGCTGTGTCTGCTCTTCTGAAATTAACTCTGATTCTGCAGCACAGGTATAGCAAGAACGTGTTTTTCAAAAGCTGTAACACAAATTGTCTCTGCACATGACAACACGAAGGGAAAAGTGCTTTAATCACTTCAGGGCACTTTCTTTTGTATCATTATGAGAATTATCTTATTATGTTAATGTTTTCTACTGAAGTTCTAATCCATTGAGGATCTCTGGAGTGATACTGAAAGGAACAATTAACTACCAGCTAGAAATGTTTAGGTATGAGGCAGAAATGAGAAGTTCTGGGAGAACAGTCTCAAAAAAATTAACAAATCCATTTATGTTGATTGAAGCAGCAGAAACGAGAGGTTTTTCTCTGTTCTCCCATAAAATACAACTTTACCCATTGAGAAATATATCACTGGAAGTAGAGGGAAAAAATACCTTTGAGGATTAAATATTTGAGATTTTGCTCTGCATTTTATAAAATATCTCATTAGTTCAGCACTGGTTACCATGGAAGTAATAAAGCTCTGAATGAAACAGTGGCATGGTTAGTAATTAAGGATTTTGGGGATTATGAGATTTTTTTTTTCCCTCCATCAACGAAAACAAACACAAAAACACATTCAGGGAGAAAAAAGAATTAATTTCCCAGCAGCCTAATCTAGGACTGGTATCAAGTTTGACAAAACATAGAAACATCCATGTTTTAAAGTTTTTTACCACAGCATTTCAAACACCTACATAGGAGAAAAACTCTGCAGAGCCCCCAGCAGTTTGTTCAGCTTAAAACAAAGCACCAGAAGCCTTGCCATGAACAGGGTAACCAGAGCTCAAAGTCCTGTATACAACATATAAGGAAACTACTTAATTTTGACACCAGCAGTTTTGAACTCCACTGGAATAGAGGGTACATGATTAGGAGTTGTTTAATTGAATAAAGACTGGTTTGTAGTAGAAAAAGAAATGGCAAATGATGATGTTCATTTAATTCACTTGGGATTCAGCTTGTTTTCTGCTTCCTTGATATTAATGAAAAGAAATCTAATTTGTTCTACATGGCAAGAGCTGTAATTTAGATACTTATTAATGCACAGTTCTGATAGCAGCTCTCTGACAAATGTAGTTTTTTAAATGTTTGTTTTGTAACTCCAGGAAGCTGTAAATGTAACAAAACAACATGTTTTGCATCCAAGTATAATAAAATTGGAAAAAAAACCCGTTTCTTACTGCAAGCAGGAAGCCTTGAAGACTTTACCAGAATCTGGCAAGAGAGCTTTTGTAACACCATGACTTAAAATATACATGTCAATAGGTTATTTTTTCAATTTTACTGTAAATCATGCTTAACATTAAGAAAAATGACAAAACAGTTCTCCTACAGTCTCTAACATTTCCTAACACTACACACACTGGAGGCAATCTCAAACTCCTTGGAAAAATATTACTCATTGGCTTTGTCCTAATTATTTAAAAGCTACCACATCTGTTCTAACCAGGAGAATCCTTCCTGACACTGCCTGCATTCATTCTTGCCTCCCAAGGAATGCTCCTGTCACTTCTTTCTGCTGCATGAGTAGAGGAGTGTCACAGGCTTTGCAAATCTCAGCTGCACCACAGGTTTAAATACCTAAACATTTAATAAAAAAGACTTCAGACTAGATGCATAGAGCACTCTCATCGTGCTGGCAATTAAGCTGGTGTATTTCTAGAAACTGAAACTTGTTTTCAATGAGTTGTACAAACTTTTAAATTTTGTTTCTCAAACTCCATTCCATTCCAGCTAATTGTCTAGTTTGCCAGCTGCTAATTAGCTGCAAGTCAATAACTGAAGTTTCTGTCAACAGGATTTGAATTTCAGCTATAAAGCAATGAAAATTCATTTCCACTAGCACACCTTAGAAATTCTTCCAATTAGCTGCCTTTTGTCTTGATTTATTCCCTTGGGATGAATACTTACAGTCCTGAACTTTATTTGCTGCTGCACATATATAACCAGGATTATTTTCCAAAAGCCTATTAATGTTTTCTTTTTATAAATCACACCTAATCTATTTCCACTAGGATGGTGCCCTTATAACGTAAAGCAATTATTATCTTGAACTCCATTTTGTAATAAAACCTAATTAGCAATAATTAGAATGCAACAAAAAATAGTTACCATTAGAGGTAACTATTACCTACAGGCTTTTTGTTTGGATGGTAAAATAATGAGGCCATCTAAAAATGTTTTCCTCTTCAAAGTAAAGATCCAACATACAGACCCTTTCAAAATAATATAATAAGACAATATATATTAAAATTAAAATACAATTAAACTTTAAGACACAAAGCTACAAGCAGAAAAAACCCAGTTTCTCTTTTCCTTAATACAAACATTCAGAAATCTGAAGGCAAAACTTAATAAGCTGGTAACAAAAAAAAAAAAAAAAAGTCACTTTTTGGTTTTAGATTTCCCAGATTTTTTCACTCATGTTAGATCTTGCAATGGCACAAGAGACACAAATCAATTTTTCCTGTAAATATGAACACATTGGACCCATCTCCTTCTTTATTTGCTGGCTTTAGTTATGGGTTCTTCTGAGAAGAGATCTTTTTGTGGAATGGTATGAAAGAAGACAGGATTCACTGAAGGGAGAGCAAGGCTATCAAAAGCATTGTCTTCCAGCAGAAAGAAAGTATAAAAGACTGGAGAAGCATTTTCATCTACTTTACTGGACATTAGTTTTGCTCTGGTTCCACTGCATTAGATGGCATGTAAATATTGTGATGTTAAATATTGCCTTGTACAAGCACATCTGAGCCTGACTCCAAGAGATTGATTTACCTGGGCATTGTATTTGTATAGACAGGAAATTGTACTAATTCTCATATTTGATCAAGAAAGAGATGAACTTCCAGGTGCAAAATCATACAGGAGATTTTGCTGTTCTGTTTGTACACTGAGCTCAGATGGGACAACAGAAGCACTGACAAACTTGAAGGGAAAATAAGTGTTAGAATGAACTTAGGTTTCCCTCTGATAAATTACATGAGATGCTTCAAAGTAAGTGGAAGAACTGAAAAGAAAACAAGCAGGACACGAGACTACTCTCTTCAGAGGAAAATAAGGAAGTTCACTATACCAGCATCTCAGCTCTGGGCAAAACTTTACCATTTTCAGTTGTGAGCCCTTTAAGTCAGGTCTCCAACACTGAGCAGCCTGCATCCAGTGCCTCATTAAGTCCTGAAGAATTCTTAAGAGAGCTTCTGGGTACTTCTAGATACTGCACTGAATATTCCCCAGCAGCAATTGTCATCTGTTATTGCACTGATTCAGTGCCATTAGAATTGTGCTAAATAGAAGAAGGGGAGAATATTAATTTGGAAATTACTGATGGACACATGTGGGTAGATCAGAGCTGGGCAATCAGCAACTGTATTAAATTTAACCAGAGGAAGTGCAGGACTCTCTAACTGGGATGGGATTATTCCAGTTATAGGTAGGAATTGGGGGACACTGCTGGAGAGCAGTGCCATGTGAAAAAGCTGATGAATACAAGCAGCCAGTGGGCCCTGACACAAAAGGGCCAAGCTGTCACTGCCAGCTGGTCACAGGACACGACTGCCACACCTCAAGGGCTGTGAGCAGTTTTGGGAGCCAAAAAGACAAAAAACCATAAGAGCGTCCAGAGGAGTGCATGACTGGAAACTAAAACTGTGTGTAAGAGATTCTCTTAGCAAAGGATTGTTTCTCTCACTCATAAGGATTAACATAACACAAAAAGGACTTTGCCACTTTTATCAGAGAATAAAGATCCGCTGCATCTGTTTGTGTTACAGAATACAATGGCCCTCTGCTAGAGAGAGAAGAACTATCAATAAAGAATTGGAAACAAAAACTGATTGGAAAGCAACCCTAGAAAAATATTACCTAAACAGCAAGCCTGTGATGGCAAGTCAACATTTCTAGAACACAGAAGAATCCTTTGAGTCTGAAATACTACAGATGTAAACACAAGGTCTCCTGAATCCTGCTCTGGGTGTTTGGAGTGAGAAATGAAGACAACATCTGGATGGCTAATCCAGGAAAATTTCATCTACACATTTTGCTATGTCTGTTGTGCACTCCTAAAACACAAAGTACAAAAATACCAACTACCACTCTTCAGCACATGTCACCCTAAGATCTCAACAAGCTTTGCTCATACAAAACATTTATACTGCACCTGTCCATGTGTCTTAGGAAATAAAAGTTTACTCTAGAGCTGGTGCAGTCAGCTCTGGACTAAGAACTGGTAGGGAGCCAGGCAGCTACTCTGGTCAAAATGCAGCCCAGACTGAAGGAGCAGACCAGGATAATACACTCTAGCAACCAAAAAAGCTTAGAATTTGTTATTCAGTATATATCTGTCTTCAGCATAGTTCCTAATACCAGTGTGGATCAGCACTGGACTGCTGGATCACAATCATCTGACTTTGAGGGACAACTCGTCTTCCCTTATACATTGTCCACACACAAGAAGTAAAACTGCATTTTGGGGAAAGTGGTGGTCAAAAAATTAAAATGAGCAACAACCTTTCGATGTGCCATGTTTCTCATGTCCTGGATTTCAGCTAAAGCCCACAAAGCTGTGGGTAGAACTGAGCTGTGCAGGAATTCAGGGTGGGGGAAAAGCAGGCAGTGCACACAAGTTGTGTTGTAGGGAGTTTTATCTATGCCTGATAATGCACTAAAGCTCCAAAATGTCAACACACAGGATGAAAATCACTTTTCCCCCCACTGCTGTTAACACATGGAAATTCCTCATTTTCATTAATTACCTCATCAATTTGTTTCTATTGGTATCTTAATCTTCCTGAAAGCCATTTCACCCCTTTTGAGAGCACCAGCAGAACATTACACATGCCAGTGCTGTCACAGAGCCTCAGAGGATGGCCCTGCCCATTCTGAGCTGAAGTCAGCCCGGGCTAAGGACTGTAGATGCACCTTTCCACAAGATTAGCCACCAACACAAGTTTAATTTCCTATGTTTTCCAAGCTACAGAGAAGTGAAGAGTGTGGAAGATAGGCAGAGAAAAAAATTGGTTTAGGCTAACCTGAAACCTTACATTTGTCTTCATGTCCTGTCCCCCTGTGTCTTTGAGGAAATCAACAATAACTTCAGTATTTTTACACTCCTTCTACCACTGAGCCACAAGTTATTACAGCAACCCAATTTCCAGCTAGAGCCACAAAATGTGATGGACTGTGCTTCTAAGGTGAAAAATGTGTGAACTGGCTGAGGTCAAAGACACAAAGGAATTTTTATTTTAACTGGTTTCTTCCCTTTAAAGGCCTGTTTTCAGATTCCATCCAATTTCAAATATATGACACGGTACAGAAATGCAACTGGGAATGTCCCTAAACAAATCTTCAGCACTTGGCCATCTACATCTTTGATAATGCCTTTAAAATATAAATCATGCTACAACAAATATTCCTCTAGGGTTCTCTTCAAGACATTATCTCACACAGCTCAGCAGGGTTTTATTTATCTCAGTCATCTTTTTAAGTTAAATCACAGGTTTGTCAAATGTGCCTCTGATCAGGGCCTTACATTACTCATGTGATTAGTGTTAGAGCCGGAAACAAGGTTCTTGGCATTCCAGTGATAATTTGTTTAGGAAATTGATATTGGCATTTTCTGCATCATTTGCTCTTTCACCAGTGAATTACATTCCTGTCTTCAATTCTCCTAAAGAAATTTTAACCTTCTGGGAGAATAAAACTAATTAAAAAACCTGGAAAATTTAACTTCAGGCAGAGTCTGAGCTTCCTGTTAGAATTAATGTACCTATTGATCTATTAAAATAATAAACTAAAAATCACAGTCTATTGCAGAAAAGAGTAAGGTGTTTGAGGTCAAACACTGGTTTATCCTTTAAAGGATGGTATAGGGTTTCTTAAACAGTCTATAGGTTAACCTGGCAGCTTTCCAAGATAGGATGAGAAGAAGGAATGGGAAAAAGGCCCTGCAGAAGACACAGGGAAACAATTGGTCATATTAAAACATGGGGTTTTTTTTCTTTACACAGACAGAACTGCCTGTAAAAATAAAGAGATGATGCAAAGCATTCATTCTTCTAAGGGACATATGTTAAACTGCCTAGAGACAAATGTTTTTGTTGTTTTGTTTGGGTTTTTTTTAGACCATGTTAGTTAACAGAGTTTATTGTAAGGTAGTCTTAATTCTGCAATGTACCTTCTGTGAACTTTTGTCCTCTTCCCCAATCTTTCCTCAATACAGCTGCTGCTATTCCACAAGTTAGAAAGAAAAGGTCTGCTTTAGGTTTTCAATATCAAAGACAAAACAAATCAATTCTAATTTTTCAGGAGATGAAACCACTGATGCAGAAGGTCATTAAATACTGTCTGCATTTCTGTGGCACTGGAGCCCAGAATAAAGGATCTTACAAAATTACAATCACTGAGATTGAGAGGATGAAGAGAAAGGAAAGGTTTCTGCTCAGGAGAGGGTGTTGAATATATTTACGAAAGAGAAATCCTCCTTATTAATCCCATATTACTGATTATATCCACTGATTACTTAGGTGCTATCCCTGTGATGAAAATCCTTACACAATATAGGAATTTATGACCCAAAATTCCAAAGCAAAATTAATCTTTGCTGCCAGCTGTCTTCCACTAGCATCACTATGTACCTGCAGCTTAACTTCAAATTTAAAAAAAGCCTTAACAAACGAACTGATGTCTTCATTTCAACCAATGCAGTCATGTTTCTTTCTGGTATCTTAAGCAATGGAATCTTTTTCACAATTACCACAAAAACATACTCAGAATTAACAAAATTCACTATGTCAAGTTGAAGCAACAAGAGTATTGCATAGATGAACCCCAAAAGCAATGTCAAACAAAAGAGCAGGAAATCTGAAATTGGCATCTATGATTTAGGCCCGACACTGGACCACAATCTGCAAAATGGCACATAACAATTTACACATTAATTCTTTCTGCATCATCTGAACAGCCTTATCAGCATAGTTTCCAGTCCTTTAGTCTTGCTGGGTTCTCTGTAACACCCCTGAATTTTTATTTCCCTGATCAAAACCACTTGTGTGAATATATTAGATATTCATCACAATTTTAAGTCAGACTTAAAAGTACTGGTTTGGTTAACCTTTCCTTTTTTGCTTGTTTTCTTTCTCTACCTATTCTCTTTCCTTTAATCCTTCAGTTGCCTTTTGCTTAGCAAGTATTGGGTTTATCCAGACAAGACCATTTTTCACTGAGCCTGTGACCAATGAGGCAGTCAGAAGCATTGACCTGAACAGTTCAACATTCATTCAGTTTTGTCAGGTGACAAAATTCCTGGTAAGACTTTGAGCCGAGCCCTCTGCTTCTGCAGAGGCAGTACAACAGCAAAAGGCTGAATGAAAAACAAACAAACAGAAAGGTGTTGTTTTTTTGGTTTTTTTTTTTTACTTTTAATATTGGTTTCCTCTCCTCTTTCCTGTATTTGTCTTCTTTCCACCTGAAAGAAGTAGGCTTGACTTCAGTAGTAGCTCTGGCCCTTCTCAAGTAACTGTCTCTATTAACTCTCCCTTGGCTAACCATCCCTACAAGGAACATTTTTTATTACCTCAAAATAGATCATGTCAGTTGTTGTTAGAAACGGCAATTCCTTTTTTCTCCTCTATCTTTGGAATTAATTTCAAAGACCTGCAAAATGTGATAGTAAAAGGTTCTAAAATCTTAGAAAATTCAGAGACTTAGAAAGAAGGTTGGGTTTGGAAAGCCCTGGGAAAAGTAGGCCCTAAGAAATGTTAGGCCTTGTGCTTGCTAAAGATCATGTGAAACTGCACCTGTGTAATCAATATATGATAAATGATACAATTGTTAGATGTGATTAGATATAATTATTGTTTAAAGAACATGAGGAACAATGTTAGGGGGCTAGGGAGGATCACAAGAAATTCATGCTTGGGTAAAAACAATGCTTAAAATAGAACAATGGAAGTTTAATAATTAATATTAAAGTAAGTTGTATAACGATAGAGTATAAAACATGTTCAACTCAAAACCAAATCGGGTCAGATTTGGGTCTGTGCACCCCTGACACCCAGAGCTCTTCATAAAGCACTTTCATATAATCCTTCTGTGATTCTGTGTGTTCCTGAATGCTAATAAATGCACTGCCCTTGGGTTTGAACTGGCCACTGTACACTGCAATCTACAAGCCCTGCTTCACTAGCCAGTGGCATACCTGCAACTCTCTTGCTCTTTATTTGTACTCAGTGTTTTTCCTCCCAAAACAATGCTGGTTCTCTAATAAAACACTGTGTAAATTAATTCTCAATATCTACACATTTAAATCAGGTAATCTAGTTTATTTTCCTGTAGTCACCATATTCCACAGACTGAAAACAGAAAGGGATAGTTCAATATCAAGTTATCTTTCATAAATGCTTCAGCAGGCTTTCCCAAAGTTCACACACATTCTCTCCCAAAGTTCCCGGAAATTAATATGAACAAACTGATTCTCTGATTCTCAGATGTGGAACTAATAATAAAAAATATTACCCAAACTACAGTTGTTAACAGAACTGTAATTAGGATTTTAAAAATCAGAGTTACTATTAACTTTCAACAGTCATCTTTTTATGGTCACATTAATTAGGAAAACATTCTAAGGTAAACAGTACCATATGCTTTGAGTGAAAAATTATTTTGTGAAGTTATCTTGCCTTCAGTGTATCACCTCTTCTCTTTCTAGTACTCAGAAATGCTGCTCTGGGAAAGTCTGCTCTGTGATTTCACCTAGGACAGACCCTGCAGGGAGTTACCTTCTCTACCCTTGGGAAAATGGCACAAGGGCCACACTTTACCTAGGAGATAATTTAATACTATATATATATATACATATATATGAAATAGCTGAACATGGCCTGTCCAGTTCTGAAATCAGATTCAAAACTCACAAAGGCTGAAGTTCATTTTTGGATCAAGTGAGTGCTCAAGCCATTTGTGAACTACTAAAAGCTGCATTAAATGACAGGACATCTCTATTACCTGCTACAGATATCTTAAATATTTTTACTAGCTGAATGACAAAATTTTGATTCTTGTAGCTATATTACAATCAGTGTGACAAGTATGTAAAATTTAAATTGACTGCATTATGATGAGTTCCATTGGTATGGCTAAAAGCAAAATGCAAATCTGTCATCTAAAACATTTAGGAAACATTTCTCTTATTCTAACTACCTATGTGTATTTTACATAAATGTCACATGAAGATCACTTGTCATTCTACAATACCAACATCCATCAAATGACAACATATTCCATCATCAGCTATTTGCTGTAATGGAAACAGAGTCCCTGAAATACAATGTTCTAGAAGGATAAATGACTCTCACTTTGAAAATAAATGTCCCTGCTTCACCTCAGTGTTTATTTCCTATGAGTGCCAAGGGATGCTGAGACATTCATCCTGCAGTGGGAGGACATTATCCCATTCCAATGTTCTGTTCTGATATTCTCTCTTAAATAATCCAAGGTCTATTATCAACATCCCTGATCTATAAAGCTTCATCTTTCAGTATGTGTACTGTGTACACTGGGATCAATCCTGGAAGATACCCACATGATGGAGCCTTTCAGAGAACCTTGAAAAAGGCTTCACTATTTTGTGGCCTTCTGCCTTTAGCTGTGAGAGACAGAGCCACAGACTCAGCCCAGCAGGGAATCTGAATAGTTTATTCAAAGAAACAAGCTGGCTTTCTGCACTTTTCAAGGCACAGTATTTCCTTCCATGGTAATTCTTACTACATGGCCAATCCTATGCTGCCACATCAGCAACACACATTCAAAATGTCCAGTCTCCTTCTCTGTGCAGTTCAGGGCTCTGCCAGCTTCCAGCAGGCTCCTCTCTGCAGGACTCTGACACACGGTCCTGCAGAGACAAGGCACTGTGTGCCTCCTCTGTGCCACCTCTGAGCCCCTCTGTGCCATCCTGAGCCCATCTGTGCCACCTCTGAGTCCTTCTGTGCCACCCTGAGCCCGTCTGTGCCACCTCTGAGCCCCTCTGTGCCACCCTAATCCCCTCTGTGCCACCCTGAGCCCCTCTGTGCCACCCTGAGCCCCTCTGTGCCACCTCTGAGCCCCTCTGTGCCACCCTGAGCCCCTCTGTGCCACCCTGAGCCCCTCTGTGCCACCTCTGAGCCCCTCTGTGCCACCCTAATCCCCTCTGTGCCACCCTGAGCCCCTCTGTGACACCCTAATCCCCTCTGTGCCACCCTGAGCCCATCTGTGCCACCCTGAGCCCATCTGTGCCACCCTGAGCCCATCTGTGCCACCCTAATCCCCTCTGTGCCACCCTGAGCCCGTCTGTGCCACCTCTGAGTCCTTCTGTGCCACCCTAATCCCCTCTGTGCCACCCTGAGCCCGTCTGTGCCTCCTCTGAGCCCCTCTGTGCCTCCTCTGAGTCCTTCTGTGCCACCCATATCCCCTCTGTGCCACCCTGAGCCCATCTGTGCCACCCTGAGCCTGTCTGTGCCACCCTGAGCCCGTCTGTGTCACATCTGTGCCACCTCTGTGCCTCCTCTGAGTCCCTCTGTGCCACCCTAATCCCCTCTGTGCCACCCTGAGCCCGTCTGTGCCACCCTGAGCCCGTCTGTGCCACCTCTGAGCCCCTCTGTGCCACCCTAATCCCCTCTGTGCCACCTCTGAGCCACCCTGAGCCCCTCTGTGCCACCTCTGAGCCCCTCTGTGCCACCCTAATCCCCTCTGTGCCACCTCTGAGCCACCCTGAGCCCCTCTGTGCCACCTCTGAGCCCGTCTGTGCCACCCTAATCCCCTCTGTGCCACCCTGAGCCCGTCTGTGCCACCTCTGAGCCCCTCTGTGCCACCCTAATCCCCTCTGTGCCACCTCTGAGCCACCCTGAGCCCCTCTGTGCCTCCTCTGAGTCCTTCTGTGCCACCCTGAGCCCGTCTGTGCCACCCTGAGCCCGTCTGTGCCACCCTGAGCCCGTCTGTGCCTCCTCTGAGCCCCTCTGTGCCTCCTCTGAGTCCTTCTGTGCCACCCATATCCCCTCTGTGCCACCCTGAGCCCCTCTGTGCCTCCTCTGAGCCCCTCTGTGCCACCCTGAGCCCCTCTGTGCCACCCTGAGCCCCTCTGTGCCACCTCTGAGCACCTCTGTGCCACCCTGAGCCCCTCTGTGCCTCCTCTGAGCCCTTCTGTGCCACCTCTGAGCACCTCTGAGCCACCCTGAGCCCCTCCGTGCCACCCTGACCCCCTCTGTGCCACCTCTGAGCCCTTCTGTGCCACCCTAATCCCCTCTGTGCCACCCTGAGCCCCTCTGTGCCTCCTCTGAGCCCCTCTGTGCCACCCTGAGCCCTTCTGTGCCACCCTGAGCCCCTCTGTGCCACCTCTGTGCCACCTCTGAGCACCTCTGAGCCACCCTGAGCCCGTCTGTGCCACCCTGAGCCCATCTGTGCCACCCTGAGCACCTCTGAGCCACCCTGAGCTCCTCTGTGACACCCTGAGCCCCTCTGTGCCACCTCTGAGCCCCTCTGTGCCACCTCTGAGCCCTTCTGTGCCACCTCTGTGCCACCCTGAGCCCCTCTGTGCCTCCTCTGAGCCCCTCTGTGCCACCCTGAGCCCCTCTGTGCCACCTCTGAGCCCCTCTGTGCCACCCTGAGCCCCTCTGTGCCACCCTGAGCCCCTCTGTGCCACCCTGAGCCCCTCTGTGCCTCCTCTGAGCCCCTCTGTGCCACCCTGAGCCCCTCTGAGCCACCTCTGAGCCCTTCTGTGCCACCCTGAGCCCTTCTGTGCCACCCTGAGCCCCTCTGTGCCACCTCTGAGCCCCTCTGTGCCACCTCTGAGCCCCTCTGTGCCACTCTGAGCCCTTCTGTGCCACCCTGAGCCCATCTCTGCCACCTCTGAGCCCCTCTGTGCCACCTCTGAGCCCTTCTGTGCCACTCTGAGCCCTTCTGTGCCACCCTGAGCCCCTCTGTGCCACCTCTGTGCCACCCTGAGCCCCTCTGTGCCACCCTGAGCCCCTCTGTGCCTCCTCTGAGCCCCTCTGTGCCACCCTGAGCCCCTCTGAGCCACCCTGAGCCCCTCTGTGCCACCCTGAGCCCCTCTGTGCCACCTCTGAGCCCCTCTGTGCCACCTCTGAGCCCCACTGTGCCACCTCTGTGCCACCTCTGAGCCCCTCTGTGCCTCCTCTGAGCCCCTCTGTGCCACCCTGAGCCCCTCTGTGCCACCCTGAGCCCCTCTGTGCCACCCTGAGCCCCTCTGTGCCTCCTCTGAGCCCCTCTGTGCCACCCTGAGCCCCTCTGTGCCACCCTGAGCCCCTCTGTGCCACCTCTGAGCCCCTCTGTGCCACCCTGAGCCACCCTATGCCACCTCTGTGCCTCCTCTGAGCCCCTCTGTGCCTCCTCTGAGCCCTTCTGTGCCTCCTCCTGCTTCTGCAGGTGTGTCCCACAGCTCAACTCCATCCCATCTCTTTTCACACTTAGCCAATATCAAATGTGCAAAAAAATAAAAATTCAAATTAAAAAAAGAAGACACACTTATGTTTTTAATGTTTGATTCAAATAAGGGCCAACAGCAAAATTTTAGTCGGTTTGGTAAAGTTGATTTTTGAAGGCTTATGATTGTGCTCACTTTAAGGTCCTGAATATATATTAAAAATATTAATTTCAGTGATTTTAGTTGTCTCAATTCAGAAAACCATTCTGTGAACTTATAATTGCACTCATACCTGTGGAGATATGAGCAAAACCACCAGCCTTTTTTAGAATGAAGCATTTAGCTGAATGCTTTACTCTAATACAGAACAGAACTAAGGCCCAAGTACTGAAAGTCTGCTCAGAGTGTACAATAACATTAGCATTTCAGCTTCAAAAAAACCTCTGACCTTCCCTTTCATGCCTGACACTTTCAAATCCTGAAAAATTGGCCAGAATGTTCTTCTACCTCCACCTGGCTGCAGGATCAGGGTCACACAGACACAATTGACTTAAAGCCTGTGCACCAGGTACTGCAAGAAAAATACACTACATCTCCTTGAAGAAAGTCTGTAGATTCTGTTATAGGGCTTATTATCAAATAGCATCAGGAAAAAAAGTGGATGTTTTTTGTCACACAAAGGACATGGCAGCATTTTCCTAGGTGTGCACTGCTTTTCCATGTTTTTCTCATCACAGCAGCCATGCAGATTTATTTGTTCATAAGAACTTGAAAACAGTAAACACAAATTAGGGTCCCAGCTAAGCCACTAGTAGAATGAAGACATGGGAGTCTACATCTGTTTAGAAACATACAAATCAAATACTAACAGAGAACACTAAGAACAATATCTTCATCTCCCAGTGTATTAAACCTTAGAGAACTTTCCCAATTCTTTTCTGCATTATAAATTCTACTCTTCAATGTCCAGTATCATGAAAGTGTAGAACAGGTGTCCTCTCTCTATAGGTTTAGTTGAAAACCACCTCTCAAACTCACTTTGAGCCTTTTTCATCTGATTGGTCCTACTTTGGGTTTGAAGCTTCCTTAGTTGAAAAATTTGGTTGTTAGAGCATCCCACAATACACCTACACCACAGTGAAGATTTTATTTTTAAGGTTTAACTAACATTCAACAGCAATTCCATCAGTGCAGTTTCACTCTCTAGATGCTTCCAATCACTTGGTTTCATGCATTTTGAATACAGTCAACCTGGACATAATTTCCAGTTAAAAATAAAATAATAATGAGAATTTCATATTCACATAAGACCAGTGAGAAAAAAAAAGAAACAAACAGGAAAACTAGAATAAAACCAGAAAAGATACTGCCAGCAAAAGCAATATCAAGGTTTTTTGCTTGACCTAGAAGTATTTGAAACATACACATTTCATTTGATGTGTGCATGGAATTATTTTCAGTTCCGCAGAATCTCTTTGAAGTCAATATAAAACTTGGAACCATTTCTAGGTTTCTGCACACACAGGAAAATGTTTATACTCCTCAGTCAGCATTTGGCAGGGGAAGCCCTCAGCTTCCCCTATAGTTTGGCAAAAATTCAAGCCTTATACTGTATGTTTGGCAAAACTATAGTCTGGCAAAAATAAGAAAACTGCACCCAAGTATTGATGTTGTCAAAAGAAAAAGGCCTAAACAAAAAGAAATGGGCTGATGGCTAAAACACCAACATCAAATTGATTTTCCAAGTGCTACATGACAAGGCAGAGAGGAGAAGAGAGAGAAGAGAGGAGAGAAGAGGCCATACCTTGTGCTCCGTGGACTGAAATATGCAGCATCCATGTGACCAGAAAATCACTGGAGATTCTGACATTTCAAAAACTGCTCTTCTGCATGAACACCCTTTATATGATTTCCAAAACAGTTAAAAACTACTGCTTTTATCCTTAGGATTTCTGTTGTGTTTCTAAACTCACAGCACTTACTATCATTTCAACTTTGTTTACCAATGCTTGCCCAACAATTAAGTCTATGCCTGAAGAGATCTACAGGAAAGAATTTTAACAACCTCACCACCGATACATTATGTTTGCCAGATGGACAGAATTCAGGTACTTTTTACTCCAGAAGTCAGATATGTCCATATTGCTTATATATATACACACATATATATAATATATATATTATATATTGCTTATTTTAATATATTTATCTTAATATATATATTATATATTGCTTATTTTCCCTGATATTAACAGTATATATTTAATTTCCTAGCAGTTTTGACAATGTACAGCCACAACTCCTGTAAAGTCACAACATCAAATGCATGCAATAAAGCATCTTTGAAGAAATCAGCAATGCACTTTTAAAAGGAATGCAAAAATCCAAGCTTACATACTTGGGATTTTTTGGTTGGTTTTTTTTTTAAGCAACTAAGCTTTAGAATTTAAAGCAGTAACTCTAAGATGCAGAAGAAGGACACAGTAAGTAAATACAGGTTAGGACAACAGGATGCTTTAACCTGAGGCACCTTTCCCTCTGCTACACACTGGCACACCACCAGCACCCAACTCCTGGCACACCACCACGCTAAATATTTATGTAAAACTTCATTAGCAATTCAACAAATGCAAATTTTAAGGTAATTTGTAAATATTCCTCCCTAATTTAAAAGCATCATGCAGAAGCACTATGAATTATATGGGTAAATCTCTGCTATAGCTCAGGGAGAATAGACAATGTGTTTACATAATTCTGTTCAGATCAATAAGGCCTGAATAATAACTAAACCTATAAAGACATAAAGAGACTTCAGGGAACCTACTTTTACTATTAAGGAACTGCCTTTGCACCTAATTTAAAAATACAATAGACACACTATTACATTTGTGGGATCCTTGTTAATTGTTTTATTATATATTTAACATTTGTAACGGCTCTCACAAGTCCAAAATTAATAATAGACGATCCATTATTTGGAAAATAACCTAAAGTGTCTAAGATATGCATAATTTGCCCATACAGAAGTATTTTTTTATGAAGTATTTTCTGAACTTACGTAGGAGCATCTTAATTTTCATGTCCAACATTTATTCTCTGAGATTAACAGTAAAGCATTAAAACAAATAGGATTAAAAATTTATAGATAAATAATACACTGCTTCCTGATATTAGCAGTGTACTTTCAGCAGAAAAGGGGTAAGTTACAAACAAAATAATAACAATTAATCATCTTAATTGTTCAGTTACATATTCCCTTAGGACTCCATAAAGGACACTTGTATAGCTGCACTAAACCTAAAATTCCATTCTCTGTTAACCTTCCTATTTTTTGAGGTGAGTTTTTTGTTAAATTAGTGCCAAGGTTAATTTACCTAAGAGGACTCAGAGGACAATACCCTGGAAAATCCCCAAACATTTGCTGCCATACCTATTGTGTTCAAATTCTCCACAAGTCCTGCAACCAGAACCATTACTACCATTTTTGCACATTATAATAGTAAAAAATTTGCCACTAAGTATTATCTGGAAACTCAGCAGCCTCATATATTTTATTGTACTGCTTCTTCTTGTCCTAAAGATTCCAACTTTTATTCTTCCCCAGCTCAAATGATATTTGCTTATAGAAATCTGAGTATGTTTTCCTCTCTGTGCTTTTTATTGAGCTGTACCTCATGCTCCAGGCAGTCAATTCCTCAGCACAGGACATTTGCTGTGTTTGTGGCTGCAGAGCTCCTGCCACTCCTGTCTCACTGGGATGTTCTAATATCTAGCCCATGGAAGGGAAGCAAACATGGAAGGGAAGCAAACATGGAAGGGAAGCCCACAGCCAGCACCTGGAGGGGTTTTTTGGCCATCAGTCACTTGTTGAGCCACATGCTGAGCTGTTTGTACTCAGGTTTCTTACAGGGAGCTTTGGCCTTCATCTCGGAGATCATCCCTGGAAGTTCTGCTGGATGTAAATCTCCCTAATACAAACTGACAACAGGCAAATATTTTCTTCCTGTTTTCTTTCAGCACCCTTCCTGCTGCTGTGACAGGGGGAGAGGGAAGCCTCCTCTCTTCCAAGTCCTCCTCCAGCTTGTCTCACAAATGCCCACACAGACGGGACCGTGCCAGGAACAGCAGTGTCAGCCCAAGGTGATCTCTGCCAGGTTTACAGAAGTTTCTGAGGCACACACTGTGGATTTTAACCACAGAAAACTCATGGCACAGGCAAAGCAAAGCACTGCTGAGCAGAGCTTGCTCAGCCCATGCTGGAGTTCCCAGATCCCGGGCTCCCAGCAGGAGGAGGAGACTGCACAGGGATATGGGAAGAGTTTGGGATCCAGCACCTCGGACACAGACTACGCTGTCCTGGCTGGGGGCACAACACCAGGCCAAATTCCTGTGCTCCTTCTATTTTCTAGGATAAGGAATCTCCTCAGAAAGGCTGCAAACTTCAATTTTGTGACATTTTTGAAGGATCCTGGGATGGCTCTAACTTCAGCCATGCCACATCTTGAAAAAAAACAATGAACATCTGTGGTACTGTTTGACTGCAGATTCCAAAGGGAAACACTGCACTGGACACATTTCATTTGAATTAACACGTACATTTTTCTGCTCAACACCACGAGCTGCAAAATTCCTAATGTTCAAAAAAACCTAGAAGTTGCCAGATTGTTCAGAGGATGTAGTGGAGCAAGTATTTTATATTTATTCTGCATAAACCTCCACACACTTAGCAGGCCATCACATTCCAGCAAAAATATCTCAGTACAAACAAGATTGAAACAAATAGTCAAAAGGTACATCAAAGAGCAAAGCAGCAAGAGTTTGCTCCTCTAAAGTTATCAGTTTTCATCACTGAAGTGGAGAGATGAGAGACAGAAGAGGAAATGCTGGATGCAGTCACGTAAACAAAGCTATGGATCTGGGAATGTGAGATGGCCAACAAACACTGCAGTTAGCAGAGAAACAAAGACTGCTGACTGAAATATTAAATCTCTGTCTATTTTTATATTAAATATTGGTATTTACTCATCCTTACCACTGCAAGTGGTTACAGGTTTATTCTAAAAAAAACCCAAAACCCACCACCCCCAGCACATGTTTAAGTGTTCAGACTGTAAAGTGTATTTACCTGAACTTCAGTTAAGTGTTGATCTAAGAATGCTTTACACAAATAGTGTTCATACATGAACTTCTTCCCAGCTTTGAATTTCATCAGTGAAGAAAACCACCAAGGTCCAAAGCAGTCAATCCAATCAATTCTTCACAAACAGTTACAGCATCCCATGAAGCCAACACATCCATTCACTATATACACAACAATTATCACAGAGCACTCCAGGGTACCTTGTTGTCTAGTGCAATATAATTATTTCAACACTAATTTTGTTACACAGTATTACAAGAGCACCAAAATTAGGGCCCTATGAAACCCCAGACAGAATTTCTCATGGTAGATGTAAAAGCCAAATTTTCCAGCATGCACATGGCCTCCAGCTCAACGTGCTGCTGTGGAAACTCCAGTCTCTTAGCACCCCTGTGTAGCTGAATCTCTGCTTCTGTTGTTGCCTAAATCAACATACCAAATGGTCTGCAAATTGCATTCAAAATTTTATGATCATTTTAAACTGTTCTCCCTCCTCCTTCCATTAAAGATGAAAGTATTTAAAATCTACCACACAGCTCTTCTCTTTAAACTATGTTCATCTATAACCTAGGGCTAGGTTAACCTAGGTAAGATGAAGAAAAGCCTGCAGAAAGTGCAAAGTTATGACGCATTTCCCCGTGAAGCCATTTAAAGGTTCAAATATAGCACTTCATCCATTTTAATAACAGCTTTAGGAAATTGAAGTAAAAAAAAAACGTGCAACTTTTAAAATTCAACTGTCTCATAACCTACAGAACATTACTGAGAAACAGCTGTGCTACTTTTTTCTAAGAACCATTTCCTTTCCTCCTTTTCAATGACCTAAGTAAAACCAAAAATTAGGATGAAAAAGAAAATACAAAACTGACACACATCAAATTTCCCTCACTTTTACCCTTTGACTCCCTTTGTACATAAGACATTACTACTGACTACTTTCTCATCTAAGAACAACATTCTTCTGTCCTTAAAATGACTGTGCAATAATTGTGTTAAATTTAAAGCTCCCCAAAACACAATGATAGTTTTTCTTTCACATTCATAGTACAGCTAAAAGAATAAAGCAGGGATAATAAAGCTTTTCCCCCATGTTTTAATGTGGAAACGATCTACTAAAAGAGCAGATTAAAAGAAATATTCAGGGGAAATGCTGAGGACAAACACTTCTCCTGAGCTTCACCTTCACACAGAAATTGTGAAGCCTGGGGGCTCCCCACACAGCTAACCTGCTTTTGTCCCCAGCCTGGCTGAGCTGGGGGCACAACCGGGATCCAGGGAGTCCCTGGGTGTAGGTGCAGGTCAGCCTGCCAAAGCTTTCCCTTGGAGAAGTGTGCCCTGAGGGACCTGAAATAAATTATCTCAACCCTCTCCTGGAGAGATACCCCTTAGATGGGACCATCCTCTCTTCTTATGGTGAGCTATCCCACCATGCCTTGGTGACTGTGTTGATTCTTTGTAACCCACTGGCTTTTCCCCCTTGGTACCACCCTGGCTTTCCCCCATAAAAACCCCAGCTCCTGCCCGGTTCTGGCTCCCCCTTGCAGAGCTGTTGGACAATAAAGGCTGTCTCTGTGGAACTGCCACATGGTGCTCCTGTCTCTGACTTGGCCCAGGGTAACCTCACAAGCTGAGCTGAAATCACTCACAGGCCACAGGCTGCCCCTTGCTGAGGTTACCCAGCGGCCAGGGATTGCCAGAGACCCCTGAAGCTGTCTCTTGGAGGGGTCAGGGATTGCCAGAGAGCCCTGAAGCTGTCTCTTGGAGGGGTCAGGGATTGCCAGAGACCCCTGAAGCTGTCTCTTGGAGGGGTCAGGGATTGCCAGAGACCCCTGAAGCTGTCTCTTGGAGGGGTCAGGGATTGCCAGAGACCCCTGAAGCTGTCTCTTGGAGCGGTCAGGGATTGCCAGAGACCCCTGAAGCTGTCTCTTGGAGGGGGCAGGGATTGCCAGAGACCCCTGAAGCTGTCTCTTGGAGGGGTCAGGGATTGCCAGAGACCCCTGAAGCTGTCTCTTGGAGCGGTCAGGGATTGCCAGAGACCCCTGAAGCTGTCTCTTGGAGGGGTCAGGGATTGCCAGAGACCCCTGAAGCTGTCTCTTGGAGGGGTCAGGGATTGCCAGCGACCCCTGAAGCTGTCTCTTGGAGGGGGCAGGGATTGCCAGAGACCCCTGAAGCTCTCTTGGGGACCTCTCTCTCTGGGAAGGTTGTGGCATCCCAGGTCAGATCAACAGACCTGGACTGGCTACCACACCTGGGCACTGTGGTGTGGCCAACTCTCTCTGCCCCACGCCCCATCTTGGGGCTGCTGCTCCCTAAAGGAAGAGTCTAGAAAATAAATGTGAAAATAAACTCCCATACACCCAAGATGCTGCAGAAAAGTCCAGGTTCACGAGGTTCCCCATAAATTGTGTGACAAGGAAACTCTGCCCCACCCAAGGCCAGTAGCCCCAGCTGTGGCTAACTGGGTAACTGGATAATGGCCACCAGCAGGCACTACCCAGTCACATCTGCACCACTGCCTGCAAAACCTCCAGACTCAACAGTGTGGAGCACAATTATTTGCACTGCAAACACCTGTCACTTAATAACAGTCCATCCCAGAAAATAGGTGAAAAGAAATACTAAGAAAGCAAGTCAATTCAATTAGCATAAAAATTCTGTTTGCTTCATCTGCTGTATTGGTGCTTTACAGCAAAGCTAAAGATGGTTCTTCAGGTAACAGAGGTGAATCTGGTTATCACTTCCAAGTGGGAAGGGGTTGAAAATCTCTTTTTTTCCAAATGAATGTGAACTAAGAATTCAGTATGTACATTTTGCTATATCCATCATTGATACAGCATGATTTGATGGCATGAAATGGAAGGCCAGGAGTGCCTTATGTCACTGCTGTGCATGATGGAAGCCATGTAGGACAGGCCCAATACCTGCTGTGGGCACTTGCCATGCAGCAGCTTCTGAAAAAATGCTGAAAGGTGCTGTCATGGAAATGTAATATAAAGATTCTTTAACTAATTTATATTTCTGCTAGGATGAACCAAGAGAGTGCTCCCATTTGCTTCAGAATTAAACCAGAACTAAAGACACAGCTTGAGCCCTCTGAAACAAAGTGATTCTGCAATAGGGAGGTCAACACAGCTTGCAAATGTTGAGGTTCTCCAATTCTTAAGTCACAATGATTTTATATATTGCTACAAATACTTAACAGCTCCCTGGAAGATTAAATTAATTTCTTACTCCTCAAATATCCATGTGTCACATACCTTTGGTCTACTCTGAAAAGAGCTGAGTATACTTTACAGCTTCCAGACAGGACATACACTGGGATATTTAGTTTTAGAGCTCCGGTGAGACAACATAAATTAAAAAGAAGCATGAATATTCTAAATACTCTTGATGGGTTTAGTATTTTTATATTTTTACATGTCAGTAAAATTTGTTGCGTGAGAAAAAACCTCACAAGGTGCTCACAGCTGGAATCATTTCACATCATCACAGCAACACTTCCTTAAATGCCACTGAATCAGGTCAGCAGTGGGGCATTATGAAGAGGGCTCAGATGGCTGGCTAAGGCAGTGCTGTTGCTGTATAAATGATCCTAAAGGTGTAAATGCTGTTTCCTTTTTCTCATTTAGTCTTCCTGCATGCTTGCCCTTTAGCACACAGACCAAGTGCAGTTCTGTTGCTGTGTCTGGGTACAGGACAGGTCTTGCAGTGCTTCCACAATGAATTCCTCCCAGCTCATTCTGTGCAGTTATAATCACCTCTGTGAGCATCTCCAATATGCACACAGGGCTATCTGTAGGCAACAAGGGGGCATTTGTAGGAAAGGCTCTTTGGTGCTTACAGCAATACCTACAGAACTGTTCATGCTTGCACAGCCCTTCCTCATTGTGTCAGTCTGAATGCAGCCAAGGGAAAATCAGGAAAGACACTTCTCTTGGTACCACAGCCCTAAAAAATACTCTTGCTTTACAAATCTGTGCTTCTATACTGAGAGCAATTTTGCACAGATACAATGTGTACCTCTACCTTTAATGATGGTTTAAAGGACGGTGGGGTAAATGCCTGTCTTTGCATTCATTGTGTACAGTGGCTAAATGAATTTAGCTTGAATACTAAGTTCAAAAAAATTGCCTCTAAAATATACATGGTGTCCTTCTAATGACAAATAAACCAGTATAGAAAGGCAGCAATTTCCAATAAATTGCCTCAAAAGCAGACAGCTCTGGCACATGTGAAGGAACAGACCTCAGTCTCTGATGGAGCTTAATTTGCTTTTGCTTACTGCTAACTCAATTTCATAGGAATGATTTATTCCATGCTCAGAAATGTTCTGTTGAGGAAAAAAAACCCCATGCCCTTTTATGGATGCTAAATATGAACAAAAGCAGGGCACAGTGCCTGTGGAAAAGCAGGCTGTGTAATTTTCTCAGTCTCACCTGAGAAAGTGGCCTGGGAAATCATAAGTAGGAATCAAGACAATTCTCAGAGACAAAAAACAGCCTTGCAGGTGCTGTTTGTCACTTTCTTGTTTCCTTGCAAGAGGAGGTGGAGGGGTGGTGTACCCCAGTGACCAATGATGGTGATGTGTTAGTTCACTGACCAATACAAGTTCTACCTTTCTGTACTCTCATGTATCAGTCTATAAAAGAAGATCTGAGGTAATAAACCTCTCTCTCCTGTTCAATGCACAAGAGAGTCTGTGTCGTGCTTCTCACAGTTCCCAGTAGTGGGGCACCTTTTGGCATCTGAAAACACCAGAATGCCTCATCTATACAGACAGTCCTTCCTCACAATTCCTCATGCAAAGACTTGGTAGCTGTTTTCTATGTAGCATAAAAAGGGCAGGTGCCTCTCCACGAGATGAAAAAAGTTCTCACTTTTGCACCTACCTTAATTCAGACATGAAATCACAGAATGGCTGACAAGACTGTTAACAGCCTCTTTAAAATATTACTTGCTACATCAGTGATCTCATCAGTGACTGTCAGGTGTTGAGGGCAGGATGAAGAGCTTTCCTCCCACACCAGTAACTCCCTGACACATAGGAGAGAGTGCTCAAGCAGAATATGAGTGCTGGAGTGTAACCTGGCCATCTAACATTAAAAGTTAAGTATTTCTTTGTTGACAGTCATTATTTCCATATGTTGTGGAAGATAGAGGAGGCTCCAACTCCTAGCTGGAATAAATAATTGTTTGTACTCCTGCATTTCTCTGGCCTTGTGGCAGCATTGCAGGAGCTTTGTATCACAGGACACCGTGCTCTCCTCCACACAAGGCCCTGAGCTTTGCCTCCCTGAGGCACATTTGCATTTGGAAGATCACCAGAGTGTGGCTGTGGCTGTGGCAGGGTGCTAATAGGACTTCTGGAGAGGAAATCACCAAAATGATCCGACAGCAATTCATCGACTCTGAGCTGTTAACACAGTTAACAGCTCTGAATCAGGGCTGTATCCCTATCTCAGTCTAATAAAACACACACACACTCCCAATGCAAGTGGAAAAGCTGACAGGGGGAAATATTTTTTTATTTTGTTTTAACCCTGACTCCAATTCATTTAGTAAGAAATAATGCTGTGCTGAACACATGCCCCAAACTTTGCCTTTCTAGGTTCTACCTGTCTAAATTAATGTCCTGGTCACGCCACAGCTTAGATCAGGCCATGTCAATACACTTCACTCATTTAGGATTTTCCACAATCCTTTGCTAAAGGGCTTTCTCCCTTTGGCTATGTTTTGTAGAGCAAAGAAAACACAGGTATCATGGGGCACTGTGTGATGTGAGGTTCTTCTGTACCTAAAGACTCCTGCCTTTTCATGCCCTTACAACTTAAAATGAACATTCTCATTATTTTAATTTGGTTGAAGCAACCAAACTAATACCTTTAAACAAAAAAAGGGATGTGGGGAAAAAAAAACAACATTCTTCAAATCTGTTTCCAAAAGATGTGGTAGAGATGCTACAAAGTCACTTGAAAAGGTCCAGCCCATCTTTTGTAGCACTTGTTAAACTTGGATTCATTCCTGTGACTAGTTAGAGGAACTTTTCATTTTGATGCCTGTCAAGCATGGTTTTAATAGAAACATCACTGTAAACACAAAGGCTGAAATTTCCAAAGCCACACACACACACCTGGACTGAATATTTTAAAGCTACTTATTGTCCCTCAGGGTAAAATTCTTTCAGGAAGACAACAAGAGTTTTAATGCACTTAACTGCCTCAGGCTAAGTCACTATTCCTTCAAGTTAAAATGGCAAAATTTCACTTAAACCCATGGGATTTTGTGATTTCTGGCCTAAGACGGTCATGCTAACAATGACTTGAATTTTCTGTGGTCCATTTACAAATCATGACAAGAAACATAACCTAAGATGGCACAAGCACTAAAAAACTTTAGTAGTCCTATTTATATTGAGTTAATTATATTTTTATCATGCATTAAATGTAATACATATTTCACATTATTTCTAGTAAAAAGTTTCAGGAAATGAAAGCAGATATCTCCATTTTTAATGACACTAATGTGCATTTCAATTCTGCCTGTCAGTACACAATTGATCCAAAAGGGTCTTCTAAAAGATACAAATAATAATTAAAAGACCAACAAAGTGGTACCCTAAGTAAGGGTAGATAACCATAATTTGGTTAATTGAACAGCCTATTTAGGCTTAAAACTGGACTCTTCCCAGGGCTGTACCTTTATAAGAACAAATATGAATCTGATAGAGATCCCTCTGCAGAGTAAGCACAGAATCAGGGGGTAAAAATGCTTGGAAATTAATCTCTTCAGAAGCTCCAAGAAATTGTCACAGGAAGCAGTAGATGTCTGAGAGGCCTGGATATGGGGACATCTGTTTGATCATCCACTGATTCTGCTTGATTTGTGCCTGTGCATCAGTTATGGTCTATTTTGACAAAGATGGTGTTTAAGGTGGTTTGTCTGTTTGTCACAGGCTCCAGGGAAGGCTTAGTCACTGATGTTGTGATCTCCTGTGTTGTTCCCTGGGAAACAGTGATGCAGCCTAAAAATGATGACGATTCTGTGCTTTGTCTTAGAAGAGAAGCAGCTTAGCCAAAATTTGAGAAAATATACCTAATCCACTGTTTTTAAAATACAGTGTCATTTGTCAGTGAGGGGTGCAGGGCCATGGGGATGATGTTCTGTAATCCAAGGATCCTCATGATATTATGTCAGAAGGCTTTTTACATCTGAGAAAGGGGAGAGGTAACAGTTGGTCTCATCAGATTTTTGAAACCTTTTCTCATTCCATCTCGTTATTCTACTAGAGGAATTTATTATTGTTATTGCTATTGTTATTATTTGAGGCAGGGTGGTACCTTCAGCCAGTTTCCTGTGGTGTATTTCAAACATCTCCACTGGGTTGTGGGACATTTTAGAAAACGCTGAATGGCTTATCCTAAAAATCTGGTCCCTGTGAAAGATTAAACAAGTACTAGTGTGAGTTAAAAGCTGCTTCACAAAAACTCCAGCTCCTCCACAAGGACACAAACATTCCACAGCATAAAAACAAAAGGGAATTTAGATTCAGGTCCTAATTCATGGTCTACCTGAAGGCCTTCTAGCAGCCTGAAAACTTGTCAGGGTATTAATACCTCTTAAATGGCCTCACTGCTGAATTGTCTACATTTTCTGTTATTCTTCTTCACTTTCAACAAACGTCCTCTTGTAAATGTCAGCCTGAACAAGAGCACAGTCGTGTAATACTCAATGAGATCTATATCAATAGAAATAAAAGATCCTTTACTTCATATCAATAGGAAAAAAAATGGTGATTTTCACAATTCTAATTAGAATGGCATCAAAGTTTTATCTCTTCTCTCTGTGATTTTCACTTCACCATTTTATTGCATCTTTCTACTTTCTGCTTGATTTTTTCTCCTAATTAAAGTTATTTTCTATTTTATCTTTCATCTACATCTATAATTTACAATCTTTCATTTCAGAAGCACAATTTCTTTGTCTTTCTCTGTTCTCTTCTGGCAGGTTTAGTATTGGAAATCATAAGAAAAGGGGAAGGAGTATAATGACAATATCAGGCAGATGATTTATCATGAAGATTATAGGCTAATAGGCCATGTCAAAGCCTGTAAGAAAATGTATGAAACACTGTCTGTGTTTAGTGAGCTCCAAATGTTACATTAGAAAAATTATGACAGGTGGTAATTGACAATAGCATGGTGATAAAACTAACTGGAAATAGGACAGTGTCCTTAAAGGTTACACACTAAAAACCAGAATTCAGACAGAAAATAACCTGAGCTACTTGAGACTCGCAGTCAACATGTCAAGTTTTCTTCATTGTTACAGGGTTTTTTTTTTACTCTATCCTCTGTATTCAATGCAAAATAGGACAGGAAGAGCATACAAGTTAGACTGAAGAGTGAAGTCTCTTATTCTCTCAAATGATACAGGGCACTGCCAGCAGAAGCCTTTCTGAAAGATGTTCCAGGGAGGAAAAATTCCTGGAATACTTCAAACGGAGCTGAATCAGCCAGTAGTTCCGAGTTCTTGGACTTTAGGTGGAATAGAGAAAATTTTCATCCCTGAAAATCATCTTGCATGTGTTTGGTCTTCATCTCTTGATTTTTCTGGTAGTTCCTAATAAAGGATTATCCATTCACTAACCAGCTAAAGGAACACAATGTGTGAGCAGCTGGAGAGTTTTCAGTGCCTTTATTTAAAAATAATTTTGTGTCTACAAAAAGGAGAGGAATAGGACATTCAGGCAGAGACACTGCCATCTGCATGAAGATGCTGTGTTCTGGTTCTTCATTTCTCTGAAGCACAAACAAATAGCTCTGCCCAAGATTGATTGTGTACAGGAACATCTGACAGGCTGGAAAGCACCAGGTTAATAACTGCAGCTCACCTTTCCAGCACCAGAGCACAACAGATTCAGAGCTGTACCCATGATGATGCTTATCAAAGCCCTGGGAAAAGAACACAGAAGTGTTTCTATTCCTCCTCCTGCAGCACAAGACAATATTTTGCTGAGGTCACACAGAAATCTCTCATCAAAACAACAAGATGCCAGTGCAGGAGCCCCAAAAGATGTGAGCACTCCAGTGATGCAACTTATTTTTGGGACTCTAAAACGTCTTCAGTAAGTAAAGAAAGGCTAATAAGCCTAATTTTTTCTAAAGCTGAGTAGTTCATCCTTTTTCCTGCTTTAACTTCAAATATTGTTATTCTATCATTCAGCGTCCACTGCCCAGCCTAATGCAAAGTCATGAAGTCTAAAAATATGGCAGAACCCATCAATCTTCTCACTTGTATTTTTATCAGTTTTTGAATTTAAAATGAATTAAATACTCATAATAATTTAATGATCTTATGAAAAAGAATTTCATACATTTCCCAAATTAATTAAATCCCACTGAACTCATCTGCTGCCATATTAGCACGGCTTCAAAAGTTCATAAAAGCAGCTGACAGTCCTTGTAAACAATAGCTATTCCTCGTAAGACCACATTAAGTTCTCTATTCCAGCCAATTAAGAAGCATAAAATAATTTTAATGAAAAAAGTTAATATTTAAACAGAATTATCACGCCAACATTTTTTCTACCAGAGGACTCTCTCACTTAGCTTGTTTCTGTTCTCAAAGAGTGTCTAGCAAATTAAGGAAGATCCTGACATTCAAGAGATGTGATATTAAAATATTTGGCTTAGGAGATAGGAAGAATGTAGTAAAAATTCAGTAGCAAACCTCAAAAATAGATTACAAAGAATTTGGTCTCAATAACTGTTACAATATAGCATTCTAATGATAAAATAAATTGTAGATATACAGAATATATAACAATCACAATCTCTGCCATTTATTCTTGAAAAAGGTATTTTAAAACTGGGTATTCACTGAATAAACAGCTTTGGTGAAGAAGGAACAGCTAAACCAAGCACTAGGGCTAGTGGCACAGCATCAAATATTTAATTTTGGTAACATGGTGTGGTAGTTTGACATTGATTGATTGATATTTAGGGAAGTAAGTGGGAAACACCCACAGAAGTGATTTCTTTGAGAAGTTGCTGGGAGCTTCCTCCATGCCTGAGATAGGCCAATAGCTGGCTAGTTCTGAGAACTGACAACATTTCCCACCATTTAGAAATTAGGTCCACCTCTGTAAATACCACCTTTTAAAAACCAGAATCCCAGGAACTTTCTCTTTGTTTCTGGCATTGAAAGGTGGTGGAGCTTTGATGAGTCTGGCCCTGCTCCCCTGCGGCCTGTGCGGCCTGGGCCGGGCCGGGCTGGGCTAGGCCGGACACAGTGGCTCCCGGGTGGGGGATGGAGGTCGAGGGGTGGTCCAGCCCCAGGCTGGGCCGGGCCACGGCTGCTGACACTGGCCAACACAAAACCCCCTCCTCGACCAGCACCGACAGCTCCAGACCGAGGACTGTCCAGCCCTCCCAGCGGCTGCTGGGCAAAGGGAGGCACCAATGGGGCCTGAAATCCAACACCGTAACTGCCTGAAATCTGACACTACCTGAAACCCAACACCCTGACTGCCTGAAATCTGACAATGACTGCCTGAAATCTGACACTAACTATCTGAAATCTGACACTGACTGCCTGAAATCTGACACTGACTGCCTGAAATCCAACACCGTGACTGCCTGAAATCCAACACCGTGACTGCCTGAAATCTGACACTGACTGCCTGAAATCTGACACTGACTGCCTGAAATCCAACACCGTGACTGCCTGAAATCCAACACCCTGACTACCTGAAACCCATCACCCTGACTGCCTGAAATCCAACACTGTGACTGCCTGAAATCCAACACCGTAACTGCCTGAAATCTGACACTGACTGCCTGAAATCCAACACTGTGACTGCCTGAAATCCAACACTGTGACTGCCTGAAATCCAACACCCTGACTGCCTGAAATCTGACACTGACTGCCTGAAATCCAACACTGTGACTGCCTGAAATCCAACACTGTGACTGCCTGAAATCCAACACCGTGACTGCCTGAAATCCAACACCGTGACTGCCTGAAATCTGACCACTGACTGCCTGAAATCTGACACTGACTGCCTGAAATCTGACACTGACTGCCTGAAATCTGACACTGACTACCTGAAATCCAACACCGTGACTGCCTGAAATCCAACACCCTGACTGCCTGAAATCCAACACTGTGACTGCCTGAAATCCAACACCCTGACTGCCTGAAATCCACCACTGACTGCTGTGGCCCCTGGGCAAGATATTGACCTTTTCACTACACAGATGAGACCTGCAGACCTTGTGCATCTCTCTAGGGAGAGAAAAAGAGTGATTGACACATAGAAAGACAACATGAAAATATCAAGGTCAGTAAAAGAAGGAGCCAAGCCTCAGATGGAAGAGGGATGAGGAGATGCTGAACAGGGCTGAAATATTCTTTTGGTAGTAGCATGGAGATGGACAATGATACACTGAAAATATCTCCTTTAATTCATGAGGGAGTATGGGGGGGCTGAAGCATTCAACCTGTAGATGTGAGCAGAGGCATCCACTGATGAAGCCAAGCAGATGCTGGAGTAGCTGTGCTCCCATGAGAAGCTTGAACAGAGAGAGATGAGAGTGATGAAGACCCTTTGACCCCATGGAGAGAAGAAAACCTCTGTTCCCAGAGATGATCACAAAGACAGATGGAGAGAACCTTTGCCTTTGAACAGCTCATCCTTAAAATAATACCCCATGAGTTCATGGCCATGGACACACCTCTAGGAGGGCTGTGAAAATTGGAGAAATTTCATGATGCAGAACTTTTTCCTGGGCAGCTGCTATTTGTGGAAATGAAAATCCATGAGAGAACTGTTTCTTGTGGAGAAGTCTCCATGGCATGACAAGAGAAAACTCCTCTCCTTACAAGGACTGATAGAGGAGTATTTTTATAGTTGGTACTGCTTTAATCTCCCAGGTTTTGTCTCTACATTGTCAGCTGGGAAAGGAAAATGTTGGGCAGGGGGAAGAAAGCTGTTTTGGATGTTTTATTCTCGTTTCTTTTTCTTGTAGTCCTGTTAATAAACTTTCTTTACACCTTTTAAGTTTTAAGCCTGTTTTGCCCTTCTCCTAATCTACATCTCACAGCAAGAAATGAGTAAATACCCTGGTGATTTTAGCTAGAGCTAAAACCCACCACATTATTTGGTGCATTGTCCAAGAAACTCAAACTGGCAAATCTAAACCACTATACATAGTAAAGCATGTCTCTATGGAAATGTTTACATGAATGTACCCGCTCTCTTCAGAAAGGTCACTAGGAGAAACAAAAATCTGAGGGAATGTGTGGCACTGGTGGTGCTGTGATGTGTGGGCTGCCTGTGGATCTATTGCAGGGCTGGCCGAGGCCAAACACCATTGCCATGATCCCTGCGTCCATACAGAAACCCTATGGCTTATGTCTTTACCAATGATTAGAAGAACACAAAAAGGCAATCCTTAAACTCAGAAATTTAAAACCTACAGAACTACAGACAAAGCAAATAAGCTTTATTTATTGGAATTAAAAAAAAAATCTATGAAAAACAATTACTACAATTTTTAAATACTAAGGGCTCAGTACACTCTTTCCATGTTATGAATCTTACAGCATTTAATGGTTCTGAAGCACTTCTCATCAGGGAGCTGGTATTCATCAGAATCTCATTACTCAAGCAGGCAGCGTCCTGATTGCTATCATCCACCAATTTACTAAATCAGATATGAACATTCAGCCAACCACTGTCATGTAAGTGGGAGCCCTCAGGGGAAAGTAGCCTTGCTATTTACTACATGCAGAAGAAATGCTGCTCTTTTTTCCCCCCTTGTATGAGATATGTAAAGGTTTCTGAGACGGGGATTTCTAATGAATTATCATTTACAAGAAACTGGGTTGGCTAGCAGTTGTCAGAAAGATTAGACACTTGCATAATCATAATGAAAACCTGATCAACACCCCAGCTAGGATCAATTAATTTCAGGAAGAGTTAAGGAAAACTGTAAAGGTTAGCCAAAAATATGTATCTAAAGTACAAGACAACATAAAAAAGAAGGAAACGGGACATCATGAAAGGTATTTTTAAGTCTATTCATAGGAAATCACTTTAGCTCCAGTTAAGAGGTAATCACATGTCTGAATAAAGCACACCTATTAAAGTGCATTAACAAAGCCTGAGACTGTGATAGTTAGCTACAGCCAATGAAAAGGTGAGGAAATATCCTGAATGGGTTCTGAACCTGGACCTGAACCTGAAATTTTGTGCCCCAGAGAGTGGTTTACAGGGCTTCTCATGGCATCAGGAATTCACTGCTGTGCTCCATCTGCATGCCTTACACTGAGCTCTGTTTTTAAAATGACTCCATTTCTTACCACACTGCATTAGATCTTTAATTGCTCAGTGTTGGCCTCCCAACAGCAGCACAGTGCAACATCCAGCCAGCCCTTCTTCATCACTATCTGTGCATTTCTCCTCTTCTGTCAGCCACCACCACTTACATGTGATCTGGCTCTTAGGGAAACAGGCCTAAAGTAAACACCATATAACTCAGAAACTTCTAATCAAATGCAGTAATGCAAATCTCATTTCAGAAGGAATCATCCTCCTCTCTGCAGTGCAGAGATTTACAACAACACACAGGAAATTGGTTTGTGTCTTGAAAAAAAAACCCTCAGCCCTCAACAACTACCAGTTTTCAAAAGAGCTGACTGAAATGAAAACTGATACTGTAGAGAGAAATCAAAATTTCCATGTACATGTGGCTGGACATTTCTTGCATCTCCCTGCCCACTGGGTCATTTCCTGAAAAATTCTGCTTCTCAGAGCAGGACTTGCAAATGCAATCCATTTTGTCATCAAATCATGGACACTTTGGTCCCTGGGGCAAGAGATACCCATCCTGTAATCCCTGCTCAAATTAAGAGAGGAAAAAAATGGGAGAGTAAATCAGAATTTGGGCAGACATAGATGCCTTGATATCAGGCTGAGTTCTCTGCTACTGGCAGAAACTCTTGCCTTTACATGAAGCATCATTCTTTATTGCACAAAAAGGAAAGGAAAGGAAAGCTTTGCAGAATAATTGCCAATCATGAATTGACTTGTCAAGCTGAAGTGCTCTCACATCCAGTGCTATAACCCAGTGCCTCCTTTGGCAGAGAGCCATCATTCTACCCATCAGAAAAAGCTCATCCTGAACAACATGTGGAGACCCAGTGGACCAACAGCAAATACTTCTTTCAAATAGGATACCAAGCTGTTCTCACTCTGGAAGGCTGAAAAATAAAGATATTCAAAGATTCTGACACTTGAAAAATAAGCCCAGTGAAGTTGATGTGCTCAGTTACACAGGGCACTAAGAGTACACCATGCCAAAGACTTCTACTGCAGAAGCCTCTCTCTGAACACTGATAAATTCTAATTTTTTCTCATCTTAAATGATCTCAAACAGATTTGTCTATACCTGAGAACAACCCAAAGCTACCAGAGAAAACTGTATCTATGAGAGTCAAGAAGCTGGGGGCATACCTGGGCTTTCCCTTGCACACAGAGCACAGAGCAATCATCAGCCATAATTTTAGTATCAAGGAATTAACAGTAAAATACCTCTAAGCACAGTATTTACTTTTGGAAAACATAGGCAAAACATAATGTTGAAGGTATGTACTGTGTTACTGAATATGCTTATGCAGGTTAAGAGATTTTTACTTTTAAGTTGCAAAGAAAAGACTGATGTGGCTTTTCTTTCCTATTTACATTTCTACTTGGTTAAAGTATTCTGGGCAGTTTGTCTTCAAAACATGGGCTATTCAAAAAGACAGATTAACAGCTCCTCTCACAGGAGGACAAAACAAAATGGGACCAACACAACAAACAAAACAGAAGACAGTTGTATTAAAATTAGATCACCCACCAGAGAAAAACAATCTGGATGGAGACATGCATGACATTTTATAAACTTCTAAAACAGAAGAATAGTATCCATCTTAAGGACAATCAATTAGATGTTAAAATATCCAAACACTCTTTCTTAATGCTTTAAATTTTTGGCTGTGTGTCATCTGGGAAACTGGAAACAAAACTGAGAGAAGGATGCAGTATTTCTATTCTTTTTCCCATTTCTTGTGATGTACTGACAACATTTTCCATGGAAAAAAAAAATAACTTGTTAAAACAGTGAGACTTCAAACTGCTATTCCTAGTCTTGTCATGGAAACTGCATTGCTTGACACCACAGTGGAGACTCCCTGCCACATGCTTTTAACCCTTTAATAGGGTGAATTTCAAATCCTTCATAAAATAACCAGAAGCTGGCTGAAAGGGGTAGTAAAGAACTATTTATTCCAACTGTATCTCTAAGCAAATATATTTCTAACCCAAACCTTTTTCAACATCTATTTAAAAGTTTCTAATGACAGAAATGCCAAAAGTTCCTTACCCTGCTAGTCTAGTAGTTAATGATAGTAAGCACATCACAGGTTCTCATAAAACAAAAATAAATAGCAATGGATCAGCAGCTCTCTTACTGCAATTTCAAAATACTACTCTGCTCTAGTCCTGGCAAGCAGAGAAGCTATTTTCTCTAGATTCCCACCTTCCTCTTATCAACCCTTTCATCTACCTGAAAACTCCTTTGTTCCAGCAGTCCTCTCTTCAAGAGATCAAATAACCCAAATTCCTTCCATGGTCCCTTCCTGGGATCACTGCCCAGGATTCCTACAGTGCAGCATGACTCTGTGTGTGTGTGTGCACAGAAGTGAGCTGCTAATGAATAAAGGGCATAGCATCCCCATGCTTACACACACAAGGAAAGGTGTCATAGCTGTAAAATCCACTTATTAAAGGCAGACTTTACATGTTTCATCTTCTTTGTGAAAATTACTTGAAGTTAGTCAAAAGTGAGAAGACTTGATCCTACGAGCCAAGCCACATTTAATTCATGTAAATACCCTTTCAACAGCAGCCAAGGGACCTTTTCTTGGTCTAAGATCATGTAATAACAGGCAAGAATGGGACCAAGGAAGGTGCAGCCAGTGGAACCAATGGCTGACACGAGGAACAGCACTGGCATTTGATAATTTATGATCTTAAAATCAGAGTTAATTTTCAGGTGCATGAAAGTTAGACAAGAATTGTATGGCAAGAAGGAGCAAAGTTATCCCTGAGATTCAAGTCCAATGGGAATTTTAACAGGATGCTTGCACCTTCAGGTTGTGTTCTGTACATCCCTCTCAATTAAATTCCTGGTAATTAAATGAGATTGATGGAGTGAGGAATGCTTGACTGGTTGATTTGCTTGTCTTTAGAAGCAAAGAAGATTTCCCTGATTTGAAATACGAGCATGCTGGAATCTGTTTTCTTTGGATACATTGGTATTTCAGCCAAGTGCCACCAGAGAGATGCACAACAGAGGAGAACCCTCTGCCACTTCTGGCCAGCATGTTATCCTGTGAACAATTCATTGCATTCCCAGATCTGTTTGTGGGGAGATCATCAACAAAACCTTGTGTTATCAATAACATAACAACACTGGTAACAATCCTCTCACCTGCTTTTGACTTCATCACTTTTCTACTCCCACAAATTCATTTCAGAGACAAGTTTAAAGGAGGATTTTTATGTACTGTAAGTTAAGAAGCTGAGCAAGTCCTAATTTATGTAGCTGTTGGAAAAACATGAACTCTGAAATGCTTTTATAAAATTTGGAATTGGATTTTATTTTCCAGTAAAAACAAATTACAGATTACTGTAACTGATTATTTTATAACCTGCTCATTTGTGGCCAACTATGAAATCCTTTGAAGCTAGCCTATTTTTGATTTAACTTCAACACTAAACATTTTAATTCAATGTTTTAGACCTTTAAACAACGAAACAGGTACAAAAGGAAACCTTTGTTTAATACAAAAAGGAAAAATTGTTTTTGTACAAGTATAAAGGAGCTGATTAATTTAAAGCATTTTCATTAGTATTTTCATTATAAATTCACCAACAGTAGGTCAAAACCTGCAGGTTTCTAACTAAACTCAATAACCAAAAACTTATTTCTGCATTACTAAAACATGTCTAGAGTGTATTAATATTACAGCTATCAGTTCTTAAACAGATGCACAGTTATATAGCTTTATTTTCTATTGAGGCACCTAAAGTCTGAGAAGTGACAAAATGGATTTATAATCCCTATTACTTTTTGACATCTCTCATCCATATGGTTTATGTACAAATACTCAATGCTATTGATTACTTAATGAACACATTTATGTGAATGTCCAGAAATATCCTAGAGTTAAGGACCTCAGCTATGCATTTCATGAACATGAATGTGTTTACTTGCACTGCTTTACACATTCCATATATAAAGCTAGAATTATGAACCAATAAATCAATAAAGCTAAAATTATGAACCAATACAGTCAATAAAATTTGCTCTGTCATATTTATAGCAAGAATGTACACACACATTTAAACTCTAATCATTCCTGGAAGCATTTAAAGCAAATAGGTATATCAAGAGCTAATGCTGAGAGTACCTAGAGAACCAAGTTCAGGTAAGTGAAATTCATTTGATTCTCTGCATGCCTGAGAAGGTCAAGATTATATAAGATTATATGAAGGTACAAGGTTTATTGGCTGTGTTCAAATGTCACTTTAAAACAAAAGAGAAAGAAAAGCAGTATGTTTAAAGAAGTATGTTCTCTTCAGCAGCTTTCAACAACCTTCAAGAAGAAGGAACTTCACCTTGACAACCCCTGAAAGGTCTCCAACTAAAGAACTACAAAGATCTAAGTATAAAAGAAAAGAAATCAGTATCTTAAGCTTTGGTACTTTTTAATTCCAGCAAAGTGATTCCAGTATATTCTGAAGATTCATTTATATATCTACATGAATATTAAAAAAAGATATAAAATATCTGTAATTTCAACTCAGATACTAAAAGATAAAAAATTGTAGAGCAAAACTCTGGGTGTTTCAAGCTTTGACTCTGTCTTAAGGCTTTTATTATTATCCATTATTCACTTACTTCCTGCAGCATTGGGTATCTTCAGGATCCTACTCCTTATTCAAATTAAGAATACCAATCATACTGAATTTTGATTAATGCTTTTCAGGGTTTATTCTGCTGATGGTTATTTTCCTATGTTGGCAGCTTGATAGATATTGCCATGCACATTTAAGTAAAATAATTAACTGACCTGATTTTCCTTCCCTCTGGAAGTAATTTTGTTTATATGCTTGCTCCCCCCCCAGTTGTAGCCATAAATGGAACCATTTCATTTATCAAAAAGATTGGTCACTATGAATTGTAAAATTAAATATTTAGACAGCTTTGTAGAATGGATTAAATGTCAACTGTGTCATCTAATACCAGATGACAGATCAAATGTAAAAATACATTTGATAGTAGATATTTTCTCATAACACTAAAAAGCTGGGAAACAAAAAATTCTTAGGGTATTGCCAAATTGAAAATCATGCATAATTCAGCACTCCAATTGAATTTTAATCATTTCATAATGCTTGGGGAAATATTTCATACTTATGAAAACTAAGGGAGATAAAGAACATTACAAACCAAATAAATGGGTTTATGTTTGGGCAGAAATGATACAATAGCTAATAGAAATAGGTTACTTGAAGCAGTGAGAGGAATAGGAAGCACCCTGGACATTAGAGGTTCACACCCAAGTTCACAGGATTGTTCAAGGAAATTGAAAAATATGGTATGAGGAACTGAGGGAACTCTGCATCCTAAAAAGGAACAGTGAAGGCCTTTAAGAGTTTAAACAGAGGAGAAGCTGAAAGCAGCAGTTGCCCATCAGCAGAGGCTGCTGCACTTTGCTCTGATGATGCTTAAAGTCCTCCCTTGGCACAGCTCCCCTCCCTGAACTGAGTTATTGCTGCTCCTCAAGTGCCCATGGGCACAGCCCTCTGCTCTGCAGTCAAATCCTGCTTGAGCAAGGGGGTTCTCAGCCTGAGAGCTGCGATGGACAGCACTTCCAAAATCACTGCCTTTTGGACTGGCAGAAGGATCACCAGCACCAAAACAATCCAACATCATTACAGTTACATACATACATCACAGCTGGTGTCAGCACCAAGGAGAATCCAGCAGAAAGAACCAGCACTGGCATGGCTGTTTTCACACTGTGAAAACACAGAGTTTCCTTAGGGATGTAATGGAGATGCTCTTCTTAAATTTACTGCTACAGATTGTCTACCATGAGTCAAACTCCCACAGCACCATCCCAGGAAACATGCAAAGGATTATTTGACTCTTGAGTAATCCCTCACAGCTGGCTCAATAGGCCTACAAGAAGGTATTTGTAAAAGGAAAAGAATACCCAGCAGTTTATACCCTATCCCCTTGGAAACAGTAGGAAAACACCTGCTCTACAGGACCTTCTTCTCCTGTTCCTGCTCAACTTTCCTAACTTGGAATATGTATCTGTTCTCATTTCCTTAGGTACTTTGGTACTGTAGTCTGGAGCTCATATCCAAAGCAATTCTTAAACATGTGAAGCAAATCTTTAGCAGCAGGGAAGAGCATCCACTCTACTGCAAATTTCAGGCCCAGGTGTCTCTGAGGACTCTGATGTGCAAATCAGAACTTTTTGTACGAGTTAAGTCTTTGGGAAGAGCTGGGAACTCTCTCCTCGTGTGCCCCAGAGGGCTGAGCTGAACACTTAAATACTGGTTTGTAGTGAACAATGAACTTCCAAACCAGGAGAACTATTTCATTTACAGTGCCCAAGATTTCCATGCCACTCATCCTGATGCAAATCCCAGCTCAGATTTTCTTGGCTATTACTGCTGGCTGCAGCAGATGGTTGCACACTTAGAATTAGTAATTAGTCATGAGAAGAAAACACAGAGTGGGGGGAAAAAAAAAAAAAAAAAGAAAAAGATTGTTTCTCTTTTACTGTTATTTTTGCTCATTTTCAGCCACACTGAAGATCCTGCTCTCCTGGCAGTGATAAAGATTGGCTGTTTTTCTGCAGCAGTTGATTCATTTTGCTTTATAGGTAACTGGATTTTGTTTGATAGTCAATTTTGCAATTCTTCAAGGGCTAGAAATTAGGAAGATAAGGTCCATCAGGAAGGTCAGTCCCTATTTGCTGAGCACAGGAAGAAGGTAATGCATTAGAAATACAGCATTTTTACAGGGGAGACTGGGAAAAAAGCCAAGGAACTTCTGTCAGCATTTCACTGAAAGAAATGAAAAGTAGATCCAGGACTTGAGTCATCATTAACAGAGCAGTGGGTTCAAACAGCTGTTTAATATTTAATTCTGTACGTATAATTTTAAATCCATTACACTTTTGATATTTGCAGATCTAACAGACATTTATTTGCTGCAATAACATGGCCATAATAATGAAATAAAAGATGCAATGTTATTCCAAGAAAAGCAGAGGGAGGCAAGGTGGTTGGGAATTTTGGCTCAGATGGAATTCTTGGCTGTTTCTGTTTCTCTGTAGCAGGTGGAGGCTGGTTTCCCCCAAACAGAATTATTTTGTGTCACACACTTCACACAGACCAGAAATGAACACTGACACATTTCATCATTATTGGGCTTTTCTCATTAGTGTCTAAAACATGGAAACTGTTTTATTTATCAAGGAAGCAATTGCTTCCCCTTGGAAACCAAGAGACATGTTATTTAAATCAGCCCCAGAACTGAGCTATTGCAGCTGTCCACTCTCAAGCAAACAGATCTATTAACAAGAATAAATATTAAAATATACATTTCCTACCCTTGTCTCTGAAAAAAAAAGAGGATTCACTGATGTCACAGAATGTAGCTTATTAAACTTGTCATTCTTATAGTAAATACGAAGCCATTAAATAATTTTCTGACTATCAGAAATACCTTCAAAAGGGCTTTTTAAAACAAAGCTACTTTCCTGATTAGAAAGGAGAGTAAATGAGAAAAAATTGTTGGGCCAGACCCATGTGTGTCTTGTTGGGCCAGACTCATATTACCTTTAGTCTTTAAGTAGAGCAGAGATAACTCACTGCAGATGAAAATCTGACTTATTATCATTTCAAATGGATCATCTCCATTTTCTTAATAAACCACAGCTCATCTATTAAGTGAACAAATGGCCTCTGGACTATTCCAGTGCCAAGAATAAACAGAGTGTCTTCATGAAAAGCTTTTTATTTTTCCTTTCTGAAAAACACTCAGAAGAAGGAAGCAGCAGAAAGCAGAAATTGCCAATAGGTGCAGCCCTGACATGAGTAATCCTCTTCAGAAGTGTGTCAGTGCAAGTCAAAGGTTCTAATGTCAGTGATGAGATCATTATTAGATCAGAAATCCTGTGACAATTGCAGTACTGTGTGGCAAGAGAAATAAAAGAGACAGGAGCCAAATCGTAAATACACACATATTTATTTGTGGCATAGCAGAAAAGGCAACCTCCATTTAACTTTAAAATCTTACACATTAAATTAAAACTATAATTCCATTGCCAGTGATTAAGACCACTTAGAAACAGACAAACAAGAAAGCCTTTGTGTATAACCTGTTGGACATGTCTGCTGAAGTGCACAAATATTGAACAGCTGAGAATTCTCTGTTCCCTGCAGGATGGGCTCGCCCAGCACATGGAGCACTGCAGTTTGCATTTTCCTCACCTAGTGCACTGATTATCTGGAATCATTTGAGAGACAACAGCACATGAGAATTGTGTGTTTAGGTTCTACTTCAAGTACAGACTGTGATTAACAAAACAGCAAGAAATCTAAAATTAAATGCTTATCAAGTGAGACAATTGAAGAATTTGCAGTAAGCCATGAGAGGCAAACAGCTCCCTCTCAGGCCTAACCTCAGTCTTCTGGATGTCCACAGTAAATAAAATGAAACACTCTGAGGGTTTTAAGTTGCTAAGAATTTTTCCTTCAAGGAGAGGAATATCCACAGACATACATCCTGTATTTTGACCAGTTTGGACAGGGCCCTGAAACAGAAGCAAGGACGCTTTTGGGAACAGGAGAAGCCACCTTTCCAGACCAAAAGGAAATGCAAGGCAGAAAAAGCTCAGACAAATGTGAAAGAAGAAGGACTGCACACATTACAGGCAACAGGGAACATGAACAGCAGCAATTATATTGGTAACAGCCATTTGTTTCAATAGATTCCTCTGGTGCTATTTGCTGATGTTGATGGACACCAAATGATGAATGGTAATAAACCTGGGCACTTCTTAAGTGACTGCCCAAAATCTGTGTCAGATGAAAGAATTAAATTTTCATTTCTGAAGTACTCTGGGCTCTAATTAGTTCTAAGTACAATTACAGATAGACACCCTTGCTCAAAGAAGAAATTAAATTAAATGAATTTATAATCCTTAAATAGGAACAAAATAAACTGAGTGTATGGGAAAACTGGCTGTCAGGTGAGATGGAAACACCAGCTCCCAGATCACAGCCTGTGCCAGCCAATTCAAGTATTTGCTGACAATTAATGGAAGAAAGGGAACTCCTCTCTTCCCCTCCTTTTCTCAGCTGTTTCCATTGTCATCAGCAAAAGAGCATGTAGTGGCTAAAGTGCAGAACACTGAAATATTAATTCCTATGCCCTAGTTTTGTGCTCTGTGCACCCTCCTGAAGTGTGGTAAGTTACTCCTTTTGGTTGCCTGATAAAAAATTGATTGATTCTGACCGGTGCAAACCTCCTAAAAAGCCTGATTTTACTCAAGTGGCAGCTGGAGAGGCAGCACAGTGGTAGCAGCTTTGGTGCACTCAGCAGAAGACCACAGTGCAATATCACAAACCCAGCAGAGTTTTCAATAAATCACAGTGAAAGATACCAGTTCCTTCTTCCTATGCAAAATACTATTGAGTCTGAACATTTCTTGAGATGAAGACAAACTCAGAATAAATATTATGACTGTAGCAATCACAGAACTACCTGAAATGCTCAGCATGTCTCTCCTACTGTGTATTCAGGCTTCTGTTTCCTAGAGTTTATCTACTGACTTATCAATCTCCAAAGTTAATTATAAGCCAACATCAGTACAGTTTATTTGAGCACCTTAAATTACTTCCCATTAGTTTTAGGAAACAATGACTCAGCTTTCTCTTTTTTCATTCAAAGCTAAAATTTAATTTTTTTAATCTACATTCACTTCTGATGCTTGGATTTTTACATCTTTATCACAGGAACAGAGATCAAAATCTCCCATTTTCATAATAAAAATATCCCAGAATGAACAAACAAATATTTGATGTTATTAATGTATGATTTAAACTTGCAATCTGAACATAAGTCAGTATCTTCTACAATTAAGAGTCGGTTTTAAGGGTGAGTGTAGGAAGTAACTTCAGTACAGCAATTTCAAAACCTCCTAGGAAGCTGTATGTTATTTTAAACAATGTATGTTATTTCAGCAAAGTAACTGTACTTCAGTCCCTTATTCTGGGTCTCAGACCAATTCATACAAAAATTGCACTGTGGGGAAAAATGTTGCTGAAAATTCAGACTAAATTTAATGACAGAGCAAATTTAAGCACTACCTTAGCTACATCATGGCTGTGTTGTCCTTCCAGAAGGTGCATGCTGAAAACCCCAAAATGCAGCCAGCCTGTGGCTCCAGATGCCCCAGCTGTTTATCTAATGCCCCTCCACCAGTTATTTCATATATATATATAATATAATATTATTATTTCAAACCTCAGCAAACCTTCACGTGCTGAGGCAGCTTAAGACATGGCAAAGGATTTAACATATTTTAAGATGGTCTATAACTTTCTGACCTAAGGGTTTATTTAATACATTTAAATACACTTAATACATTTTCAGAATTATTTATCTTGGAGGTTTTTTTTACTCCAAAAACTCTATTCCAAGAAACTGTCCTTTTGTTTTGTTTTTCTCCTCTCTGAAGTCATGCCACCACCTCTACAGCTGCAGTCACAGTATCAGGACAGACACACGTGGAAGTGTTTGTCCCTGAGTGTTCATTCCCTCTGTTCTATGAAGATAACATGATACTGAAATAAAAAACTTTAAAATAAATCAGTACAAGGGGAGTTATTTCTATATATAATTCTGCTCAACAAAGCCACAGTCATTGGCAAGGAAAGTTCTAACCAAATTAACTTTTCCCCGTACATAAAACCACACCAAGCAAACGAATTACACGGGGACTCCGGAGAAAGCTGTGATTTTTCTGCTGTGCTTTCACATGCAGCATAGAAAAGCACTTTGCAGTAAACAGCAGGCAGGGCCTGCTACTTCAATCTTGCAGATTAAAGGAAGGGACTGTTTTGTTTTCAGTGCAGCAGCTCAGCCCCACAGCCGCAGCCCTTGGCTCCTGCAGTGCCACTGATGATCTGCCATATGTGGCACATCCTACAGCAGCACCCCCAGAGAGATGGACCCAAATCAACACTCTGGTGTTTTGGAAAGGGCACTGAAGAACTGACAGATGCGACAGCTGGGGCAAATTCCATTCAAGGAAGCACTTTTTAATCAAAAATTTTATACAAAGCATATGGGGCTTTTCATTGCACATGATTTCTCTTTCACTGCACATGATTTCTCTTTCATTGCACATGATTTCTCTTTCATTGCACATGATTTCTCTTTCACTGCACATGATTTCTCTTTCACTGCACATGATTTCTCTTTCATTGCACATGATTTCTCTTTCACTGCACATGATTTCTCTTTCACTGCACATGATTCTCACTGCCTTTCATGCTGCTGTTCCAGCACGCAGCTCCCACACAGCAGCCAGTTCCCACACACAAGGACAGCACTGAGGCAGAAATGGGCAAGCATCCACTGGAGGTGACAGAGCTGCAGAATTCTGCCCTTTGCTCTCCCCAGTTTTAGTGAAGCTGCAGAGGTGCAGCCCAAGGAGAAGAGGCTGTGCAGAAACAGCTCCCAGCTCCAGGGAAGCTGCCAGAAGCTTTGCTGTCCTAAATAATGTATTCTAGTCCAAAAGCATCTAAAGCTGATGTTAAATTGCTGTCATCTTTTCAATTCTAGCAAGGCTGTTAATTACAGGGCTGTACTGAATTTAATTTCTGTACTCTGGATTCCACACCAAATACATGGCTCACCCTTCCTGCCTTCATTCATGACTTTTTTCATTAGCACACCTGGAAGCTCTCCAAGGCAGGCAGCAGTAAGGAGCTGAAGTCTTGTCAGAAATATCCATTAAATCTGTCACAGGTACTAACAAATCAATTGAGTGCCAATGAGCCTTTCAGAAATTTTTTGAGCAGCTGGTTAAAAAGGGACTCACCTGACTCAAAACTTTTCAGCGACCACAAAACACACTAGGCCTGCAGAACAGCTGCAGAATCACAGTTACTTAAATTTCTTTGTCATGTGACAGAAATAAGTTAATTTTAAATGTCTGAACTAAATTAAAATTAAATTAATTAAATAATTTTAAGGAAAATCAGTTAAATTTAAATACAGTTTTTTATGGAGATGAATCCCTACAACAGGTTGGAAATTGCTCTCACTTGTTAATCCAAATTATTTTTCTGTTATTTTAAACTTTATACAGAGGGCAAGTAAGTTAGACTACATCATGATTTTTACAAACCAAGAAGAAATCAGAAATTTAAAAATTACATTTTTTAAGGTAATGTAGGTTTGTTTTGCAGTCCATGTCACCATGGTAATTGCACACCAACAGGAATCAGTCTGTAAAGTAAAAACCAATAACTTCAAAGAAATAGTTCTTTTTCTCTCAATCTTTGTCTAATTTTCAAAACTTCACATAAGAGCCAGTGCCATAAATGAGGAAAGCTGACCTAGGTGTGAAATATTTTATTTTATTATTTTATTATTTATTTTATTTTATTTTATTTTATTTTATTTTATTTTATTTTATTTTATTTTATTACAGAAACGGTGTAAGGTGTTTGTGTGGATACAAAGCACATCTGCTGGCTGTGTCCAACAGCTACTATTACACCAGAGAAGTTTTACAGTAACCTCCACCACGAATGCCTAAAACACACCTCTCTATACTTCATACCTACCAATATTTTGTGTATTCACACCCTCCTGGGTTCTCAGTAAGCACAGAATGCCTTGGGCTCAGGGTGGTGGAAGGGGGTGACAAAGAAATCAATTAAATCCTTCAGACTAACACAAGATACTGAGGGGGGGGCAGAGAGCAAGAATCTGAGTGTGGGACCACACAACTCTCCAAGGAAGGGATCACAGCACCCAGGAGATGACTGGAGCTCTGGGGATAGGATTGGGTGCCTGTTTTCCATCACTTGACCAGCCCAGCATGTCCACCTTAATTAAACTGCCCTGAGCCAATTTAATGGCTACACAACCAGGCAGCTCCAGCACCTGCCAGCAGGGCAGGGCAGGAGGGCTCTGTCAAGCCTGGGAGTGGCAGAGCGTGCAAAAACTAACACAAATTATATATTTATATTGTATTCTTATACATTTATATATATTATATATATAATATTATATATATTATATAATTATATAATTATAATATTATATATATATTATATATATATTGTATTCTCAAAACATTCTAAACTGTACTATGTTTATGTTCACCCCCCCTAAGATGGAGACAACAAACCAAAACAAAAAAATAAAATAAGATCTAATATTGCCTCCATTGTCCTTTCTACACTGCCTTTCAGTCTGAGAAACAAGAGTCACCCTGACATCAGACAACATTTAAAATATTATAAAGACTTGTGCCAGTCTGGTGTCACTGTCACACTCCCTACAAACACACCACAAATGGTTGTGGAACAGCAAATCCTCCTGGTGCTGGGACTGCTCCCAGAGATGCTCAGTGCTCCACAGACACTGAGATAAAAGCACTTGTGAGAACACAAAGGAAAAAGGACAGTGGAGGAAACCAAAGGCCAGGAGAACAAATTGGTTTGATCCATTTCACACAGCCAGAATCAGGAGAATTGAGCAGAAAATCAATGACCTAAACCTCCTGTCCAGAGTTTGAATTCTTTATATTCTCTTTCCCCTTCTTGCTTCATGAAAGAAGCATCACATGCATTTTTTAGGTGGCCCTAGCAAGCAAAGGGATCATCAGCACTTTCAGGCTATCAGGAGTGTTTGTTCTTGTCCAGAAAAATAATTTGTTTTCAGCTGATTGGAAAGAAACAGGTTTAAAGAAAAGTGGTTTCTTTAAAGCTGCTTTAAAAAGCAGGTTTAAAAAAAAAATCTTTCCACAAGAGAATCATTGACCAATAAGCACAAGGAGCTCTAAAGAATAAATAATTACCTATTCAGGCTGCTGTTCTAAAATGTTTTTTAATATTTAGAAACCATTACAAGCAAGTGACATGTCCCTGCTGCTTTACACTAACTCAAGTTACACTAACTCAACTCCATTCTGAGGAACACATTTTAAAGCCTTTTGATTTTATTTTTAAAGCAAGCTACAATCCTGCAGTGCCAATTTTGTTGCAGTAAACTTTTAAGTGGTGAATATTCCAATTCCACTTGTTGCATTACTAACATTTCCTGGTATTATAAATTATTTTTCTAAGTATGTATAAAGGAAAAGAAAATGAAATATTTATTAATATTTATGTAAAGGAGAGAGGTGTAATTGAATTAATGGGTAGAACACAGATGGAATGAAAGTGTGAAGAGAGATATTAGAGTAGAATTTGCATTATTTGACTCAATTTATTCCTTCAGGTCTTCCCACTGTTCCTTCTGAGGGTCCCTCCTGTTATTGCAGCACTGGAAGTAAAGGTGGGTTCAGATTTTGGATTCTCAGGTTCACACACACTGGAGAGCAGAAGTGAGCAGCTCAAGTTTACTGCTCCCTGAACACCAAATAATGAAGAGAATCAAACTACACAAGAAGAGAAAATGTCCTGGGGTATCATTCTTGTTTGCTTCAACTGGCTCACTGAAAATCTTCCTGACTAGAGTTATGCTTGCTAGCACAGCTTTTAAATAATTTCATTTATATGTTAGATATTAGATATTAGATATTATTATATTAGATATTAGTACATGTTAGAAAACCTTCATGTCTACCTGAAATTGTAAAAACCTAAGCAGCTATGATTTCCACTGCAATCTTAATGATGAGGAATAACTGGAGCAGTTTCTCATTTTTCAGCTGCTCACAGTTATTTTAATATATGAGCCTGTTCAGACCTCAGGTAACCCTCCATGTATCACTCAAACCATAAGGAGAGACCTGTTCCACATCTTTTTTACCCCCAAACAGATGAGTTTCCTCTGCTGTCCTTCCTGTGACTTTCAGAATTTGAAATCCTTGAGGAACTATCTCTGATTTCAGAGAATGTCTAAAAATTGTAGAAACCATGCTTAAGTACACAGCAAAAATCACACCTCAAAAGCAAGTTACATTCAAAGTCCACACTAAAATGTTTCACTGCAGAAGAAAAATGTGTTAAAAAAGTACCTCAACAAAATAAATACTTTCTGCAGCTTTTAAATTTTTTTTTTTTTGAAAATAAAAAGGTAATGGCTATAGTTCATTGAAATAAATGACTTCATATTTCAGCTGCAGATTCAGACACAGAGTTCACGGTATAATTTTTAACTACAAGCAATGGCTCTCATACAGCAAGGCTTCATTTGTTTCAAAGGAGTGTGACACAAAATCTACATCCACCTCAGAGCATAACAGCAGCAACAAATTTTTTGGACCAACAGTCTCAGCAGTTCCAGTAGTCCCCACTCAGGTTTCTGTTTTGTGTTCTGGATAGCCCAGAAGTTTAACAACTCTCACTATTTTCCTGGCACCTTCAGTGACAGCCTGTTTTAACTTCACAATTTTTTACTTAAATGGTTATTTAGTATACATCAGGATTATAAAATGACAAATTCTGCCCCTATCCTGTTGTGTAGGGTTGCAATCCACTGTAATATCCTGTCCTATTTTTCTAAATATCAAGTCTTATACATAAAAAGAAAACTACTCAAAAACAGTTCAAATGTATCTCAAATCACTATTTTGCTTAAGTAATTTTAGAAGTCCAAGTGGATATCATCATTCTGGAATTAGTTGGTTATTTTCCTTGCTTCTTTCTAGCTTTAAGTAGTCTAGCATATTTTGGTGTAATGAAGTATCTCAGTGTTCACATTCATTATTGGTTTTACCTGTCAGGAGGAGCTGCCATTCACTCCCATGTATATAATTCTCATTTTCTCCCTAGCCCCTTCCTCCTGCAGTGAAGACCTCGCAGCAGCCACTGAAAGCTCCATCAGAACAGACCCTTCAGTCTCCTTTGGACACACTGATGTCACCTACTATTATTTCACAGCTGTAAAAATGACTAAGAAAGGCAATCACAGAAAAGAACCAAACCCCAAAGCCCTCAAACCCCTCATCTCTGAGCTTCAGGGACTAACAGAGGTCACTGTGAGAGTGACTGATTTTTTGGAGCATTCTCAATCTGAAACCTGAGCATTTTTATCACTCTTTTACTGGATGATGAGCAGCATCCCTTAAGTCAAAAATAGATTCTCCATAATTAATTGTGCTATTACCGATCTTTAATTGTACCTTAGATTAGGATCATTGTGAAGAGATTGGTTTTTTTGGCTTTGAAGGCTAAAGTCTTAGCTAATTAAGTTACAGTAATAAAGGTAAGCTTCAAAGGTAGAAATAAAGAACCATTTAAAAATTGTTATAAACAACTGCAACACTCCATGGCTTTGCCTTCATATTTTTTGGTCATGTCTCATTTTCACAGAGAGATATTTAACACCAATGAATTCTGGGCAACCTAAACTGACTCATGTTCTAAGTCTGGCTGACAGTGAAAGGATAATATTCGGAATGACAACTTAAAAATAATTTCTGTACTTTTAATGTTGTACCAAAAGGATAGTAGCTGTTATTAATGCCACTGCTTATCAATACAAACAGACAAACAAGGAGGCTGGGCAGCTTCACAGTCAGAAGCAGAGCAATGGGAATTTGTGTTCAGCTCCTAGGTGGAAGGTGTAAGAGACAAGCAGTGGATTTGCTGTGGTGCAGCTGACAACACACACTACTCTCAACTGCTAAAAATAAAAAAGAAGATTTGGAGAGTTTATGGTTGCAGCTTGTAGTTTAGTGATATTGAATATGAATATTCAGGCATCCTTCCTGGCTGGTTTTATTGTCTCCTTATTCTTTACAGTGCTTTTAGCACAGCCAAAGCACAGTCAGAGACTGGGACTCCATCTGCCCAGGAGGTGTGAACTGGAACTGCTTCTGAGACAAAGATTACGTGTCTGGGGGGAGCCAGACCTCTGACCTCGCTAAGAAGGTTCTCTATAAATTTATCAAGAGCATAAAAGCAGCTGAAGACGTCATGTGCCCAGCTCACCCCAGTACAATCACCCAGCTCAGCCTTGCTGGGACACCAGGCACTCAAATGTGACTTTATCAGCCCAGAAATGGGGGCACAGTGACAAGTTTGGCTCTTCCAGGGTGAGAAGGGACATCCATCCCCTCACTGCCCTGAGTATTACCTGCTGTTTTTCTGCTTCAGAAAACACCACCAACAGCAGGAGCCCCCTCCACACCAGGCTGTTTAAGATGCTCACAGTGCTTTCAGGGAGGAACATAAAAGGCTTCTGCACAAAAAGAGTGGGAAAAATCTGCTCTGCCTTGTGGATAGGACTAAAACTAATGGACTAAAAGCACTGTACAGAAACTTCAGACCAAGCTTCACAAAAAACCAGAAGTATGGTGAAGTGTACAACAGATTGCCCAGGGAAGCTGGTGCATCTCTGCCACTACAGATCTGTAAGATTAGGAGAGAAAACTGTTTTTTCAGGAATGACAAGGGAGGAGGATGGACTGAGGACATCCTGAAGTTCCCTTCAGATCTGTTTTTGCACAGCACTGCTGATGAAACGTAGTTGCTGCTATTGGAGTGCAGCTAGATGTCTCTTCCAAAAGCCTTCCATCATCTCACAGCATTTTGTGAGAGACAGAATCCTGGAAAATTGATTCAGCAGATCCCACCTTGTTTCTGGCCAAACTACCCCTAAGCCTGAAAGTCAAATTCTGGAAGTGGCTCCCAGCCTCCCCACCAGAAAGGGTGTTGATTGTTGCATGGCTGCCTGTGCCAGGTGGTGTAAATTGAATTAAAGTTACATCCTTCTTTTGGGGATATTTGATCAGATTTTTTAAAACAGAGATTGCTCCCATGGATGTCCCTAAATGAGCTAAGTCCACTTTGCACCTATACAATGCTTACAGTTTCTCTGTAGGTTTTGTAGGGGTTTATTTTTTGGGGGGTATTTTTTGGCCAAGGGGAGGGGAAGAGGGCCAGGGAATGTCTCTGATACCCTACAAAAGGCTCCAAGGTGCCACGGTGAGTTTAGTTATTTTAAAGGTCAGTTGCATTTCAACACCAGTCTGTAAAAATCCTTTTTGGGCCAGGACTTGAAAAACTGAAATACAGAAAACTGCTGATCCTGAAACTTCTCACAATCTGTTATTTTCAAGCTTTCTTCAAAACTAGGAGACAAAAAATACAATTGCATAAAAAAGAGAAAGTGAGGTATGCTTATACCATGATAATGTTAAGAACCAGGACTTTACATATACTTCAATTATTCACAATAAATTCATTAGATGAAGAGACACCAAAAGCCATTCATTGAAGTCTTGTGAAAGTCTTCATGCTCCAGTTATGAAAAATGCTGATCACATTTGACAGGCAGCACTTTCACAGGCACATTTAGTCCTGTTAGTCTCTCCATAGTCCTTCCTGGAACACAGAGCTGTTGGGAAGGAAAATGCACAGAATTTTCTCCTGTCATCACCCCTGATGTTAAACATTAGACAGAGGTGGAAAAAAAGTGCAGATTACAGTAATTTTCTCCTGTGACCACTCAGGTTTGATGTGCACCATAATGTGTGCACTCCTAGGAGGGGTTGACAGACTTACCTTAGTAGCCATGGTGATGAAAAAAGGCAGAGGTATTAGAAAAAAAACATTAAAGTTTCCATAAGTGAAAATCAAAACACTGTTTGCAGCTTGGAGTAGGCCTGTGCCACAAATAACATTTAAACTAAAAAAATGAGATCATGGGGATAGAAAACACATCAAAGCACTGAGGGCAGACAAGAATCACTGAAATTATCAAATTAATTGGTAAGAGGCAAATGCCTCTTAACAGCTTAGTTCTGTTTAGTCACAAAGCAGTTACCTGGTGAACAATTATTTGCCCAGGTGAAAAATACAAATGCATGAACTACCTGTGCACCAGGGGAAGCAGAAAGGTACAAACACAAGGACTAAGTTAAGCACATGTCCAAAAGAACTACATCCTCACAAGCAACATATAAATATGGAATAAGTAAGTATTAAGCTGGTAGATAAATTTATTAAATAAAGAGGCATTTCCCCTACCATGACCTGTCACAGTGATAAATTCCCCTAAACTTGTCTCTGATGGAAGACAATGAAAGGAAGTGTGTTTTTAAAGTCAAATGTACACTAGTACTACTGAAAAAAGAAGTTTACTTCTATAAGGTAACTCTAATCCTGATGGAAGAGCCAACAATCTGCCTGTTAACTATTGCAGGGGTTTTTCCAGAGGAGAAATCACAGAAATTTAGTCTTACTACAGTTTGCTCAAGGAGATCTCAGCACAGATCAGAAACTGCCCTGATACATTCTTGAATTTGGGCCTGTTAAAAAAACAACCAACCAAGCAAACATGGAGAACTTTCCAAGCACTGTTTTTCTTCTCCAGTATTTGCACAAAATACTGAAAATATTAACAGGCTGATGATAAAAGAACAGTTGGAGCTCTGATTCTCTGTTACAATTGAAGACTGATATATTACACAACTGAAATTTCCACATTTAAACAAAATATGGCCATAAAAGATATTCCACATTACCACACTATTAAATTAACAGCTACTGAATATTGTCAATTTTGTACTTGTATCTTTTTCAGTTTTCTCCTACTAAATACATGATGCAAATTGAATTTTCCACAAACACCTTTATTGAATTAATGATACTATGAAACCAAATAAAAGTACATGATATTAAAGCAAAAATTACAACAGAAATAGGAAGTTCCTCCAACATTTAAAAATAAAGGAATTTTTTTAAAAAGTGCATAGAGGTTTTTCCAAAAACAGGGAATGCAGGCCCTTCAAGGGAATGAGAGGTTCAATCAATACTATATTATTATGCCTGGACTGCAGATCATGAAGCCAAATAATATCAGGAAATGAACTATTAATATCAGGGAATACACAGAAAGTACTTACCCTTGCAAGAAGTAAATACTTCTCACAACAGAGATATTTCAAATCAACAAATGAAGAAGCTAAATTAAAACTACTGTCCAACAGAACCTGTATCACAAAAGCCAAAGTTCAGTATTTGAAAGGATAATTTTCTACAAGAAAAGTAAATCACTATTTAATGAAAAATGTGTTGATTCTCCCAATGTAAAAGCTAAGAAAATAATCAGGCTAATGAATTCCCAGTTGGGAGAGTTTGCAGTGGCAGTGACAACAGCACGTGATTAACACCCCTGGATGGATCCTAAGGGAATGCAAGCCAAAGAATCCAAATTAAGATGGAACACCCACAGTGACAGAAAACTTTAAAGAAAGGAAAAAAAAAATCAGAAGGGCCTCTTTTCACTAGGAATTGATCTTCATGCAGCCAAGCATCACTGGGCACTGTGAGTGACAAACAAATCTTGATATTAAAATGGGGGTCAATGTATAAAATCCATTTGCGACCCCTGGTTTGACAGGGTAGGAGCTGATGCCAGCATAAGCTTTTGGGAAAAGCGACTGAGAGCAATTCCTTCAAGATGCTGTAAAATGCTGTTTGGGACAAGCACTTGGACTTCTGGGACAACTCCCCAAGAACAAGGATACTCACCTTTACCAGTTCCTTTCCTTAGAAAAGGTGAAGATTCTTAAGCAATATTATCTTTTTAACAACTGCACCATCTTAGGATCCTCAGAGCAGCTATCAAACTTTACTGTTCTCCCTTTTCTTCAAAATGTATTTTTAATGAAAGAGAGAATTTAAGAGAAAAATTGCTCAGCATGCAGAATCCCATATTCTGCTTAAGAGACTCGGGACAGAAAAATGTCAGGTAAAATAGACTTAATACAAATGCAAACTTGTATATAACATACATCTATCATACAGAAATCTGAGCAAAAATGTTCAAAACCTCCATTAAATTTTCTTAATTCCATCAACTCTTGACAGTTACAAAGTACTTACACAGTAAGATATGATTTGAGCAACTTTAAATATTTGTCACACATTTTATCCATAGCCAGGGAACAGAACAGGAACAGAGAAAGCAGGGGCTGTTACTGCTGAACAAAATTAATTATACATTATTACTTTAGGAAAATGCTAAAATTCATTTCCATAAAAGCAAATTCAAGTGTAATTGCATAATTATTGTGTTTTCATTAAAAATATATTGATAGTGGGTGCCTGCTGTATTATTCTCTTTATTCTGTTCTGCTTCACAACAAATTCAGTGCAGGAAACATCTCATTTCAGGATCTGTGGGCCAACAGTCAGGTCCTGAGTACTCAGAACTTTCCATGAAACCTTGACATGTGTCAAACTGCACTGGAAATTCCTTCCTTACAAATGCCCATAAATTCCCAATGCATTCCCCAGGCTCCAATGCTGCTGCCCATGTTCATTCCTACCTGCAAAGGGAACAGGAGCATCTTTATCCAAAGCAACCAGGGGAGGGTCCAAGATCACAGTGTCATTGTTTTCAGTTATGATTCCATGGTATGATGTCTCAATCCAGGGTTTGTGTTTGTTCACTAGAAACAGAAAAAAACATGCCTAATTAATTTGGTTTGCATTTCATATCCATTCAGCTCGTTTTATCTGGAAAGAGAAATTATTTAACATACTTCCAGTGTTAATGGTATTACTCAAAAGCCACTAACAAAATCCCTACAATAAATATTCAGATATAAAAGAAAAATGGCATGCACATTGTACAGCACTGATGAGAAAACCAACACTTGCAGACATCCCTCCAATTAAGACACTGACATAAAAAGGCGATTTGCAAAACGATTTTAACGTGTTCCAAACTGTCAGCCTAATTAGGTTAAGACATTTTTTAAGGAATTGCTTTCAGGTGCAAAAGAAAGGGCATGCAGAGAAACCCAACCTGACATGACACAAAGCAGAATGGTGAGACACCAGCAGAGTGGCTGAGAACACTCAACTCTTGGTCACACTCTCACTTTGTGTTTTTGGAAAAATACCTACAATTACTTCTGTGTTCTCTACATTGTCAAGAAAACAAACTTCTACATTTTAAGCATTGATAAAAGTCTGCACTTCTTTACAATTTAACCAGGGGATCTGAAGTTTTTCTGGAAAAACCTATCCTTCAAATCCAGCTGTTGAACATCTGGATATCTGGTCTCGAAGCACACAGGAAGATCACACAAAAAGATGTTTAAGGAGAGGCTACACCACATCACCAGATTGTCTTATTGCTGAACCCTCTCACCACCCATCTCCTGATGACTGGAAAAGATGAAGACACAAAATAAAAGAAGGGGGAAATGTAAAAGGCTTAGCTTTGCTCTGCTTATAAATTGAGCTTTCTTCCCTCAGGCACAATCTGAATATTATGTCACTGGAACTCCTACACAAGGAATACAACAGTGACAGCTAAAGGAACTTCAATTTGAGGAGTGTACTCCCCCAGGCAAGATGGAGCACTGCACCAAGGAATATCTACCCCATTTGCAGTAAACTCAGATGCAAGGTAATATCTATACCTTTTATTTAGCTGTGTGTACCAGATGCTGGGGAAAATACCTGGTAAGTTATGAGAAATCACCTCAAAGGTGGAGAATTTACACTTAAAGTGATACCAAATTAATAAATAAAAAATAAAAAATTACAAAACCAAACAAAATCCTCAGATACAACCACAAACTCTTCCCTGCCTTGTCTTCTGTGACAGCCCAAGACATCAGTGAGATTCAAGTTTCTCCCTTTGTGAAGAAAGCAGTAAACCCACCAAGACAATGGAGAGGGCTCTGGCCACCAATAAATGTGGGCAATTAACAAATTATTTTTTCTCTCTGCCTATTTGGGAAAAGCATTCAAATATATTTATGGCAAATTGAAATTCATTCTTTTCCTTTCTTGTTTCTTTTGTTTAACCATTAGGAAACTGGACTTGGGAAGACTGATCCTTCTAAAGCTGAATTAGTTTATATTCTAGCATTAATCTGGGTGCTTTAAGTTCATTTCTGTGTTGCAACAGATCTTTCAGAAGAAAGCATACTTATCTTCACAGCAGTTGGTTTTGTCCATTTTTGCAATAACTAAGCAACGGGAAGATTAAACTGGGGATGTGTCAGGGAAAGGTGAAATGGAAAACAGGGATCTCAAATCTCTTTATCTTGTAATGACTGTGCAGCCAGAGGAGAAATTGGTGAGTTTATGTAATAGATGAAGGCCAAAAGTCTTGTCAATGTTGAAAAATGAGAAGTGATGGATGCAATTTCAGAGCTTTTTATGGCATTTGGGATTCTGGTTTGCAGGGCAGCTGAAGTATTCTGTATTTGTTATTGGAATAGGTGAATTGCCTGAAGACACAGCCCCACAGAAGTGCTGCAGTGGCACTCAGCTGTGCCTGGGGCTCGGAGGGACACAGGCTGTACTGAGCCAAAAAGCATCCCCTGATTGCGGGCAGATGCAATTGAACCGCAATGAAACACAAAACAGGAGCTCACATGAAAAGGGAACTCCTTATGAAACTCATATTTGAAGTAGAAAATGCTTTTTATTCCTTCTGCTTCTGTGAAGGGTTTGAGCTCTTAAAAAAACAATAAATCAAACAAAAAAACTCAAAGAAACAAACAGAAAAAGCACCAAAACTTTCCTTTTACTGCTTCCTAAAGAATACTTTTGATGGTATTTTTACTTAAGGAACCCTCAGGATACACTGAGTACAATTCTACCAGCCTCAGCTTTCTCCAGTTGGTGTCCAATGAGCAATAACAGCAGTCAAATGAGTGACAGCAACAACATTTCTTAAATTATATTGGGGGAAGAAAATAAAAGTACATTACGAACAAATGCTAAGGTCTATCAAAAGTTTAGACCTTAGAGACTGGTACTGGGAAGAGGAAAAGAACAGTAAAGCAAAAGCAAAATAAAATAAAATATCAAATTATTTTCAATTATCTTGGAGATTAATCTTGGAGATTCATACCCAAATGTAAAAACTATGGATATATAAACTTCATGTGTCCCACGTTGTAGAGATTTTACAAATAATGGAAAACATCCATGCTCTTTAGGAGTGCAAAGCAATTCTTTTGCATCAGATGATCCCTCTTCAAATATTTTTCACATCATGAAATTTATTGATCATTTTACACTGTTCCAGATTCTGGCTTAAAAATAAGAAATCTCTAATCCTGAGATGAGCAGCTGCTGTTCTGGCTGGAGGGGTTCTTTATATTCTCCCTGCTTAAGGCTGGTAAAATATTGCTACAGAACTAACTGTAGAAACCACTCCACAGGCTTTCATTAAATAATAGATTCTAAAGGAAAAAACTTCATATATAACACGATCAATGAATACCTGAAGTTTTTTACTCTGAGACAAAAGGAAAACTACAAAATATTAGACTGGTTCAAGTCAGTGTTTATCCACAGGTTAACACAGCTCTCAAACCTCTGATACTTTCCCATTTCTATGCAGTGTCTTCAAAAGAACAGAATTTTCAAAATTCAAAAGTGTTTTGTCTTGTCTTACTTGAGCTACTGACTCTACTTCAGGATATGTGAGTCAGATTTCAGGTTTCCAAAAACATAGTAATGCCACGCTGCATTTATTTAAACACCACAACAAAAACATTTTACCACGCTGTCTATTTCAGGCTATAAGAAACTGTATGCTTAACTAGGAAAGAAAAAAAGAAAATCCCATTATTGAAGTCAAGTTCATTATTTTGATTATATACAGTGCTTATTAGAATATTTTAAAGATTATCATGTATCCATTTTGGAATTCTTTAAAGCTTTAAATAAGACGTGACTTTTTATCTTTTAAAAGTAAGGAAAAGGCAGGAATGGCTAAAAAATATTTCAATGTTTTTCAACAATGCTTACAAATTCACAGCATTCTATAAAATAAAATGATAGGCAGAGTCCTTTTCTTTGGTTTGCATTTGCTAAAGATGATGGAAGGGATCTATACACAGATTTGTATGTGAAGTTTCTGGAACTAAAAAGGCAGAGCACTACACAGCCAGTTATGCTCAAATGAGCAAATAAGCTGGATAATCAGCAGATAAGAGTTATACAAAAATATATTTCCCTCTTAAGGCATATTAAGTTGTAGCACACTGATGTTAACTCTAAAACTATGAAAAAAAAAAAGAGGTTTTGTCTTTCTCAGAAAATATCTTCTCTGGAAGCATTTATTGTCCCTCCTTTCCTTGCATTTGTCTAGCTGGGTGGAATTACAAGGCTTGCATGAATTCAAACATATTTAGTTAAGACACAAAGATACCCAAGCTGCGGGTTATTTGCCCTTTTTAAACTTGCCTCCCTTCCTAAAATCTACTATTCATTCATATAAATCCATACTATAAATAATTTATAGCATCTAGGATAAGGCAATTAATCTTCCTTTATTACAGTTCGAAGTCAATCCATTAAAATTTGTCTGCACCATTCCCAGGGCATTTTCCCAGTCTGTCCCACCAGAGGCTGTGATCACAAGCCTTGGGATGCAGTGAGACCAGAAAAGTGCCCTCTGCCAATGTTCTGGGTGTGGAAGCAGCTGAGTGGAGGCCAGGAAAAGCAGCCCTGGCTGAGGTGGCTGCAGGGAGCCCTGTGCCCCAGCACTGCTGTCCTGGAAGTCACAGCCCCAAATGGAACCAGGGCACACAAAGCTCCAGGTCACCTTCAGAGCCCCCACAAGCTTGGACAGGGAATTCAAGAGTGCAGGACATGCACAGCACTTCCCAAATGCAATCACAGCCTGGGCTTTAATTCTTCCAAGTCTCCAAGCCTGTGAGCAACGGAGCTGTGATCTGTCAGTGCAGGAACATGATAATAACGGGAGTACAATAAGGACAAAATGTATGAGGACATCATCTCATGAGCAAAGCCATCCTTATCTCTCAGCTGAGACATGCACTTGTTTGGGCCAGGGGAGAGGGGACTGGGTGGAAAGCAGCACATGCACAAGGGACACACTACAAGGCTATTTCCAAAATTCACATGGTTTCTGACTCAAGACAGAAAATTTCACTGATTCAAAAATAACACATTATAAAAGAAAAAAGTGACTATTAGAAGGTTTAACTCCTGACACCAGGGCAAGATTCAATATTATCAGTTGATTTAACTGACAATTTCTAAAGTTAAGGCAGCTAAAACCTGAGGTAGCAAATTACAATGGTTAAGAATTGCTTTATGAATGCAAATGTTTTCTTTCTTTGTCTCCTCTAAATAGCACAATGGATTTATTTTCCATTTAATTGTGTTGATAATATGTTCTCTCATCTTTAGCTTAAAGAGGTTGCCAATTCCAGAAAAATTGGCAGAAAATTTAGTTTTTCTTACCACTTCTTTCAGCTCTAAGTCTTTTCATCTGCTATCTTCAATGATCTTCAGCTCAGCCTGCTGGAATGCTGTGTAGGTGTCAAAGGCCTTCCCCTCAGAACCAACCAAACTGAAGATGCCCAGCAAGTCTTTGAGACACGCAGGAAATCCCATTAAATGCCATTAACTCCTGCAGAATGCCAGAGACTGAAGCTCCTGCCCCCTGTCCTGCTGGGGGATGCTGCACAGCCAATTCCTGAGGGATGCAGCTGCCACAGGCACCATCCCTGCAGCTGGAAAAGCCCCCAGTCCTGGGCACACTGACCTGGCTGCCACCCCTCCCTGGGGACTGTTCTGTCATGGGGACTGTGCTTTCATGGGGACTGTTCTGTCATGGGGACTGTTCTCTCCTGGGGACTGTGCTTTCATGGGGACTGTTCTGTCATGGGGACTGTTCTCTCCTGGGGACTGTGCTCTCATGGGGACTGTGCTCTCCTGGGGACTGTTCTGTCCTGGGGACTGTGCTTTAATGGGGACTGTGCTCTCCTGGGGACTGTTCTGTCCTGGGGACTGTTCTATCATAAGGACTGTTCTCTCCTGGGGACTGTTCTCTCCTGGGGACTGTGCTCTCCTGGGGACTGTGCACTCCTGGGGACTGTTCTCTCCTGGGGACTGTTCTGTCATGGGGACTGTTCTCTCCTGGGGACTGTTCTGTCCTGGGGACTGTGCTTTAATGGGGACTGTGCTCTCCTGGGGACTGTTCTGTCATGGGGACTGTGCTCTCCTGGGGACTGTGCTCTCATGGGGACTGTTCTGTCATGGGGACTGTGCTCTCCTGGGGACTGTTCTGTCATGGGGACTGTTCTGTCATGGGGACTGTGCTCTCCTGGGGACTGTTCTGTCATGGGGACTGTTCTCTCCTGGGGACTGTGCTCTCATGGGGACTGTGCTCTCCTGGGGACTGTTCTCTCCTGGGGACTGTTCTCTCCTGGGGACTGTTCTGTCATGGGGACTGTGCTCTCCTGGGCAAACACCACATTTCTCAGGTGTTTCAAAGGAAATGGCAACTAAAACCACAATCTGTCCACTGCTGAGTTTCTGTGAGCTGTTCCCTGCAGAGTTTTTACAGCCCTGGGCTCTGGACAAAAAAGAAACTTGAAAGAGAATGAGGTCAGAAGATGATTTTGACTCACAAGTGTGGCATGTGCCATGGACATTCTTTGATGAAAAACATTTTGACATTTTGAAAACACATAACCTTGCACAGAAATTCATTGGAGTCCCCAGTAACTCCAGTTTCTGGTAACTGAAGTATTTCAGAGATTGATGTTTTTTACTAAGATTCCTCCAAGGTATGTCTTGAGACAGAAACCTGGATTTCCAGAATGAGTCAGGAATAGAAACCAAAGGCAGCAGCAAAATCACAGATCTTATAAAGTAGCAGCTAAGAACAAAAATGTTCAGAAGACAGGCAGATTTGGGGGCTTAGATCACTAAAGAAATGAGGATTGGAGCTTGAGAAAGAATTTAAGACTTTCTCTGGAAGGCAGAGAAAACAAGGACATGGATAAAGGTATTTTCGAGGAAAAAGAAACTAAGGAAAAAGAGGAAGCTGAAAATGTCTGTGAAGCAGGAGAAGTAAATAAACATTTGCATTTTACAGGATTAAATCCTTCTCATCATTAGGAAAAAAACCCCAAAAAACACTGAGTATCCTCTATCAGGAGGAACTGTATTTCCTTACCTACAAAAACCCTGAAAACTTTCCAGAAATGTTCAGATATAGAACACATTTATATGCTTTGCCGAAGACAAATTGTAGAGAAGAAATTTATTCTGTCCCACACCCTTCATTCTCCCTGTGATGCCAATGCCTGAATTACTGAAATTCCAGTAGTTATGTTCTGGCTTTATTTTTTGATAGACAACTTTAAACCATAATGGTTTATGTGCTTTCACATAAAATGATATGAAACTCCTGCCCCAATTAAGGCAATGGGAGTTTTGATACTAAGATCAGTTAAAGCAGAATTTATAGGATTTATGATGTGTGGTGATGTGAACTCTTTGGAGAGCATTTTAACTGAGCAACACATTATGGGTAGTGCATCTCAGCAACATCAAATTACTCAGTGGAGCTCCTGTGGATGACTTGGCTCTGCTTTGATTGTACAAAACCTATCCTGCACCAAACCCACTGCACTACATTTTCTGCCATAACACATCTTCTGGAACCCCAGAAAAGGCCTTTCAATAATGACAGCTCCTAGCAACAAAATTTTTCTTATATTAATAAAGGAACATTTGAAAAGGAAGACTCTTTTGGTGGTAGTTAATTCTTATTACAAACTAATTTAACCAAAAGCACTGAGTACCTTGCCTAAGAGACTTGACAATATCAGTAATTACTATGCTGTTGGCTATTTCTGAAGTAAAATAACATACTCTGTACTTATTCTGACATGTTGAGATGTTTCTGCAGCTATAAATATGCTTAATTCTCTTGTAAATCTGTTTATTTGTTTGGGGCTTTTTGTGAGTGGGGGAGAGAAACTTCTTAACACTGACCAAATAAAAATTAAACATTTAACAGAAACTTTGTGAATACTTTGCTCAACCCAAACCTGTGCTGTTCAGGAAAAAAACAATCTAGCTGCAAATTTTGTAGAACTCCAATTACAATACTGAGATGCAAAACTTTCAGCAGCATTTTTTACATCTGACCCTAATTTCTGAAGAGCACATTTTGAATTTACATATGCATACAGGAATTAGCCTGTACATCCTATCTCATTGCCCTGTTTTAGGGAATGGACCAAGCAGTTGTGATCTCTGGGCCTTAAATTGCCTTTAAACATGGGATGTGTTCCCAGCTACCCAAGGTAACTTTAACAGGACTTACTGATTGCATCCTCAGACATGAAAATTACACAGTTAAAAAAATGTTTTCATTGATATCTCAAGGGCACAAAAAACTCACAAACAAGGTGTTCTCCTATTTATTTGTACTCAAAAAGCATTTCACTTATCTTGCTTATCAGTGCTTCAACATGAATTCCTCATGAACAGCTTCATTCTCATTTAAAAAGACATAAAGCTTGACATTCCCAATATTTAACCCTTCTATCATTTAATTTATCCTCTTCAATATTTAATAACTCCACACTCACTGTATGAAGCTGTCCCTGTCTTACATACTTTATCTCTTTTTGTTTGGGCTGAAAGTTGTTCAGAACGTGGATTTTTTTTATTTTTTTTTTTCCATTGGGAGCATTAACAGCAGGAATTCTAAATGAACCTGACTCTCATTCCTTAAATAGCCAAGAATGGAGTGAGCTCTGAAGGGTTCTGTCAGAGCTGACCAGGGCTCCCAGCACTGTTTCACTGATAGAGCACAATGCCTTGCAAACACTGCAGATATTTCACGTAATGCTGAGGAGCACACGGATCTCCAGTGAACATTTTAGTCATGACAATGTGTTTTCACAGGAAGAAAAACAAATACAAATCAGTGGTTCTGCAGAAAATAAGAGCAATCCCGTACCAGCACCAAAGACAGACCTCACTGAGGAGCTGCAGGATGCCCAGTTTAACTGAAGAACTAATTTCCATCTGGAAAACCTCTCTTACTGCCTGAAATAACAAAACCCAGGGATTCCAACTGCTGCCATTTCTCCCTTTGAATGTCTCAATTATGGCATCTCTAAAGCAAACATTGCAGCTACTAAAGAACTTGAGACATTTTAACACTGCCTGAGCAGATTTTCAAAGGTTTTTCAGCACCTTATCATTCAGATTAGCATGTTTTCCTTCGTAAATAGAAATTTGAGTTGAAGTTTTTAAAGAGAATATTAAGGTACCTTGGGTTTTATGCAATTATGTCTCAAGAGTTTCAGCAATACTATGTAGCTGAAGAGTATTTTGAAAAATTCCAAGTTAAAACCACTGTTACATTATGAGGCTGAAATAAATGAAAAGAAAAACCTTAAAGAATGGTAGCCTTTATAAAATTTCATACCACACTATGTATAGCATAGAATTGAGTGCTATCACAAATTTAATCTCACTGAAATCCTAGGCTCCTACATATAAACCTACACATTTGGAAATCTTGGGAAATGAGATAAATCTTAATGCCATGGATTTCAAAGGAGTAAGTAGTTTCTTCTTTAAAAAAACAGAAGTATTAATGTTCATCTTTTTATTATTTATTTAAAATGACAGATTTCCATCCAGCAGAAGCTGAAGGATACTGCAGTAGAGAGAAGCTGATCACGTATAGGACAGGTATTGCTGTAAATTACCTGTCCTGTACTTCATTCAGCAGATCCTGGAAGAAACTACTCATCATTTTTCTTTTATATGGCAACCACTCCTTCCAAATCAACCATGTTGGTTTTAAAATTGTGACTGCACTATAGAAGACATGGTTTATTCCCTGATGAAAACCAAGAAACTCCAATTCTTTAAGAGGGAATTACAGGAAGAGTGCAAGAAACTGGGAGAGACTGATAAATTCTAGGCATGTTTGTGTGGGCAAAGGCTCATGAAGCTGAAAGGTCAAGAAAGAGATGTGAAAATGCACAGAAATCCAGAGTGGGAGCATGAGAACCCTTTAGAGTACATCTCTTCTGACTGTCTTGCACCATTTGTGCATTATGGGCAGAGCACAGGGGGACTGGACGTGTCACATCCATGGTTCCACTGCAAGCTTTTCCCAGGATTGGGACAGCTCACAGCTCACAGGGTGGCACAGCTCTGTTCCATGCCAGTCAGGGTCATCATAACCTGTCCAACAGCCATGACCAAACCCACATATGAACCATGAAGTGTAAAAATAACTACCAGCAATGCAGGCAGAAGGGCACCACAGAGAAACACAACGGGAAGTCAATTTGCAAGTCTTTATTTTGTGTTCAGATGTCTCTCAAGTCAAAATATACCTCAAAATAAATCTATTAACTGAATTTCCATCCTCACTGCAAACCCCTCAGAATATGCCTTTAAATGGCATTTGTCACATGGTCCCAGGCATACATTAAACAAGGATTATGTAAGTTTTACTGCCATCAGTGCACAAGGCAGGTGATGGTGTCACCCTTCTCGGTCCCTGCAGAAAGCAGGAAGGCAGTAAATGACACACAGGCAGCACAAAGGAAACACTGGAGCATCTCCTGCTTTGGTGCTGTCCAGTGCAGTTCTATCCACACTGGGCATTCCTGACACTCTCTGCTGTCTCCTGAAGAACAGCAGCTTTTAGGGACAGAGCCCCACTTCTTTGCACTTTCATACAATAGCTCTTATTACTCTTACTACTTTGTGGTTCTGATGGAAGCTTCTATACACTCCAAAACAAATAATGATCTGTGTACCCCCCAAATTCAATGGGAATGTGGGTGTTTTAGACATTGTAGGAGTCAAGACCTCTGTATTTCAGCTCTCCAATTGCCTTAATTCCATGGGCTATGTAATCCATATGGTGAACACACCGACACGCTGCTTTTCATAACTATTCTGCATTCTTCAGACATATTCTAGTTACACTTGAATTTTTTCTACTTTTTTTTTTTTCTTCTGACAGTTGTGTCTAGACCTAAGAACTGCCTGAAATAAATATGGTTTTAGGCTTAGATGATGTTTCTGATTATAAACAGCTCTGACTTTATAACACAATGCTTAATTTAATTGACTTTTATGCACCTCCTCATTATCAATGCAGTCTTTATGTTTTCCAAGGCAATCTTTTCTCTCAATATATTTTCTACAGATTTAAACCTAAAATTATCACTGATCCTATTTGAATGGTTTATTCTTCCCCCCAAACTCCCTCACCTCTTTTTTTTTTTGCATTTCAACCTGGAAACAGGCTCTTATTTTTCTTTCTTCCCTCAACATTCTCGAGTATCTTCTAATTGCTGAGTGTTTTGAAACATATCAGTCTATTTACATAGAAATTATACTGCCAAGAGCCATGTTTTAAAATGCAATTAAAAAATGCAAGTACTCCTTCCTCATATCCACATTTATGTACTTAAATAACAAGTGCTGAGTACAGGTGGAGCTTGGGGTGAAATTGTGGCACAATTTTCCTGCATTTCCAGTCAGGAGTTGCCAGAGTTTCAGTCAGAGCTGGACCATGACCTTGCATCAAATGACAAATTTTTGTCCCCACATGGCTCCAAAAACAGCATCAAGATGCTTTTTGTATTTCAGCCTCTTTAGGAATGAGAACAAACTATCAAATTCCACAATGTAATTTCCTGCTCTCCTAAATCTTGACTCTGAATCTGAATCTTGACCCCAAAGAACCTCCCTGCACAAGTGTCCCTCTCATGTTAGCCTGATCATATAAACAAGTGAGGAAGGAGATATCCAAGTAGAGGAAGGTAAACCTAGAGATCACCTCAGTGTGCAGGTTACCTTTTCCCCTCCCTCTGGTGTTAAACATAACTGAAACCAGCATTCTGGGGTCTGCACAGCTTTTCATCAGATGCCAAGATAAATATTATTCCAAGGTTTCTTTTAGGGTTTCTACTTCTTCAATAAAATTGAAGTTCCTGCCCACTTTTCTGCCTTCCTTGGACAATACCAAAATTTTGACTTTTAGACTTGGGGCACAGGGTACAGGGAACCCCACAGGAAACAAAGAACTGAGGCAAGGCTGACTGATCTTTCTGACCGTACAAAACCACACGGTAACACCACCTCCTGTTTCTCATGAAAACCCATCAAGCCAACAGCTGGGTTACCCGTGGGAGGTGATGAGGGAGCAGGTTCTGTGGGATGGGACATTCACCAGCCCCTGTGCAAACCAAGGGACATCTGCACAGTGACTCCTGCTTGGCAGCTGTCCCCAGCAGCAAGCACGGATATCCACCAGCTCCTCCCTTCCAGCACAGCCCTGCTGCCTTGTTCAGTGACATCCCCAGCCCTGCTGCCCATCCAGTGACACTGCCAGCCCTGCTGCCCATCCAGTGACACTGCCAGCCCTGCTGCCCATCCAGTGACACCCCCAGCCCTGCTGCCCATCCAGTGCCATCCCCAGCCCTGCTGCCCATCCAGTGACACTGCCAGCCCTGCTGCCCATCCAGTGACACTGCCAGCCCTGCTGCCCATCCAGTGACACTGCCAGCCCTGCTGTTCATCCAGTGACATCCCCAGCCCTGCTGCCCATCCAGTGCCATCCCCAGCCCTGCTGCCCATCCAGTGACACTGCCAGCCCTGCTGTTCATCCAGTGACACTGCCAGCCCTGCTGCCCATCCAGTGCCATCCCCAGCCCTGCTGCCCATCCAGTGACACTGCCAGCCCTGCTGCCCATCCAGTGCCATCCCCAGCCCTGCTGCCCATCCAGTGACACTGCCAGCCCTGCTGCCCATCCAGTGACACCCCCAGCCCTGCTGCCCATCCAGTGACACCCCCAGCCCTGCTGCCTTGTTCAGTGACATCCCCAGCCCTGCTGCCCATCCAGTGACACTGCCAGCCCTGCTGCCCATCCAGTGACACCCCCAGCCCTGCTGCCTTGTTCAGTGACATCCCCAGCCCTGCCGTGTCCCAGGTGACATTCCCAGCCTGGGAATGGGGCCCTGAGCCCAGCAAGGCTCATATGAGGAATGGGCAGCACCAAGGGAAATGAAGGAAAATCAGATGATGCTGGAGAGCTGCTGGTCTGCCTTGTGGTGTAGAACAGTCTGTGGTGCTCCAGGCCAGCACTCCCACAGGAGTGAAAGAACCACTGGGCAGCCACACGGGAACTCCTGCCCTCAGACACCACAGTCCCAAGGAATGCTCACTGCTTAGGAGGTGACAACTTAGCCACATTTCTTCTCCAAAAATGACAATACTCATTTGGAGAAAACATCTGATTTTAAGAAATATGGGAACACTATATGCAATCAATACTTTTTCCTCCAAAACAGGTACTGTATAATACTGGAACAATTAATTGCTCACAAGAGCTTGATATGAGTACTTGCATAAGATACATTCTTTATCTATAAATTAATTCATTTTTGTCTAATCTCAAAACCAGCTAAACTTCCATTCATTTCTTATTAGCATTCCCTGATAATTAAACAGATCATTTCCTAATTACTGCTGTCTGCTGTAAAAAGTTTCCAGGGTTCTGGTCAGCGCAGAAAAACTTGTTTGTCAAACAAAAGACAGACTGATGGAAGAAAACTGAAGTTTCATCTTCTACCCATTTGGGATTTTTTTTTGATTAATTGGTTAAGTCTCATGACTAAATACGAAACACTATTGCCCCTCATCAGTTGGTCCCTAATTACAAACCACCTCTATGAATTGCTAATATGAATGATTTTGACCCATGACATCTCAGCTTTTGTCCTACAGTACTGCAGATGGGACACACTTTATTGCAAATTTCATTTTACTGTGAAATTTCATTTTACTTTTTATTGTGAAAGGTATGGAACACTGAACAATAATTATATATTTTACAGTTCATTCATTTCAAACTGATCATTTCATATTCATTATTCCAGTGACAGACATGTCATCTCAGTTTTGCCCCTCATCATGCACATATTATCTGCATTTTAGCAAGCAACAGAATTTTGAAAGGAGATTGCAACCAAGTTTCCATTAAAAAAAACTCCAGCAAAATTCAAAAAAGTTCTGCTAGCTTGTTACATTAACTTTAGGGGCTGCTGTCAAAGAAACAGCTGACAAAAGTCACACTTCTGATATTTTTTACAACTTGATTTAAAAAACTAGGTTTGGGCATAAAAATATACAACTATATAAATAATTCCTATGAAATATGAAGAAAAGGTTAAAGCTCCTGGACATATTTTCAATAAATTAACTTTGTATTTCCTAGTACTTCAGATTTCACAAAAAAATCATTAATTTTTTGTATTGCAAAAAGTCACCCTGGTGATAGCCAGGGATTACTTGAAAATGTAACATAAAGATCTTTTTTTCTGTGCTTCCTAAAGCAACTACTCCAGCCGATTTCTATGTTCCAATCTATGTAAGAGCTCTCTGGATACTCTGTTTTTGCAGCTCCTTCCATCAGAAATAACTGCTGATAATCAGAATCTCTTCATCCATTGATTGCAATGGATATATTCAATGGTATATTCAAAGGAGGCTTGGCCATCACAAAACTCGGGTTGCTAACAGAAAATTGTTCTGCTCTTCTTTTTAATGTCCCCAGGAAGAGGTTCTGGCTCCAAAACAGGAGGCTATGCTATAAGAAATATGGCATGTTAAATAGAAAATACATGGAAGGAATGAGTACAGGTGGAGAGCAAGCACACATAAAACACCAAACCAGATACACCTCAATGCAAGCCAAGAGAGGATAAAATGAAGCTTTGTGATAACCTCAGCTGAACCACATCAATGACTGAGCACCTCCTTTGGGTGACACCAAAAGGGACCAAAACAAGACAATCTGTTCAGTCCCCAGGCTGGTGAGAACCTTCTGTATCAGTCTGTACAGCCCAGGCAGGGTGTGGCAGATCCCAAACAGGGGGGGCACACCAGATCCCTCAGGAGTCAAGATCTCCACAAAACAAGTCAGCCAGGATGCAGAAGAAACTGCCTGGAGCTATTTAAATAAGCAGAAATGACACCATATCGTAAGTGGCAAGGCATAAAATAATTATTATTTAAACACTGACAGTTGTTTATTGCCTGATTTGGAGAGACCAATGCTTGAAAGGATGATAGAATGAATTAAATCACAGCTACAGGCTTTATTAATTAATTTGCATTTTTCAAATAAATAAAAGTTCTAAAGACTTCACCCTGAATGTATGACCCCCTGTTCAGCAGCAGAAAGGTCTGGACTTGTCATGTCCTCAGCTGAACTCTACACAAGAATTTACCTGATCTAAAAGCACACTTGTAACTGCCCAGAGCCTGTCCTGAATAAAACCCAAAATAATCCCACACAACTCCAGTATTTTGTGACTTTTAAACTTCATTCACTCAAGATCCACAAACAGCAACTTGACAATCACACTTAAAAACACCAAAGTTGTAATATATTAAAATGCAACAGGAAACAGCAAAGTTCCTTCAATGTTTGAATCACGCTTGGGAGCCTAGGAAAGTGACTGCAGCTACATAAATGCAGAAATGACAGCCCATAATCACGTAAACATGAATTTTACAAGGCTGGTACAGGGATTTGGCAATTGGCTGTGTTTATATCAGCACATCTTCAACACTGCTCATCACCCTTTATTGCTATGGCAGAGATTAAAGAGGCAGGGGAGCAAAAAATAAAACAAAACCAAAAATCCAGACAAAGTTGCCTTTGGAGACAGACAAAGTATTTTATGTTATTTGTGTCAGTAATGGAATCTACAAGCCCAATTAACTAAAGTCACCTGCCTGGCAAGAGCAGTGAGAGGTGAGAGGCCTGCAGTGGTTTAGCAAGAACAGGCAAAAGAGGCCTCTTGTGTTTGACTGCTCTCACATCTGGGCAGTCCCACACAGAGGAGGCAGAAGGGACACGGAATGGAGCAGGGTTTGGCAACCCTTCAGAAGTCTCTTCCCTTTCAAAGCAGCACTTTTGAGTGCCTCTTTATCAAGGATGCCCCTGCATCTCCCCAGCAGCAGCAGCAGCTCCACATCTCCCAACCCTTGCAGGCCTCATCTGAGCATGGAGGGGGAACAGCAGGACCTGCACATGTGGGACCTGAAAAGTTCTGCAGAACATGGCCTGGGAGCCAAAACCAGACACTGCACACACACAGACACTGCACACACACACAGAGCTGTGCAGAGATGGCCCCTGAGCCAAAACCAGACACTGCACACACACAGACACTGCACACACACAGACACTGCACACACACAGACACTGCACACACACACAGAGCTGTGCAGAGATGGCCTGGGAGCCACTGCCAGACACTGCACACACAGACAGAGCTGTGCAGAGATGGCCTGGGAGCCACTGCCAGACACTGCACACACACACAGAGCTGTGCAGAGATGGCCTGGGAGCCAGTGCCCCTCCCAGACACATCACACACCATTATCCCAATGTGTTTAATGTGTTCATACGTTTTAACGAGATGCAGATGACAAACGATGACAAGCAAGCTGCCCTAACAAATGCTGCACATATTTTCATCAGTCTTACCACTGATACTACACTGCACATTTGCATAACAATGTGTAAAAACATGCAGGCCACGTGCTTGTATCACTGGGAGGGGCAACATGGAAAAAGTCACTGAATTTGCTTGGTATGGCCCTTGTTAATTAAACAATATCATAAATAAGAGCCATGCTAACCAAATAATTTATCTGCTCCCTCCTACCTAATACCAGCAACAAGTCTTCCTTTCACTGTTCCTTAATTAAAACTTAATAAAAAAGAAAATGTTAAGATTATCATGCAGATCACATTCGCACTGGTGCAACAAGTCACATCAGAATTTAAGCAGCTGATTTAAAGATAACAAATATATACTTGTTATATATATAATATGAGTATATATTCATCACTATGAGCTCCAAGGTTTGCCATACTTCAGGCCTGGAGTAGAAATGCATGGATGAAAATCCTCTGTGCTGCCTTTTACCCCATGTTTTTGACAAATAACTCTGCACTCCCCTGAGGCTGGGCCTTGGTATCCCACTGGGAATGAGCTCCTAAAATACTCCAGACTTTCAGGTCAGTGCATCAGCTTTGACAAGATCTCTCCACAAAGCTGCAGCTCAGCTGCTTTGCTCATTGCCTGTCCTGGACCACAACCCATCACTACAATCCACCAACATTCTGCAGTCCACCACCTGCCTGAAGGAGGAAGGAGCTGCTTGAGACTTTTTCTTCTCTTTCTCCATGGATCAAAGCTGCTGGTTTTGTTAAGCACAGCTTTTAGGACAGAGCCTGTTCAGAGAGCTTAGCAGAGCAGCAGCACTTTGAGCAGCCTCCAGGCTTCGCAGGGAAAGCACTGCCAGAGGAAAGTTTTCTGCTTTTGTAACAGCAGGATGCAATGCCAGCATCTCTATGGTGCAGGCAGCATGGGGCAGAGGTTCTGCCTTTCTGGGGAGACAGATCTGCCAGCTACCTGCAAAATCTGAGAACAAAGGGCTGAGGGAAAAGGCAGCTCATCTCTGCAGGTAGCTTCTAGTCTTAGCCACTGAATATGGGACAGCGTCAAAAAATTTGGTTTAAGGAAAGAAAACAAATATCACATCAAATATATTATATATATTTTATAACCATTGAATTTTAGGAAGGGGAAGAAATATTTGTTTATAAAAATACTCCTGACAGTTGTTTCATTTCTTTTGTTTTTGTTTTTTTTCATTCAGTCATATTCCACAGAGAAATGCTGTGGCCAGGTTCATTACCAAACCTTTTTTATCAGAAGCAGGACAACAACCTACACAAGTCTTAATTTGATGGACACTGAAATAAACTAAGTCAGCTCTACTCCAGCAGTTTCAGTGTATCCTGGGCTTCTGTAGCCACTGTCTCGTAGCAGCATCACCCCCAGAAAAAGATACTCAAGACAATGTGCAGCAGTAAAATCTTCCCACACCTTCCCCTTGCAAAGGCATCTGTTGGGAAGTCAATTTCTTTTGGAGGATGTAACAAATACCTGCTGAAAGCTTCTGTGCAATAAACAGCGTCACAAAATTCCACATCACAACTATAGCAGAGCAATCTGAAACAGCATCACAGACATCAATGAGATTATTGCAGTTTTAGGCCAATAACCTGCCTTGGTCATGTTTGCACACAGCTAGGAGACAGGATTGAAGAATCTTTGGTGAATTAATCCAAATAAGACCCCAAGCTTATAAATAAATTAACTTTTCAATGTGTATTCTTCCAGGTTCTGATCCTACTTCTGGGTTTATTCTATGGTCATCTTGTGCTGTTTGCAATAGAAAGATCATTAGGAAAAATAGAGGTTCTAATCATCAGTTTCAAATGCAGTGGTTTAAACTCCCCCCGTGCAATCTTCTTTCTGAACCGAACAAGGTTAAAACGAAAGTTCTTTTCAGACAAGAGATTATGGGTGATGGCACATGGCCAAGACAGGGCTCAGCTCCAAGGAACATCACAAGTGCTCACAGGGTCACTTACAGCAAAACGCTGCCAGCAGAGAGAGCAGGACAAGGAGAATATCCCCAGCACAGTGAGCCCCGCAGGACTGTGAGCAGTGCACAGCCACAAGCTCCTCTGCTGCTCCCAGGTGAGCACACAAAACAGTTCCACAAGTTAAAAGGAAGGGTCACAGGATGGGGCTTTTTCTGCTTGGTTTCTTCCTTTTTTATTTTTTTTTTCTGTTGCCTTAAACTTTTAATTGTTATAGACAGTGAACTTTATTCCTGTACATTTGTCAGTCCGTGTTTGGATTCACTTATCCTTGTCTGTTTCTGGTATTGATCACAGTGTATTTATTTTCAGGTTATTTGGGGTTTTTGTTTTGTTTTGCTCTTTTTTTGGTTGCTCTTTTTTGTTTGTTTTTAGTTTTTTGGTTTTTTTTTTTTTCCTTCTATACAATGGCCAAAATACAGCAATACAGATTTCTTCTTCCCAAGGGAATGGTGCACATTCAGAGGCTAAAGCACATTCAGGGCTCCACAGAAAAAGGACAGGCAATAGTTATGAGTACACTTTTAAGCTTTTAAAATAACTTTTTATGAATCTTCATCTGAGCCAGCAGTTACCATAAGAGGCCACATGCAGACAGACCAGACCTTTTCCCCTCATCATTTCCTTCAGGGCATTTCTCAGAGGGCAGGATTATAAAGCATTTATGAATAGAAAAATGTCTAAATTATGAAAATTGGGAGTATATTGCAATCTTCAGACTACAATACACAATTCTCAAGGTTTTGAAGAAATCCCTTGAGCTGTGATTTGAGTGTGAATCTATGAATGCTCCAAGCCATTCCAGTGCAGAGCCAAAGCTCTACAAAATCACGAGTGCCCACAGGTCCAGCAGGGACACAAGTGGAAGGCACAAGTGTCTGAGCCACATCCCAGCTTTCAGAGAGCCAGTTCTAGCAGGTGACAGAGACAGCACAGCCTCAAACACGGCAGAACAAGGCAGCATCTCTGAACTCAGCAGCGTGACCACACCAAATAACTCTGCCTGACATGGGGATCTGGTCACAGAACACAATCTGGCAGCCCAACCCCAGCCCTGAAACACGAGTGTAACTCTTAATATGGCCTCATTTCAGATTTCACCTAGTTCTGTTATCAAATGGGTAAAATCTGGACAAAAAAATCTGCAAGAAAAGCAAAGCAGAGGTGGCTCAGAGCCCTCAGCTGAGGGCAGCCAGAGGTGGCCATCACAACCCACACAGTGCCCAACTGCCTGCCTTTGTTTTGGTCTTGTTTTTAAAACTACTTAATCACTCACAGATGTTCTCAAAACCCAAGACCACACATCTCCAACTTCCAATTGTTTTTCAGTGGCATAATACAAATACTTGGGCTGAACAGTAACTGGAGATTAAACTTTGGGATTTCCACTTACAAAACGAACATCAAGAACCAACCCATTCCTCACAACCTCTTCATGTGCCCCACATGTTCTACTTTCATGTCTCAGCTGATGTTTAACCCCTAAAGAAATACCTTCCACAGCAGCATTTTAATGTATAATAAGAAAAAGATGAAATTTAAATTAATCCACTGCAATTCATTATTACATTGCTTCATTCATAAAGTGAACTTCTCCTCCTTCCCCAGATGATAGGCTTTTCCTCCTCTTCTCTCTCCCACTTTAGACTCCTGTTTTTCCAAACATGACTTGCAGGTACATCCACTGTAATCCCTGAGGAAGCTGAATGTTCCTTTTCTATTAACAATAAATTATAAAAAAGCAGGTACTAGTAGGCTTTGGGAGTGTTTGGCTATGGGGCTGCCCTGGCCTGGACATAGTAACAGCTCTATTTTGTGTTTTTAAAACAGTTTAAAGTAAGCAAATTGAGACTATAATTCCATTTTTTATTATTCTCTCTCTGTACAGCCACCCTATTTCAGTACAAACACACTGTCCTTATTCTTCTGTTTGAAGAAAGCACAAACAGCTTTGCAGTTGTTTACAGTTCTTGCCATTCTCCTCAGAAATCTGCACATCTCCTCACCCCCCTGTAATTTAACTATCACATTCTTTACACCTCTTGCAACAATGAAAACAGAATTCTGAGCAACATAGTAAAGTGTGCACTCAATAGCCCTCAAATGTCCTTTTAAAATTATTTTATTCAGACAGCATGTATTTTACAGCTTTTATTTGTAGCCATAATTCTGTTCCTTTAAGTAGTATCATCTCCTTGATTTGCCTGCAGGTGTTAACAAATGATGTTTATAAAAATTAGGAGTACAATGTCAGTCAGCTTCCTAAGACTTGTAAGTTGTAATTCTGTGGAAATAGATGATGTTTATAAATTATTATTTTAACTGACTGCTTTGTTACATGAAGCAGTAGGAAAAACTAATTTTATTACTATTTGTTATAACAGTGGCACGGATTTGCTTTTTCTGAGACATGGAAGATTACAAGTACAGAGACCTGTCCACTCATATAGTTTTTTACCAACATGAAAGAGTGGAGCTGTGTCACTATGAGGAAAATATCTATTAACTTGTCAGTTATGATATAATTTGCCTTAATAATGTGTAGCAACTGCAAGCTCAGAAAGTGATAAGGCACAGACATGTCACAGGAGTGAAATACAGAATAGCAATTAGCACGGAATGAAAAAACACAGAGATGCAAATGAGCAGAGGGATAAAATCCCATCTGCAGACAGAAACTACACCTGTGTGACAGACAGAACCCAGAGAGGATCAGGGGCTGCTCTGTGACCACTGCTTTGCCAGCAGATAAAGAATCTGCCTGCTTGTATTCTGCTATGGACAAAGCCCTGCCTTTGGGCTTCCCAGGCCATTTACTACTAAACATGGAATGAATGTTGTTTTCATTCCCTCTGTGGCAGGGGAGCACAGATGAGCCAGACAGACACCAGACACCAGACTCCCAGAGCAGTGCAGACGCATTCCCCCTGAAGAAGAAACTGTTTGTAGGTAGCACCACACACTGAGGACTCAGGTGTAATCATTTCTGGCTGACAGCCCAAGTCCTTTCTTTTCCACCTGTTTTTCAGGTGGAGGAATTAAACTTTCTCATATGCAAAATGACAGTCACATGAAAGTACTGGCAGTAAGAGTCTGCTTTCAAAACTAACAGGATTATGCAACCCACAAGTGTACAAATACTATTATCTCTTTCAGTCTTGTTATGTTAACATTTTTGAAGTGGGTGAATGATAAATAAAAGCAGTAACTTGCACTTGCAGGAACTTTTGAATCAACATAAAGAGGCAAGGATAGCAGTCTGTCAGTGTTAGGTCTGATCAGCCCTGAAGCTATGTATCTTTTTTAGGAAACAGAACTGAAGCAGAATTAAATGTTGAGCTGACAAAAAGATCTGACATCCCTTTTATAACAGAGGAAACAAATCAGCCAAGAAGAAAAGATGACCACAGGAACTACTATATACTGAAACTAATGTAACAAATGTAACCGTCCCAATCATAGCAAATTATTAAAAGCAATGACAGTTTAGTTTACATTTAATTTAATTTACATTTAATGACATTTAATTTTTTTTTTAGGGGTGTTTTTTAGCTTAAAACTAATACTTTGGAAATTAGATCCATGTCACATGAAGCAGCAGTAAGACAATAGGACAGGTTCCATCTCTGGAACACATTCCCTACTGAACTGACAAAATAGCAATAGTTAGAGGTAAAATAAAGGGAATATCAGATCTTACCTAGATGTCATCCAATATGGATTAGACACAGTTAATAAAAGGGATGCATGTGTAAATAGTGCTGGCCAAAGAGGGCAGAACACAGCAGTGAAAGTTCCAGTCTGAAGTCCTCAAGATGAGTTAATTGACTTAGGGGTATACACTTGTATATTTCCAGCATGTTGAGACAAAGGAATCTGCTGGATCAGTGTCTGCATGGATTATCTGCCATGTCAAGTGCCAAAGCACCAAGTGCAGAACAGAAGCCTGTCAGAAGCACTTCTTCTTGCATCAAGAGTAGATACAGAGGTAACATTTGTAATGAGTCCTTCAGACCAGCTGCCCTTTGTTCTGGCTTGTGTCATGCCTTGTTTCTATCTAAACCTCTGCACAGAGCAGACTGGGATAACCTCTCCCATGGGGGAGAGAGGTGCACACCAATCCAGAGCCACTGAGCTGGGGTTTAAACTGCAAGCAGCACGCTGTACAAATCAAAGTAATTCAGTAATTCTTCTTTAACTGCTGAGTAATGGAGAGTCACACCACACACCTGCAGCTAGCCAAGTAGTATAAAAAAAAACAAACAAAAAAAACCATCCAAAAATGAATACTCACAATATAAACTATGCATTGGTTACTTCAGTCCTCTCCAGCTGTTTAGCATTAGAGTAACTGCTCTGATCTCAACACACTAGACATGATTTTAATGATGTACCAATACAAAAAATAAACACAGCCACATTCAAATCCATTTCCATGCACTATTATCTATATACTCACTATTATGAGTAGGTTTACAGAAATGACTTAATTTTAAGAAGGAAGTTGTCTTCACTAACAAGCAGTCAGCAGACTCACAGCAGTCACCTTCAGAAATGAATTAAATTAAATTATCCATTCAATTATTCAGTTAGTCACAGTCACACTTTGCTATTTTTCCTCAAGCAGAGGGGTGTTAACTTTGACTAAATCTACCCCACATTCTCACATATTTTCCACAGGGACTGAACTGGGTACATATGGTACTCACTGCCTGCTTACCCCTGCAGGGAACCATCACTGCATCACGCTGTGAGGTCACACTGTAATGGGACCATTTAAATTTCTTCAGGACCAAAATAATGCTTCATTAAAAAAACCCCAAACAAACAAACAAACAAACAAAAAAATAAAACAAAATATAGAAGACAGAGAGAAAAAGTGTTATTTTTTTACCCACAGGACTTTGGAATCACACAGCACAATTTTGTGTGTGGAATTTGTGAAACACAGACTAGACAGTTCAAGAAAAAATGAATAATAAATAATAATAAAATAATAATAAAAAATGAATACTAAACGAAGTTGGGTAGAAGAAAGTTCAAAACCAGTCCAGCATTGTTACACAAAAGCAAAACAAGGACAGTACAGGAACAAAATGCAGAGGCAGGAAACACTTATTCAAAACAAAAACTTTCTTAAGCTTCCCTACTGGTAAAAACATACTAGAGAATTATTCCCTGAGCGTGTCTGTTGTGGCCTTTCCCCCCACCCTGAGGCCTCATTTATTATTCAGTCTGCCAAGAGCAGATTGCTACAGCCTGAGGCTGTTTAACCTCACCCTGGAGTGTGGACTCACCCCAGTTCCCCTCTCACACCCCAGCCTGGGCCACGGCCACAAGCACAGAAATCTTCATCTTCTTGCAGTCCTATTTCAGTGCCCTGCTGAAGACTGCTACCATGACTCCCTTCTTCCTTCAAAAAGAAAAATGAAATAATAGATCTACCTCAGAGTTCCATGTACACTCCAGAACAGAGAACCAAAAGAGATTATAGCGATTCCCGATTTCAGCATGAACCCCATGCATCAGTTTAAGGCAATAATAGACATGATCAGTTACAATTTCATAACTAACTTCATGCCAGAGATTTTTTTACTCAAAGGAGCCAGTACAAGTCTGTAGTTGGAGACTCCCACACCACACAAATATCTTGTACATGCACCTACCTATAGGAGCTGCCTTTAATGGTTTGGTTGATCACTCAGAGGGGAAACACCTCCCTCTCCAACCCCCACTCCTTTATTGTAAGTGAATAATTTTCTATAAAACATCAACCATTATGTTTTCTGTTGCTCAGCCTGGCTGAGATGTAATTTGCCATCCCAGGAATCTCTATAGCCCATAAAACTCTGTGCCTGTGTCCATACTGCTAAGACTTAATGCCTACATGCCAAAGCCACAAACATCCAGCGCTGTGGGATTACCTGTATCTAAGAACAGTCCTTCAAAATAATGGATGCTGTACATCATCCCAATGAAAAATCCATAAAGGACTGTCATTCAGAGAAGCACTTCATCTGAGGGGAGAGGGATTTACTCTCCTTGTGTTTGAGGCACTGCTTCCCATGCTTGCCATGTTTGCCATGAAGACTCATTTTGATTCTTTCCCAGGTGGACATGGGAGTGTCAGACAAACCCCTTCCCTGGCAGGGGGTCAATCCAGGCAGCAGATGATAAAATGATACAAGAGCCACATAAAGATGACAAAGAAACAGTTAACAGATTAAGGAAAATATTTTAAAATATCTTCTATTTATATCACTAGAAAACCAAAGCAATTTAAGAATTGTTAAAAAAAGTGATATCTTTAAAGATATCACTTTCATCAGAGACCTGAGGAAATACTCCACAAAAGGCTCATCAAAGCTGGCACATTTCCCTGTAAAATTTCACAGTCAATAAATCAGTGTTTCTGATAAAGCACCCTGTGCTGAAAAAATTATCACCTTCTCTTATATCCTTCTAAAGGATAATTTGTTTCTACAAAAATGGGCTTGCTCTAAAAGGATGGGCAGTTTCATTAAAACTTTGTTTTCATCAGTGCTAAAAGGTGCTATAAAGCTGTAAGGAATCGTGCCTACCACTGGCATAACACAAAAGCAGCTTAAGGATCATGAGCTGAGAAACAATGTATTCAAAATTCTGAATACTCAAACCCAAAATACATATGAAATTATTTAAGCAGAGGACATTATTCAAGATAGAGACAATATGGTTTTCCAGGACCAAATCAACATATCAATCAACCTGCTAGCTGCCCCAGTGTCACCACTACACTCCTGCAGATGTACCCTACAGTGACTGAGCTCTGGTTTGATATCATCACCTTTTCTTGAGCCCACAGTCCACCACAATGGACTGAGAGCTGCTGAATGGGTTCCTGGGCAGCAGGAAATGTGTCTGGAGTAGAGGGTGATGTGCTAAATTTGGGAATGACGATCAGTGCACATTTAAAGTCAATTTTGTTTATCCCAAGTCCTGCTAGATAAGGGTTTATGTTTCCTCTAGCCAAGGAGACAAGGTGTAGCTGATCTAACCTTGGCTCAGTGTGGTACCTTACACCTGCCCACTCACCCTGGTAGTAGCCCAGACTTTTCAGCTCTTTGATTCCTCTTTTCCTGCTGGGCTCTTGGGAGGTCCTCTGGGTGTGAGTGTGTGCTGCCAAAAGTGATGGTGAATTCATCTGTGTGATTATTGTAACATTCCCCTATGAGCTTTTTTTCCCCAGACTCAGTTGACTGCCTAAAGAGCTTGAAAATAGCCATTATGTGAATAAATACTATAGCATTTCTAACAAAAAATTATGCCAAAACTCCCTGTCCTTTGAAAAATGACTAATACAGTAGTTAGTGAATAGTATGCAGAGCAGTGGTCTCTAAACAGTTAAGAGATTTTCGTTATGAATATCACTACTACTGTTCATTTCTAAATTCAGCACTACTGAGGGAACAAGCAATTACCCACCAGTCAAGGAATTCCCTCCTGAGTTTCCATAAGAACATTTTGTAAAGTGATTCAAACACCTCAGAATTGTGACTCTCCTGTCTTTGTCACAGCAGTCTATGTAACACATGTGTATGCAGAGAGACATTATATAGAGTTACATTTTTAATCAATTACTGTAAATATTTCGTGTGAGAGGAATTTACTATTCATAAACTAAGATCTTGCTGACTGGGATTAGGCCTACTGCAGGCAAATGCTTTGCAAGCTCTTTGTGTAGCTCCAACAGTTCTTGATGATTTTACCTGCATGATTTCTTGCTCTCCCTATTTTTCATCTTGTTTCTCTCATATTTACAGCAGTGATTTTCAGTCTGCATCACAAGATGCTTTGTATCATGTGGCTCAGTGATAAAATGTTGGGTAAAGCACAGCCACGGAGCTCTGCCAGTTCTTGGGAGTTAACAGAATGATTACCCAAGCTATTGGGTTCCTGTGATTGATCTTGTCACATTAAAGTCTTACTGGCATTGGCTTGATTATAGTCTAATATCTGTCTGCAAAAAATGTTTTACATACAGAATAGCTTTAAAACGCCAGCAGAAATGTCATTATTGGTAGCAATTCTCTGCATTGATGCAGAGCATTTGGAATTGCTTTTTGTGAGGGTATTGTTCCACTGAGAATTCTTACATACTTTCCATTGTGTTTCCTTCAGGATCCAACTTTCTTACGGCCTTGGAGTTTCAGCATGGTACAAATGCTGAATTTATATTTGCATCATCCCTCTGATAAGAAGAAATATGCATTTTCTGATGTGTAGATTCAGATTTGAGGGCGTGATTAGGGTGCCAGTCCAGGGGGTCAAGAGAAAAGAGTGTCAGAGACTGGTGTCAAAATGTAGTTTGAATATGAGTATGGTTCTTTTCTGAGGAAAAAAAAGGTGCTTTGGCATAACTTGAGACGTGGATGCTGTCAGGAATTTGCTGACCTGTGCAAGGAAGGGTAAACTGCAATGTGCTGTGTGCCAGCAGTGTCTGCTCAGGAGGAGAAGGCTCCCTGCTGTGGTTAGCACCCAACAATGCAGGTTCCTTGCCTCATTCTTCAGCTGGGGATGGGAGCAGGGCTCCTTTAGAACCAGCTGAGTGTCTGCAGCTCCTAACTGTTGATACCTTTACAAATCTTGCAGAATTGCTGTCCATTTACCAGACACCAGTTGCTACCTGAAATTCATAATGAGGTAACAGCTGGTCAGGTAACAGGTGGGGATTTGTCTGGCAACTCACAGATTTATTGTTAAATTAATTACATGTTTCTGAAAAACACTGCTTTTTGAACAGGTTTTGGTGTTTCAAGTTCTTAAGGTTTTTTTGAGAAACACAGCTCTTTGTTCTAGTCAGTTGAAACCTACTCTTTATTTCTTTACACCAATAGAATACACTGTGATCCAGAGACTATCCTGATCCAGACAACTATCAGAAAACTTGTTATTGTCTCTCCCTACTGCTGCATTTGATAACTGTCTCCACTGAGACACTCAGGACTCCACTAAAAACTCTCAGGAGAGACAAGAAAAGAAAGGAAAAGGTAAAACCAGTCTATGGTAGGTGCAAGGATGTTGAATTGCCTGTGAAAGAGGACAGCTCTGTGGGAGAGATGAGCACCAAGTGCCCCTTCCTGAAAAGGTGGGGCTGTGTCCCCTGGAGCTGTGTGCACCATCTGTATGAGTCACCTTCTTTACTGGAAATGCAATGTCTACATCTGACTGCATGTTCTTCAAATGAGGACATTTTAATAGAACCCAGGTGCTATAAATTTCAAATGAGTCTGCTGTGCTGCCAAGTGTGGGGTGGATTCCGTTCTCCAGACAGGCAAATTATGGGCAGCACGAGTCTGAAACCATCTTCTGTCTTGCAAGACTCAGATCAGCTCTTTTTCTCCTCCTCCTGCTTTATTTTATTGTTAGCCAGCAAAAGCTTTAATCATCCCTTTCTATCCCTATCTGCCCTGCAAGAGAACAGTTGTGAAGATGACTCTGTGCTTCTAAACTGGTTTCTCATTCAAAGGGGACCTAATAGTGGACAGATGGCCAAACCCTGGAAAATAGGAAATGACAGCAAGGAGAAAATTTCCTCTGCCAAATACCTCTACAGCTCATTGGGTGAAGGGAAAAAAAGGGGAATATTCTATTCCTATCTCTTAATGTGAATGAATCTGGCAGAATTTCATTCTGTTTGGGTCAGAATCTCTGCTTAGTGTAAGATTTGGAGCATTATCATCTTTATCTTTTTCATCTCTTGGATTGCTTAGCAAGGCATTTTGATGAAAATGTGCCCTGGGTGTTCTCTGAGTTCAGGCTGCAGCCACAGGAATGAGAATGACAGATGGGGCCATTTGACTGAAATCAATCTGCTGTGGTAAGACTCCTAAGGGCAGCCTTTGAAGCCTTGTTGGAAGCACCCAAGCAGTGCACAATTCCAGGGGGTTAATGCCTGCACCATTCTCCTGTTAATTCATTTGAAAGGAAACACTCTCTGATGAAACTCTTGCAACTCTGTGAGGGTGAGACATCCCTACTATTTTGTGACTTGAAACACCCAGCAGCATTTCTTGGGACAGACTTTTTCTCACTTTCCAGGAGAAGCATTTCAAAATGTACTGTCTTAAAACAGCCCAAAGCTTCGCATTTATAGAAATTTACAAAAATATTTGTTGAATCTTTCATTCCTGAACAACTTTGATGTAATGTGAGATTATTATGCACGCACTTGATTGGGATGTAATTTTGAGATGTGCTCATGAGATCAGCAGAGATGTTTTTTTCCCCCCAACTCTGTCGTGTTTTGGACCCGGGCCAGCTGGGAGTGCTGTGGCAAATAAAAAGGACAGGCACCACTGGGTGAGCCAAAAAGTGAAATGGCTTTAATGGCAAGGTAAACAGCAGAAGGTGAACACAGGGATACAGTCAGCCACAAAAGGGGCAAAAAGGCTGGATACAACAGTATATATACAGGAGATCTGACGGTATGTCTGAAGGCAGGGTTCCAATTACAAACTGGGATTAAAAATATTAAAAATAATATGACAAAAGACAGCAAATCAGGGGAGAACTAAGAACGTTCTGGAAGCATAACCTTGTATGAACAGACTTGCTAATATCCTGCCTTACAGGCTAGATTCATTATCAGCCCAGTTCTATCCTGACATGAGAGAGAGAGGGAGGGATGGGGAAAGGATTCCCATCAGGACTGGGAAACCAAACTTTCTCACAGGTTACAGGTGAGGATGCACTACTGCACTGTGTTAAGGTGTTTAATACCTCGTGCCTCCACAGTACTGCATGCCTTGGCTCAGGTGAAACATCTTCCACAGCCCTGTCCTGGGTTTGCTTGAAGTTCAAATGGGAAAAAATCTGCAGAATTTAATCATTTGACTATTGATGTGTCATTGTCTAGGTTCAAGCATTCCTGTCTTTGTTTTGATCCCAGATGATTGCTACCTAAGAGCAGAACAGCTTATTCCTTAGTGTGATGATGAATGAATTCTTGGAGTCAAATAAATGTTCTTGTTCTGGTTTGTCTGGTGTTTTGGTAGTTTATATGTGTGGATGCAGCTGGTGGAAAAATGGGTGTGAAGGTAACACCAGATCATTGTGGCAATGACTATCAGAATCTATCTGGGACTTGTGCAGATCCACAGCAGGAGTTTACCTGCACTTGCCTTGTGGAAGGAGAGCAACACAATTCCTGCATAAGAAATTATCCTCCAAGTATTTAGCAATGAAATTAACATAAAGTGAGCTGGCTAAAGAGCTATAATTTCGCTTGCAGTTACTCATTACTCTGTGGTAAATCTTAATTTGGCTCTTTAAGAAATATTTTTTCTCATTTTAGTGTATTCATTTAGGAAAATCAAGGAGTTACTTAATATGCAGTTTCCATATATTGCAGTGTTCTTTGCATTTCTCTTTGTTCCTTCAACACTTGAAGTGTGTTTCAGCATAATCACCCTCCCAATGGATTTTAGCATGAAAAAAAATATCTCACTTTGATTTCACAAAGTTCAGTTTACCAAGCAGTGCAAGGAAATTAAATTACCTGTTTGCAAACACAGCCTCCTTTCTTAGGAAACATTTCTACTCTCACTTGCAATTTCCATGTAGCTCTTTCCATTGTCGGTTTTTAACTGTTGTGGTTGTGCCATTAATCAAGAGTACAGGCAGGGGAGCAATAACTCAGACAGGTTTTCTGCTTTGGGACTAATTCCTCAGAATCAACTGCACAAGGAGTTCACCATCATGTATGAAAAAACTATAATTTTGTAATTAAAAACATCCAAATTCCCTGAAAAATGCTATTACTGGTAACCCAAAATATCATTTTAACAGACAACAGAAGCTCAGTGTCTCACCCAGGTGCAATAAAGGGTTGCCCAGTAATCAGGTCACCATTGAACCAGATACAGGGAAGATGATAAAAATTGAATTTTATCTCATAATCCTGCTATTGACCACTGAAAAAGCCATTTTTGCACAGAATCACAGAAATGATAACAAGGCCAGACCTTTTAATCTTCCTATTATACAAAAAAAAAAAAAAAAAAGCAAACTTCACTGTGCTATTTTGGAAAAAAAAGTGATGTGTACCCATTAAAGGTCAACACTGTTAATTACAGATCCAAGAGCCATCTTAGCAAGATAAGACTTCAAGATACAGGAAATGGATAATTTTACTTATATAGTAAAAGTTATACATAATATAACTTATTAATATAAGTTATTTACTTATATAGTAAAAAACTATACTTATATAGTTTGTTTTCCCCTTTTTTAGTTAGGACAAGGTCTAGAACAAAAGAGATTAATTAGAGTAAAATTATAGGATGCCAATTAACTTGCTGAAAAATGCTGAAAGTATTTATCTAATTTTAAAGCAGATATAATTTCAAAGACTTCTGGATACAAGTCTAAGTCCTATATCAGTTTTTCTGTGTAAATAAAAATAATGCTGTAATTTCAACAGCCAATGCAGAATATACAGAAATAATTTTCATCAGCACAATAGTAAGCTGCTATCAATACATTTTTTCAGTAAACATCTCTTTCATGTTCAGCCTTTTCATCATGGAAGCACTGAGATAATTTTCTTCAATAAAACAATTTAATTTAAAGGATTTTATCCACATTTCACAGTCTGCTCATGACCTACTTCTTTGTATTTGAACTAAAACTATTGTATTTCCCACGCATTTTACAGAATAATATGATCATGAACTGAATATTGGAGAGAATGGAAAAATACCACAAAAGAGGCTTCAACCAACCTTGAAAGCTCCAAGTCTGAAACACTAAACTTCTGCTCTGGAGGCACTGATAGCTTGAGTTTTGAAAAAGTGCATGGGTTAATTAACACAGAGCCTGGCCTGAGCAGAACCCAGGGAAAAGTCATTTACAGCCCAGGGGATTTTCCAGAGCTAATTCCAGTGAGCACCTTAGTTTCAGCAGGATCAGTAGAACACTGATGGAGGAACATGTACCATGGAGGTACAAGTGCCACTCTGAAAACCCTCTGGTATCTCCTTGTTACCTGATATATCAGTGGGGTTTTTCAAGCATACCTTTTTTTCTTTAAAGTGGACACAATATCAATCTTGATATTTTAGATACAGCTTCTGTCAAGCTGATGAGAGGAAATGTCCAGTTTGCTGATTAGCTCCTGGTTTTCACTGATGATCTGAAAGGCTGATAGCCTGTATGTGCTGAACCCCTACTGAAAGGCTCCCCAAACTTCAGACCTCTCATTATCCTTAAAAAAAAAACCTTTCAGACATTTAATCCTTTCTACATTTTGCAGACCGAAACGCAGGGATGCTGTGTTCTTTAAAACTTTCTGCTCCTGGCAAGTCAGCCTGTTGGCCTTTCAGTGGTGACACAAACTGCTGTGCACTACCACAGCAGGCTGAATGATTTATTCATACCTCAGGCTCTCTTCTTCTGCCCTGGATCAAGCTACAACAGGATCTATACTGGATTGCAAATCATAATGACCTATTACCAAAACCCAAGGGCAAACCTGCCACTTTTATAGATACATAAATGATTAATAACTGGGAAAGAATTGCATGTATTTTTTGCTGCATTAAATCATCTTTCTAAAGTGTGTTGTATTTCAGTTTGCAACAAGTGAAATCACAGATGAATACAAAAATCTGAGCCTGCTGTTTCTGTAAATGCAACAGAGAATGAGAGCCCATGGACCAGCAGACTCCACATCACCACTCATGCTCCCATTTTCACTATGTCAAGAGAACAAACCCTTCATACTCCTTCAAGCCTTCTCCTTAGCCTTCTCCAAATTAAAAAAAAATTAACAGCAGAAATAAAAATTGGTTCAACAAAAAATTAAGTATTTAATGAAGTAAAGCAAAGAGGTTGTCTTAAATGGAGTAAGTCACCTTTTGGCAATGCAAAAAAAAATGCAATTCTCTCCATCTGAGTTAAGAAAATTAGAAAATTAAGATTTTAACTAGAATAGGAGCAGCTTATGAGAAAATTTAAAGTGAAAGAAATGAAAAAGAATTTAAGGTAGAAGCCATGTAGGAGTAAGTATGCTTAGCTAAAGGCAAGCCTATAGAGCTCCTAATTGCAAAGGGAATACAATGGTGCCAAGAGGAAATGAATGGTCCATGAATATATGTATCATTCTGCTTGTGTCCAGTTGTGTTTATAGCAGGAGACATGAAAGATGACTGTGGGAATGAAAGGAACCGAGTGTGCACCTGCAAGCAAGGGATCTGACCCACGTCCAAGAGAACCAGGAGAACCACCAACAGCACACAGCCAAGAAGTTCAAGCCCAAGGAAAAAGATTTCATTAAAAAGACCCCAGACCCATTTCAAAAGAGGAACTGAGCATGTCCAGAGGGGCGTGGAGCTCATTACCATCTGAGATGAGAGCAGGCAGAGTCAGGCAATGAATGTGTATAGGTGTATGGGGTAATCCTATGCATATGTAACACTTTGGGGAATAAACAGGGAATGAGGGGCAGTGGGGGGCACACATCTTTGGGAGAGAACCCTGGTGTGCCACCCAGCTGGAATAATAAAAACATACCCTCCCTAACTTGAAATAGTTGGAGAGTCCTTGGTCTGTGATTTTACTGCTTCACATCCCTTTATCAGTTTTACCAGCATATGAGCCTGAATGCTCAGTGTGAAAAACGAGGTTCACATAATTTTTATAGAATTTAAAAGTTTAATAAAAAAGACAATTAGGAGAAAAAAATAAAGTATACAAATATGGCCAGGTGTCTCTGCATTCAGCCAAGAGAGCACACCTTACTGACAAAGGCTTGTCCCTTAAAAACAGAACCCTACTACATACCCATAAATTCTCATACATATTCATACATTCTTCTTAGGATCTTTGGTGTTCTTCTAGTTTAGTTTTCTCTTGCCCCCTTCCCAATAGATCAGTCTTCTTGGCACCATCGAGATTTACATTCCCTGATACCAGAAATGCAATAAATTCCTCCCCCAGAGTTCTGGTCACTGCTGTCTTCATGTGGATAAGATAGTTTACAAATGCAGGAGTTCTCTAGCTATTTTTTTTTCCTCAGTCTTTGGGTTATACAAACAAAAGCAGTTTTTATTTTAATACTATGCCATAGCCTAACATATATGTATTATACTACTATTTCTAAATTTCATCAATAACAGAAATAAAATTATATTAATACAACAAAATTTCTCATTCTTATACACATAACATTCATTTTAATATTTGTGAAAAGCCAACAATATAAAATGTATCTATAACACTCAGGAAAAGTAACTTGATGTGCTCTGTGTGAGGCACAAGGAGAAGCACTTGCCATTGCAGAACTGTACAGACAGGTCAGCTGGAAGAACTCACACCAAGAGCAAGTGTTCATCAGCACATCATCTCTCAGCAAATAAAAATACAAATAATAAAAAACAGCATATTCAAATTGTCACCATGGCAGTTAGCTTACAGCTGCCAAATAAATTCGGCCATATCAGATTCCCAAACTCAACCAGCCTAGAAGTGAAACAAGTGCCTGGATGGGGCAGGGAAGGGTTGGATTCAGCCCCAAGCAGGGACCTCAGCCAGTGATGTTCAATCCAGAAAGCAGACACAGCCCTGGTCAGGGAGCTGGGCGGTGCTGAAACCTCAAACAATAAATTCTCTAGACGTGGAAGTTTTGAATGGATGATATAAGTGAGCTCTGAACAATAAACCAGGCTGATGATCAAGGGGGGACTCAAGCTGTAGTTCCTGTCTCCAACCCATGATCACCATGTAACATCAAATAATTTTTAAAATTTCATCATGTTCACAATTATCTGTAAATTATTTACTCTTTGCTACAGTTAGTCCTTGCAGAAAGTTCAAAGAAAACACCACAGAGCTACACTAGCAGGTTTTTATCTTGTGATATGCTACAAGGATGCCTATGAAGCCCAACTAAAAGCTTTTAGCATAAATCTTGAGCTTTTGATCCAAACTGGCAAGTTCATATGTTTCAAAACCACATAGTTTTCCTGAAAACACAACAGCACACAACAGGAAGAGGTTTCACTTTTAATCAGTTCTGTCTGGATGATAACTGCCAGCACTCCACCACCACTGCAGCTAATAACATGGCACTCCTTGAGCTTCCTCACTGCAGATTTCCCCAAAGCCAGCGCAGCTTCCTCCAGCAGCACAATGCTGGAATCACATCCCACTGCTCACAGGCAGGGGTGGGGAGCCACATGGAACACGAGATGCATGAGCTGTCCCTCCTCTGGTCAATCATATTAATCAAAAATACCAGCAACAGAAGGATCCAGATGGGAACTCTAAAAATTCCAGAATGTGTTACCTGTTTACAGGGTGGTTCTGCAATCTCCTACTCACAGAAGATGGATACATAATTCTATGCCAAAAAAAAGGTTAAAACCCCAAGTATTTAAAGGAAAAACCTTATTTTCCCTGAAAATAGAAGGATACACATACAGAATAGTGGATTTGTACTTGCCAGTCCTCCTCTTTCTTCTGCACTATTCCCAGTCATTCTGCTTTGGGAAGAACCAATTTGATCATTCTGTGTGCCCTGACATTAAGACATTAAGGCTGTCAAATACCTTTGTTTTCTAAAAGAGCATCATCACCTCTCCATATTAATTAACCTCATCCTCAACTGTAATCCCAAACCAGCAAATGAAGCTAAGAAATACAGAAATAACTGAGTCACATGGCACAGGAAGAAACAGGTAGAATGAATGTAAATCACTGACAACTTATTTTAGTTCTAAACCCTAGTTTCCTCCTGAACAGCATCTCCCCCTAATTCTGCTTTGATCAATTCCTTGTTCAAAAGCCTCTTTCTATTCCTCAAGTGTTTTTTAGTTAATCCTACCTGGTGCAGAGGGACCACACTCACCTTCTGCAGCCCTGACTTCCCGAGGTAATGATGATCCACCAAACGGAGACAGTTTGGATTTCAAAGCACTCCAGTCTCAAAGTGCTGGCCTAAATCTGCCAAATTCAGTCCCAGATGGAATAAACCAAGCTGAACCAAACTGGAAGTTGAACTGCAAATGTATGCCCCTGCTCCCAAGGAGTTTTAGTCCCCTGCTCCAGGGAACAGGTCACAGTTCAGTCCTATTCTCTTGAAATTCCTTGGTTTTATTTCAGACACTAATATTTATAGATCTACAACATATGCTTGCAGTTTACTGTTTACTTAAAATACCCAAATTTCAGTTCTTCAAAGTCTCAGTTCTTCAACTTCCTCCTCCCATTCTTTTTTTGTGTTTCTAACTCCCAAGGAGTCCAAACACACACTTCTGAACCTCTAACCCTTTACAATTCAAACCATGCACAGTGTGCCCAGCCACAAAATTAGTCTGTGATTTGCAAAGGAGGCTCAGCTTAAAAATAGAAAGAAAAAAAAAAAAAAAAAAGCCACATGTGCAATGATTACTCCATTTAAAGAGGAGGTGGGCAGAAATGAAAGTTACCTCAAGATCACAGAATCTTTTATATCGATTAGAGTTTAAAAGGATAACAAGAATAAAGAAGCCTGTGAAGAGTTATTAGTACAGGGTAATCACTACTAATGAGTTATCGTTAGCAAATACATTTTAATGGCGTGAGAGATCTCAGGCATGTAACTCCAAGCACAGAAGGAAGGAGGATTTATGGAATATGGTTTTTCACAGGGATGGGGAAGTTTATCCACCTCAGTACTGGATTCCTCTCTACTGAATAATTACCTCAATTCCTTTTTTTTTTTTTTTTGTCTTTAATCTTACATTTCTGGAATTGTTTTAGGACAGCTATTCTCACAAAAGCACAATAAACAGAAGCATTTGCCTGTACAAGTTCCATCATTAATTCACTTTTACGTATCATTACAGTTTCAGCACACTAACCAATTGCTGCTAACTTTGTGTAAAGCAGATCAATGTTGCCTGAAGATAAAAATAACTGAATCAACTCCAAAATCTGCACTGAGCTGCAATGCAAGGCAAGCAGCTTTTATGCAGTGTCCATTAGACTGTGTCACGCCCTGGGAAGCTTGGATGTCAAAACACACTTGGTTAATTAAAGCCAAGGTCAAATTAACAGTGTTGCTAGTTTATTTTATAACTAGGTATTACATCAAATTTCTTAATGTCAGCAAACAGGGTATACAAATTTGAGCTGCAAAATTAGTTCTAAACTTCAGTTAATTTAATAAGAAACATGGAGAGGTTAAATTTAAAAGAAGAAGAAAGTAATAGTGGCTGCTACACTTTTTCCTGAACCTTTTATACTTTGTCTGAGGTTCCTCAGCTTCCTTGGCATATTACTCCTTTCCTTTGAGTCAAGAATTGCAAATCATTAACAGGAAAAAAACCAATTTCTAGAAAACAGTGCCATGTGCACAGACCAGAGGTAAAATATTTACTTTGCCAGTCTTCTTGCAATAATTACAAGTAGGAGGAAAGGACTGAATGCTCCAAAAAGTAAAATGCAATGTAATTACCAGCTTATTTTCCTTTCCAGGAATGCTTTGGATTCTGGTGTAAACTTGGCTTTATTATTGTGACAATAAGAACCTGCAACACAACTGAAGCTGTGCACAGCTCCTGCATGGTCTGGCTGCTGTGGGCATCCTGCCAGCTTGGTGTGGGAGACTGTCACACTTGAATAGAAGTGTTGAATTTACCAGAGAACCAATGGCCTTTAGAATTTGGGGGAAAGATCTCTCCCTGAACAGATTTTACTTAATAAATGGTATCTACTACATTCCACAGGTACAACAGTGTAGATCTCAGGTCTGCTCTGGGTGTGCCCCAAAGCACAACAGCTCTCACAGACTCATAGCTGTGAAGCTTCCAGATCAGATTTGGTGCAATTTTGAAAGCTTGGTCCGAGCAGAATTTGCAGAGCACATTCAATACTTCCCTTACATTACTTACATTGGTCACCTCCAGTCAAAGTCTCAGGAGTGGCTGCAATTACAGAGACTTGAGTAAAACAAGCCTGAAGTTTTTTGGGACCTCTGAATATAGAAGGGACCTTCAAAACTACTGGCATTCAAATTACTAAGGGAAGGAAAAGCATGATGGCCTCTGCTGCTTTTTTTAAGTGAGGCTCGCTTCATTAGCATTAATGAGGGGAAGTTGGCCCAGGTATCCACAGAAAGATAAAATCAGTATATTTTGCTCAGAAAGGATGCCCTTTAGTGACCTGTGTTGGACAGATCTTCAGATCTTTAACTTAAAACCTGTAATTATAAAACTACTGGTCCGTCAAGGTCTAAAAACCTGACAATTCCTTACACTTGTCTAAAGTAAATGCTCACAATACATGAACAACTCACAGTACAGAACAAGGGTAGGTTATACCTTGACATCTCCTTAATTTTGGTTTCAGTTTGGCTTTTTTAAAAACTCCTTCCTTCCAAATCAAAAAAACCCCAAAAAACCCCAAGGGAAAAAACCCAAAAAAACTTAACCTCCATAAACCCAACACCAAAACAAAGCCCCCAAACACATCCACCTGCCAACTCTTCTGTGTCTGTATTCTCTCTCACATCCCAAAGATCATGGCTTGGTTTTGAGCTGCTGCTCCTATTTTCATACACTTTACAGAAGGAAGCATTTTTGTCACCATTCAGCAGAATTTAACTTTCCTAAAGCCACAGTCCACAGCAGAAATGTCACATGAATGTTCTATTTTTTTTCAATTTGAAATTCATCATTCCCAAACTCATATTGAAGCCCTCATTCAATTAAAGCCTCTTCACTGACTTCAATCAGACCAGTACTGATCCTGTTTCTTCCCACATAATTCTACCATAATCTGCTTCCTTCGCACAGCAGCCATCATATTTCTCCTTTAAATCCCTAATCCCACAGAAAACTTTAAGTATTTACACCATGCAGACCAAGCAGGTATCCCAGTGTTGAAAAAAGAATGGAAGAAAAGCACAATATTGCCTGTTCTTCTGTGCAGGTGTAGAAAAGCTAAGTGCCTTTTTGACACAGCATGTTTGGGGACTCAGAGAAGGCAGTCTGGTCCCCAGTGCCCTGTGTGACATCCCACAGCACAGTGTGCAGCCACCTCTGCTGCACAAAGGTCCTTCCTTACAGCACATTCCCCAGTGTTTCAGGTGGCAACACCTCCCCTGAGAAACTCCTCAGCAGCACTAAGAGCATCTAGCTACAGATTTTTTTTCCCCTCGGTATTTGTATTAAGGATACCCCTTTACTGCCCTCCTCACTGCTGAACATGGAACAAAAATTGAGTTCTTTATTTGTGCTTACACAGAAATGGTTTGTTGGCAATTAGATTAATGTTATTACACATGTTCTGCTTTTCAGAGTTCTTTTCCTGTTCTGCTCTTCAGAGTTCTTTTCCCTCTAGTCCTCAAAATTTATCCCTTCCTTTATTCAGTTTTCCGTAGTGTTTCACTTCTTTCTGCTGCAGATCTGGAACTGAATGTAGCATTGCCTGTGTAGAATCAGACCTGTCTATAATCTCATCTCTAAACTCAAGGTCTGCTGCACCTACTGGTTTCTTGCAGATTTCTTTTAGAAACCCCCAACTTTCCATTCCTTCTGTCTTACCTGGTCACACATGTACCCTTCAGCCCATGTTCTTCCCCCCCAGACTTTCCACAGATCTATTTGGTACCATGTTTCTCCAAGAGGAAAGTACTTTTGATCTCTACTCCTATAACACAGACACAGCTTCTGGTTTACAGTCACTGAAACGTTTATGCCATGAATAAACAATTCTTCTTCCATTAAAAAATAAATGTAAATAAATAATTTTAATTAAATTATTAAATAAGAAATATTTATATAATAATTATAAAAACATAACATGACAATAATAATTAAACAATAAAATTAATGAAGTTCTAGAGTGAGGAATGACCTCATTCAGCACCTCAGAAGACACCCATGAAACCCCACCAGAGTGCCTTTGTCTGTGAGCTGACCAGAACTGAAGCTGCCAAGTATTGGAGGAGAGCAAGAGCACACCCACAGCCTCGAGACACTCAGAGACCAAAGGCAGCAAAAAGACTGGTTTTGAGACTAGGAGCAGAGAATCAGAGGAAAATACTGTCGGGTTCACCAAAAATGCACAGAGATTTTCCACATACTTCCAAACGTGGAAAAGAACAATGCAATAGAAAAGGGGGTAGGTTTTTTTCAAAGTTACTTTTACTTCTGCAGTGCAGCAGTAATTAAGTTTTCCTTAATCCCGTGAACAAAGAAAGTTTTAAGCAGACTTTACTTTAGCTTTAAAAAACTTTTTTTTTTTTAGAGCAGGGGGCTCTGAGGGAAGCAGGGACCCCAACCCTGCTCTCCCAGCCCTGCTCTCCCAGCCCTGCTCTCCCTGCCCTGCTCTCCCAGCCCTGCCCTGCTCTCCCAGCCCTGCTCTCCCAGCCCTGCTCCTGCTCTCCCAGCCCTGCCCTGCTCTCCCAGCCCTGCTCTCCCTGCCCTGCTCCTGCTCTCCCAGCCCTGCTCCTGCTCTCCCAGCCCTACTCCTGCTCTCCCAGCCCTACTCCTGCTCTCCCAGCCCTGCTCTCCCAGCCCTGCTCTCCCAGCCCAGCCCTGCTCTCCCAGCCCTGCTCTCCCAGCCCTGCTCTCCCAGCCCTGCTCTGCTCTCCCAGCCCTGCTCTGCTCTCCCAGCCCTGCTCTCCCAGCCCTGCTCTGCTCTCCCAGCCCTGCTCTCCCAGCCCTGCTCTCCCTGCCCTGCTCTCCCTGCCCTGCTCCTGCTCTCCCAGCCCTGCTCTCCCAGCCCTGCCCTGCTCTCCCTGCCCTGCTCTGCTCTCCCAGCCCTGCTCTGCTCTCCCAGCCCTGCCCTGCTCCTGCTCTCCCAGCCCTGCTCTCCCAGCCCTGCTCTCCCAGCCCTGCTCTGCTCTCCCAGCCCTGCTCTCCCAGCCCTGCCCTGCTCTCCCAGCCCTGCTCTCCCAGCCCTGCTCTGCTCTCCCAGCCCTGCTCTCCCAGCCCTGCCCTGCTCTCCCAGCCCTGCTCTGCTCTCCCAGCCCTGCCCTGCTCTCCCAGCCCTGCTCTGCTCTCCCAGCCCTGCTCCTGCTCTCCCAGTCCTGCTCTCCCAGCCCTGCTCTCCCAGCCCTGCTCTCCCAGCCCAGCCCTGCTCTCCCAGCCCTGCTCTCCCAGCCCTGCTCTCCCAGCCCTGCTCTCCCAGCCTTGCTCTCCCAGCCCTGCTCTCCCAGCCCTGCTCTCCCAGCCCTGCTCTCCCAGCCCTGCTCCTGCTCTCCCAGCCCTGCTCTGCTCTCCCAGCTCTGCTCTCCCAGCCCTGCTCTCCCAGCCCTGCTCTCCCAGCCCTGCTCTCCCAGCCCTGCCCTGCTCTCCCAGCCCTGCTCTCCCAGCCCTGCTCTGCTCTCCCAGCTCTGCTCTCCCAGCCCTGCTCTCCCAGCCCTGCTCTCCCAGCCCTGCTCTCCCAGCCCTGCCCTGCTCTCCCAGCCCTGCTCTCCCAGCCCTGCTCTGCTCTCCCAGCCCTGCTCTGCTCTCCCAGCCCTGCTCTGCTCTCCCAGCCCTGCTCCTGCTCTCCCAGCCCTGCTCCTGCTCTCCCAGCCCTGCTCTCCCAGCCCTGCTCTGTGCTCTCTGCTGAAGGACAAGCACCTGCAGAAGCAGTGAGGAGCACTCACTCTGCTCCCAGCATTTGTGTAAATCACTTCTGCTATGTTCTGTAAAGGTTCTGTGGAGGTCTCATTCGACCTGTCAGGATGTAACTCTGAAATTACAGAACACCTTAACCAAGCTGTGCTTCAGAACAACCTATCTGACCCATTTCTATTTTTAATGCCTCCACTTTAGAGGCTGTAAAGATGCAGCACCTTCTCAGTGTAAGTGAACAGTCTCACCCATTTGGTGCATAAAACTAATAAAACAATTAATACTTTACAGATTCAGCAAAGCAATTCCAAATTTAGGATTTTAATTTAAAAAAATGAAGTGCTCTGCTACACAACAGAGAAGAAGGACACATAACCAAGTTCAGTACTTAACATCAAACTAGAGATTCAAATCTTTGCTTTTCCTTTCTCTGGTGTGATCTTGTGTATCTCCAGTTATGTAACTGGATTTATTGACCTGAATTACTGGAGTGTAAAATATGGAGTTGTCTGTGATGGTAAAATTCTTTTAAAAGGCGTTATCATTTAGTTGGCAATAAAATGTGTTTGTACTGTGAAAATTTTAGTAATATTCCAAAAAATAAACATCTGCTTTCTCAGCTAAGAGTCACCCGATGACAAGGCATCATCTGGAAGATACATTGATAATGGTAGAATAGTTATTTATGGAAAGTAAGAACACAAGCTTCAATGAAATAAAAAAAAAAATCAATTGGAAGCTTTGTTATTATTATATTGTACTTAATTATATAATTATAATTAATTATATATTGTACTTAAATAAAACAATCATGTTTTCCCTCTATGTGTCTCCCTCAGGATAGGCAAGGAACCCTGTCCTGAACTTCCTCAAGCATCCCTTTCTCAAAATTTCAAACTGTACTTAAGTAACAAGGAAAACATAGAAGATGACTGAATTTTCAGAGAAATGCTGCTCGTTTTCAGACTCACAGCTCAGGCAGGTAGCCTTAAATCAACACTTCTATCAATTAACTGCATCCAGTCCCAAACAGGGACTCTGCCAGTCCATCAGACCTGTTCATACCTGCATAGGAGGACAACATTTATTAGCTGGAAATAACTGGATATGCACCCACTGTCTGAGCATCCCGTTGCTGAAGTTTCTGGAAAGGGAAGTCCCCTTTGGGTAGGAAAATGAACATTCAGATTTCACCCAAAACCTGCTCTCCTTTTAAGAGACTTTCTCAGGTAACCAACTCAGGTGTCAGCAGCTTCCTCGAGCTACTTTCCTTCAGTACAAGATGGAATGAAACCCAACATGGTTCTGATGTTAAATATTAGCATTTTGGAATGGGCAGACTTTGAGATTTGTGAGGCAGCCACATCCATACTGCAGCCACTTGTCCTTCGCTGCTGGTGCCAATTTGAAACACCCCAAGTGACGAAGGCAGGGAGCTGGGAAGGATCCCAGTTTCCAGTAACATCCTGAGAAAAGCACAGGGGTGTGAAGGGGTAAAGGGATATCCTGTAAAGGGATAAGGTGTAATAACCTCCAGGATTGTTCAGATCAAAGCCACACTACTGGTTTATTGCAGCTCTCCCAGAATCTCAGGGAGATTAAGAGGTGGTCAGAAAGAGATCACAGAGTTCTTTTCTTTGATAAAGATGTCACAGTTCAGATCAGTAGAAAAATAAGTCAATTTTGCTCAATATCAATTTAGTCTCTGTTTGGCCATCTCTTTAGTCTCTTAGAACCCAGATAAGTTGCTTAGTTCATCTTTGCAAGGGGGCAATATTCTTTGATAATGTACTAATATACTAATTATGAAGATTCCAGCACAATAAAGAATCTGAAAGGTTATGCAGTCCCAAAAAGTAATTTTCACACAGCATGTAGATAATCATTACATTTATTCTATGTTCAGCCAAAAAAGCCCCCCAAGAATTAGTTAGGAACTATACAAATGATTTCCATTTTCATGGAATAATTAATGCATATGAGACTTTCCAACATTTATCATCACTTCAATGAACAGGTAACAAATGCACTGTCTGAAAGGAGGAAAGTTCTTATAAATCATCTGTGAAGTCAGAGCTGGGCTGAGATGTTGGTGAAGTAGATTTATTTAAGAATAAAGTGTGATGTCTTCAACTTTTGTCCTATTAAAAACATGTCCAGTATCAATTTGGGTAAAAATAATTACTTGCTTTCAGTAATCCTGTCTTTCCAATAATTGGAGAGGGTTTTCTCTTGCTCATTGGGTTTTGTTCATTTTTTTAGTGGCCCATTATAACAACAATTCTCAGGAACAGAAAAGGAACAGAGAAACTGGAAGGATGTAACAGAGGAAGTGAAAGGTCTAGAATCGTGTTTTTTAATTTCATTTTTTTCCCAAAGCACACCCCACCTGGCCAGGCTTTTGGGGTGACCCTGTAAAGTCTCTTTCCAGAACAGAGCAAGAATTTCCCCCAAGGCAGAAGAGGAAGCTGTGGGAAGCTCTGGCTGTTGTGCTTCACACACATCCCTAAGCTCCAGGCCTGGAGTGTGAGCAGACCAAGGGAGAGAAAAGAAAAACCATTCAGCCTAAAGCTCAGGGGGGGAACTCCAGCTCCAAGAAAGGCTCAGGAGGATCTTCTCTTCCAGGATTAACTGTGTGAGAAATCAACTGTGGATGGAAAAGGAACCTTTATAGGCAAAGTCACCCCATCTGAGATAAAACATCACAAAGCAAATGGGGGCCCTTGTCAAAGGCACAAACTCTATCAGCTATTTTTAACTCCTAGGATTTTACATGCAAATTACTACCAAGAACCTGCACTGGTTCATTCAATGAAGCTCCACTTATTCCCTTCAGTTAAGAATACATGTTAGACATTAAATAGCAGACAAATTAATCAGTTATAAGCCTTTTCCTGCTGCTAATCCATACAACATCAATTATCAAGAATAAAATTTGGCCCTGTATTTCTGTGGCAAAGTGAGGACTGCTGAAGCCAGGAAACTTGTTTGGTTATATGAACTTTGATTGCCCAGGTCATGCAAATGGTCCCTAAAATGCTGCCTACAACCAGCTCCATGCAGAACAAAACCAAAACACAAACTAATTATTATTTCAGCAAAGTAGAAATAGTATTTTATTAACTTAATTCTTCTGGATTTTTTTTTTTTTTTAAATAATAAATTTAGTTTTAATTCCGTACTGGGAATTGTTTCTTCTTCTCTCAGTACCCACTGCTGAAAAGGACAGACACTCAAGGTAACTGAGCCCTGAGTGACAGATGAATATTTGGGCAGTGACAGATGAATATTTGGGAATATTCATAATGATGAATATTCCACCCAGGAGGATGTCCCAGCACTGCACTCCTGCTTGTCCTACCCATCCCCTCTGCCATGGCCCCAGCAGAGAAAACTCCCCCATCACCAACCAAGGCAGCCCCTGCTCAGCAGGGCCAGGTGAACTGAGACAGGACAAGGGGGCATCCAGAACACAATGGCCAAAGTCTCTCACCCTGCACTGTCCCCTCCTCCATTGGCCCTGTCAGGCCAAGATCACTTTTTAATTCCTTATTTTATGGCTTTGATATCATCTAAACAATGTCGTCAAGTGATGTATGATTCCTGATCTTCTACTGATTCTTAAAACAAGTACTAGGAAAATAACAGGGGTCCTTTTGGGCACACATTTTACTTGCTAAATGTAGTTTCAGGCAGGAAATACAGTAACCTATTCAACAGCTTTCATCTTCTATGGAACAAGGTGTCAATGAGAAGCAGTTTAGCAACTTTGATAGCAGAGAACACGAAAAGTTATTCATGTTATGTAAATGGCAACAGGAGATGGGCAGATCTTCCAGCCTGGGAGCTGGGACAGAAAGATTCTATTTGGGAAATCCTTATCTGGTTTGCAAGTCCAGAAAACCAGAAATGAGACATTAACAGTATAAATTGTTTGCTGGGATTTTTTTAGGTTTTTTTTTTCCTGCTGTTGTTAAAACAGAAGAGGATGATTAAAGGGGAGAAATGCAATGTTTTGTAACACTGAAGATGATTTATAGGATGGTTAATCATAAAATACACATTTTGCTTTCAAATCCCACAGACTGGGTGCCTGTGCTAAACTACAAACCAGCATTACCAATTTGAAAGCTTCCCATTTAGACTAGTGGCATCTTCCACAGATTTAATGACTAAGGAAAGAGCATTAATGTCTCACAAGGCAGGTAGGTTTGAAAATACTGGGTTTAAAAGCAGATTTAAATCTAAGCATACTAAATGCTTCAATTCATGAAGCCTTTATTTCCAAACATGATTTCTGAAAATCCTCGTGTCCAACATAACATAGCCCAGCTGTTTGTTAGTCAACAGCAAAATGTACTTGCAAACACAGCCCCTCCTAGTATTTACCATTGGTAACATGAAGCTCAAATCCAGCTGCTCAATAGAAACTGATCCACCAGGCAGTGGGAAGGTGTTTTCTGAGGGAATTCTTCAACCTTTTGCAAGAAATGAGTATTTAACTCCATGACCTTTTGCAATATTTTCTTAGCCAACTGCCAGAGTTACTATTTTCTTTTGTCTTTTTCTAATATACCCTTTTATCTTACAGTTTCTGATCTATCGAAATGATAAACTGTGTAAGAAGAAAAAGAGAATTAACTACTTCCTCTAAATTTCATTGTCCTTTTTTTCATGTTAAAAACTCACCATTTTCACAATTACTATCCTGGAACAATCACAGATACAACTGAAATATCCTTTTTTAGAAGAGCACCAAAAGTTCTGCATTCCAATAAAATAAAAGTTCAGCTTGAACTGTTCAATATTCAAATTTGAAATCTGCACTTGTTTTAAGCATTTCAGTTTCAGAGTTTCAAATTGAAAGGAGAAAGGAACCTAAAATCCTTGACTGCCCAGCTCTGTCAGCCAGGGAGGAAATCCATTTTTGTATGAATAAACCCTGACAGGATGCTGGCTTGGCATGTCCACTGAAAAGCATTACAGTAGAAAGAGTCTACTTAATTCTATTAATTGTTTCTAATATCCCCTCATTTCAATTTCTAATTCAACTTCAAATTGTCATAATTGGATCCCATTACTGCTTCTGGGGGTTTTGGTAGATTAGAGGGCTGTTATCATGAATGTCTCTCTCCCTCCTACAATGGCAATTACATAATCAAGTGACCCCTTATTTTTCTAGGCCATAGAATGCAAGAACAGATTGAGGTGAGTCTCACAAAGAACTTTTCCTCCCTGTCCCTGCTGACTGAAAGGATGATATCCCATGAAACTGTTCATTTGGACAGCTCAGCTGAGCCACCTCTTCCCTCAGCTACCTGGGATACACCACTGCTCCTCGGCCCTGCCTTACCTCCACTCAGATAAACTGGTAAGAAAAGGAAAGAAATCGCAGAACCGAGCGATTTTCTATCTCAAAAATGTCCTTTTTGCCAGAGGATGCAGCTGCCAGCCCAGTATGAGGCAGGAGATGCTGCAGAGCAGCCCTGGAGCACTCCCTGTCCCTGGGTGTCACCTCCAGAGCACAGAGGCTCAGCAGAAAGCTGTCCCAAAGCAAGCTCTGCACAGAGCACACCTCTGGAGAGCTGTCTGTAACCCAGCACAACAGCAGCTGCAACACCTGCAGCAACCCTTGCCCTGCTAAGTGAGCTGCTCTTCACCTCCCAGGAATAATCCTGGTGGATCCTCCTGCCCTCAGTGACCGCACACTGCGCTGCCAAAGGCTGCACCAGTGACCTGAGCAAGGCTTTTCCTTCCAAGTGCCTCCAGGGAAAGACACTCCATGCACCAAGAACACATCTGCTTACCAGAGGTGCCCGAGACAGAGGCACTTGAGGCTGCAGCTCACACACATCAATTTCTCAGAGGTTCCTGCAGCTCTGCACCTTTCCCATGCTCAGTTCCACAGTCCCCCAGCTGCCCCCCAGCAGTGTTGTTCAAACAGCACAACCAAGCAGGAAACACCTCAGGAGTATCATGTGTTACTTTCTTCTTGGGTCATATCAAGACTCAGTTAACCAACTTCCCTTCCCTTCCCTTCCCTTCCCTTCCCTTCCCTTCCCTTCCCTTCCCTTCCCTTCCCTTCCCTTCCCTTCCCTTCCCTTCCCTTCCCTTCCCTTCCCTTCCCTTCCCTTCCCTTCCCTTCCCTTCCCTTCCCTTCCCTTCCCTTCCCTTCCCTTCCCCCTTCCCTTCCTCCCTCCCTTCCTTCCTTTTCCTTCCTTCCTTCCTTCCTTCCTTCCTTCCTTCCTTCCTTCCTTCCTTCCTTCCTTCCTTCCTTCCTTCCTTCCTTCCTTCCTTCCTTCCTTCCTTCCTTCCTTCCTTCCTTCCTTCCTTCCTTCCTTCCTTCCTTCCTTCCTTCCTTCCTTCCGCCACTTCCTTCCGCCACTTCCTTCCGCCACTTCCTTCCGCCACTTCCTTCCGCCACTTCCTTCCGCCACTTCCCTCCTTCCGCCACTTCCTTCCTTCCGCCACTTCCTTCCTTCCGCCACTTCCTTCCTTCCGCCACTTCCTTCCTTCCGCCACTTCCTTCCTTCCGCCACTTCCTTCCTTCCGCCACTTCCTTCCTTCCGCCACTTCCTTCCTTCCTTCCTTCCTTCCTTCCTTCCTTCCTTCCTTCCTTCCTTCCTTCCTTCCTTCCTTCCTTCCTTCCTTCCTTCCTTCCTTCCTTCCTTCCTTCCTTCCTTCCTTCCTTCCTTCCTCCTTCCTTCCTTCCTTCCTTCCTTCCTTCCTTCCTTCCTTCCTTCCTTCCTTCCTTCCTTCCTTCCGCCACTTCCTTCCTTCCGCCACTTCCTTCCTTCCGCCACTTCCTTCCTTCCGCCACTTCCTTCCTTCCGCCACTTCCTTCCTTCCGCCACTTCCTTCCGCCACTTCCTTCCGCCACTTCCTTCCGCCACTTCCTTCCGCCACTTCCTTCCTTCCTTCCTTCCTTCCTTCCTTCCTTCCTTCCTTCCTTCCTTCCTTCCTTCCTTCCTTCCTTCCTTCCTTCCTTCCTTCCTTCCTTCCTTCCTTCCTTCCTTCCTTCCTTCCTTCCTTCCTTCCTTCCTTCCTTCCTTCCTTCCTTCCTTCCTTCCTTCCTTCCTTCCTTCCTTCCTTCCTTCCTTCCCTTCCCTTCCCTTCCCTTCCCTTCCTTCCTTCCCTTCCTTCCTTCCCTTCCTCCCTTCCCTCCTTTCCTTCCCTCTTTCCCTTTCCTCTTTCTTCCTTTTCATGACTTGAATTCATGACTTCTGTAGCCCACAGAGTGCACTAGGACAGGTGTAGATGTGCTAGGCCACATCCAAATCAAGTTTAAGTTGACACAATAAACTAATTTTTATATATATATATATATAATATTTAATATATTATATATATAATTATATATATATTATATATAAAATTATATATTAGACATGAAACGGAAAGTACATGGAATGAGATGAACCTTTTAGCATGTATCTTGAAAAAAAAAAACAAACCAACAATTAGTTACCCTCACGGAGCAGTTGCTGGCAAAACCAAGCTCTTGGTAAGGAACTGATTCCTCTCTTCTATAGATCAACAAGCATTATTGACAAAAGTATTTAAATATGACTTTTTTTTTTAATTGGCAGGTATTTTCTGTAGAGCAATTAACACAAAGCTTGATTGCGAGGAAGGCTTAATTTGCAGAGAGAAATACATATTTCATGAAAGCTGATAAGGTGTTTCTAATTGTGGAAATTGCCCTGCCTCCAAAAAATGCTGCAATCTCTCCTTTTGGGGAGGCGAGAGGTTTTTCTATACCCTAAATATCCACTCCTGCTGAACTAATCAGTTGGTGATGCATGAAATTAGACTTCACCTGTCAGGGTGACCTTGTAAAGGTCTTTTGGAACCTATTATTTAACAAACACTCCAGGATAATTCATCAGGGAGGTCACAGAACTGGACACAGAGCTAACTCACACCTAAGGAACAAACACATCTGGCTTTTTTGTAGCTCCATATTATTGTAGGAGCAAATCACATTTTGAGGAACCTTTCACTGAACCTTTACTTTCATATGGCTTTAAAGAGACAGACAGCTAATTAAATATAAAAGCTCTTCAAAAAGTTCTTTTTTATTCAAATTTGCTATATCTTTATTACCAAGCAATATTTGATACCTACACTGATCAGGTGAGCAGCTGCTACAATGAAATCCACGTGGGTAGAAACAAGTGACATTTACAGCATCTTGTATTGCTGAGCTTCCACATGGCTCCTGCTTCTGGAACAGGAGAAAAAGTTGGGGAACAGCCCCAGTGATCACAGCTACAGAGCCCAGAGAGGAAAAGAACTGAGCTCGGATTCAGGCCTGCACCTGGTGGTCAGAAAATCCTACCTGAGACAGAAAAACAACTCCTACAGTACTTCCCATTGAAATGAGAAGTCCCCAGGCACTCAGAGCAGGAAAGATGACTGTGCTTTTATTTCTAGGAAATAAAAAGAAAGTGGCTGCCAAAAATTTAATTGCAAACAACAAACCAGAATAGCTCAAACATCTGATATGACAGATAAATGATTAGCTATTGAACAGGTGTTTTTAATCTGGATCATAGCAGTTTCTTGCTGGTAGGCACAGGACACATGATTTTGACAAAACATACACATCATTACTTTTTCAGTGGGTTTTCTCCCTTCTCCATGCTCCTGTATAATCTGATACTGTATAATGGATTCTGTTTACTTTAAAGGGTTGTGTGTCTCCTCTGACTGCAGAGGACATTTAAATGCCAAGGGAACAATCCAGCACAGAAAAAATGCATGTGTGTGTGTGTATGATCTCCACATGTCCTTAATAAAAAATTAAGAATGTTACAAAAGAAACACAACCATCTCAGATCACCCACTTTCCTCACAGAGCTTCTTACTTATCGAGTAAAATGCACAATAAATTGATTTATAAGCTAATCAAAGGGTAGCAGGAGAAGAGAAAAATAAGCCCTGACCATTTTTCCCCTCTTTTCCCCAGGTAGTCCCCATTTCTCTGCCATGACCCACCCATCCCAGGCACGTGCTGCAGACTGCCTGAGCAGGAGGATGAATTCTGTGTCCGTGGCTGAACACACAGCTCCATCACCCAAGAGAACTCGTTATCATCCTGTGTGCAAGCTGATCCTGATCAGATGGGGCACATCTCCAGCAGCTGACCCTCCCATTCCTGCCGCAGCCTTTGTGATCCCCGCTGAGCTCTGGCACCTGGGAACTGGTACCACACTCTGTGCTGCAGTTCCAGCAGGCTCTGAAGGGAACCACTGCCAGGGAGACTGGTGGGACAGCCCAGTGCCTGGCCAGGTGAGGAGCAGGGGCAGGAGTAACTCAGCTTTGTGTGTTATCCCAGCTCCTGGGGACTGTCAGGATCAGAGCTGAGCTGCAGATCCTCTGAGCTGCTCTGCAGGCGCCTCTGTTCCCCAGGAGCGTGGCTCAGAGGGAAGATTGCAGCTGAGCCCGGCAGTGCCAGCAGGGCTCTCGTGATGAAAGGATGAAAATCACAGCTAAGTGCCCATGGCCATTCCCAGGGGCCAGAGCACACTGCACTAACTCACCCTCCTCATGCACTGACCTGCTTTACCTTCCAGCAAAGCTCCATTTATAGAAAGCCAACAGTGAAGAAACTGGAGCGAGTTTTGTGCTGGCTGGGTTCACTTCAGCACAGACACAATTCTGACAGAAATTACAGGATCCCTTTGTGACAGAAGAGATTTGAAAACATTGATAGACATTTTCATCAACAGAACTTACTGCTTTTACCCAGCTCCAGATGTGCTAAAACATCCTGACAGCTGAAATGTAGACTTGAGGAAAACACAATTCCAAAATGAAAAATACTTAGATCAATTTTTGTAATCTTTAAAAAAAAAAAAAAAAAATCCTATGTTGAGGAAAGTTAACTGCCTTTATTTCACTCCAGGCTAATAATACACAGTCTGTCAATGATCAAAGGAAAAAAACCCTGAAGAAATTTCAGAAGCTAGCAGTAACAGAAGCTCTATAGCTGCTACAAATCCTCATTTTTATTGACTCTTGCAGCAATATCTTTGAAGTACAGGCCCAGAAAGGTGCACAGAATGCTGAGTTTCCTTATATTGTGCAGCCTGAATTGGGAATTTTCTAAACTTACTGTGTGTACCCACAGGGGCTACGAAAGCCCACGCCAATCCTCTGTTCCCAGATGTCCTGCATGCAAACACCAATGGTGGCAGAACCAACTCTAAATTATAACAGCAGAAAAGTTTTCATTTCAGTGTTTCCTTTACAAACTAATTGTGTAGTAGACTTTTCATTTCTGGGAAAAGGAATGACGCTACATCATCTCCACCTTAAAAGGCATTCCTGTGCAACTTATTCTCCAAGGTTAAAAAAGACCCAAAGTAAACTCCTAAATCGATCCAAAACAAAAACAAACAAAAAACTCAAACAAAACAAACAAACAAACAAAAAAAAGAGCAAAAAACAAAAAAAAAAAACCAACAAATAAAAAAACCCCAAACAAAACAAATCAACAGCAACAAAAAGCCACCACGAGAAAAAGAAAAAAGCTCCTAGGAAAAAGTAATCAACCATGTAGTACCCCCTCACAAAGAATAATTCATTACATTTCAATAAATTATGGCCTTGAGACCACTGGAGTAGTCATGAAATGACCAGGCTGTATTTATTCTCTCCTTTTATGAAATGAAGGAAATGCTGCAGCACAGAAAGGCTTTTCTCTTCAAAGCTTTTTTTTACGTTATGAACAAATAAATGCTGGGTTTGTATTTGGAATTTGATGAAGATTATCAGTGTAATTTCACAGGTTCCCAGTGCCACGTCCAAGGGAAGTGTTTAACAGGGAGCTGAGCTGACATTTGGCATGCAAAGCCCTCGAACTAGCGAGTGCATTAATTCCACTGCAAACATCCTAAGCCCACAAAGGCTTATGCTATTGTTCCTGAATTATCCACAAGCTTTGAATTAGCACATGGGAAGCCTCCCAGAGGGTCACCCATCATTGATTCTGCCTAGACAAGTTTCCAGCATGCTGATCAATAAGAGACATAATTAGAAGGTCTTGAATAATTGGAAATTTCAAAGGACTGCTGCAACCTCTACAACACACAACTGATACAGAAGAATATAAAAATATCAGAGTCTGAAGGGACTTTAAAACAATGCTCCAGCTTCAGTTTATAGAGACTTTGTCCTTTCAGAAACATCCTTCTTCATCATTTGTAGCTGGAAATGCTACCCATCATTTTCTGGACAAAATTAGTTCAGGTTATGTATATTTGAGATTTGGAAACTCTCTTCTAACTTATACTGGAATAGCACTGTCAGACTTCTGGGGGAGAAAACAAATAGCAAATATGCTTCAAGGATTTTTTTTTTTTTTTTTTTTTACTGAGCTGGCAAATTTCCAAGTAAAATCAAATCCATATAAATGAGATTACACATTTCATACAAGATTTGCAGTACATCCTGGTCATACTGAAGTATCAGAGTTCTAACAGTAATAATTTTCCCTGTCCCTGCTCTGCCAACAGAAGTTTATCTGAGCTTAGAGACTGGATGACATCTGGGATATGCTGGTGGTGCCAGAGAAAGCACAGCAGCTGAATTCCCCCACCATCATATGCCATTACAGAAGTGTGAGAACACCAACACCACAGTGGGTTTGGTGGGAAAAAAAAATGAGCTGCTGATGAGGTTACATAATTCCACAACAAACTTCAAAGGTTCCACCAGCAGTGTGGAATGACTGACAATTCAGTTTTGTTACATCCCTACACTGTTGCCACAGAAAGAAGAAAAAAAGCAAAGGTCCTGACTGTTCCATTTCTGGACTTTTTACTGCTCATAATCTCAAAGGGAATGGTATCTTCTGTCAGGCCCACTTCTAAAATGCTGCTCTTCAGTACGTTTTTGGTTTTGTTTTTAAAGCCTCAACTCTTCCTCAAGAAGATCAGACAACAGCTCATCATCTGCTTGAATGCAAATCTTCATGTGATGCAGGGATTAATTGCCAAGGATAAGACTGCACTTTCAGATGTTGAAGCAGTCTGACAAGAGCAAGAAAAAGTTTCTAGCAGAGAGCTACGCAGAGGTCAGATCAACCACAGAAGAACCAGCCTCCAGTGCAGGTCTTATGATTTGTCGTGCCTCCAATGAATATTTCATTCTGCCTGGAGGTGCCACCAGGAGCCAGAGTGCTCAGACAACACAAAAATGCTTCTGTCCTAAAAACCTTCCTGTCCACAGGCTTGCAGCTGGAAACGCAGGCCGGCAGAAGAGGCACCTGAGGCAGCCACGCCGGGCAGGGCCAGCCCGACCTCTGTGTGGCTTTGAGTGTGGGAAGGAAAAGCACTTTTCTCCCTGCACTGGGAGCAGGGACACAGGAGGGACCTGGATCTGTTTATTTCTCTGATTTACACCTGAACAGGCCGTGGGAAGGTGTCGCAATCTGCAACCTCAGGATTGTGTCCAGGGAAGCCACAGGTTCTGGGGACCAGCATGGAACACCCATGAGACAGGCCTCTGTTCATGAAACCATTTATTCAGCACGGGAACAACTCAGATCCAGAACAGACAGCCCCAAACAGAGGCTGAGCAGGGGTTTTTGAGGGACAGAACTCTTGAGGGTCTCCACCCTTGAGGGTGGAGTTCAGGGTCAGGGACCACTGGAAACACAGCAAGGGAGAAACCCCCAGGGACTCAAACCCAATCAGAACCCCTGGGGCGCCCTTCACAAGGGGTTTGGGGTGGGGTAACTTCATCCAGGGCTCACACTGCCCATCCCCAACACAGGGGGTCAGAATTCACACACATGGCTTACAGCCATTCCTCTCCTTTCACAATGCTGATCTGAAACTAACTCTGCCTCCCTGAGGCACCTCACAACAGGAAGGCTCTGCCCCAGCGGCTGAAGAACGTGGAGCCGGACACTGTCCGAAGGCTCCGGCTCCTCTGCAAGCCCCCGAAGGCTCGGATCCCTTCTTTGGAACAGTAACACTTCTACACAGGAATGCCAGAAAGGAGATTCAGCTCCCCACACGAATGGGAGCACAGGGGGGAAATGCTGTGCACCACAGGCCAGGGGCTGAGGGCCCTCCATAAATAAATGGAGCTGCTCCTGCAGCAGCCGAGGAGGGCAGAGCCCTGTGACACAAACTGTGTCCTCACCACACATCCATGGCTGGGGACCTTCTTCCCTCGCTCACATCGGAGAACAAACTGCTCCCACAATATCGTACACAGCATCTGTTATATCAGAGACTGTTAGTCAGCTGTGCAGCAGATACATGGCTTTTCTTGGTAAAACACATCAAGAGATTCCAGTTAAACATTACATTCCACCCCATTCTAGCAACAGCACTCCGAGAGAAAAACAGACAAGCACTGCCAACAACCTCAGAAAGAAGAAAAATAATTAATCGCCTAGAAAGTTCCTAAATACCATGCTCAACTGAATTTTTTGCTGAACTAACCTCTCTGGAAATTGCATTTGAAAGAACGGAGAGGATACCTAAAATGAAGAGTGTAAAGAACATATTTTGAAACTCAGCATTACTCCATGTTTAACCATCATAAATTCATCCTAAAAGATGAATCAGTCAATAATGCAAAGCAAGTCAGTTGAGTAACAGGAAGGAAAAGAGAACTGGAAACAAGGCCCAGAAAAATAAGAGAAATATCATATTTTTAATATGACTTTGAGGCATTTTAAAATATTGAAAGATAGGTTAAAAAAAAATCCCAGCTGTAATTAACTGTCTTTGAAATTATAAACATGTAATTTTTACTCATTTCCTGACAAACCTTTTATTTAGCCATTGACATCATTTTGCAGCTTCTCTCTCAGATAACATTTAATGCCCAGCATATTTCACTTTGACAGCTGGCAAGAAATCTGCTGTGAGTTTTCTCATTAGAAATAAAACTGTGTTAATAGCCAAATACTCAAAAATGTGAAAGGTTAAAATTTAACGATGGGGAAAAGACTTGTTTCAGCTCAACAAAAATCTCAGAACTTGAACTTTGTCAGAAACAGCAGCTTCTATTATTTGAAGGGAAAAAGTTGTAGGTGTTGAAAGGTTTATCAGTTTAAAAAATTGCCAAGAAGTTAAGGGTGGAAGGTCAAAAAGAACAAGAAAATAATTATACAACACATGTCATAAGACCCAGACTAGAGTTTGTATGGTATAATACAAGTGACCCTCAAGGATTTGCTCTGTAAAAAGCTTGTGAGAGGAAGTGTTCCTGGGACTATCTATTAGCAGAAGATACCCCATTCTAATGGGCATTCACTAAATCCTCCACTCTTAATGGAAAACATTGCCTCTGAGGGACATGCTTTTATGACAAAACTATTTCTTCACAAGTAAAACTCACCTCATTCTTACTTTAGCAAAGCAATTCTACTTGTGCCTGGTTTTCCTTGGGTGGAAAAGAATGAAAGGCTACCAAAATATTCCAATCATCAGAACAGCATGGTGCAGTAAGTGCTAACGAAGCACAACCCCACACCATGCAATATTCCATTCCCAACACAAATGCAATGGCCATGTATTAACCACCACAAGGAAGTATTCGCACGGGATATATATTTGGGCAAGTTTTATACAGCCCAAACTGATGTTTTAGAACAATAATTGTAATTTCACATTGCTTCTGCCTCTTGCATCTGAAACTAAGAAAGCAAGCATTAAGGGGAAGCAGGATCCAGTTCAGAGACATTAATTCAGGTGACAGAATCAATAGACAATATTTACTGGTCAGCAGAGTATCAGCCTGAGCTTTACGACTAAAATCAAAATTATTGACAACAGCAATTCAAGTGACTTCACCCCTCCCAAGCATTACTGGAAATTGCTCTCCTTTGGCATTAATTTCTTTAATGGGAGCTTTGGGAGTTCTCAAATGCAGATGGCTTATTTAGGTGTTTAATTTTAGCCACCTGCACTTGCCGTGATCCAGGCTTTGACAAAGATTTGTGCGGGTTTGCCCTAGTTCACTGAGTAGGGAGCAAGTTCCCTTGCAGCAAGTATTTACAGGAACAAGCTCCAATACTTACATTCTTATTTTAATGATGATGTCTAGCTCAACAGCCTCTGCCCACACAGATTTTATGTACCTCTTGGTCTTAAGAACACGAGTCCCAGAGTGGATTTAACATGAAGGATTTAACCAATCCACCGAGTAGATGGAAGCCTTTGAACTGCGCTCACACATCACGGCCACACGGAGTTCCTGAGGCACAGGATTACAGCAAATTTATCTCCAATGCAAAAGTCACTTGTGATTTTCCAGGGTCCCTAAGTGGATCTCCTTCTTCACATATATCCCTGAAATAAGATGGATACTGCTCCTACCTTTCTTCCTCTCTTTCTCAGTTGGCTCGGTATTGACCTGGCCACATCCCCTCCTGCTCAGGAAGGGTATCCCTGGCTGAATTCCAGGTAACAGCAGTCCCTCAGAAGCATTCCCATGCAGACACAGCGGCACAAACTGCAAAGTTAAGACTCCACAGTATTTCCTGAAAGGGACAAGGTTTATTCCACACTTGTGCTTCTCAACAGAAGCTTTATTACACTGCTCTGTGTCGTGCCTCTCCACAGAAAAACAGAGTCCAGAATTGTAATCTCAAGGCGTAAGCATGAAAAAAACAGTTATTCCTCGGGACCCAGCACCACACAGTTACTTCCACTCATGATTTGCAAGCATTTCCTTGTTAAATTACACTCTTAGCAGTGTGCCAAGTGTGTACACGTGGCCCTGCACAACCTCCAGCAGCTCTGAACACTCTGCACAGTTACCACACCAAGGACTGGTTATATTTCACTGCAACTGCTCTTTCTAGAAAATGCCTCAGCAAACTGCAGTGCTGCAATTACAATATGCTGATGATCGAGTCTTTCACACCACCCCCAACATTTTAGGGAGCTTCACCCGTTTCTATTTATTCTGTTAGGCAATACGTGAACAATGTAATTATTTAGCCTCCTTTTGTCACTTCAGTATCAAATTAACTGTTCACACCAAAGAGAATACTAGCCTGTACATCTCTGTTTTCCCACTCTTAATCAGCCCAAACCAAATACAGTGATGGCAGCTCCCAAAAGCATTTTCTCTTTCAAAACCATCAAGTCAGCTCAGCCAATAAAGCTGTTCCTGTGGTTTCACTAACTACTGTTACAAATTTGATCTTGACAGTTTTCAGTGTAAATGGCAAGATACAATTAATGCAACGTTCTGTATCCAAGTCAGCTTTGAAAACAAAATACACTTGCTACTGGTAGTTTTTTTTTATACACTGGAAGATGGAGTCATAGAATAAATTAAGTCAAAGAACCCTTCAAGGCCATCTGCTGCAGCCACCTCCTCAAACCAGGGCCAAATCTGAAGCTAAATGCACTTGTTCAGGGCCTTACACACCCTGTTTTCAGTATCTGCAAGTATCTACAGCCTCTCTTTCCCTCATCTCTCCTGTAGGGAGAGAGGGAATCTCAAGGGATCTCCACGTGCATCCCCCTTTCAGCTTCCCTTTCCAATTTTATTTTTTATTTAGACCCAACGAATACATTTATGGGTATTTCATTTGGGTATTTAGCCTAGAGCCACATGGTAGAAATTCATGAGAGGTATGGTGGAACTGCTTCCAAAAGACACTTTCTTTTCAGCAGCAGTTTCCATTCCCTGAGGCAAGGGGCTGGGATGGGTGGAAAGCAGGTACAGGTACCATTCCATCCACACCTTTTGTATGCCTGATCATCCTCCAACAAGGAAAACACCTCACTGTACCTGTGGAAGGACAAGATTGAGGCTCTCTCTAGGAGCATCTGGCACCTTCTCATCTCTCAGTGCTATCAGGAACATTTCCAGGAATGGATGTATGGAGGAAAGTTGCCCACAGGGTTCAAGTCTGCAGTCAATATCTGGGATTTTAAACCCTAAAACAGATTTTAAAGCCCCACTAAATCCAGACACAGTTTTTTATTTTGACGTTATTGATTCCGGAAGTTTGAGAACAGAATCTTAAAAATTAAAAAAGCACCCATTGTGATTAAGATAAGCCTGTATCAGGTAGCAATCCTACCTTATTCTTACCACATCCCAGAACTTAATTTTATGGCACCTGCTAGTTCAATTGCATTAAAATTTATTTTAAAGAAAAATCTAAAAAGTAGTTATTTATAGATGATATAACAGTTTGAGAACTGAAAGTGCAGAAATGGCACCTTTTTCTGAAGGATACCAAAGGAAAAAAAATTCCAAGCAAATAAGAAGAGAACTGCACTTGTTTTCATTTCCTTCTTTCTCAAAGGTTTCCCAAGCAGGCATCCCCCTTCCTCCCACCCAGACCTCATGGGCAGTTCTTCTCAGATCTGTGAGGAAATGTGGATGTTTCCTCTGCTCCAACAAACCCCTGCTGTCCTTGAGGATGATGGGGAAGACATATCCCTCGTGGGAAAGCTGCAGAACCCCCTGAGCCCACCCCAGCTCTCCACAGCACCTCATTGCCAGGGCTTGGAGTCCTGCCTCTCCCAGCACCGAGTGAGCTCACAGAACCTGAGCCACGAGCATGAGGTCAGCCCAAGCTGCTCATCCTGAATTCAGTTTCACTTCAACCTTTTGCTGAGGATGGGATAACTGGGGCAGGAGTGGTTGGAGTGAGGAAGGTCAGGATCAAGGTCTAATTTCATTTTATGTCTGTTAACGTGTCAGCACACATGAAGATTAGAAGCCAATTCAAATGCTCATTTTTGAAGAACAGATGGCAAACCAATCATTATCCTTATCCTTAGTTCTGAGATGAATATTGCCCCTTTTTACGTTTCAAAACAATCTAGCTCTGCCTAAACAAAACTAAAAATGTATATACACATTATAACCAAATTACAGATAGACTGATCACAGCTGAAGTTTTATATTCAACCACAAACCATTTTTAACCTCTCCTCCATACATAAAATTCCAGGATCTGCATCACAATTCCACCACAATGAAACTTTAAGTAATTACATGTAAAGTCAGCAGCTTCCTTCATTACTCTTCAGTTTGCAATAAATCCAAAACTAAATTGCAAATATAAATTGTATTTCTCAGTAAAACAGCAACAGCAAACAGCACCTAAAACTCATCTGTAAAGCCATCATTCCATTCAAACATTTGAAATAAAATCACTTGAATTCTTCACGTGAATAATTTTAGATTTAAAAGGGCAATAATCCATTTCATTCTGTCTTGTCACCACCAGAACCAGATGAATGTTTTCAGACAGATGTTAATAGAAGGTTACATTAGAAATGTTTTCTTTTTTCCACAAAGAATTATTTCGAAAATTTTAAGTAATAAAGGAAAAAAACCAAACCCAAACTATAAAAGTACTTAAATCCTCCTTTAGCTACTGTTTAGGTGTAGACTGGTATGGTAACAAATCAATAAAATCTCACCTGATGTAATTTCTAGCTGGAAAAAACCTTGGAACATAAGTGAATCACCTTCATTATGCAGCTGTACCAGGATTTCATACATTTGGAGCTCATTTATTGCAAAGAATGAGGTTCCTCAAAGTCAGTCTTCCACAAGTTATCATTTCTATATATTATATACTCCCTCCTGTCAGGAACAACCATCCATGACATATTTATCTGAATTATTTGCAGCCATTATGAGAAGAATTCTTGTTACATCTGCCTGGAAATACTTTTCCAGGCCATATGCTCTCCAAATTGCAGCAGAATGATTCAGGAAAAAGGTGAAACAAAGTCTGTTTGGAATTTGTTCTGCAAATGTCCTCAGACCATCAGAATCTCATTATGTTTGGATCTGTTAAGTTATGTAAGTTTTGGATTTGAGCAACAGTGGCCACAAGAGTCTCTTTCGACCCAAGTGGTTTGAAATTTAGAATATTTAGCATTTAAGAGAAATTTCAGAAAATTTATATTGTTTTCCTTCATGTAATTTCATACAGAAAGTCTGCATCATTCCTGTTCACACATCCACAAGAAACATCAGGAAGCCAAAATAAGCATTCATGACTCCTAAATCCCAAAGACTCTGCTTGGTTTGGCTATGAAAATACCACATAGAACATTGTCTTTAAACATTTCATTTGAGCAGAACATGGAGATGCAGACAAAAAAAAATCCAAAAAATAACCCAAAAGCAAACACACACTCCGTCAACAAAAGGCTTTATGAAGTGCTGACGATCAGGATTTGTTATAATATCGTTTCTCCAGCCTTTAAAAATGAGGAAAATGGCCAATTACACAATACTTTCAGTGCAAAGGGTGATGTCTAACATAGATAATTTCTCCTTTTTTTAAATTGGTCCTGGAATCACTCAGAGCTGGAAACAGGCAGGTAACATCTGCAGTACTGATTCAAACTTCCCAAAAACCCAAATATCAGGCATTCATTGGACTGTTTGTAAGTGCTCTTTTTCACCATTACTGCATTGATGTTTACTTGGCAAAAGCCAAGATTTAAAAGAGCAACTCATATTTGCTTGTTAACTCTGTCAAGTGCTCCCACAACAAGAAATGTTGGATTAAAACTCACAGGGTCAGTTTATCCACCTCTACACTTTCATTTTAGAAGAAAAACCAGATGTCCACTTATTAAAATTAATTTCAGCTATGTAATAAGTGTAGTTTGTTTGCCCTTACAGACTAAAAATTATCTGAGGGGATTTTGCAGTCAAGATGATGAATACACACCCAGCAGGTGACAATATTTGCAGCTTTATCTTTGGGACTGCTGAGCATGAGGCAGATGTTGGGGAGCAGAAGTTTGAGGCAGCACAGACTCTTCAGCCACTGTAAAATCAGAGAGGATTCCTGATATCCAGGGAGAAGAGGAGCATTTCCATGGCTATCTCCACCTCTATCCCCAACACAAGAGATCCCACCCTGGGTCTGGGCCACACTGACCTGCCACAGAAGAGAAATCATCAGATTTTTCCCCACTCCTGGGTGTGAGAAATTACATGATTATCATTCTGAGAACTCTCATAACTTTAGGTTACCACTTTATATTGTTTATCTAGTACTCCTCTATAGGAAATCTCAATGAAAACACTACCAGTGAGAAGGGAGGGAGAGAGAGGTCTGCCACCTCACTGCCCATTTTTAGCTTCCTTAGGCCAAGAATTATTTTGGCAGTACAAAGAGGAAGACGAGGTCAAGGGTGCAAGAAGCAGAGCTTGGTTTTAAAACACTCTGGTGTTTTTCAGAACACTGAAAGATGTGAGGTCTAAAAGACTTCCATAAGAAAACAAGAAATTTAACTTACTAGAAGTACTGGATTCTAGATGAAGAAGTGTAAAGTGGTTTAAAATGATGGTAATTTTGTTGTTCAAAAATACCCACTGCTGGATCATGCATAAGCTGAACACTTGCATGCCCAGCAGTTAAGTGCTGCATAATATCCCCTTCATGCTTTTATTTATGGTATCTAACCATCACCTACATTTTTACTGTTCCAGAAGACAAACTCAGTTCTGAAGAGCTTTGGCACACCCTGGAATAACAGATGTATAATTTTCAGACTTGATGGCACAATTGCCATCCAAGACAGGTACCTCAGCTAATTATCCCCCTAAGTCTGGTAGGGGTGGAGTGAACTGTGCTCCCTGTTGGTGACCTGGTGCTGTTTTTGACTAAAGCAGCAAGAAAACGCAGCAGAGTTTTGGCTGTTGCTGAGCAGTCCATGCACATCCTCAAGGCTTTTCTCCCTTTTTCCCCACTCTGCCCCCAGAGCCAGCAGGGGTAAGCAGGACACAGCCTGGACAGGGACCTGGCCATGCTGAATATAAAATTCAAATTACCTTTTTCAGCTCCAGCTGCTGCACCTGTGCCGAGCACAAACACAGCCATGGAGAAGAGTCCAGTCCAAACCAGGGCTTCACACCTGTCACACCTCCAGGCCTGGGTGGCCAGACTGAGTGACCCATCCCACCCATGCACTGCCCATGGAAAAGGCAGAATTTCCCCAGGGAGCAGTTCCTGGGGGTCTGTCAGCATGGAAAAGGCAGAATTTCCCCAGGGAGCAGTTCCTGGGGGTCTGTCAGCATGGAAAAGGCAGAATTTCCCCAGGGAGCAGTTCCTGGGGGTCTGTCAGCATGGAAAAGGCAGAATTTTTCCCCAGGGAGCAGTTCCTGGGGGACTGCCCGCTGGAGAATGGTGACGCAGTTTCCACAGCAGTGACAAAAAGAAAGAGCAGCTCCAAGTCTTTCAGGGCAGCTCTCAACACTGGTGCAGTCTCACTTTACAAAAAGGTTTAAAAGAAAAAAAGGGGATGAAAAAGTCTCAGAAGACAGCCTGTTCTTCTGCAACCCTGCACTTTCTTCTCAAAGATGGGGAAGGAAGGAAGGAAGATTTTCTCCTCCAGTAGTCCACAAATACAGGACCATTATCACTTATTTTTTCCTTCCCTTTCTCTGCAGCACAAGTGAAGTCCTCGCTCCCAGTAGTCTTGGGAGCAAAAGAAAATGGGAATTAGTGACTGCACTGAACTGTCTCCCCCTCCTCCAAGCAGGAACTCACCCCAAACAGATGATGTTCTCTCTCTCAGTGAAGCCAAGAGCCAAACCCTCTTCTCAGTTCAAAGACACAAAATGGTTTTGACTCAACACCAGAAGGGATTTTCAGGTTCATAGTGTCTTTATCACAGAGTTGTATCTTGGTATTACATTTACTTCCATAAATACTAGGTAGATTATACTACAGGAGGGTGACTTTTCTGACCACTAACTTCCCCACTGGAATAAAACCTTTAATTTGCATTTGCAGCAAATTGTGTTATAGATACATATTATATTGTTGGCTTTTCACAAATATTAAAATGAATGTTATAGGTATAAGGTTAGAAAACTTTGTTATATTAATATAGTTCCTTCTATTTCTGTTATTGATGAAACTTAGTAGTATAATATACATATATGTTGAGCTATGGCATAGTATTAAAACAAAAACTACTTTTGTTTGTATAACCCAAAGACTGAAAAAGATAATTAGAGACCCCTCTCCAGTCTTAGATTATCTTGTCCAGGTGAGGACAGCAGTGACCAGAGCTCTGGGGGAGGAATTTATTGCATTTCTGTTCGCAGGGAATGTGAAACTCGGTGCAGCCAAGAAGATTGATCAATTGGGAAGGGGGTGAGTCAAAAACTAAACAAAGAAACATCCAAAACTGAAGAAGAATGTTTGAATATGTATGAGAATTTATGGATATGTAGTAGGATTCTGTTTTTAAGGGACAATCCTGTGTTAGTAAGGTGTGCTCTCTTGGCTGAATGCAGAGACACCTGGCCCTATCTGTATACTTTACTTTATTTCTTTCTCCTAATCGTCTTTCTATTAAACTTTTAATTCTATAAAAAATATGTGAACCTCGTTTTTCACAATTGGCTCTTATAGCTGAAAAATCCCCCTTCATCTTGATGCAGAACTTCCTTCTTAGAAAAACTAATTTACAAATATGCATTGTTAAAAGGATTGCTATTTACAGATGTCAAAAGACAGAGCACACATTACAATAACTTGGATGTTTTTTGTAATGACTTAGCACATTCTTAGACTCTTAGAACTTAAACTCCAAATGAGCAGAGGTATAATCTCCAAGGGAAAAACATCATTGTAATTTACAGAAAGAACTAAAAAAAACTAACCCCATAGATACTAAGCATGTAATTCTGGATCTGCTAAGTACTTCAAACACATTTTCTACCACTAGGGCTTTCACGGCACATTTTCATAATTCTCCATTTTCAAGAAATAATGAAATATTTGTTTTAGGAAGTGCAGTGCATCAAAGTTTATTTTCAACTCCCTAATTTTGCCCCTGGGTCTGTTTGCCAAGGCCTGTCCCTGTTCAGGCTCCCAGTTCCCCTTCCCGTGGGGAGCTGCTGCTGGACAAAGTCCTCACAACCAGGAGCAAACTCCTCTTTCTCTGGACAACCAGCCTGGACAGAACACAGTAAAGCTACAACTTCCAAAATTCCCTGAATTCCCTGAAGCCAAGTCAGCTCCTCTGAGCCTTCAGAGGCTCTGACACCACTGAAGCCTAAACCCAAGTCACAAGAAGAGATTCTCTGTTTAAATGGTGCATCTATAACCTGCCAAGGCCATTACACCAGGAGGGGTTTTTAAATCGTTTTGCATCGGCTCAGAAAGAATTTCATTTCTGAACCCCAAAATTTGTTTTTTTTTAAATTTAAAAAAGAATAAGACTAACCCAGAAGTTACTACCAATATATCAAGGTTCTATGAACATAAACTTCCTCCCTATCATCCTGGATTTGGAGCTGAGCCGTTGGTATCCACCCACCCCTGACTCATTCCAAAGAGAATTTAGGAAGCCGTGATTTATTCCCAGACTTCCCAAAGTGGAGGAGAAAGTGACTGACCTGAGATGGTCAGAATGTGATCAGACATGTTTGCTTTTCCCTTTCCACAGATGAACTGCTTAAAGGAGACAAGGAGCAGAGGAGAGGAATGTTATCTTCAGTATGGAAGAGACACCTCTGAGCTGCCCAAAGAAAATGGCAAGGCAAGGACAGACTCCAGATGTGGTAATGAGGGAGAATGAATGAAACATTAATACACTGCAAAATAAGTTTTAAGTACCTGCAAGAATCTGGAGCCTATTATTCTGTCTGGTAGTTGTATTAGTCCCTGATCTGGACCATCACTGCAGCAGAAATTACTACTACAACCAGTAAATAACCAGATACATAAAGACCTTGGCTGAAAAATATCATGGCACTTGGAAGAAGAGTGAAAAGCCAGGGAAAGGGGAAAACCAAGACAAAATCAATAGGAAAATCAAGCTAAGTTTCATGTCCATATTTTTAATTCTAAGATAAACCAGTATATCTCACCCAACCACCACTCATCTAACAGAAGCCAAAACACAGAACCCTTACTACCTATCCACTTTTTTTTACTGGATCCTAAAAAAACATTTCACCGTGTCTTTTTGTTTCTTTCAGTGTTTTCCTGCAGGAAAATCTTCAGGAGTATGTTTGCACAAACTCAGGGTAACACTGATTTCTAGGTTAGAATAACACTCACAGAGTATCTAAAATAAAAAAAAACCAGAAAGACTCCCAGTGCACAGTAAAGCCAAAAGAACAATAAAAGGGGAATCCATTGCCTTCTATAGCATCGAGACAGGTTAATTTTAGAAGGCATTCCAGTTAAACAGGATAAATGATTTGAAAATCTGGTTTGATCCCAGTAATTATATGGGAGGTGTATTTTGCATTGGAGAATTAGTTTGTAACTGCAGTGATAATTAGACCCTTCATTATCCTTGTACAGATGATTTTTAAGCAGGCAAGGTGCTTTAAAGACTTTCTGACCAAGACTGTGCTCTTAAATAAGTTGCTGAAGATGGAAACTGTAATGCAGGAAAACTACCAAATAAATTTTCCTCCAAATGTCCAATTAAGAAAGAAGTGTAAATATGAGACATGTGGTCATTAAAGCCCCAATGTGAAAATACAGTGCAGTTATCCCTGCGATGTGCAGCTGGAAGCTCACCTGTGAGCTTGGGCTGACAGCAAACGTCATCATTTCCTGACCTCTGCAGCCTGAGCAGAAGACTTGTGGCCCCTTTAGTAGGTGAAAGCATCTCATTCTCATTGCTCTTTTCTCAAATGATCTGTCACCTCATAACAAACTTCTGTATTTTCCAGAGCAGCTGACAGATACGCTGAGAGCTCACAGACAGAACTTTGCAAAGGTATGTAAATCCCAAGGGCATTTTTCTCTGTTCTGAGAAATGAACACCCATTTTTCAGTCCTTACTGAAGGTGAAAAAACAAACAGTCCACAAATGACAGAAATAAGATGAGTCTCTAGGATTAATATCAAGGTTCTTTTTTTTAATTACTAAATTTTGAAATGTGTGTGGGGATAAAAGATATTCTTAATTCACATGTCTGTATTTGTCCAGGCAGCTGCTCATGCACTGCTCCCTTCTAGAGGGAACACCAGTCTTGTTTTCACATTCACATGAAATTTGTTACAAATACTGGAGTTCTTTAAACAAAATAGTTTTGGTTAAATTTCTCCAGAGACCGTAACAGGATTATAAACCACTTCACAATTCATTTATCTATTATTTAAACAGATCTACACTGAAATAGGTTTTGACACAATACAAACAGACAAAAAAAAAAAAACCAACACATAATTTGAGCAGTATTTCTGGCAGAAGACTTGTTTAGTATTTTCCCTGCTCCTTCAGGTGTTTTTATTGATTAGATGAACTATTTTAACTGCTGTGGCTGAAGCAGCTGGATGAAGATGTGAAATATACTGCATGAATAAAGTTCTGGGTCAGATGAGCACCCCACCTGTCTCAAAACCAGCTGTGAGAAGAAAGGTGCTCAACATTGCTGCTTGGAAACCATGGAATGATGGAAATGATGTGACACATAACCCAGAGACATGGGAAAAGAAGTAGGAGAGGTGATCCTGCAAAGCATTTTCATCTTATAATACAACTAGGTAATTAACAATGCTTCTCTTTGAAAATACGTTTATATACAATGCAGAAAATAATTCTGAGTAGTTTCCTGCCTTTCAGCAGATCTGTCATACTTTCAAGCACAAGGATCCTTTGGTGGTAAAAGGCATGCAAAGACAAAATGCAAAAAAAAAAGCAGACAGGTACATGTGCCCTTGTGTGGTGGAGGAGGCTGCAGACTGCACACCACAACAGAAAGCTTGAGTTTCAAAGCAGAAGGTGACTTCTTGGCAATTATTCAAAAGAATTACATCCTATCAAGGGATTTAATCACTTCTCTAAATATTTCTGGAACCTCCTTCACCTTACATATTAGTCACAAGTGCAGAAATTCATCTGATATCTTGCCAGAGTGAAAGGCTGGAGGAGCAGGCAGCTGGAGGCAGACAGGTTGAGAGTCAGCCCTGAGAAAGTTCCAAGTGTGTGCAGATCCCCCAGAGGAACAGGGAGCAATCAGGGTGAACCACCCACTGCAGGCTGTTATTAATACTGGGGAAGCAGTCTGAACACAAAGGTGACAAACCCTCCATCTCCTGTATGCCTGTGAGGCCACACACAGAATTCCCAAGCAGGGAGTGAAGGAGCTGTTGCCAAATGAGAGCAGCCCCAAGATGCCAGCTCCTGGCTCTGCCCCTCAGCACCACCACGGGCTGCCTGCCAGCCCCTCTCACACTCAGAGAGAAAATTTCCTGGGAAAACATCACATGGCATCTTCCTGAAGTAAGATCCTACAGAACGAGTCCTTATTGCAGCTTGAGCAAAGCAATCAAACTCTGTACAAAACCATCATTCCACACATGCTTTAGCAGCCTGCACCTCGTTTCAATACCTGCTCACCTTGCTGAGCTGTCACTGAGGATTCTGACATGCAAGAGCTGCCAAGTGAGGAAAATACCCATCAAAGGAAGCTGAAATTTTACACATAAAGTGCTAAGCAGATTGGACTTGGCTGTTGACTTTGCAGGAATGTGTCCCCAGTAGATCTGTTCAGCTAGCCTTCAAAGCAAGGTGTTTTGTCAAAATATTGCAAGACATGCTTAGGCACTTTTGATTGGGCAGGATGGGGATAATTGTGCTGAACAGACAGAAGTGATGCACTAAAGCAATCAGATTTCAGCTGACTTAGGATGGCAGAAAGCCTCATCCTAACCAGAGTTCTCAACAGGCCCCTACAGAACTGTCTAGGGACCAAGGCATTGGGAATCTTAAGAAGTCTCACTTATTCTGAGATTCTAGTCAAAGCAAATGATGAAAAATCACAGAAACTTAAAAACAAAACAAAAACAAACAAAAGAGAACCCCCAAACCCCCACCACCCAAAAGCTAAGGACAGAAATCTGTTCCTCTCCATGCCCTCCTGTTCTGTCTGCTGCAGAACTGCCTGTCCCACCCGGCTGCAGCAGCTCCTGCAGAGTCCCCACGTTTCTCCTGGCAGAAATGTACAGAGTACATTGTACAGAGAAGCTTTTCAGATGCTCACCATGTACTGGCAGGGACCACCTGACCACACACACATCAAACAGTCATTTTTATCAGCTCATATTCTTCAGCAAAATCTAATTTTCTTGGGAATTAGCTAATCTCAGTTAAATGAGCCGTTGATGGTTAGTCAAAGACAACAATAATTTTAAAAGCTGTGAGAGAAGAAAAACCAGAAATAAGTCTTGATAATGAAACACAGTTATAGGCAGTTTGATGTAGCATTTTTGTTCCTTTTACAAAGAGAGACTACAGGTAATAAAACCAAGCAGATGTTTTCATTAGTGGATATTCTATTTTGCCTGGAATTATATATATGAATATGAATATATGAATTATATATATATATATATATATATGAATATGAATATATGAATTATATATATATATATATATATATATGTATTATTTTTGCTAATTCATAAAGCATTTAAGCTGTTTTAGCAGGAACTGTTTGCTGTCACATCTGGCAGAACTGCTGTGATGTGTCTGTACCACAGCAGAGGTGAAAGCAGTGCCTGGGATCTGTCCCAGGATCTGTCCGAGGAGGAGGAAGGCAATGGAAGTACCAGACCAATGAAGGCAGTACCCAAACTAGCAATAAATCATCTCTGCATCCAGCTGTGTGCACTGTGGAAAGACCCCTGTGGGATTAACAGAGGTGAAGATTTAGGGAAGGTCTCAAGGCTAGTTAGAGATGTCAAACCTTTTAGGGTGCACAGAGACATAAGCCATTTTCTTTTCCCCATAAAAACAAAGATGCAGATACACCATCACTAGAAGACTCTGATCATCACCAACCTTTCTTTAAGTCATAGAAAGGAAACAGATTTCTGCAACATCTTTCCAATGTCTTTGGCGTGGTTTAAAACCAGTGACAAAACACACAGACAATCAGATGCCCCTGTCTCCTTGTTAGCTAAAGCACTGGGACACACTTGTCCCACTGTGAGGATACAGAACCCAAAGCACTTTCTGCCAAGGGAATCAACTTGTACCAGAGCAGAACCACCATGGCCACACTGCCATGGCTTGTCTTCAATGGAGTAAGTCTTGGTATAATCTTACCAAAACCAAGCTGTGCAAAAAGCTCAAATAACAATGGCAGCAGGGAGTTATAAAAAGCTGGTACTGAATTTTTCATGAGCAAAAAAAGAGGAAAAAGAAATATCTTTAAGTCAGAGCTGGATCAAGATTGTTTTGTCTGTGGGGGAAAAGCAAAAGTGACAAGGCAGAGAAAGAGGTCTGTGAAAATGACAGCAACCAATCTATAAAAACAAGATGGTACATAAGAAAAAAACTCTGGAAAGAGTATTTTAGGTACAATAGTCTGAAGCAGGTTTTATTTGTAAGTAAACATTTCATTCATGATACACTTGGCTGAATTGGCAGCAGATTAATTTTGCATTGCTGCAAAGATTGAAGATAGCCAAGGAAGACATTACTCATCACATGTTCCAGAGAATGACCAAGCAGCAGGTGAGAGGCTTTTCTGTAAAAACAGATGGCATGATAGATAAATGTGGGGAAGTAGCAGATGAAGTACTGGAGGTTCCTTCCTGAGCAAGAGGACAAGACTTTTACTTCCGGATGGTCTGGCACAAAAATCAGATCTGTTCAGTACTGCCCTTCCATGAGACATTTGCAAAGATAAGGAACAAAAAGTGCAAGTTGTAATCACCTGAAAATACAGCAATTCATCACCTTCTCACAAATTGCTAAGACTGTGCTCTTGGGTTTTCAGACTAATGCTCCTTCTTCTTTCTCAGCTGATTCCATTGATATTAAATGATATCAGCACCCTATTCTGAGAATAAAGAAAAGGAGTTAATTCTTGATTAGGAGTTTAATTATTTTAAAATCCCATAACCAGGTACCACTTCTTTAAATAGTTTGATTATCAGCAGTTAGTTTCTTCAGGCAACTTCTAAAATTGATTTAGCTCTTCATACTTTTCAACATTTTTAATGCCAACCTGTGGCAACACCAGGGATCCTACTTTACACCACAGCATTTTTAATTTCCCTTTCCTGGGTTATCCCAAGATAAAAAGAGAATGTCCCTTTAAGGTCGTTTCAGACCTCCTTAGCTCTCACAGACGGAAACAGTCTGTTCCACAGGACAACTCAGCCTGGCTATGTCACAAATGTGAAATACTTTGTGAGCTTTACCTATCACAGGCTCCACAGCAAGACTGGCAGCTGTGGGAACTGAAGCAGGGAACCATCCAGAGAAAAGAACAAATTGGCATCAGCTGGATTAATTGTGAGAAGGTACAGACAAGACAAAAATCAAGGCATCTGACATTTCCTGGGGGAATAATCAGTGTAAAAGGCTGAAAAGTTACTTTGGAAGAAGCTGGCTAAAAAGAAAATGTAATTTGCAATCAAGAGCCAGAAAAAACAGATATAGGTCTGTCTTGAAGTGCATCTCAAATTGTTTAAGACATGTTTTAACTAAATAAAAACTACGCAAGAAAGAGACAGACAAGGACCTACAATGTGGTCACGTCTCTCAGATCTTTAGTGCTGTACAAATCCAAATTACCACTGAAAAGGTGTTCTGATTCCATTTTCCACTCACACAAAGTTCCATCAGGGTAAAGAAGAGCTGATTGTCCACAGCTCCCATGGAACACCTGCAAAGCTCTGCTCTCCTCTGCAGCTGAACTGTCCCACGAGCCACAGGGAGGCTTTTGATCTTTGGTGGTATTTCAGCAATAGCATTTCTGTTTGGATGTGACAGAAGTCATTGACAAGAAAAACAAATACAACTGAGGTCGGCCAGACACTACAGGCAAGTTCTCCCCTGCTCCCAGGACAGTCTGGTACCAGAGGTTCTCATGTCTTCCCCCACAGCAATACCAACATGTGCTTCTAAGCATTATCATCAGCAAGGCAAGGTAACTAAAACATAAAATACATCAACTTTCTACATTTCTGATTTCTACCTGAGCCGCTGTGGCTCAGGTTGGGCAAAAACATTTCTCAAAAGCAATGAATTCACTCTGGAAAAAAAATAAATAAAGATCTTTCAAGCACTTGGTGCTCCTCTAGTTGTTGCAAAATAAATTCTCCTTGTAACTAGAGAATAAGTGGGATAGCAGATTATCAGAAAAGACAAAATACAGCGGTTTGACCTTTCCTGAGATATACTGAAGGAGCTTACAATGAAGTAAAATAAAGTAACAAATTACTAAATTCACAGAACTGGAAGTTCATTTCACTCAGCCTGCATTTAGGACCATCAAGATGCAAAGCACACTTGGCTTTCCTTCACAGGTCCCACATCTGCTCTAAAAATGTAAATCTCCACCAAGACCACTGTGCAGGGAAGTATCCTGGGATATTCTGTTCTCCTTCCCTCCACAGAATCTCTGCACATCTGCAGGAGTCCTTAAAGGCTCAGTGAGAGATATTTTAATGCTGTCAAAAGTTACATGACACTGCTACAGTTTGCACTGAAATGAGTTTAAAGTGAATGGGACCCTCTAGAAGTCACAGAGTTTAAATATTTTCCTGCTCCCCTTCTAACAGCACAGAAATAAATACCAAAAGAAAGCTCTAAATGAAGCTTCATAAAAATCACATCATCTGAGATGTTGAACAATCACAAACCCCCCAAAAAAATTATAAAGCAACTCCTGAAATCTGGATTTCAAGGCTAAGCACAACATTAAAAACATCACTATTTTCTCCCTTACCTTAGAATATTCAAACCTGAAAACATAAGTTGAAATTGTTCTTTTACCATGTTTTTTGGAATGTATGAGAAGAAAACAGCTGCTGGAATAAAAATCACCCAACACTGCTGCCCGAGCAGTGTTACATCACATTCCCAACATTTCCCCTAATGAGCACTTCCAGGGCAGCCCCATCACAGGTTACCAAGGCCAATTCCAGCTGAACTAGCTGAATGAAGGCACATGTGAAAGAATAACAGGAATAAGAGGTTTTATGCAGCCTGAGCAGGGTCTCTGGAGCTCTGCAGTCCCAGTTCTGGACAAGGTGCAGTTAACAATTCCAGTGGTGCCTGCACAGCAATGCTCCAGAGCACGGTGAGGAATCAGCATCACGAGTCAAACCGTGCTTTTTTAAATCTCCATGCCTCACCACAGGGTGCTTCTGTTAAGGGAAGGTTTGCTTCTCCCTACATGGATAAATAATTTATCAGTGTAACCTCTGAGCAGAGTCCTGTATCAGCTCACACACCACATACCATAAACAGTTTTATTCTCACAGCTGTGACTGCAAAGCATTGTTTTCTGTTAGTACATTCCAGTGTTTTAAACTGATTTTTAAGGCTCATTTATTTAAATGCACTCGTGCTACTATGTAAATACTCATGGTCCACGACTCCTAGGATTTTGCTCTTGGATTTTTTTTTCTAAGATTAATCATGACAGCTTTGGTGCTCCTCCCAGCACCAGAAAATACACTAGAGAAATTAGCAGTGTGCCCTCCATTTATGTCAAAGAAATATGGTGTGTGGTTACTGAGAGCTCCTGAGAAATGGAAATCACTGAGAGCTCCATGGAAATGCTGCACAAAGAGCTGTCCCTCAGCTCTGCAGGACAAACACACCCAGACAAACAGAAGCTGCACAAGGCTCCACACACCTCCTGCCACAGCTATTCCCTGGGGTCGGTGATCCAGCAATTGTGAGGGACAAAGCCATCTTTTCATCACCTTCTTTGGAACAAAGACAGGCTTAAGTTATTATTTCTATCTTATTCTGATCTGACAAACCCTAGGCCAAGGTTTATCTGCCCACAAAGTCCTCAAAGACCACTAAGCACCAATTTATGCAGCTCCATTGCTGAATTTAAGCCTTCCACCTTATCCCTAGCAATGTATTTCAGACTTTCAAAACTCACTTCCTGATTTTTGTGTACCTTCTTTTAGCTTTGATAATCATTGCTGTTAATTCTTCCCAACAGCATTTCTCACCACTGCCTGTCACAGCTCTCAGAGGCCACTCCACGCCCTGGATATTTGAATTACACACTGGCTGCACAGTCCTGTTTCAACACACTGGGTGGATAGCCATTGGAGGTCTTGCTCTCCAGCTACATAAATCAGTTGAGCATTTCAAAAAGGTAACATGGAAGATTTATTACCCCATTTTCAGGGTTCACGTGTATTGCTTCCTAACAATAGTTTAATAGTGATATATACAATTCAGGTTTTGAAAACAATTCATTATAATCTGAAAGGACTTTGGTTTGCATTCCAGACTACCTAAAACTTCAAGCTCCACCTCATACTGAAGTCTGAACACACCTCCCCTGTTCTGAAGTCTGGTGTTTCCCATTTCCAGGCCTTTCCTTGCACACCAGCCCCCGTGAGTTCATGGCACTCACAGCAAGCAGCTCACAGAAAATGTCACAGTGACGTGGGTGACAAACCACTGGCACCAGCAGCATCCCCAGCGAGCTGACAGCTAAAATCCCACCTGTGCTAATAGCTGCTGCTGTCTCTCCACAAAGCTTCTCACAGCCAGTGCTGTTTCCTTCTGCTGAGGCAGGTTCTCCATCCAAATCAGCAGCTCCTTGTGATCTTCTGCATCGCAAGGGCAGCAAGCTTTTATTTTCCTGTGGCTGCCTGAATTGAAAGCAACACAACATGGGAGCACAGGACTGGTGACAACAGGACTGGTGACAACCATCCCACACACAGCTCCTCAGCTCTCTAATGACTTGTCCATCATTCAAAAATTAATTCCTGAGATATGGCTTTAAAATCAGGTACAAAAGCCACACATATGAAAGTTTTAAGTAAACAGATAAAAAGCACTGGGTTCTACGAAAAACATCCTTTCCTTTTTTTAATCTCCATATTCCTTTTAAAAAAATCAGATTAACTTCAGACAATTACAAACACTTCACCTTTAATAATCACAACTCTTTTTGACAAACTTTAGTTTAAAACTCAAGCATAAAACACTGTCTCTTCACAGTCTCCAAGACTCCCTGACCTTCTCACCTGCTGTGCTGAGCACAATAGGCATTGTTCCCTTTCCACACCAGGAGAGACAGAACTGACACAGCAACAATGTGCACAAGCCAAAGGGCCACAGTACAATAAAATAAAGAAATTCACAGATCTATATTCTCAGGAAGTATTTGGGGATGGTGAACATACACAGAATGAAATTAAGTCTGAATCACTGTAAAAGCCAAGTGCTGTCTCCTTTCAAGTGAATTTAAGGGACTACAGCCTAAACAGCAAAGAACCAAAGTTAACACTGGAAACCAGACTTCAAATATATCTCTACACTTCCAAAATATACTGGCATTTCATATCTCTGCTGAGGCTATATCGTTATTATCATTATAAACAGATGCAGCAGTGTAGGTCAGTTTATCTCACTATTCTTCAGCCATACAAAGCTCAATGTGTTAGCCAATAATACATAAACGACCTAAAAAATGTATTATCATGCTTTTCTGTAGGCTTCTACTCTTCTGGCAGCAATGTGTAATTTCTGTCTGGAAAAGATCTTCCTTGCAGTGTGTTCAGCACAACAAATCCCTTCCCTGCACATCTGTGTTCCAGGATGTGGCTGCTGGAAACAGCCCATTGCAATACTTCACCCAGCCAGTGTTTCATGGCAAAATAGCCTCATGTCAAAAACAGGGAACCTGTGCAACTTGAGCTCAATACAGCACCAAGGCTAGAAATCTACTTTATCTTCTACATCTACTGAACAGAGACAGAAAAGCATTCGGCTGGGTGAAGAGGCCATTTATTTTGCTGTCCATAAGAAAACAGAGTAACACTTCCCTGTTATCAAAAATTACATGTTCAGTTGCTTCAACACTGGATAAACTTTTTGTCTACTGAAGATCCACACTTGTTCTGCTTCCTCTGTGAGACTATGAAAGCACTGCCATCAGAACCAAGCTACAAGATGCACAGGCTGGGTGATAAAATATGTTCCACATTCTCATGTGCAGTGCTAGATTAACAGCTGGACTTGATGATCTTAAAGGTCTTTTCCAACCTGAGTGGTTCTGTGATCCACAGATCTTCATCTAATGAGAACCATCACTGTTTTCAGGAAAACAGTGCAGAGCAGCTTTATGCATTATGAGAACAGGCTCCTGTAACTCGGAGTACAACTGAATTTCTGTCACCAGTGCAGGCTGCTGCTAACTGGAAGTGCTGGGGACAAAACCCCAGACAATATGGGCCACAGCCTTAGCAGGCAAAGACTGTAGAAACAGCAATAAAGCCATCTGCTGCTTTCAGGAAAGCCTTTTCCAGGGAATGCCCCACCTGGGAAACAGCACAGTACTCACTCACCTGAGACAGTCTCTCTACTTAAGCAAACACAGTTGAGCATTCATCAGGCTCTCCTCAGCCGGCAGTTTTGGCAGCTAGAAAAATGTTCTTGTATTTCTACTTTATCTTGTTAAGTGGGCCCTTAAAACACAGAGAACCATAGGATTAATTTTGCTTATCTACCTGAGGGCAATCTGCACAATAGAAATGTTCTCAATAAGAGGAGAAAGCTCAGCAGCATATTTCAAGGTGGCCTGGCTTTGAGGCAGAGTGCTGAGATGACTAGATTTACATCTCAACCATGATGCAAATAAATGCCAACCATTTAATCTCCAGTGGTTGTTTTGAATAAATCAGCTCCATGCAGCAGGTATGTTTTCATTATACCAAGAAAGCCCCATAGTTTATACTAACCCCTAAATGAACACTGCCACAATGGATTTTCCTTGTATCTCAACTTCATGCTTTTTCAGAAAAGTTTTTATACAAATTAAAAATTCAGACTTTCTATCACAGACTCAGGAATAAAGCTTTCTTCAGGGAAGAGTGTTTTGCATCACATATCAGATGTGTGTCATCTTTTCCCTGTAATCCTGCACTTTCTCTGAACCCAGATCATTCAGGAAATTACCTCAAGTTGTCTTTCTTTTTCAACTGCACAATGTATAAGCCAATTTTAGAGTTTTAATTATCGTCAGGGGCTGATCTTGCATAACTTTGTACTCAATAACCTTTGAAGGCACCTCTCAAGCAAGACTACAGCTGCTGGAACAAATTTCCCCAGAGCTCAAGCGCAATCTTTTGGGAGCACCAAAACCAAAGGAGAAGTTGAAATGGCAAAGGGAACGCTGATCTGAGCTAGAAGTTAGATCCCTGTGTGTGGGAATGTTAAGCAAGCCCCTGAGGCAAGAGGCATTCACTGGAGCAGTTCAGAAAGGCATCATGTGTTGAAGAGGATAAACAGTTACATCATTTGCTGCCTGAAATTCCAGGCTTTTCCTCCCATCATGTAAGTATGCTTTCATCAGCTAACAAACACCTAATTCTCATGAGACCTATCATTCAGGACAGGATTTTCTTTATCCCTCACTGAGAGCCCTGAAAGTTGCAGGATTTATCTTGCTGGCTCAGTAAAACAAGGGCAGTTAGCACACTGTGCTCTCCCCTTTTTCACCTTCTCCAGACTAGTGCTTTCCTTCAAAGACTCTTTTTATGCTGCTGTAGGTAATGAAATTTCATCAGTGGACAAACCAGGCACAACTTCCATGGCAGCTACAACTTTTATTACAAATAGACTAATTGTCCACGTGGATTCTTACAGTATTTTGAGCAGATTAGCAATAAAATTGACTCTTCATTAGCAATGTGACAAATAATCCCCTGGATTTCACCAAGGCTGCTGCACCTGTGCACAACAGCTTTGATTCTTTCAGGGTCCGTAAAATTTAGGGAAAAAGCATTTCTTTTTCTAAGTGTTTTTCAGTAGACAAGTAATGTTCCCATATATTAATCCATTCCCCCTGAAACTTTTTATTTAGACTTTAACTCCTCAATCTTCTTTGAACCACACTTTGCTAAATTTATAGGCCTCACCAGTGAGCTGGAAATCAGTAATAGACTAAAGTTTCCTTTGCCTTCCTCTGAAATTTACTGCTCTATCCCCAGAAATCTCCAAATGTTGCATGACAGACAGGCCATGACTTACTGCCATTCTCACATACCTCAAGGGATGAGCATGAAAGCTTTAAGCATTGCTGAGTCAGCCATTAATGCATTAAGGTTTAGCAACTCAGAGCTGTAAGCTACAGTTTTATTCATTTCCAAGTCATAAATTAATACCAATGCCTGAGCTCTGGAGTCAAACACCAATACTAGTAATTTTCACATTATAGTCTGAGTTGGTTATCTGTTGCTTACATGTAAAATTGCCATCAAATCCATTTCAGAAAGGTCAAAGAAATGGAATAGGATAGAGATGAGCAATCTGTATTTTAAGATGAGTTTGAAAAATCAGTGCATTTTCTGATGAAGCTGAAATAATTTCAACCTCTCAAAAGAAGTGCATATTTTGCTTTGCTTCAAGACCAAACATTCATCCCCCATTTGAGCAAACCTCAAAACACAGCAAGATTTAGTTAGAATGAGCATTTGTGACACCATGATCCTGCTAGCTAACTACAAATGACCCTGTAGAAACAGAACTGCTTTGGGGGCTGCACACACATTTTGCTATTTGCTTATTGCATGTGGTTAAAACAACCAGCACTCTGCAGACACACCTCCTGTCCACTTGGCTGGCTTTTAGAGGCATCAACACAGACACCAGTCCTGAATTTGGGATAAGAAACAGCTACAAACCTGCATGGGTAGCACAGAAATGTGGGAAATGTTTCCCACTCGTGCTCAGTGACAGCAGTGCTGTGCACAGGTCAGACTGGAGCTCCAAGCAAAGGAAGGATGGGAGCACAGTTACAGCATGAGAAAGGAAAAATTCACTTGGCTTTTCAGTCAGAGTTGTCCAGAAAACTCATTTAGTACCTTGGTATTTCAGAGCCCTCATGTCTCACAGTCCATTCATGTACTGGGTGCCTGCTGAGAGGACTCATAAAGCAGCACTCACAAAAAATAGTTTCTAGCACTGCTACAGATGCAATACATGAATATTTACTACTGCTAACACTCAGGTTTGGGAAAGAAATTACAGACATACAGGAATGTCCCATCCTGTACTGTCCTCTGATTAGGAGCTGACAGATGTTACAGAGAAACAAAGGTTGGTGTATTACTGATGCATTATTTTGCTTTATATCTACCTTTGCAATATTCTATGATTTACAAGGCTGAGAAGAGTCAGTTGTTTTTCCAGTAGGATGTGAAAAAAGTAGGAATTAGTACAACTGCTTTACACAAACAATAATGCTATGATGCACCAAGGTGCTAGGAGACCAACTGAAACATGCACACCTATTAAAAAGACAAAACCCAGAACCTGCCTGCAGCAATGGCAACATGAATTCCTTCACAATGATGCTACTAAAGCAAACAAGCAAATTCTCCTAAATCCCTAACTCTCACCACAAAACACACAACATGACAGCCATGGATGTGTTTATGTCACAGTGTGCTTTGTTTATATATATATATATAAGCAAGTCTAAGGTTCATAAAGAGGCTTCCACCAAGCCCATGGTGCATGAAATAGAAGCACACAGCAGTTCAGTAAAGCTGGGCATGTCATCATTAAATACTGGCTCTTATCACAAAAGATTAGCTGCCTTTTGGATGTGCAATAAACATTCCAAATTTAATTACTGATAGTCAGCTGTTGACACCGTTTTGGACTATCAGCATTATTAGAAAGATGAAATAGAGCAGAAAAAAATATGCTTCAAATTTTAAAAAAAAAATCCCTTGGACACTACTTGGTAAATCAACAAGTGAGGAAAAAAAAATCACACATCTGAACCACTTTCTTAAAAACAGAAACATAAAATTACATGAAACTAAGTATTACACTTAAAATCCCAGAAAAAAAAGCCTAGTTCTGTCCATTTCCATGGTAAGCAGTTGGAGGAATGAAAATGAAATAGTTATTTCAAATATTTCAGGGAGTTCAAACTTCACGTGTATCAGTCCAGCAGCAAGGCGTAAAATGTGCAGTATGGAAACATTAGTGCACATCCAGGGGAAGGACACAGGGCAAATCAGGGATGTACAAGGGAATAATTTGCTAAAGTGAGAATGGCTGAGGCTCCACTTCCCCAGGGAGCCACAGGCAGCTGTGGGGCACAGACTCCCAACACTGTAATGCTGAGAGAATTCTGCAGTGAAGGGATCAGTCTGGGATCAGAGGGTAAAAAGGCAGCTATAAATTTAGTTCTGCCTGAAAACAAGAAACACAGGACAGATGCAAGAGAGGAAAACAGGACTGAATACTAATGGAACAGTGGTAATGGAGTAAGACCAGACAGGAAGGTTACTAAAAATAGCTCTCAGTGTTACCTTCTGATGATGGTTTCAGATTAAATCATGAAAATCCTTGAACAAAAATTCAAATGCTTTTCTGACTGGAAAACAGAGACAACAAAACAGCAACACTGAAGGACAACAACATTCCTGTTAACTCAGGGATAATTGTCTAATAATCACAAATCTGAGGATCATCCCACTCCTTTGCAAAATCTGAACCACCAATGATCTCTAACTTGTTCACTTACAGCAGCTGCTGCAGGAAGAAGGAAATATAATAAAGCATTATAAAATTCTAGGAACTCTTAGCAGCAGCTCATTTTGCATTATCTGGATCATAACGTGCTGGGAAAGCAGACCATTAATACCCTGCAAATAGGACTGGGTGCTGTTTTATTGCATGCTGCTGTTCTAATTGTCCTTGCTGCCAGAGCAATCATTCACAAAGGAAAGCACTTAGCCCAAGACTAAATAAGAGACAGTTGCTCTACTAAAAGCTGCAAAAGGTTTCTTTAATACATTTATTTTAAAAGAAGTACCTGGAGGAGCTAATGTGAAGCAGATGTTTTTGAATCACCCCAGAGAATACAAAAAGACCTATTTCATCACTATATGAAATAAGATATTACCCAAGGCAAATGCTGGTAATAAAATTTTCCCACAGGATTCCTGTTGATATTATCTTACCCTAAATATTACAAGAACTTAATTTTCATAAATGAAGCAAGTACACAAATTTGCTGGAAGGCAATAACAAGACGCTAAAGCACCTTTGAAAAACTAAAAGGTTTCCTACACAGTTTGCAAGTTGCAATGGTTTCCATAACTTCTTTGAAGAGCTTCCAAAATTCTAAAGATACTTATTTTATATAGCCCAAGGAATGGGGACTGATGGGATCCTATTCACTCCAAACAAAGCCCCACAAGTGCTGCATCCTATCCCAGGCCTTCCTCAAGCCTCCCAACTTTGCTGTGGTTAAACATAATCAGGTAGTGAGCTAAAAAAAAGCCTAAAGCTACCTTTAAGGCTGGACTCCATGGGCAATCTAATAACAAAGCATGGCCTGGAGAAGTTGATGTAAAAGCAATAAATCAGCAGCGGTTTGAGGAAGCTCCACACAGGCACTTGTACATAATGCTGATTTTTTGTGAAAACACGGTGGTTTCAGGTGAGGGAGCTGCCAAGCCAGGCAGTTTCTCCATTAGAGCACCAAGAAATTTGGAAATAGTGTGTGGAAGAAACAGATGCTCCCTTGCAGCCTGGACAAGCACAGGAGCCGGGCAGGGAGCCACAACAAGGACACAAGGACCTCGCCCTCTCTTCTGGTCATGCTGAGCACCTCCAAGGCAGCATTCAACCAAAACCAGGAATTCTCCTTATACAAGGGACTAGAACAACAGCAAATGACTACACACCACCCTTTTAATCAGCTTGAAGAGCTTTTGTTTCATACTCAGGAGTTTGTAGAGTGACAGTATCGTACTGTGGTGATGGGCAATGCTGCTCACCCAGCTGGGGTGCTGCTCTTCTTTAGCAGGGCCCTCATCAGGAAGGAGATGTGCACCAGATCTGAACTTGAATTTTTCTTTAGAAAAAACAGAGAGTAAGCAATTTTGAAGCCCAGCACTGAAGCACAGAGCATAGCACCCACACTGTACACAGTGTGTAAAGGACACACAGCCAATTCCTCCAGGGCTGCTTTCACACCTCACTCATCAGCTCACTCCTCCAGCTACTGCAAATGGGACTTCATCACAGAAACCCCTGCTTCTTGATTTTCCTTAGAAACCACTGCAGCCAGTGGAAGCCTTTTGAGCAAAAAAAAAACTTCCTGAGAGCTTTAAAACGTCTGAAACCTCTACAGAAGCCCTAGAAAAGAAAAGCCTTTCTCTCCATTTCCAACAAGCAGAGAAACAGCTATTGTTAAAATGGCTTAAACACTTAAATGTTCTGTGCCTGGGAGAATTGAAAGGCATCAGCTGGGATATGGTAATGAGAAATACACAATTGCCAGGTAATTATTTATGATGCAGTGGTTTATTATACAATTTGAGGGGTATTAGTGCAACCCAGAAGAGTGATTGCTGCTATACTGCTGCAGAGAAGTTCATATGACAATCACAGCTTTGTTTTTATTGTTTTCTGCTTATTAGGAAAAAAAAAAAATCTCCTCTTTTCTTTTAGACATGTTTTTCAGCTGAAAATATGAAAACCAAAATGACACTTCCATTCTGAGATTAATGGCTGTGTATTTTTGAACAAAAAATTCTGAATTTTAATCTGAATATCTCAATGCATTATTTATATTTACGCAGTCATTTGAAAAATACTCCCTTGCTCCTATCCTAGAACTTTCTTAAAGCCAAGGAAAGTAGTATTTCAAAAAATTACTCTGTACTTCTAATAAAGAGATATTTCCATATTAAAAACCCATGTGACAACTACAATCACAACAGAACAGATTGTTTTAAGGAAGTATTTGTTACTTTATAGGAAAAAATAAAGAAAAGTTTGCCTTAGTTCTAAATAAGCAAGAAGTTTTCTTTTAAGGATGACAGTGCTGTTTATTAGAGCAGCCTGCAGTCATTTCTCTTGCAAACAGAGGTGCTGACAACAGTGAGAGGCACTGATCACTTGGGCAAACATTTATTTACATCTGTAAACATCAGCTACCTACTGCCATTTATAAAATACCTGCTTTTTTACTTCCTTAATAGATCCATTTCTCTGAAATACTGTGATCCTTTGAATTATTATTTCCACCACAAATGAAGACTTTAAGATTAGAATGAGACAAATATCAACATTCCCTTTGTCCTGCCTTTGGAGCTCTGAGCAAAACCCATCCTCCCATGGAATCAAGGATACCTGGGTACACCAAGCCAGTCACAGGATGATTTCAGCAATGGTCATTAGGAGATACAAATAGAGGCATTTAAGTCTTTACTTCCCCTGACTAAAGATGAACACGTAGCTTCCACAGTCTGGAAAAGTAGAAAAATTCATAGATACAGTCAAGCAGAACTTTGATTTTTAGAACTTAATTCTTCAAAATACTCCAAAAGAGCATATGCATTGTGATTACCTTGGGACCCGCTGTGCTACCTCAAAAACAGATGCTAAATTGAGAGCACTAATTACAGAGTAAGTGCCCACTAAATCAGACCTGGTGCTACAGCACAGTAGTTACTGACATTCCTGCTAGTTTAAAAGAGAAAAGCATGAAAAATCATATTTTGTGCATCACTTTCTGCCTCTGCATGGTTGAACTTAACACCACTCACTAGCAATAAAATCGAGGAGTGCCATGCCCCTTCCACCCTGGCTGCTTTCAGTCAGGGTCACAGGGTGCCCCTTGCACAGTGCATTAGGAAAGGCTGCTCTCAAACCAGGATATATTTGAGTATCAGCTCTCTGTCAGGTGCTGACAGCTCCCTCAAGTCTCACTTGAAGAGGAAAACATCATCTCAAATGTCAATGAGAATGAGGAAACAACAATACAGGAAGGAAACGACTTGAAATTGTTTCGAAGAAAAAAAAAACAAGACACTCATAAAGACAGAGATTGATAGAATTTCGGGAAAGAAAACCTTTTCCTGTGGTCCACATACATGCTCATTGTTTTTCCAGTTTTTCTGGTCTAAACAATGATGGCATTTTCAGAACCACTAGTCCCACCAACACTACAGCATGGATTCTTCCTTTATAAATTGAGCCTAAGGATTTTGCACAACCACATGTCAGACAGTAGCTGACATCATTTAATTAAGCAATATGTACTGCAAATGGAAAACACAGATTTAGAGGAGAAAAACCAATCAGCTACTGAGTATTAGATGAGAAGTCACTCATTCCAGCAGCAGCCAAACCCATACTTCTGTCTTTCCACTAAAGCTGTCTTCTGGAAATCAAGGTCTTGAAACTACAGTTACACTGCAAAAATGCAACACAGAGAGGAAAAGTAATGATTCAGACAGGTCCCACCTTTCCATCCCACAGATTTCCAAGCTGCTTTATAAAACCAGTCCTACCACTGGAATGAAATGCATTTTCCTATCTAGAAACTGCAGAGTGCAGAACAACAAAGGAGCAAAGGGAAGTTCTGGCAGAGGACACACAGGCCCTGTGGTTGCCCACAGCAGGACTGACTGGACTAAGAGGCTTGTAGCAAAAAATATCAAATAAAGGCCCTTTCTCTCTTAATTTCTCTATTCAGCCTTCCTTCATCACTGATAAATTACTTTTTCTTGTGCAAACTTGCCACTACACAAGGACTTGCAATACTTTTTTGAAACAGCCATCTTGCCAGGCCACCTTTGTGTGATGTCCTTGGCTACACCTGATCTCTCCCCATCTTTCTGCCAGGATGCAGATGGCCAGAGGGAGCATTTGCTGGGATTCATTCTCAGCAGGCACAGCCCCCTGCAATCAGTCTCTGAGAACTGCTCTTCACAGCAGTTCTCTTCTTGGGCTGAACCTGCCAGTGCTGACACCAGGGGTCTTAGCAGACATCTGTTTAAATTAAGAGACCCAAATTCCTGCTGATTAATGACCTTTTTCTGTGAATAAACACAGAGTATCATGTGTTAATTACGGCACACGTTCAGTTAATCTCACAGGTGTCAGGTTCACTGCCCCACATGGGATGCAAACAAAGAAATCCTCTGGCACTGAGGACACAGCACACATATCCCAACAGCCCCAGGCTCCCCTGGGCAGCAGCTCTGCACACACCTCTGCCAGCCCCACAATTAACCAGTGCACAAACCAAATCTATCCTATCACATATCCAGAAACTTCTCTTCAAATGGACTCTGCTCAGTCCTAAAGCTTTGGGACTTCACTGTGTTAGCACTGAGAATTAATGCAGGAGAGGCAATTAAAAAAAAAGCTGTTTCCTTCTCTGAATACTCATGACCTGAACTATTAAAGAAGATTATTTTCAGTCTGTTCTAGGTGCTCAGCTGCCAGCATCGAGTGGTGCAGCTGATGGGGAGGCATCCAGGCAAGCCCATCTCTTGTGCTCTCAGGGCTGAGTGAGGTATGCAGAGACAGCTTGGGGCACTCCTGGGCACCACCCATTGCTGCTCAGGCTTCTTTCCACAGCAGCTTCATTGTACCATTGCTCAAGAAATGGTAAAATTCCCCTCCTGACTAGACTTGTCCTATGCTCTTATGTACTGAAGAACATCATAAACCTGGTCAAGAACATCCACTCTATAAAACCAAACTCTCTATTAATGGTATTAAGTCTACACAGTCCCTCCAGGAAGATAATAATTTGAAAATCTTTTTAGAGATTGTCATGAGACATACAAGAAAATACCAGAAATACATGAACTGAGTGTCCAGGGCCCCATGTCACTCAGATGTAAGCAAAATAATATAAATTTTAAATTTTAATTTAATTGGCCTACTTATTTTGTACAAGCCTTAACTCAGGGCTGGAAGTTGTTTACAGCTAGCAGAGCCAAGAAGTCCATCTGCCAAAAAAAGCTGGATTTTAAATGCTAGAGTGAACAGGAGACTTTAAAACGTTTATAAGCAAGTTTCAGAGGAACACATTGCCCATGGCCTTGGGGTCATTAGGCTACATTACAGAAATGCAGCTCACTATTGCTACAAAGCTGATTCTGTAAAACAAAAGGTATCACTGCCATGATTAGTGTCAAAAAGACCACCAGAAACAATAACTCAATATTAACAGACAGAAAATGTCCTAAACCAAGAAAAGGAAGAAAGCAGAATGTTCACCCTGGAATGCCATGAATTTCACATCTCCAGAGTCACAAAGGCTTTCAGAGAAGAGCTCAGCAGGGTTTTTATACAGCCCTGCAGCCTCTTTAATACAGAGGCTGTTATTGCAGTGCTTTGCATGGTGGTTCTCAGCCACTTTTGTCTCACCCTTCTGATCAATAAATAATGGCCTAAAGAAGCCACATCTCCAGGAAGTTCACTTGTACTTCTCTCAACGTATTTCACAAGGCAGAGTAGCCTGTGAAAAAAACTGACTATGTAATTTTCTGTCTACTAAATAGAAAACTGAAGCCTCTTCCAGCATTATTGTCTATTCCACTCCTCATAGCAGGTTTTGAACCATCCATCTGGAAATGAAATAGTATCAATAAAAGGATGCTTAAAAGCATTAATGTAATTGTGTTTCTCTAATTAATTGGCAGCAGCAGAAAAAAATGTACTTTTAATTATACACAGTCTGCTTTTAATGCCAATACTAGATACAAAACCTTGCAAAACAGCTGCTGGAATTAAAGCCAGTTCAAGTCAGTCTGTTGCTGTCACTGATCTTGGCATCTTCCAAATGACCAGCTAAATGTCTACCTTTCCCACACATCTGTACAGCAAGTAAATCTCCTTTCTGTCCAGTTTTAATTGTGCCCTCATGTCACATGCCTGAAAAACTCCAAGGACATTTAATGCCTCCTCAAATCGTGTCCTTCATTCTTTAGTCTTCCCATCTGTAAGGCAGAGATCCATCTCTTCCACTAGGATTTTTTCTTTACACATTTCTCCAGCTACAAAGAGCTCTTCTTCTGCCTCCCTCTGCTGCCTCACCTCCAGTCCTCCCAATTACACATCTATCAGTCTCTTCTCTCTGAGAAACACAGAATTTCCTCCTGACATAGCTTGAATCTCTCTTTATTTCCAATCACCCTAAATCCTCCTCCTCAACAAAAATTGGTATCCTCAAATGAGGTCCTGCCCTTATCTTCTACAGGTATTTGTGCTTGATTTTAGCAAACTGAAGGACCTGGCAGTCACTTGAGCAAGAAATACAGGGATCCAAGAGCATACCTGCTTCAAGGTGCTTTCCTATCAGCTCTGTCATCACCTTACCTTTCACAGAACCTGGCAGTGGACAAGTCTCAGCAAAATTTCCAAGGGTTTTGGAAGGCTGAAGATCCATCAATGATCCATAAGATCCATAAATGATCTGTGCTCAGTGTGCCTGCAGTGCAGAGGGGCAAAGCACAGCACTGCACCCCAAGGGGATGGACAAACAACTGCAGGAATCATCATGGTGGCACACAAAGGTTCAGTTCCAATCAGGAAATGAGCACAGCAGGAAACAAAAGTGCAGGTTACATTCCCAGTTTGAAGAGAAAAACACTTCCCCACCTACCACACATCCCAGTTTTCCTCCTACAGCCACATTGTCCAGCTTGCTCCCATCTTTAACTCCTTTCTTTGGATCAAATCACACACCCAGCTTCACACCCAAGCACCCCAAATTGATTCTCATTTCCTAGCAAACCAACTGAATGGTGTATTTGACAATTGCCACTGTTCTGGATGCACATGGAAAGGAGTTCTCTCCATCACAGCCCTCTGGGCTCCCCACTGCAAGCCCCAGGTACCATGGCAAAATGAGGCATCCACTGAGTTCTGCTCATATTCACCAGATGAACATTTCATGAGCAAACCCAAATGAACCAAACTCAGGGAACAACTATTTGTATAAACAGGAAATTATCATAATCCTCAGTTACAAAATCAGGATTACTCTCAATTAATTTATATTTTGTGCTAAGCACACAATGCCTTTACATGTCAAATGCCTTTTCAGCAGTAATGAGAATGAAGTCCCTGATTGGATGAAGGCGGAATTATAAAGAAAAAAAAAAATCCCAAACCTTAATCTTTAAAGAGCATTACTGCTTCCTAAATCCTAGTGTGGGCTAATAAATCCTTTTATAATTTCAAATATAATTTCTGTAAATACCTTATGAGAAGGTATTCGAAAATACAAGAGTAGGCTTTTTATAGTTATGCAAAGCAATTCAACGCATTTGCTTACTCACTTTAATCTTGTTAACTTCTAGCAAAAGAGGAGGAAAATTTGTCCATCTGTAAAGAAAATACTTCATGTAAGGCCTTTTGATTTTTTTCATATCCCAAATTACCCAAGTGTTTGAAAGAACTGCACCTACTTACTCCTAAGAAGGAACATATACAAAACCAGGCAATTCAGCCAAAGTTCTTTTGCTAGAAATCAACAGAAATCAGTGGCTCTCAGCCATAATGTACAAATTCCTTACTAAATAAATAAAATAGCTACAGTTTCAAAAATGACTTAATATCACATCATTTTATCCAACAGAATCCTTCACAGCTTTCTCCTTTTGATGATGAAATGGTTTGTTTGTATTTTTTCAGATCCTCTTGATCAAGAATCAATTTAATTTGAGAGCAAAAAAAAAAGTGATTTTTTTCTGCCCCAGGTACCATCATAATACACATTAATCATGTTCCTATCGTACAAGTAAATTAAATTTTTGTTTACTCTGTTGGATTTTCACAAATGCAATTTAAGGCAGGATTTTTGAGCACAAAAAGTTATGATGGCTTTCATAATGACATCTTAAGGAAAAATACGTATTTATGCCTTTTTATTTCCACTTGAAGAAACTTTATTTTGGAATCCATGCAGGCTCAAGAAACCAATTTTAAAACAGGTCTCCAAAGAGGCACCATTCTTCAACCCTCAATGATTTTATACAAATGGTGGTTTGTGAAAGCCATTTATTCTGACTGCAGAAGATGCTCTCAAATTCCATTTCCTCTCCCACTCTCTGAGAGGAGAAGAGAGAAAGACACAAGTTTTTTTAATGAAGGGACATTCAGATGCCTTCTTTAACTGTGAAAATATGACATTTTTCTCAGCCAGTTAGGACAGATAGACCAAATATCCCTGTGTAAAGGCAAAGTAAGTATTTTGGGGTACATCTGTTAGATAGAGTGGGGCAGCTGAGAACTGAAACTGAATTTAAGGACAGAGGAATTTATGCTGAACCCTCATAACCATGGAGAGCTCCTTTAATTTTCTGGACAAGTTTAATGCCTGAGAGGAAGGCTGCAAAATCCACCACTTATGGTAACAAATGTCCCCCATGGAACTGGAATCATTTGGGCAGATTCTCAGGCTCTTCAGAGAAAATTCACGTCAACTCCCTTCAAGTGAGCAGCAAGACATTTAAACACCTGAAGAGCAAATTATATCCTTTCTTTCTCCAAAATTAATGTGAAAAATTTCAAAAGGCTTTCAAAATGGGTATCTGCCCCAAGCCTCAGAGTACAATAATGGGATAGAGCTGGAAAAAGAAAAGAGCAGGCACAGAAGAAAACCAAAGAGAAGAAAAATGCAAATTAGTGCTCAACTTTTTATCCAAAGTGTGCAGGTATGACTCAAACGTCTAAAACAAAAGCAAGATATAAATTCTACAGCCCATGGCACAGGGAAATAGGAATAGAGATAACATAAGGAAGCCCCTAAGAACTTAATACAGAACCATCAGACTGTTAAATAAAAATGGAAATACAAAAATCTAAGTGCCAGGTGCAGCAGATGAAGCAACAGGAATCTTAGCATAATTTAAGAAAGACTGAAGTTGCCTACAGAGCACAGCAATCTCAGTCTAGCTGACAAAGTTCATCTATTAATTAGCCTTTAACAGGCTTGTGCAGGATGTTTCTCTCACTCTTTAAGGGCACCCACGATGGCTGGGAGCAGATGAGCTCAGGGAGTATTTAGGACAAGGTAACTGATAACAGAAAAGCTGGCTTGGAAGTCACTACACACATTGTTTTAATCTGTTCTTTTAAAGATAAATAATGATTGAAGGTAAGTCTGGAAATTCAGTAACACACCAAAAGGTCAGGAGGCCAGAGGCAAACATTAATACAAAAGACTAATTCTGTCATAGAAGAAACACTGCTTTATGTTCAGAACTATCACTGAAAATAAAAACAGGTTCTTAACACAGAGGAAATGCTCCTCACACAACAACTACAGAGCTAATGAAGACTTAATAAAATTTTAAATAAAATACAAGGATAATAAGCATACCAAAGGAGATCATGCATTTGCAGTCAAGTGATAAAAGTGTAAATACAAGGCTTCAATGCAATTAGGAACATAGCATTCTATTATTCTTTGCAAAAAGCACTGAAGTATGTGGGTTAGGGCTTGTTTCTAGCATTCTTTTTTTCTTCAGGTATTAAAAAAAATCTGTATTGGATACTTGCTCCTCCTCCATCCCCTCCACACAAAACTTCAGATTGAAAGAAGCACTTCTTTGTTTTACAATGAAAACACAGTAAAGGAAAATGTCTCTTGCACATTCTCACAAGCAAAACAGATGAAGTTATTTAAAAGCCTCTTCTAGACCAGATAAATGAGTGAGAAAGCTTTGCAGATTTGACAGAAACACCACTCAGTATGAATGTATCCTGCAATATAAATCTTCCATAGGCTCTATCTCAGTTATTCAGTCAGACCTTACAGAAATATGGTATGAAAACACTTCCTTGAATAATAACTCCAATTAGTGTGCAAGCACCCAGCCAGGGGTGAGCTCAGTGCTTGTCTGCAGCTGCTGCCACTGCAAGAATTGCAGCTCAGGGGGAAATTCAGAGCAGGCACCTGCAGCTTGGTGGAACAGCTGCACAGCAGGCACCCAGTGCTGCCTGAACTGCCCTGCAGCATCCAGGGAATGGATCCAGGGATAACAGCAGCAGCAAGGGAGAGGCTCTCAGCATGTGCCAGTCCTGGCCCTGGGAACACCCAAACCAGCTTCTGAACACAGCTCAAGCACTGAGATACCTACCTCAGCTGCCAAGATGGATTTGAGGGTCAGGTCCTTGTATGGGCAGTTTTCCTGTAGGGTTTGGAACTGTCTTAGAGCCACAGACACTGCCCACTGCTGCACAAGCTGTAGTGGGACAACAACAGGGACAGCACAGCACAGAGCCCCTGGGGCAGCACAGGGCAGGGGCACTGAGCCAGAGGTGCCACAGGAAACAGCATCTCCCCATCCCACAGCATCTGCTGCAGGAACAGCATCCCCCCATCCCACAGCTTCTGCTGCAGGAAACAGCATCTTCCCATCCCACAGCATCTGCTGCAGAAACAGCATCCCCCCATCCCACAGCTTCTGCTGCAGGAAACAGCATCTTCCCATCCCACAGCATCTGCTGCAGAAACAGCATCTTCCCATCCCACTGCTGCTGCTGCAGGAAACAGCATCTCCCCATCCCACAGCTCCTCCTGCAGAAACAGCATCTCCCCATCCCACAGCTCCTCCTGCAGAAACAGCATCTCCCCATCCCACAGCTCCTCCTGCAGAAACAGCATCTCCCCATCCCACAGCTCCTCCTGCAGAAACAGCATCTCCCCATCCCACTGCATCTTCTGCAGGAAACAGCATCTCCCCATCCCACAGCAGCTCTCTCTCACCTCTCACCAGCCTGGAAGGGAGCTGACTTGTCCAGCTCATGTTCTGCTCACAAGAAATATCAAAGAGCCAAGAGAAAAACAAGATGAACCTACCTGAAGTAATTTTCCCCCACCACCTGTTCATCTCCCTTTCCCTAGAAACAGATCTAGCTTTAGATGTTTATTTCTCAGCTGGTTTACAACTTTAGTAACTTGTTTTCTTAAGCCTTACTAAGACTGAGATAAATACAGGACTTCAGGTCCCTTGCTTTGCATTGACAGAACATGATAATGTACATTTTCTCTGCATCCCTAGATAAGTATTAAAGTTAAGATCCCTGAATTAAGGGAACACCAGCTTGTAGTCTTTAATATTAATAAAGCTAATTAGGCAGAAAAAAGACTAACTTAGAGCACATTAAGAGGGAAAAAAAGGCTTTGCTGGCATATTTTCTCTGAAAATCCAAGCTAACATTTCTCATCCTGTGTGAAAAGCTTCTTTTCATGTGTATGTTCAGGGACTTTAGCAGCGGAATATTGCAAATGAGGTAAAGACAGTGATAAATTTGCAAAGACAAGCCAAGAGCAATCTAATTGTGTTGTTTCAACCAAAGCCAGCTCAATGACTAAGCTCTCTAAGGACATGGAATATAAAGCCTTTTTTTATTTAATGACTGCAATTCAATTTCTGCCACTGTTGGTCACCTGAGGAAATCCCAAACTATGCAAGATTTCCCCTTCTGGAGACAACAAATAACGGGATATGGGTCTTAGCTCCTTCACACAGAAACTGCAGCAGTACTGAAAGAAGTTCCTTCCAAATGTGGCTAAGGAAACAGAAGGGTTTGTTATTTCTGGTTGGTCAGGATCAGATTCCTGGGGTCCAGGTGCAGTCAGTGCCTGGATGAGAGCAGCACCTGAGATGTTCTGCTCCAGCTCCTCAGGAACCACCTTGGCTTGCACACAGATTCATGCTCTAAGAGGGCTAAAAGAGCCTATTGCATAAAACCTTTATTACTTGATACATTTCCACAGTAAGAAGTTGCTTCTTGATGGGATGACTTAATCTCAACTGTTAATTAACCATTCATTAGAATCACTATGCAAATCCATTCATACATTGCACAGGGTTGAGATTTTTCCAAACCTATTCACGTTCATAGATCAAAATACCATTAACTAGCAAGTACCTCCCTTTATTTAAATAGGGTTAGGGAATGTGCAAAGTAATTTTTCCTTAATACATTCTCCCAGCTTTTTTGCCTCAAGAAATCTATCAAGTGTTAATTGCTGTGTTTTGTGTATACAAGACTGCTCAGGAACAATGAACATGCTCTGAGAATTTCATCAATCCTTGCACCCCTCTTTAGTTCTTTTAACAACTCTGCAAACATATTTTATAATTTTTCCAAAATATCTTTTTCTTATGAATTCCACAATGCAGTGAAATGTGACATTACAGATAACACACAGATTACTGCTCTCTTACACAAGTTTACAGAACTGCACATTTACATTTCTGTCCTCATAAACTGGAGTTCTTCATTTTTTGTGTCTCCTGTCCATATCATTCATGTTTTGTCCCTGCTTTAAAAGTGATTCCTCCATGAAAGGACCCATTTCCAACTTCAATGATATTCAAGGGAAAAAAAAGAAAAAGCAGCAAGTACCAAATTTTTTTTTAGTGTAGAAGATCTTTCATCTACTCCTAAAATTCTGTCCCACCTCAGATATATTACAAAACACCCTCTTTTCTTTTCCAGGAGAACAAAAAGCTCTTCAGAACCACTTATGGAGTAAGCCAGAAAGGGTATTTCCCAAAACAGAAGGAATTCAAAAATCTGACCTGAATTTGTAAATGACAAATTTGCAGCTGTGAAAATGGACTGCAAGACTCATAGTTAACCTATTTTATCCAAACTCTAGTTTCAGGTTCCACCTAAAACACTTTTCAGAATTACACACACACACACAAAGCTCACACAATGAGCTCCTGTTTGTTCCTGCATCTCCTGTTCCAGCCCTCCATCCAAAACCTGGCAGCCAAATACTATTCATTTTCCATGTCTAGTCCACAGTAGTATTGATTCTGAAATAATGCATTTAATTGATGTTTACTCCTAATTCTACAACAGAGCAAACAAAGAGAAGCAAAGCCCATATCTAACAAAGCTCTGCTCACCACTGGTTACTGGTGTTTGAAAAGATTATAAAACATTGATGATCTCTTGTGCTAGCATTAACTCAACTCTGTTAAATGATTTTATTTGAAGGTAAACAGCCTCCAGGAAAAAACTGCTCCTGATTCTTCTGTGACAGTCCAGCAGGGCTCATAGTGCTGCTGCTACCAGAAATACTGGTAGGTGGCAGAACAGTGCAGCAGCATGTGACACATTTATTGTCCCATGAGTTCACTGGTGCTGTGCAGTTACCTCTGGCCTGTGCACATCACAGATGGCCCCAGCACAGCTCAGGGATCTCCAAATTGACTGATGTCAATTCCAGCTCTTGAAAAACTGAATTTGAGGTATTTTTTAAGAGTACAAATTATCATATTAAAATAGGAAGCACATAGGGTTTAGGGTTTTTTACAACTGAAGGAATAGATATTTCATATTTCACATCAACATTCAGAAATGAATAATCACAAAAGATATCAAACTATTGTGGACACTTGTAACCATTTCTACAGCAAGCTACATTTCAAATGCTCAGTCTCTGAAAAGAGATAAAATGGGGGAAAAAAATCTACATAACTATATGAAAGAGTATACATAACATATATACATAAACAATATGAAAGTGTAGAAAAAGAAAAATTGTAAAGCCATCAAACAGCATCACTACATCTTCCCTATGAGAAGGAACTCACAACTCTGGTGTTGGTATTTCATCACCAATCAAAAAACAAGAACCCTGGGGGGTGGGAAAAAGACCCCAACCAACCAGTAATAAAAAAGGTAGAGTCTGTACTCTTGGTATCTGTTTCAAGAGGTGCTCCAGGAGAGTATTTCTGTGCAGATCCATCAGGAGCTGCCCTGTGCACAGGTGTTCTGGAGGAACCTGTCCCGTGCTCACTTCTGCAGCAACCGAATGAAGGAGGGGCTTCCTCTGCATCTGTGGGTGTTGAGAAACTGGAACAAATCTGATTGCTGCAGCATAATTGGATTGCAGTGGTTGGCAGAGTAATAAAAACCCACTAATGGCATGATCAGACTGTACCACAGGCAGAGAAATGCCTGTCCACTGCAGCCTTGTCAACCTCTGTCAGTCATTTTGTGTGTCCCACTCACCTTTTCCATTCTGCTGACTGCTAAAACAAATGTACCTTTTGGTTACAAATCTCTCCATCAGTTATCTGAGGGTACTCTACGTGATTACAGTCTCAAGGGTATTAAAAAATATCCATATTATACGAGGCAGCACCAAAAAAATCTTCTTTATCGGGTCACCTAATGAACTTGAGGGATGTTGTTCTTGAAGAAAGTGTAACTAGACTGAACAGCACCAAAATAAAATCCAGCCAAACTGAGTCTCCAATTGCTCTGAAAAAGACTCAAAGCTGCACTTCAGAAAAAGCTATTGTTATGAAGGTAATTAAAATTAATTTGGCAAATGCCAAAACACCGTTTGAAAGTGTGAACTGACTGTGTTCCCTTTATTAGCCTCTCTAATCTCACTAAGAATTTAGGTCTCTTTCCATGTCTAAATTATAATTCAAGTGCAAGACATTCACTTTTCATTAATGTCTCGTGCTCCCCTACCAGAAAAAGAAATCTAAAGTAATAGAATGTTAAGACTGTACCATTCTAGAATAGAAAAAAATAGCTATTAATAAAAACTTTAGCAGACCATTCCAAATATGAGAAATATATGACTAACAACATGATCTACCAATTACTGGATTCACTTTACTCAAGGATTTAATTTCACAACTTTACCTCTATTTTTTTTTTTATTCTCATGGTACAGAGTCCTCACAGCCATTGTCATTTCAGAAAGGAAAGCAGCCTGGAAGACACCAACTCACAATGTCAGCTGCTTGTATCAGCCCAAATGTTATGATAACCAAACAAATTCCAGAATTCCCCTATTTGTTTGCAGGAAACATCCAAACCCAACTCAACAATTCAATGTGATGACCTGCACTGGGGACAATTAAAGTACCTAATTAAATAAAACTGGTTAAAACTTTGCAAACTAAGAAAAAACATGGGACTTGTCCCTTTCCAAAGCAGATTTTGGGACATGCTGTCACACTGCATTTGTGTTTCAGACTCTGTTATTGTGCCTGTAAGTTACATCTGGATGCAATTTTTCTCTAAGGTAACTCTCACTAAACTCAAATTTAGTGTTTTAGCCTCTTTTTGATCACATTTTCTTAGGAAGGTTTAAAGCTCAAAACCCAGTCCTCATTCAGTGGTCTGAGTTCCTTTTCTGTTTGTCTCTGAACTGCTGCTGGGGGAGGCCTTATCCCTTAACTGCTCACCAAGATCCAACCCACCCACTGCTGGAATTGCCCCTGATATATTTATTCTTCTCACTCTTGGCCACAGCTGGACCTGTCTGTGCTACAGCTGAGCAGCCACAAGCTCCTAAAATTACTGATCCTCTCCTAGCCATGGCTCTAAGGCTGGGTACAGCTCTGTGTGACAGCAAGGCTCCTGCTCTGTTTATCATTTCTTCTTATTTCTGGGCTTTTATATACACTGAATTTCCCCCCAACTTGGCAATAATATTCCCAAAGACAAGGAGACACCTTAGGTATTAAAATAATGATGAAAGTCAGAAATTTCCACCAGCAAAATGACCTTTAACAAAGAGCTCAGGGAGCCACTTGTGTCTAGCAACTAGAACATAGGTAAAGGTGAATTATAATAAATCCTTTATGCTGTTCCACAGCACCCTGGCAGGAATAGCAAATAAGCATAGTTAATATGCAGTTTTATGATACATTTCAAAAGAATTCCTAATGAGCCCACACTCAACATTAACTAAACTCCTTAGGCAGAGCTAACCTTATGAAAAGATTTTTTTTTGCCATCATATAATAAATAATATAACTTCTAGTGAACATTTATTTTTCTCCTGTATTAAATCTTTCATCATGCTAAAGGCATTAACACCTAGAAGTTCAGGTCATGTACTGAAGCAAAACACAAAGAACACTTAAAAGCACTTTCAGAAAGAGAGTTTAGACTGATTTGTTTCAAAATCCATCCAATTAGAAACAAATATTAATTAGAAATTTAGAAAACTTTTCATTTGGGGGATAAATGAGGGTCTTATCTGAACACTGGTGGATTATTTTAAATAAAGCATTTTGGCCCTCAGAAATGCAGCTCTTGCATTCAGAATTAATAAACACACAGGCCACTTGTTTTCTTAGGAACCAAAAAGTGAGAAAGGATTTGTCACAGTTTCAGGGGCTGTACATTCCCAGTGTATTCAGTGCAAGGTTTGTATACACAAGATTTATTTCCACCCTTCTTTGTCCTCCTCTTCCATCAATCCCTGCCACTGTAAGATATGACACCACTTCTTTCTGAAACACAAACTGCCTTTGGCTCTGGGCAGAGGGAAGGGCTCATTCATGCTTTAAGGAAGGGAAACAGAAGGTCCCCAAACTTTCCAACACTGCTTGTACAGGGGGAACAAAATCAAATTCAACTTCACTTCAAGTTTTGACCCCACCTCCCACTCATGCCTAACTTAAGCTGACAAAACTGAACTAGATCTGTGAACCTCTCTAGATGAGTAAAATAAATCAGGGCAGGGTCACCCAGCAGTCTCTTCCTCATCTAGGTAAGTTCTCCCTGCAGTCCAGGGTCTACCCCAACAGACCTGGCTCCCTGAAGATCCAATATTCCACGACTGCCATCACATTTTCAGCTGAGCCTTGCCTGTTCCAGCTTTTAGAAGAATCAGTTTTAGCACAGAGTGCCCAGGACTTACAGAAGACTATTACAACCCTGCTCCCTCGTAAGATCAATCGTACCAGGTGTTGACTAACACTGAAATCAAACACCTTGGAAATGAAAGGAAGTTCTTCAGATCACTTCAGATTCAAGTGATTTCAATTACCTGTAATTGAAATCCAAACACTATCTAAGCATATTTCAAAGTGAAACACCTTGAGCAAGTGCAAAAGAACAGTCAGTGGTACCAGTGATGCTTCACACTGTTCAGTTCTTTGGAATCTCTTCCTCTTCAGGCCACTTTTCATAACAAAGGTGTCATGTTCCTCCACCAGCATTTTTCAAACAACAGTAGGTACAAAAGTATTAAATTTTTATTTCTAATAAAAGTCTTTGGCAATAAAACTCTTTAATTGAAGTTTAACTCCAACAACTTAGTGAAAGTAATGTTCTCCTAAAAAAATACTCAGTACAAAGATTATAGGGATGGGCTCCCCAGCTTGGCTAGGGAACCATCCAGGGCACTGACGGGAGCCCAGGGCGTGACTGAACAGGATAAATCCTGACCTTGCAGCCAAGGAGCTGAGGAGTCACTTCTGGGAGGATCCCTCCCATCTTAATGATCATAAAACCCATTCTAAATCATAGACCACATTCAATTTTATACAATTCATCCTGGTAACATTAAGACATTTAATAGTTGAGTTTTTTTCACCTGAGTCAAAAAAGCTGTTTTGAGCTTTTCTGACTGTATTGCCCAGTAAAAACAACAGAAGATACTGGACAAGAGTTGTGGTGTAACTATCAGTGATCCTGTACAAGTATCAGAACTAAAAGTTTTGTCCTAGCATGGGAGTTTCATGGGGACAGTGGCTGCAAAGACTAATCCAGCAATCTTCCAAAAAGCACATTTTCCCTCCTGCAACTTACACAACAATATTTATAGTTCTTCCCTAAAGAACCTCAAAACCAGAAAAGAAATCTACAGGACACCTTGGCCACCTTGGACATCTACAAAAATTAACTCCATCTCCTCTGAAATAAATGTTTGCAGAGTAATACTCATCATTAGTTTGCCATCACCAAATATATATATATTATATATATATTATAGTTATAGCCCCTTCACGACTTGCAGTGCTGTGACTGGAAATAATAGGTCAGATACACCCAAACAAGCAGCACTGTGTTCAGCCCCTTAAAGAAAATGTAATCAGAGTCTTAAGAATATTCTTAAATTAACTGAATGAATTTAGAAGATTTTAAGTTTTAAAATTTTAATCAACATTATAGAAATAATTTCCATTGGTATCTTTCCAACAAAAGTCCATGAGACTGCCTCAATGACTGAATTCTGTCATAAAAGCCACGAGTACTCTGAATGCTTGTTTCAGTCTTCTGTTCTGCTGAGTAATTATAACAGTCAAGATTTGTAAATTATACTCTTAACACTTCGAACTGTTGATGGAATACAGAAAATGAAACAGCAAAAAATGATATGGGCTGCTTGTAAACAGACTGGGAGGTGAGATTAGTGGCCCACAGGCTCCTCTGCTGGAGGGATGTCCAGCAGTCTTTGAACAGGCTCCTTCTGCCCTTTCCTCCCAGGAACGCTTCAGGCTCTCCTATCTCAAGTTATTTATTCAGCTCAGCTGTCAAAGCTGCACTCACAAGTGACTTCATGTCGTGCTAAAGGTCAGAACCATGGCTCTCCAGCTCAGGCCACTCTTGCTGCTCTTAAATTGCAAATCAAGGTCAAAAAAGTGAGTTTCCTCTCATGAAAGAATGAGAAGCAGTTAATTTCACTATGGACAGCAGAACCAGATGTAGGGCAAACAGCAACCAGGAGCACTTTACAAAATGTGACATTCACCTCACTTCCCAAAGATCCTTTCTGGTGGCAAAGAATATTCTGTAGCAAGTTGCCTTCTTATGCCACATAAAGCTGAAATAAATTGAAATTTTTCTCATTTAGAGAAAATATTTATCAACATTATATGAACATATTTCCACATTCTGATTCACGGGGTCTTTCATGCAATCTTTTACCTAGAGCACTTCAATTTGTTTACCTTTGATTATAAATTATAAACAAGCAATGCATGTGAACTAAGTCCTCCTTCCTTGTCAGAGAAAATCAACCCAAATAATGAATTACCAAAAACCTATCCAGTTGTTTCTGCAGCAGAAACATACTGGCCAAATTAAAAAATGTTTCAAACTCACTATTTCATAATCTAGACTTAAGCCAGAACGCAACTCCACTTACTTTAGCTGTCAAAAAGAATGATTTGTTCCATCTTCTCCAGATGAGCCTTCCTCTCTTTATAAATATTGATTAGAGAAATAGCTTAGAGACAATTTCTAGCCAGCTCAAGTTCATAAAATGGGTTCAGCTGCAGTGGACTGTGTGCCATACGCAGCTTTGGCTGCAAAAGGCTCTGCGGGCAAGGCAGTAATTCCAGGATCTGCAAGAAAAGCTGCTGGAAAGGCAGGATAGCAACACTGACTACAACCCATCACTTCTCAGCTGGACAGACCTCCTCACTCCAGAAATGCTGGATTCCACAGGCAAATCCAAGCAGCCCAGCAGGCAGTGGCTGTCCCAGCCCGCAGGACCAGAGCAGTCAAACTCTGGTGTATCAGCACATTCAGCAGCCTTAAACACAGAGTTAAACCTTCTCAATTACATCAGCACACACTCAACTCCATCCTCAGAAAAAACAAATTCAAATTATCATTCACCCCTTACCAGGACACTGTTTTGCCATGGAGAAAGTGAACTGCTGAGAAATCCTGTAGTATTATACACAGAGGAATATGCTACACTGAACATTGTAAAGTAAGAGATTTCACACAGAAATTGGGAGTTACAGTTACACTTTCCCTCTATTACAACCCTGAGCTTATTTCTACATATAGTTACTTCCACTGACCAATTGGTTAAAAAGCTTCCTAACCTATTTAAACTTATTTACTTATGGTACACTAGAGCAATAAAGAAAATCCTTTAGCATGGAAAACATTCACCCTGTACAAACCTCTATGCCACACCTGTCCCACACACAGCTGTGCATGACCACACATGTATAAAGGGTGGTATTAAGAGAGCTGGACCTTCCAGGAAAGCCACATCTGTTCATTGCAGCTGAATCCCCTGGACAGCATGAGCACTTTGGTGGGGCAGAGATTAAGGCTTGAGGTTCTGCACCCCTCCATTCCCAGAGGGGATTACCCACCCCAATGCTCCTCTGTGGTGCCTGGCTCTGACACCCAAGAGAGCACTGAGTTTAGCCTAAAACCATGGAGACAGCTTTTAAAGTTAAGTAAAGAAACTAAGAGTGTGTAAGTTAGCTGGAGTTCTCTTAAATCACTGGGTGACAAAGAGTTTGGAGTTTTAGTTATATTAATAAATGAATTCAAGATGGAGATTTTGGGGCGTTGTCTCTTTCTCCTTCCTGTCCTTCTTTATCTTCTTCTTCCAAGGGTTTTTGAGTAATAATGAGTGATTGGATGAAAGAAACTGCAGTACAGCACACTGGTGTGGGGTCATTGGGTCACTCTAACAAGTAACTTGGCATTTTATTATTGGACAAATAGACATATAAAAGATCTTGGAGGGATTCTTCTTTCTCCATTTTGCACTTTCCTATCTTACTGTATGCAGCTCCTTGTGTTCTGTGTTTATGTAACATAGATAAAGAAAGAATAAACAACTGAGCCTGAACACAAGAAATCAGCCTCTCTCTCTCTCTGATCAATCTGAGTCCTGAGGAAAGGAACCCAGCCACCAGTGTCACCACCACACTCCTCAGTCTGTTCAGAAGGTGACACTGGTTTGGGCTGTTGGGCTCCACCAGCCATTCACACACCAGCACCTCCAGCTGGGATGGCAGCAGATCCACAGAGCTCCAGATGCAGGACAGAAATTACCTGTCCCCTTATCCATACCACAGAAGTCACAGAAGGCACCCAACTTCCTCCTTTAATAAGGGAAAGCGTTTAGTGGGAGCTGGATTGGAGATTCCAGGTATATCCTGAGATCCCACATCCTCTCCCCTGGCCAGAGCAATGTTTCCTGCCATGGATCACATCCCCAAGCAAGCACCTGCGGTGTATCAGCCGTGGGAATGGGGAAACAAGGCACCACAGCCCCTGCACAGCAGGGGAAACCTAAAAAGGGATTTAAATTAACTCTCACACACAGCACATCAGAACTAACAGGTCTGCACTTCGGTTTGTGCACTGATGGACTTGAACACCACAGTTTTACTTGATTTTCCAACCATTTTCCTAGATGTGAACCAGAAAGACAAAGCCTGAATGTCTTAAGGCCTTCTCATGAAAGTCAGCAGAATTTATCCTGAGGCTATGATACCAATCCCCAGACATGACAAGGGACTGGACAGAACACCTCTCCACTTTTCCAGCATTTAAGTTGCAGGGATGTTACAAGGAGCTGCAAGAACAGGATGGAAGCTAAGTGCCAGCCACACAAGTCAGAAAGCTGGTCCACAAATGAGGTGTGAGCCACCCCTGGCAGCTGCAGCAGCATCTGCATCGACTCAGTTCAAAGTCAAAGTACTGGTGGTGTGCACATGGGTACATAAATATACTGTAAATGTATAAATATCACACAGGTACATATACTGCAAATGCAGACTGTGGGATCCCATCTGCAAGAGGACACAGGAATGTATGCAGTGGAACTATTTCCATTCCCTCTCCACTACAGCATTCCCTCTGCTATAAAATTAAAGTAGCCCTATTGGAAAAAATCCTCCAAAACCTTAGACTGACCTGAAGAGACAAGACAGTCACTCTTCACTGGAATAAAACCTTACCTTGATGTTTTCAGATGTAAGGTTTTGCTCCGTTCATGTTACAGTAACTTTGTAGAGTTTCTGTTAACTCCAATTCTTATGTTCTTCTATTCCTTTTGATCACATCATGGCAAAGTCATTTCAGATCAATATGCTGCCCAAGAGGTCAAAAGAGCTCCAATCAATGGGTTACTTGCACCTACCATGTACTATTATTAATTAATCCTCAGAAAGAAATACTGTCCTACTCACAAAGCAGAGATAAAAACAGAAGAGCTCAATGAAAACTCAAAAAAAATCACTTAGTCCTTAAAGTTAACTAATTGCTTCTCAATACTTTCTGGGGGCTTTTCCTATTACAGCTGACCACAGCTGGCCTCCATTATTTCACATTGTTAGAAACAGTATTTAATTTCACAAACATTTTATTTGGCCGTGATTAAATTTTAAGTCTTTTGTGGTTATCATTTTCCTCTGTTTTAGCAAGGTTTGAAGAACAATGTTCTCCCTTTCCAACACCTCTCTGACCCAGGGAGGAAAAGAGTATCTCACACCAATTCATGAATGAGAAAAGGAGAACCATGAGACAGAAGGAGAAACCCTGAAATAACCAGATTAGTTTAAGTCTTTATGAACTTCTTTATGGCTCCAAAAAACATCACTTACAGTTGTAGCTGCTACCTAAGTTTATGGAATACTGAATAAATAATACTAAATAAAGTACAGCATTGTGAAAAACTGTAAGTCTGCAAAGCAATGTCCTCAGTATTTCTGTAGAAATCTATTAATGTTATGACTTACAAGATGATGTGCATGTACAGCTTTTCAGAAGCAAATTGGAAGTCTGCAGACTCTGCTTCAATACCAAAATTAAATTTTGATTCCTCACCTCCTCCTGAAACGTGCTGAAATTACTTTTACAACAAAAAGAAATAAATTATTTGGTACCAAAGAAACGTGGTTAGTTTGGATTAGTAAACCAGGTCTAACAACAATCCCAGACAGCAACAGCTTTACTCTGAGTTTTACAGGTGTTCAAAGGATAGACATGTGCCTGTGTATCCATGTACAACAACAGCACCCCTGTTCCTGCTTTTAGAATCCACACCAAAATCTAAAAGCTGTAATTACTCATATCCACTTGATAGGAATTTTTAACTCACTGGAAAACTTACTGTTTTAGTCACTGATTGTCACAGTTCCCAAGATTTTCACTTTCTCCCAGTGAACATCCTGATTCCACAGAAGAGCTGTGTCTGATGTCCCAGAACATTCTGAGCTGGAAGGGAACCCGCAGGACCACAGAGCCCAACTCTCACGGGAGGGATTGCACCCACACTGTCATTAGCACTGAGCTCCTTTCATTGCTCATCTCATGGACTTGGGACTCCTTCATTCTGCCTTCACAGACAGCAGAGAACATCAACATCCTGCATCAGCTGCTCCTGCAATGCTGCTTCACAGCTGCCGAGAACCAGGAGCAGCAGTCACTGTTTCTTTAATGCCACTGCCAGAAAAATGTATTTTTGGAAGAATGAAGACCCAGCTGTGTTCGGTGCTGCACAAGGACCAGCCAAAAGCAGAAATAACCCCACGAAAAACGAGGCAATTTACAGTTTCTTGAACTAAGGCTGCAATATCCAGAAGGCCCAGGAAATGAGCATAAAAACACAGAAAGCACAGACATGCAATAGGCCTCTGCTCAGACACTGCCTGCTCTACTTAAACCCTTTAAATTCAAGTGCAAGTCATCTGGGCTAACTACAGAGTGGAAATACATACAGTGGAGAGAGCAAATTCTTTTTTTCCTTCCTATTATGAAGCCACACTCCCACAAATTTAATTTATCTTTTCCACTATCTTCAGTATCTTTGCACCCCTGTATGCTTTGTATTTACACCTTAGCTCATCTCCATGGGGAGGACAATGATATTCTGTTGCTATTTTACAGCAGGGCTTGAACTACTGGCATGAAATTGAGAAGCATTTCTGATACAGAACTTTCTGTTCTGATTCATGACAAACATCCTTCCTGAAATTAAATTCTCCCTTCAGAAACTGCAGGTTTTGCTTGAATGACGACTCCAAGTAATCCTGTGCTGCATCAGATTATGTAATGTAGGGCACACAGTACCTCTAGATAATTGCAGGGCACAACACAAATGAAGATTAATCTTTTTCACCCTGACAAGTAACAAACAACAGCTGCAAATTTCAATTATAACCATCAAATTCCACACAACTGTAAAAGCTTAACAGTATCCACACCAATTTTCAATCTAAATGAAATAGTATATATTCACTAAGGCACCGAGAGATTTCCACAATTTAGGAGAGAAGCACCTGGTATCTTGTGCTTTGATCTTACTCCTAAAGCTTCCATTTGTCAAAACCCAGTTGCCTCTGCTCCCACCCCTCCTCAAAAACCTTTTACTACAAGAAACGCTTCACTGGCTGTAGCTTGTTAAGCAAAAGAGTACCTAAAGTACACAGATTCATACTGGGAAAGCAGATAAACAATTACACGGGGATATTGATTACCAAAAGCATTTACTTTTATTAAAAACATTATTCAGATTTGAACGTGGTCTGAACATTCCACGCTGCATTCAGCCAACAGCCAACGCTTCCCCTCCCGCTGGGCTGCAAGCTAAGATGCAGCTCCATGGCACAGCATGTGGCAGAAGCATCTAACCATGGAATTATCCCATTTATCATCCTGATTATGCCTCAGAAACTGCTGCATTAACATCAATATCTGCATCAAACTCCAGGTGTCACCGCAAATTCTCAGGCAATGAGCAATGTCAGCACGTGAAAGACAGAGCTGCCCCACCAGAAATCAACGGGATATTAATTCCATCCTCCCTTCAGGATCCTGGAATAGATGGAATCATTCTTCCAGATGAAGAAATGTGTTTGATCCTTGTACTTACAGAGGGCCCCAGCTGACAGGATGGCCAGTTCCACAAAGCTGCCTGGAGAACCCTGACAGCACCCACACCAACAGCTCACACTCACATCAAGTGCAGAAAGAGCTTTGTATTTTTACCAGACATGTGAAAGGAGGAAAGGGAAATCCCTTGCATAGTGAGTACATTTAGAAAGAATGCTGCTGAAATAATAAAGAGCAAAGCTATTCTGTGAAGTGTGCCATGGGAACACACGGGTGCTGTTGATCACCAAGATATGGCCAGTTGTGACCAAAGGGAGCTCTCATCTCAGGGTAAGAGCACTCACAGACTGACCCCACAACACTGAAAGCACCCATGGCATGCTGAAAAAAGGACAATGCAAGAGGAGATTCACAGGAAAGACATTTCACAAAACTCACCTGAAAGCAGCCCCAAAAGCAGTGCCAGTATATGGCTTTGTGTTAGCAGCACTGCAGTGTGGACACAGCAGAGCAAAACTGGCACCAAAAATAAACCTGTGCAAGAACAGCTACAGGGACTGCCAGGAGAACAAATACTGACCTGTATTCCTCTCTGACACACTAATTGTGTTTTACATCCAGCACAAAGAATGCCACTGTGAACCCCCAGCCTCCTGCTCCACAGCTACAAACATGGGAAGCAGCAGAAACAGGGAATTCACATAAATCATTTTTTCACAGAGGAAAAAATATCTTTCCCACAGATTAAATACAATCTTTGATTCAGATCTTTACATTCAAGAGCAACAGACTTCTCACTGCATTTATGTTAATGCTCAGATGGGAAGCTTTGTTGATTAAACATTCATTTGCTGCTGAGTATCGTCACAGCCTTATTACCTCGTGGTGGGGCTTGGAGTGAATCCAATTCTAGACCAGCACTAGCGCCTGTGCCTTTTTTCTTGACTGAATTTGCCTTTTCATACTTGTGCAAATGACTGATTTACTCACCAGTAAAACTTCCTTGCTGACTGCAATAAAAAACCAACAAAACCACACCACAGCCAGTTTAATCAAAACCTGCTCAACAGAGCCTAAAACAAAGGGGGAGCTATGGGAAAAGAGCTGGAAAGAGGAACAGCAGCTTTCACTTTTTATTTAAATACTGCGCTCAAGTTGGCTGACTGGTTTTTTGTTACAATTTAGGCTCTTCTTAACTAGTTATTTGAACTGTGATAGCATTTATTTGATAGAAAACTGTCAAATGCAGGAAGAAATACAAATATTTCTATTCCACAAACAGAAATACAGGAAGCTCTTCACAGAATCCATCAAACCATTTAAAAAGTCATCCAAAAGAAGGCCCATGATACTCACTGGTTAAACCACTGTCAGTCTGGATTGTATTTATAGTATCAGATATTCTTCAACATTACCTTGGCTTTTTGTTTAGTACTAGCTATTCCTTGTTAATGAAAGTTAAACTCAACAGCAGCATTCTGACTGCAGAACAATTTTCTAAATTGAATAAAGAAATACGATTCTGCTGATATTAATGTAGGATAGAAGAGATCCCCTGAATCAGTCTGAAAAGAACCACAGCCTCCTCCATCGTGTCCCCTAACTGGTGCTCCATGAAACCCTGCACACTGATGGCACAGAAGAACCTACAAAGAAAACAATCAGGGATATTGAGCTGTAATTTAAGGTAAAAAATGGTCTGTTCACAGGCAAAAAGAAAACCACAGAAGAATGTGCTGCAGGGAGATGCTTCCTCCTGCAAGGTAAAGCTGCATCACATTTAAATAGATTTATTTTCAAATGAAGCTTATAATACATTTTGACAACAATAAACATCCAAGATGGGTAATTACTTCTAAATTATTGAAAATATGAGTTGACTTAATTTTATTCTTATGTGGACTAAAATAAAGCTTTGTCCTAATTTTGTTCTGAGACCTCTTCTCAAATAAGGAGTTGTCCCTGCTGTTACACTCATGGCTTTATTATTCCCCCTTGAATTTTAAGAAGTAAAAAATTAATATAAGAAATTACTGCTTAAATGGCTCACACATCATCCTAGGACCCTTTTTTCAGCTTATGAAATTTTCCCACTAATCTTGATTTTACAAAAGGACGAAGGGAGGTAAAAACACTGGAGACATTCTGATTCCCTTTTTTTTGTACACGAGTGCAAACAATTAGATTATAATTAATGTTTTATCTGTCAGCTACTCCTAATATAACAACATGGCACTTCCACCTGACCAGTAGTTTCTGTCACTTACTGCTTTTTCTATATTAATACTCCATGATCTTTTAAAAAACCCACAAAAACCACAAGAACAAAGTCAGCAGTAAAACAAAATACAAGAGAGACCAAAGAGTCACTTCAGAGCTCATCTGCTATTCATGGTGTATAGCTTAACAAATAATGTGTCTGTACTGGATTTTATTATGTTACTGGGTGACCTCCAGAATCTCAGGAGACCAGCTAAGAAGAGAGATGACCATTATTCCATCAGTAAGAAAAATCAATAAGAGTAGTTACACACTTTATGCAGTCTAAAACCTAAGTCATATAGAATTTTTAAGGAGAAGAATAAAAAACCCAAACAAACAATTCTTAATTTTCCCTAGCCAATAAAGTAAAAGAAAACTATGTTCCATTCAGAATCAAGGCCAGGAGTCTGGCTGTTATGCTTAAATACACAACATGCAAATATAAATAGCATTTGTATCACAATATAGGATTGCTTTGGGGCTTTGGTGGGCGGTTTTTCCCCACTTTCAAACCATTCTTTCAAACCATTCTTATCTGCAATTTCACACCTATTAAAAATAAAATCCTTATTTAACAGTAGCTAGAAATGCTAAACTAAAAACCTACGTAAATGAAAAGCAGAGATAAGAGCCAGAGTTCTGCCGAGAAAAAAAAGCAAAAAAAAAAACCCCAAATCTTTTCTCCCATCTCTGTTTTCTGAGGCTCCTTCAGTGCTTTTGCTAGAGGAGAAACTTAAACATAAACTGGGGGGATAGGAAAACTAGCAACATCCTAAGAAGAGTATTTGTAATGCCCTGAAGAGCATTTCCAGCCAGGGCATAATCACTGCATGGCACATTCCTTAATCCCTGTCACCAAGTGGGACCCTGCTGTGCCACAAGTGACACAGTAAGGGGAAAGTGGGCACACAGGAACAAATGCCAGCCTGATGTACACTGCAGGAGCACATCACACATCAGTAATTACCAGCAGCACTCACCACACCTTCCAGTTCTCCTTGGAACTCACAGTCACGCTGTGGTTTAGCTGAAGGAACAGAGTGCAACTATTGCTATCAGAGCCTACCCAAAACAAAACCCCCTATTTCTCAGATGGTGTGGGGATGCTCAGAATAATGAATAATCTTCTTAAAAAAACCCTGCAATGCAGGAAGATGTGTAAGCCTGGAGTAACCACCCCAGTGCTGGCTGCACCGCTGTCAGGGACTGGGCAGTCACTCAGTCATGGGGCTGCCCTCCCCAGCAGCTGCATCCCAGCCAGGGCACACACCTGGCTGCATCCCAGCCCTGCATCCCAGCCCTGCTCACACCTGGCCCTGCATCCCAGCCCTGCTCACACCTGGCTGCATCCCAGCCCTGCATCCCAGCCCTGCTCACACCTGGCTGCATCCCAGCCCTGCATCCCAGACAGGGCACACACCTGGCTGCATCCCAGCCCTGCTCATACCTGGCTGCATCCCAGCCCTGCATCCCAGACAGGGCACACACCTGGCTGCATCCCAGCCCTGCATCCCAGCCCTGCACACACCTGGCTGCATCCCAGCCCTGCATCCCAGCCCTGCACACACCTGGCTGCATCCCAGCCCTGCATCCCAGCCCTGCACACACCTGGCTGCATCCCAGCCCTGCATCCCAGCCCTGCACACACCTGGCTGCATCCCAGCCCTGCATCCCAGCCCTGCTCACACCTGGCTGCATCCCAGCCCTGCATCCCAGCCCTGCTCACACCTGGCTGCATCCCAGCCCTGCATCCCAGCCCTGCTCACACCTGGCTGCATCCCAGCCCTGCATCCCAGCCCTGCCCACACCTGGCTGCATCCCAGCCCTGCATCCCAGACAGGACACACACCTGGCTGCAGCAGCAGTGCCTCTGGGTCACTGGAGTGACCAGGGTGCTGGAGTCAGAGGCACAGAGTGTGTGCCCTTATCTCTGAGACCTGGCTCTGACATCCAAGAAAGCACTGAATTTCATATAACACCATGGAAACAACTGTTAAACAGAAAAACAAGTCAGTGTGTAAGTTAGTTTTCTTAAGCTACTAGGTAAAAAAGTTAAAGTTTAAGGTTCAAGCTAGTTAGAAAACAAAAGACAAGCTGGAGGATTTAGGGTGTTGTCTCTTCTTCCTTCTTCCTTCTTCATCTGGAGGTTTTTTGGTAGTAGTAAGTGACTGGATAGAGAATGCTGCAGTGCAGCACACAGGTGTTGGGTCATTGGGTCACTAAGGAAAATAGCTTACTTGACAATTGTTAATTGGATAAATAGACATAGAAAAGACCTTGAAGAAGGTCTTTGTTAGCCATTTTGCACCTTTCCATCTTAGTGCATGTAGCTCCTTGTACCCTGTATACATGTAATATAGGTAAGAATAAACAACCAAGTCTGAACAAGAGAAAACTGCCTCTCTCTCATCAGTCTCGGTCCAAGGGAGATAAAGAACCCAACCACCAGTGTCCCATCAGGACACTGTCCCATCTTTCTTTGCAGACACAGACCATGAGCATCGTCAGCCCTGCAACACAACTGCACCAGTGCTCCAGGAGAAACTCCATCCCTTGGAGCAGGAGGTGAACAACAGCCCAGGGTGCTGCTCAAACCCCTCAGCAGGCAGCAAACACAACTCCCAGCCCAGCTCTGCCCCGGCTGGGGACAGCCACTGGCTCTGAGAGCACTGCAGGATGGCTGCAACTGGAACCAGTAAGCCCTGGGTGCTGGTGGGCAGAGCAGGCAGCTCTGGACAGGATCCAAGCTGCACACTGTCTTCTTGAGGAGATCAAATAAATAAATCAGCTTTATGAAATCTAATGGTCTCAATAAAACATAGTGCAAGGGGAAGATAATTCTTTAAGAGCTACCAGAGTCAGCAAAGAAAAAAACAGATAAAACCCCAAACACACAAAACCAAACAACCTTCCCAAAAAAAAAAAAAACAAAACCCACAAAAAAAAAACCCACCACAAGCCAAACAACCAAAACATTGAAAAAATAAAAAAATGAACAAATTGCAAACTGTTTTTCAGGAATAGTAGAAAACCCCAAGGGAAAGGAAGGGGAGAACTGTAGTCTGGGACTTAGAAGCCCACAGTGACAGTATTGCCTCTCAGTCTCTACATCCTGGGTAAAAATGCAGTTGAGTTACTGCACTTCAAAGGCATTAAATTAAAGTGTGTGCCATTAAAGATGGCTACAAACTGTAAGGCAGCAAGAGGAAAGAAAACTGAAATCAGGAAAACAACCAGCTAGTCTGAGCTCCTCCAAGCTAACTGAACCTTTTGGGATAGGGCATTTGGGCTGTGGAAGATGTTTTCTTCCGAAGTTTTAGTGGGAAACATTTTCAGCACACTTCACAAAACCAAGGCACTTGTTTTACTTTAACAGCAGAGCTGAGAGTGAATGACAGTGGTGGTTCTAGCACCATCACCCAGCTGGCTCGTGAGAGAATTCAGAGATGATTTTGCCCGTTCCCAAGAACAAAAGCAGGCAGAAAAAGCCGTGTTCTGGCTCCACACACACAGCACACACTGCTTGCTCTCATTGCACTTCACCTTGTTCCTCATTCAGCTACACAGAGCAGAGAGATCTGGCCTGGGAGCACAGAACAGGTGACAAGGAGATTGTCACAGCACATGGATCATCTCTCAACAAAGAGCACCATTTAACACAGAACAGGCGTCACACCTCTGTCACAAAGAATAAGCAGCAAAGGAAAATAAACTTCAAGCCAAGTGCTGTCCATGGAATCTCAGTGAGCCAAGAAGGAAGCACGAGGAGCAAATCTGTGGTGTCTCATGAACAAAGTCTTAGCCCAGAGCCTGCCTTCCAACACTGCACTCAGAGGCAAATCCTAATACAAAGTCATCTCATTGTGAAATATGGCTTTATCAGCTCCTTGAAAAAGAGCACAGTTTTGTACTGCCTTGGACACTAATCCTGATCTGCAGAATATGCAGAGCTATGATTTCCCAACTGAAAGCCCAGTTTTGATTTCTTTACACTCAACTTTATTCACAAGCCACCCTCCTGACTTCAATGAAGGAAAAAAAAATAGGAAAAGACACATCTTAGCATATTTAAAGGGATTAGAATCTGATGCATATCAATCCCAAAAAGCCATCTAATTACAGAACAAACCACAAATAATGTGTAACAAAAAGACACATAAAACTTAAGTCAAAAAGCATCTTTTCACCAAGTCATTAAGAAATGCATAAAACATTTGTATTTTCTGCACTTCAACTGTTTACAGATCTTGCCTGCAAAAATTACAAATTAATATTTAAGAAGTTAACAAATGCACCATTCCCATTCACAGAAACAGTGGCCTAAAGCTAATCAATCAATTGCTGTACAAAATGGAAATGGAACAGCTGAATTCCACATATAATCATTTATTCAGAATACACAGGGTATGTACATATAAATAATACAAGACATGCAGCAAGGATGCACAATATTTTTTAAAGTGGTTTATATGATTTCCTCAAGTCTTCACATCCTATGACAGTTCTCTTCAAGAAGTCAACTTAAAATGGTAAACGTTTTCATGAATCAGTGCTCCAAATGTATTTAAAAAGAGCTATCAGCGTGAAAAATCCTTCTTTAGGGCAGAGTTTTTACAAATTACTTAATGTGAAAAACGAGGTTCACATATTTTTTAATAGAATTTAAAAGTTTAACAGAAAGACAATTAGGAGATAGAAATAAAGTATACAGATAGGGCCAGGTGTCTCTGAATTCAGCCATGAGAGCACACCTTACTGACACAGGATTGTCCCTTAAAAACAGAATCCTACTACATATTCATAAATTCTCATACATATTCAAACATTCTTCTTCAGTTTTGGATGTTTCTTTGTTTAGTTTTTGACTCGCTCCCTTCCCAATTGATCAATCTTCTTGGCTGCACCGAGTTTCACATTCCCTGTGAACAGAAATGCAATAAATTCCTCCCCCAGAGCTCTGGTCACTGCTGTCCTCACCTGGACAAGATAATCTAAGAATGGAGAGGGGTCTCTAATTACCATTTTCAGTCTTTGGGTTATACAAACAAAAGTAGTTTGCGTTTTAATACTATGCCATAGCTCAACATATATGTATATTACACTACTAAGTTTCATCAATAAAAGAAATAGAAGGAACTATATTAATATAACAAAGTTTTCTAACCTTATACATATAACATTCATTTTAATATTTGCAAAAAACCAACAATATAATATGCATCTGTAACACTTGACAAATAAATTTAAATTGTAATCAGCAATACATACACCTAAAGTAAGCCTAACTTTGGACTAACTCATTTCCCCAGCTGTTGGTGTAACGTTTTGTATGAGAAGTCCGAGTACAACACAAGGAACTGCAAGAAGCACGTACAATGAACTTTATCCTGTCAGCAGCTGCACTGGGATATGTTGGTGATGAGACTTTTTAAAATTCATCTTCTCCTCAGAAGCACCATCCTGAGAAAGAGCCCGGTCCATCCAGCAGCATGATAATTGGAAATCAATTATCTTCTTAGTCTTTCAATACTTTTTCTACCTGAACAAGCTATTTTAATACATTCCCTTAGTTTTAATATCCTTACCAATTGCACCATGATATTCAATATTTCTCATGGGATGTAATCAAAAATTCACTGGCGTGAGTTAGGAATGGCAACAGTGGTGTCCTCTGCTGAGTTTCTCCAAGCTGCAGGTTCAAGAATTACGTCCCTGAGTGAAAGGACTTGCAGTTAAAAGAAAACCTGCCCAGGTCAGCCCCTTGAGAAAGAGAGGAGGTCAAAAGGTCAGGGTGGGCTAAACAGCATTTTCCAGAAACAGGGAAAATTGGAGCCACTAGCACAAAGCAAGACTTCCTGGTACACCACCCCAGACTCACCTCAGAGACTTCAGAAACAGGGACAGTATCATGATTCCTGTCATTTATTCCTGCACTTTACAAAACATTAGTTCAACTAAATGGTGTTTAAAACTGGTGCAATAAAGACACTTTTCAGCACATCAACAGTAACCACATCACTTGGTCAGGCAGCAATTTGCTCAAGACAAGATTTGTAAAGAGATTTACAATACTGACATGTAAATATTTCTTTGTAATATATCAACATTTTGGTTCTTTTTGAGTTCTCTAGAATTGTTAAACTAAAATCTTAAGAGGCTATGAAATATGTAAACATTCTGTCTTTAAACTAATCTGGGTTACAAAGAGGTATCAAGAAGAACCAGGAGACTGCAGCCCACTTACCCATAACTTTGCACCTGAACAATTCAGAACAGGCTGCAGAAGTCCCTTGAGTGTGCTGAAGACAGGTTATTTTTAACAACTGAAGACAAAAACCAACTTAACAATTTGACAGGAAAATGAAACATTAACAGGAGAGAGAGGAATAAAGTCAATTATAATTTAATTAGCTTTCCAAGCTATTCAGTGAATGTTGGTGCTCATGAATAGCCATCAATACTGCATTCTAGTAATTTGTTATGCAAATGAAGCACTTCAGCAGATTATCCCACCCAGAAGTTAATACCCTTAAAAAGAACTCAAAAAAATATTAAAATCTATTTGCCCTTATTATGAAGGCAAAGGAAGGAAACAACACAGAGAACTTCCCTGGAATTTGAACTGGTTCTACAAAGGCACCTGTTTACATCCCAGAAAAATTCCCTCAAATTGAAGAAGATTTTGAAATACCAAGGCCAACTTTACAAAAGACAGTTGTTCATGAATTATAGCAAAGAAAGTGAATCATTAGCATACATAAAAGGAGCTCATAGCCTGAGTACAGTCAGAACAAAGTCAGTATCTCCACTATGAATGAAAAAGAAAAAGAAAACCCAAACCACTGGTAGTGGTCACACTGAATCCAGGCCTGAATACAGAGGAGGAATGGTCAAACCTCATGTAATTGCTGCTGTGAAAGCTAGGAAGACAAGACCCAAATTTTCCCTGCAATGTTATTTTCAGTGATACTTGAAAATAACATATGTGAAGCTGCATGATCAACACAGCACACACAGCAACTCATCAGTAGTGTCACGTTAACCCCAGTCAGCAGCTGATGAAAGTTTATTTAAAAATCAAAAGCATTCTTTATTTCTGTCCTGCCCAGACAAAGTCTGGGGTGTTAACAGAACATGTTAATCTCAGCAGCAGTCAGGTGTTTGACAGGTCACACAAAAGTTTATCACACACATACCCAGATATTGCAAATCACTGGAAAATATTCTCAGTAATTTCTGTCAGCACAAAGGAGCACAATCCCACGCAGTTTATTGGGTTTTCAAGCACACTACCCACAACATTTCTCTTTAAGGTCACAACAGTGTGGAGCATTACTTTGTACAAAGGCTATCAAACACAGTCAACACCATTTCTGGCAGACACCCTGAACTCCTGTGTGCAAACCTGCAGATTACCAGGGACTGACCCAGCCTTCCCAGAGTTAGGGGAATGAGCCATTCATTTCCATCTGAGCCCCTAAAATAGGACAATGCTTCAGAATGATACGTCAGTAAAACTTTTTCTCCAATTTTTGTCAAAATAAATACTGCATGGAAATTCCCATGCAGCCAAAGTGTCTCCAGCTAAATCACTGCAGTGAAGAGAGCAGCAGCTTTTCAGGGTCACAGTCTTACACAACCCATTTAGAACTGTAAGCTGGCAATGATATTTCCAGTCCCTTTCTACAATGGCAGTCCCCATCAAACACATCCTGGAGCAAAAACACCAGGCTGAGGGTGAGCACAGGATGCTGCAGGTCTTGTGCAATTTGAGCAGCCCATTTTTCCATGAGGATCACAAGGGAAATCATGATCCTCCCAAGGCAGGTGCAATTGTTGTTCTGAGCCAGGTATTTTGGAAAGGCTATGAAGAATCTTCCCTTTGAAGGACAGAAGTCACTCTCAGTTTTGCTGAATGCACTCCAAAGTTTAGCCAAAGCGAGTTCCCCCCCTGATGGGTCATACAAAGCTGATGGCAGTTTCACTCAATAATGGGAATGCCAAATGGAACAGCATTTATTACTACAGAAATTAAGCATCAGTTCTTCTGCATTTCAGATCAACTTTCTGCAAGAGCAAGCACTCAGTTGGGAGCAAAACCCAAGCTTTTAAGATATTAATTTCTACATGCCTAAGAATATGAAAGGATGCAGGTTCCATTTCATTTTCTCTCTGCTCTCCTGATCTCCCAGTGATCACAAAGTGCTGAATTTTGACAGAGCCACTACACACGCTGATATGCATCACAAAAACACTGCCAAGTTTACAGAGTTCTGACAAAATTTTACATTTAGATCTGAGACTTGGAATTTACCCTATAATAACAAACATGAAACAGCAAAAGTATTTATTACAAGCCAAATCAGGAGAAACACTGTCTTTCTGTAAGAAGAGCCCTTCAGTTCAGCCAACCCAGCCTCTGGAGCCTGAGAAGTATTACATTTCTTATGAAGCAGAGAAGAAACCAAGAGCACCATGTGGTGTCCCCCGTGCTCGAGGGGGCACTGACACAGGTGTGAATTCCCAGAAAAAATTAATTAAAAAAAAAACAAAACCCGTTCATTTCCTTGCTTGCCTCACCTCCCCACCATCAAATTTCTCCTCCTGTGCACACAACAATAGCTGAGAAAGAGATCTGCACATTATCCCCAGGAAAAGACAGCAATCAGCTCCCTGCCCACAGATTACACCAGACTTCTCCAGCTCCTAGGTGATTCAACTCCCCTGGGTATTTGGCCTTCAATTTCCTCCTTTGTTCAACACACTCATTATAATCATTGCAGCAGAAAAGTGAAAAGGTCAGCAGGTCATAAATTATATCAGAGCAATTGCTTATGTGGAATATAAGATAATTATCTGATGTACAATCAGCCTAAAAGAACTGGGCTAGACAAGATCTGCAAAAAGATACCCAGGAAATATTTTGCAAAGATAAATTCAAAAACCTCAAAAATCCTTTACAATTATGCTACAGTCAGCACTCTGTAGAAGGTATTTTAGTATAGAAAGTGGTGAACTTAAACACAGACTAAAATTAATTTTCCTCCTATGTCCCAGTTTACCCTTCAGCTATTCTCAAGGTTTCACTAAATCCACTAATCTGCCAATATTGGCAAGCCTTGCAAAAATATATTGGGTTTTATTAGCTTCCAAAGAAACAGAAGCTGGTCTATAATTAAATTTCTATAACAGACCTTATTCCCTCGCCCTAACTTATTTTTAGAATTTGTGGTCTCAATGAGAACTGCTTCCTGAAATACAGTCAAGGCCACACACCCAGAAGTTTACAGAATTTCAACGTTTTCCCATCAATCCGAACTCTTTGGCTCAGAGCTCCTGTCCCTCTCCTGGGTTTGCAGTGCTGAAAGCCTTAAAACCTCAGAACTCGATTTGCCAACCACTTTGTTTATCAAAACACCAAACTGCTTTTCCTCCTCTGTTGGTCTTGCTGTAAGTAAAAGCTCTCTATTGTGCAAAGTGAGTACACAGCCTCATCTGTACAAAAAGCATTTATATTGTTCAGCTTCAAGCATTTCCAAAGAAGGTTAAGCCAAACCATGTTCAGATTTAGCTCTTCACATTCAAATGGAGAGTGTAAGAAATCCTAACAGCATTTCAGGATTGATCTCCTCAGAAATTCCACTGTACATTAAGGAATATATACTCTTTGAGACTGGAAAAGAAGACAAGCTTGTATTTTGCAGAATGTAGGGGAAAAAAGTAAGTATTCCCCTGAACTTATAAGGGAACTACCTCTTTAAGACATCTCAAATTGAGGTACTTTCTAAATAAAGGCATAATACTCAAATCTACACTGATTTAAGTTACTAAAAATAAAACATATTGGACAAAATATTTTAATTTTTTTTACTATTAGAAAGCCAAACATCTAACAAACAGACTGACGTTTTTTGAGGTCATGTTGTTTCCACCAAAAATATTCTCAGATATTTTTTGCTGATCTTCACAAGCAGCACCAGCTCTTTTTGATTTGTGAAGCCCTACAAATTTAGATGGACAGCTGAATGGTATCACAAGCCTACTGAAAATAGATGTGTTTTTCTTGATTATTTTTTGATGCCGTTGGAACGGGCCCACAGATCCCACAACACCAAAGACCACCATTAAAGGAGGAGTGCAGAGGAATCAAAAAAGGAAATTATCTCAGTTTCCCAAAATAAAACTCCAAGTATTTCTCTTCAAATTATTTCATCTCAATAACTCTGCCTCATCTTGTGCCTTTCACTTCAGCAAAATCCTGAAATAATTGCATTTTGATCATTTTATACACCGCTTCTTATGCTGTTTTTGAGGAAGAAAAAGATAGAAACCAACTACAATTGGCTTCAGCAGCCAATGCTTTTCTCTTTGACATCAAATCAAGAGTTTGAGCCTACCTGTGCAAGGTTGAAAGACCACTATCAAAAGGCTGGCTTTTTAAGGCAATTAAGTATAAATCAGACATTTAACATCTTTCTAGGCTTCCTTTTTCAACACAAATTTAAAATTCTGTTAACTAAGGATGAAAAAAATGAACTTTTAAGATCTAAGCCTGACAGTAACAGCAAATACCATCTGTTCAGCTGGAGCTGAGGAATTTTTAAAGCAGTTATCATAAGGAAAAGGGAAAATCACCCTTCAAACACGATTGCTTTACAGTTTCTTCAGAAATGTCTCAAATATGCCTGTCAGTGCATTCTGTCACAGACTGACCTGCACTAGTAGCCTTTGTGAAACTAACTCCAAACCAAATTTCAGAATCCAACCTCCATCTATCACACAGAAAATCATGAGAGGGAGTTCACAAATTATTTTAACTTTGTCCCACCGACCCATATTTTACAAGCTCCTCTCACAACCACGAAATTCAAGCCAATTACTGCAAATTTCCAACCTGGTATAGGCAAGGGGTATGATACTTTCCAGCCACAGTCAGACTTTGACTGCATTTCCAAGAGTCAGGTGCTAGGCAAAAACAACCCACCAAGTTATGTGGGAAACCCTCACTACTTTCTTTGTGCTTTTAAGTTTTTGTGATTTACCAGCACAACCTTTGTGCTTCATCCCTAACATTCAAGGTAGGGTTTATTATTTTTTTAGGGTATAAAAGACTACATTTTCTTAGTTGCTTGATTTCAGGAGTTTAAGGAGGGAAAAACCCAAGTGCCTCGAAAGTCATGAAGTCCTTGTAAGCTGACAATGATCAGACATATGCAGTACATATATAAACACAAAGTGTTGATAATCTTGTGCATACTCAATGAGAGGAGAATCTACACTAGAAAGAAAGAGGAAATCAGTGAGTCTGTTTCTTCTCACCTACTTACTCCAATCCACAAGCAAATGAGAAGTAGATGAATGCTGATCAAAAAGCAGAATTTCAATATTTGCATTTGATTGCAATTTTCATCAAATTAAATAAAAGGTTCACTTCTTTTTAACTGTCCTGAGACCTGCAAAGTAAAGTAGTAGTAAATTAAATGTTAATTATTATTATTAGAAAAACAGGCAAGTACTATCCAGATTTGGGATATGCAATTTCAAGTGATGGGTCTGATTTGTAAGAGCAACAAGGAACAGCTCCACAAAACAAGCACAAGTGAGAAACCTTGGCAGGGTGCACCACTGCTTGACTTTACTGCACTCCCAGTATTTACCCAGTACCAGGCAGGAATCCTGAGGCTGTAATACAGGCAAGGAGCAAACAGCCTGCTTCCAATACAGCTGTTCTGACAGGCAGCACAGGGAAGAACAACCTCACTTAAACCTGCAGGACACCCGTCTTGGCCAGCTTCACTCAATAGTTTTAAAAAAAGCACTTCGAAAAGAACAAAAAAAACCCAAACAAAACAAACAAAAAAACCCAAACAAAACCAACAAAAGCCATCAAGACTTGTTCTCTTGGCTCAATGAAAGCAGTTGTAAGGTGAAAGAGATGAAATCAAGTATTCCTCCTGTTTGGATAAAGGCAACTATTAGCAGAATAACTTTAAAAGCTTTGAAATAACTGTTTACATTTAGAGGAAAACACACAAAGGATGAAACTCCATTCTACCAAGACACGAGGCAAATCTCACATTGATTTAACGAGGGTCAGGATTCCACGTACAAAGACCAATCATCTAAATAATAGCATTAACTGCTGAGAAACTGCAAATCCTGCAGAGCCATCTTTAAAATCAATACAGAGAAAAACAACATTAAAATGACTTGTAATTCAGCACATACACTTCTATTCTATTCCAAAACATGTTTTTTAGGTAAACTGCAAAATCCGTCTTTCCTAGCCCAATACTCTTAAATTCATTGTTATATATTGGTCAACTCATGCTCTATCTGGATCTTGAGGATACTCAGACTTGTAAGAGCTCAAAAAACCTGAACCACTTCTCCAAACCCTTTAATTTCTGCCAAGCTTGAACATCTTGTACACCCCCAACCTGTACCAGAAAGCCAGCGGCATCAGGGATACCTCACCACCAAGCACCATGAGAGATTTACAGAAACCCAAATAATTTCTTAAAAGATGGATTTTAAGAATTATCCATCTTCCACATAAAGCAGGATTTCTGGGAAGGGAGGGTAAAACCCACATGTCTTAAACACTGATTTTTTAATTTTTTTTTTTCCCCAATATCAGTTATGAAGAACAATAAGCACCAAATTAACTGATGCAGTGAGATGCACATCCAGAGCCTTTAGGTTAATTTAATTAAGAAGTCACTTGAAGTTTGATGCCATATTATAATGCATAACATTCTAACAACTTACTCGAGGTAACTCACTCCCCTGCTTTACATCTTTAAGCAATCACCATGTCCATTTTTATTGTAAGGCACACAGCAAAAAATGGGAAGGCATTTAGAGTGAACTGTCCTGAAGTGCACTTCAGATATTGACACTTGCACATTTAAAATAGTTAAGATTCCAATCATTAACCTTCTGGAGAGAGTAAATTTGCAGCTCATAAAAAGAAACAAAACACTGAAGCATTACAGGCATCCTGAATTTTGTGCTGAAAGCCCCCAGTGAGCATGCAGGACTCTCACCTCCTGGGTACTGCTGCTGGGTGTTTAAAAACCAACTGAAGAAAACTGAGGTCACTTTAAAGGGGAGAGAAAGGGATGAAACTCTGCTCAAAAACCACTTAATGAGAGGTGACAAAAGACACACCTTGGAGGATGTTCTTTAAGTGGCACACACTCTGCTCACAATTAAAACATGCTCTGGAAGCTGTTCAGTTCCCTGTCTTGGTAGCCTTCCAAGTCATGCAATTAAAATTGGTAATAAATATGATTCTGACTGACGAACATTCTCCAACTTCATAATGACAATTTAAATATAGTTGTCAGTCTTCTATGCTGTAATACCTGAATACTAAAGCTGCTATCAAATACTGACTTCTGTCTTTTGAGACCTTTGAATCATTTCATTATCTTGACACCCGGACTTCATAATCAGACGAATCTTTTATCCTGTGAGACACAAGAGTCGGTCTTCATGAACTGCTTTTCAATCAAAACACTCTGGGGAAAAAAAAAAAGGATTCCTCACTCAATTTATTGATGAAAAGAAACAGAAAGATGAAATAATTTACATGTCTTTATTGGGGTTTATTGGTGAGCTACAGGAAGCACCAGCAAAAGAAAGCACAGTTGCTTCAACTCCCATCTTCTGACCTAAGCACTTGCCAAACACTGCTTCTCATGTATTCTGGATGAGGTTGAAAAGAAAGCTTTTTTTTTAATGTCTCAAATGAACTGATAATGAGAAGGATTTCATTATTATTTACTACAAAAAGAAATACAAGGAAACACTAAGTGATGCAGAAAATATCAGACTCTAGGATCTGTCCGGTGCATTCTCAAAGCTTTTCCTTCACTTTCCTCTCCTCAGAACTGAAGGTTTCTCTCAGGCAGAGGATGCTGGCTCTGCTGCTGGGAGTCAGATCTGATGTACTCACAGCACACACCCAGCAAGTGGGACTGAATGTTCCACGGATTTGGAAATGGCTGCAATGGCTAAAACTTCAAGTTTTGCCCATGTAATTAATTTAATTGGAATAAAATAGTCTTAGTTATTCAGATCATTGAGAGGCTTTTGGCTGTACTTAAAAATAAAAATGTTGTTTATGGTAATGATGAAGTTCAAATACAATGAAATTTAAGAGGTTGATTAATTGAGTCTTACAAGAATTTTGAGACTTCATTGAGTAGTTTAGTACTTACTATAACAATGAATTATTTCAGAGATCAGCCTTATTCAGAGATTTGGGGAAACAAAAGAGAAAGTGCTGCAGGTTGTATTGCTCCCTGCCTGTGACCACATGGACCTGTGAATTTTGAGTATGATGGAGAGAAAAAAAAAACAAACCTTACCCTTCAGCATATTCTCCTTTCCATAACTGAAGACCACAAGAGACAGTTCCTACACATTCCAGACATCATTAATTTCATATCAATTGACAATCCTCAATTTCAATAAACCAGAAAGTCTGCCTCTCTGTCTTACTGAGCAAAGCTAGCTGGAAATACTCAAAAGAAAACATTTTTCTGTCCAACAATGACAATTTTTATTTGACCCTATGATAGAGATCTCGGCGTCAACAACCTCCTGCAAAGCTAAAAAACTGCATATGCATATTTAATACACACATTAAGTTCTGTAACTAACCACCTCCTAACCACTCTGATGTATTTCTTTTTCCTTGGAAGAATTTAGAGAGGTGTTTGGTTTGTTTCCTGTTTTGGTTTTTTTTTGGGGGGGGGGGGGAAGGTCCCCCCTTCTATTGAGAGTAAACAATTTTTGCAGCCTGGAGATATTTAGTGAAAGAAATTGTTATTTTCTACTAAGTGAAAAAAGTGGCAACCAGAACTGTTCCTGTAATCCTTCTCCCCATCCTCACAAACATGTGGGGAAAAAGAGCGGGGGTGGAGGGGGCTTGGTTTTGGTTTTAAAATGAGAAGCAGCAGAGCCCATAGAAGTTAGATGAGATGAGAACTGCAATCATTATCTTTGATTCTCTATACAACAGGATGCTCAGGGCAGATGGGGAGCTTTGTACACACCACATCCCACCTCCACCTCCCACCAGAATGCACCTTCAAGCCACAAGTCCAGGTTATAGTTTCAAAAGCACTGCAGTTGTGTGCACGAGACACCCATAAAACGCCTTTAAACTTGCTTACTGTAGGAAAACAGAGCAAGGGGAAATGAGCACGAGGTTCTTGCTGAAATAAATCCTTTTTTTCTTTCCTCTACCGATCAGGTGGAGGAGGAAAAAGCATCTCATATATTAAGTCCATACAGTGCCAAGATATTTTACTTCATTTATTAACACTGCATTACACTCTTTGAAAAGATCCAATTTTAAGGAACAAAATACATAAAGTAACAAGCAAAAACTTAAAGCGTTTGAATATCAATATAAATAACCTTAAAATGCCTATTTTTAACCACCAACTACTGTGAGATTGTGGCTCCCGTTATCCAAAAATGTTCTCTGCAGCCCTCCAGTGGTCAAAGGCACAGCACAGGGAACGACCCCGGTTTTGGCTGATGAACCACCAAATAAAACAGACATCAACCTCCTACGCTCGTCTAAAGGAAAGACCCTTATAAAGGGGTTAATTACCTTGAATTCCATTAGACAGTAAAGAGAAGGAAAGTGATTGCCATCCATCAAAATGCGTTTTGTGTTAATCTGCCCACAAAGCACGGCGTTCCCACCAGGACAGCGAGGCACGTCGGCTCAGAAACAGAAGGAGCAACTCACGTCCTACAGTCACTTTCTGCTATTCGTACGTGTAAATGTAAACAAAGTCAAGTAACATTTGCTGGAAACAATCAATTTCCTCACAAAGTTACGGCTCAAAGTTGGGGTTTTGTTAGGAAAACAAACACTGAAGTTTTCTATAAACATCAAAGCCCCATACAAAATTAAGAGCAACTGAAACGTTTGAAAATAATATAAAATAGACTGAGACAGAGCTCTCAAAACTAAGTTTCTAAAACTTGGGGCTCGAGAGCCAGTCCTAAACGGCATGGAAGCAATGCAAGGAGAAAGCAAAAAGCAGAGGCAAGGAATCGCCGACAGCTGGGAGGTGGAGGAGGCACGGCCGGCTGGGAGGAGGGAGAGGGCGGCAGCCCCGCCGGGTCAGCCCTGTCCGGCCCGGGGGAACCGGGGCACCGCTCCTCCGGTACCGGCCCGGGGGAACCGGGGCACCGCTCCTCCGGTACCGGCCCGGGGGGACCGGGGCACCGCTCCTCCGGTACCGGCCCGGGGGAACCGGGGCACCGCTCCTCCGGTACCGGCCCGGGGAAAGCACGGCACCGCTCCTCCGGTGCCGGCCCGGGGAAAGCACGGCACCTCTCCTCCGGTACCGGCCCGGGGGAACCGCGGCACCGCTCCTCCGGTACCCGCCCGGGGAAAGCACGGCGCCTCTCCTCCGGTGCCCGCCCGGGGAGCCCCAGCGCTGCTCTCCCCGCCCGGCCCCGGTGCGCTGAGGCGCGGCCCCGGCCGCCGCAGCATCCCCGCGGCAGCGGCACCTCCCGCCCGGCCCCAGCGGCTCCCGCCCGGCCCGGGACAGCCGCGGGCAGCGCCGCCGACCCGCGGAGATCCCCCCGCCCGAACTTTGTGCCTGCTCTGCCCGGCAGCCCCGCTCAGCCCCCGCAGGGCGAGGAGCGGCCCCGCTCCGTTCCCCCGCCCCGGCGCTCGGCCGGGCCCGCGCCCCGGTACCTGCCTTTGGCGGCGAGCAGGCTGCCCAGCCCCAGCGGCAGCAGCAGCAGCGCCGCCGGGCCCCAGCAGCAGCAGCAGCGGCGCCTCCGCATCCCCGGCGCTGGTGGAGGCTGCCCGGCCGGCTGCGAGCGCTGCGGGCCGGGCGGGCGGAGGCTGCAGCCGCCGTCACCCGCCCTCGCTGCCAGCGCCGGGGCGGCTCCGGCCCGCCCGGGACCGCGGCCACGTCACGGCGAGGGCAGGCCCGAATATTCATGAGCCCTCACGGCCCGGACAGCGGCTCCGCACCTGCCCCCCGCTGTCACCCCCCGGGCTGGGCACGGCCAGCCGGCTGCCAGGACACAGCCGGGGGCAGGGAAGGACACGGGACGGAGGGGAAGAAAATGAGGCACTGGTGAAGGATGCGAAGGGCACCGGGAAAGGGAGAAGCAAAGGCGGTGGCTGCAAGAAAGGAAAGGAGAATAAAAGATCAAGCAACAGTTCGGTAAAGTTGGAGGGAAACAGAAGACCTTGGAAACGCAAGGTGGGGAGAGAACACGAAATGTTTTTGTTTTAGGAAGAAGATAAATTGCAAAGGTTTTGGTAAGGGCGAGGAATGGATGGGGCACAGAGAGTGCCCCGGCAGGCCCGGAGGATGCACAGAGGCCAAGGACAGGCCTGGGGCCTCACAGATGATGCCCTGGTGCAACTCGGTACCAGGACTGCTGACAGCTGAGATATTCTAGCAGGAAAGCACCGACAAACGCCAGGCCACTCACATTATCACATTAACATCACACGTTACACTGGCCACAAGGAATTCGCTCTATATAAGCTGTGAGAGCCAGGAGGAATTATTGCAGGTAGCTTGAACCCTTCCAAGTTCCCTCCCTGCTTCAAATGCTCCATCGTCTGTGCTCTGTCCCATAAATTGCTCAGCAAAGCCACCTGACTCTGGAAAAGCCAGTACTTCCTAGAGAATCACCGCTCCAAGGGGTTGATGTTGATCACTGGGCTGTGGGAGCGTTGTCATTGTGACAGAAACATTGGGATGCTCCCCTGAAATGTTCCCTGATCTCATCGTGCCCGACAGCAGCCCCTTGGGCCATCCCACACTGTAACTTCAGCACCACAGCCAACACAGGCCTTGAACAAAATCATTTGGCTTCAGGTCTCCACTCCTTTCCATTATTTTTCCCTGCATGTGGTGCTGGAAGCATGAATCATCGAGCAAATTGCATGGAGTAGATGGAATGCAGGATTCCCTCTTCCTTCTGCCCACACACACACACACAAAAAAAAAATGGGAGGGGATACAGAGACAAGAACCCAAGTCCTTTTCCAAACCAAAGATGTAATGCTTCATCTGTTAAGGAAGACAGATGGAAATACACATTTACTGTTATATTGCATTCAGACAAAAAAAAAAAAAAAAGCTAATTAAAACTGTTGGGACAAACTTGTAAAGTTCTTTTTGGCTGCTTGACAAATTAGTTATGGAATCTGCTTTCCTGTAATCTCTCTTGTGAGCTTGAGTAGAATAGTGTATAGAAAAGCCAGGGAAAATCAGAAATAACTTTGAATACCAGAAAACTACACAGAAGAATCAAATTTTTGCCAGCATTCACTTCTTTTAAAAACTTTAAAATCTATAGGACTGTAACTTGTTAATTTATAAATAAATGAATTAATAAAAATAGTGGCAAGCAGCATAAGATTTTTTTTTAACACAACATCCCACTTTCTGAAAGGCAAGAAATGTGACCTGTGGACTAACACTCTAAAACACACATAAATATAAATAAATTTATATAAATATATATAAACACGGCGTCATCGTTCAGAGGAGGGTATTTTCATACAGGGAACCAGCAAGTCTTTGAGGGAGCTAAAATTGGAAAATACTGCATTTTTAGTATGAACCTGTTATAACAATCCCAAAGACAACTGATGTGGTGGTGGGATGTAGAGAGCAGGTTTGCAAGGCAGATGCTCTATAGGAAGAAGCATCTCCTCAGCCAACTTACAGTATAAACAAATAAGCCAGAAACCAAAAATGAAAAGGGATAAATGCTGCTCCATTCCTTGGGCAAAGAGCTAAAGCACAAAAGATGAAGAAGCTTCACCAATAGATAACATTACAGTGGTGTCAGAGTCAAAACCTAATTTCAGCTCTGGTACCTTAATCAAAAACTCTCTGCCTTTTTACCCAACTGTGTTTGTTTATGGATGTGACAGCCTGGGTGTTCTGCAGTCTTCTGCTGGTGGCTCATACAGGTGATGGATGTAGATGGATAGAAAGGTTTACAAACAGTAATGATGACATGGCACTGTGCAGGAATTTATAATAGATAATTGCCATTACCTCTTCTATTTAATGCTGACTTGCAACCCAGTGTGTGCATTAACTCCTACAGCCTTCATTAGGGCTTGAGAAAGCAAGTGGGAAATCCTTTACTCATTTTATTCTTTCTTTCTAGTCATTGCTTAACTGAAAGAGTGTATCCCTCAATTTTTCCTTGCATACATTTTTGACAGAACCATTACAGCAGGGAGATGTATTCTGTAGTCCCAAACAGGAGCATGCTGAAGGATTACCTCCGACCTGAGATCCATCCGTTCATGTGTCTGGAACTGCCACTTTCCCCTGACATGGTTTATTGGTCCTGTAAAATAGAAATTCTAAAAGAAGGGGGAAAAGGTCACAGCCATGCATTCCCTGCGAATTATTGACACGGACCTGGCACCAGAGGCAGTCAATCAGAAAGATCCATTTGAGTCTGGAGATGTAAAGATTATTTTTAGCATAATTTCCCTAGTGTGGATTCAAGATGCTTCTGGAGGCCGGGATTTATCCCTGACAGGCAGAGTTTGCTGAAGAGATCTGAGCTGCTCCAAGGTCGTGGTCAATCCTACCTCATCATATATCAGGGCATTTAGTTGGGAGCTTTAACTATTGGTTGTTCATGTTTTAATTTCATATTTAATTTCATATTTATTAAAATTAATTTCATATTTAATTTCATATTAACTATTGATGTTCATGTTTTCTGAATAAAATTCTTTAATACCAAGGTGAATATTTTCTAAGTAATGAAGAAGAGAGAATTTAGAAGTAATATTCAGGTATAAAGCGTGTTTGCTGTTAAGTGCATTGGACTCCATTAGTTAAAAATATAACTGAAGCAACAAAAATCATAAAGGAAATCATAAAAGAAGAATCTATTTTAACATTATAAAAATCACTTTATCATCCATAGAAAATAATTCAGTATGTAAAAACACATAATTCAGATCCTGTAGCAAACCCCATTGTAGCACTGGTTGTAGGATCAGGGTGTAAGGTTCAAAGTCCTTCATAATTTTATTTTGGGGCATTTTTGTGTAACACAAAAAATGGGAATAATCTGATACATAATCTGTTTGGGTGCCTGTAGCCATGATTCCAACAATGTTAACGTATAGTTTAAAATAATCAGCCAACCAAAGTACAAGAATCTAGATTTGATCACATTTAGAAGATGTTTATGTATTACCCAAGAGAATGGCAGCATATTTTCATGTTGGAGAAACAAAAGGAGCATAAATGTCATTTTAAAGAGGAAAATGGATTTAAAGTACAGCATTCCAGAGCACTTTCTGTGATACACAGAAGTTTGTTATTGCAGTCACAGGATAGCAAAAAAAGTTTCCAATAGAATGGAAGTAAAATTTTGCTGGTGAATATAAAGTAATGGCTTTTTCTGTGTGCCAAATGCAGCAGCAGTAAGGATGATGTAATTTATGTTTCTTCCCAACAAGCATGAAGTAGAGCTGGGCCCATCCTGATTATTTGTTCTTGCTGCATGGGTTTAAACTCGCCTTGGACATCTGAGGACATGTAGAGAATGAGGCAGCATTTTGCTACTGCTTCCACAGGGGTCATTGCCTTTGTAGAAGTTTGCAAGCATTTCTGCAGACTTCTGCAGGCCAGGAACTTTCAATAAATAAACACAGTGGCCATCAAGCAGAACAAAGCAAACAGCCTGAGAAACGAGTATAAATACAAACATTACCTCCCATATAGGCTGCAACCGCTAATGTGTTAATTAAACAGAAGAAAATGTACTTAAATTATTTATTCTTAATAAATGAACCATCTGAATAATAAATTTGCGTGGTCTATTAGCATCAGGAAGGTTTTTTAAACAAAAGGTCCTTTTGCAGAAGGAAAAATCACATGAAAGGTGGGGAGAGAACTGTATTTGTTTAAATACCATTAAGAAGCCAAGCAAAGCCAAATAGCTGTAATAGTGGGAATTAATACTGCTGACAGGCTATTGCATTGTCCTGTACACTTTGTGCACAGGGCTGTAATTCCTCTTGGAGAATACAAATGGGAGCTCTGCAAGTGCATTTAAGCCTACAGTGGCTAATCAGAATAATGGAAATGTGCACTCAGCTCCTCAGCTCTGGTGTTTGAATCCTTACTGCCTTCAAACTCTGCTCCTGTCATACTCCTCAGCTCCCATCCTGTTTTAGGCTGCAGAAGAGGCACATGGGTTTAATTGTTATTGTCCTTAACCTATTATGAGCCTTCATAAAATAATATTTTATTTAGTAATACATTTATTTAATTTATTAAAATTAATTTATTTTAGTATTTTAGTTTGTTATTCTTGTAATCATAAAACCCTGGGTTTTTAATTGTGAGAGATCACTGAATAAAATCATGTTACATGCTAAAAGTTAATCTTGCTTAATCACATCCAAGCAGGCCTTTGGTGGACACCTGTGTAAAACACTTGTCTTTTCATGTTGACAGGATGAATTACTGGGTGCTATTATCCTTCTTTTGTGTTATCCAGTTTAGGTCTTTCATTTAAAACATTCAATTTTAAGAAATTTTACATTTTATATAAATAAAATAGAATTTGGAAGCAGAGATAATATTTTTTATAGCATTAATGAGATGGTCAGCAGAGAACAAGAAAATCAGCAAATCTATCAGAAGTTTTTAATGAAGGTTACACAGAATTTCCACCTTAACATTGGATCCAAATTGGGAAAGATACAGTTAAAATTGAAAATTGGAAGTGAATAAGTATTTGTAATATAAATATAAAATAAAAATGCAATTTCAAGAAAATTAAACCAGGAACACACTGCATAAATATATATTTTTTTAGTTCTGTGAAGTCTGACTTACAATTAGTTTTTGATGCCTCTGTCCAAAGGTATCAAGACCACTGGGTGTAAGTCACAGCTAGGGCACTGTCTGAGATTCTGACTACTCAGAGAGATTAATGCCTCCAGCAGAGCCACAACTGCAGCTTCCCACATCCCCTCACCAGAAATTCCCTCCCCTCCTGGAAGTCTGGGCAATGCAGTACCCTTCCAAGCTCATAAATGTACATATATACATAAACATATGTACATTTAAACTGGTGGCTGCTGATTTCAAGTAAGTCACTGTTTTACCTCTGGGATCTCCCCAGTTAATATTTTTAGACTTTTGAGAAAGATTTCAATGGAAAAGTAATGAATCTTAACGTGATTTCACAACACCCCAAATTCTGCCATTTTCGTGTGAGAGTGTTCTGGGTGTCATTCCTGCTGTAAAAGTGACAGCCCTTCTCACCTCTTCTCTCTGGCAATAGCAATTGTGTCCCAGCAGCAGCAGCAGCAGCTGAGTTTTGATTTGGTGGCTGGGCAGGCACTGGGTGATCAGAGCTGCCCCAGCAGGACACAGGACCTGAAGCAGGGCAGGAGAGGGGTGACAGAATCATCTGCGCTGGGGCTTGCTCCAAACAACATGGAAAGTGAGCAGAGGGGGCTTGGCACAAGTGGATAACGCTGTTTGCAGATTATCAGATCATGGAATTGGTGCTGCTGTGCAACCTGCTGAACCAAGTCCTTTCTTTGGGACCATTTTTCCTGCACTCAGAGAGCCAAAAATCTGGCCTTGTGGAACGCTAGGTCAGCTCTTCATGGGATGAACTTCATGCTGGCTGAACTTGGATGGCATTTTAGGTAACTTAAATATCCAGAGGAAATGAGAACATCACCATAACTCCAGTAGTCCTGGTTCTTGGGAGGAAATGCTGTCACCTGAAGGAACAGCAAGCAAATTCTTTAACTCATTTAACTCTTAAGTGTTTCTTCAAAACATTTATTTCTCCTTCCTCATATTTCCTGCCTTCAAACCAACCTTCCTCTCCTACATACAGAACAGTCTGTGAAAAGCACAGCAAAGCTGGAGGTGTAAACTGGAACCCCATTGCAAGGTTTATAGCCCGTGTTCATTCATTATATTCTTCTTTTTGCTTCATACAGACTGTAGGGAAGTTGTGAATCCATGTAGGGAGATATTTGAATGTGTGGAGGGGGAATGACAATAAATATTCAAGGTGACCTTTGAAGCCCAACTAAAAACGTGATTTGACAAAATTTTAATTCTATCTACCCTGAGTGCCCTTTATGGCTCCCCTCAGATAGCAAAACAGAATTTCTGTAGGATGTTTTTCATGCTCCATGCCTTCTTCAGAACTCTCTCAGCTCTTATACCTTTTCCTGTGTTCTAGAACATTTAAATGAACATTTCATTTACTTCACCCTCATTATTTTACATATTAACCTTTCAGTTTATCAGTAGTTGCTGTGCCTAGTTTCTGTAAATTTTCTTAATACGTCCTGAAGCTCTAGAACAGTGTCAGATTATAAATTACGGTAAAGTAGGCTAAAATTTATGAGGTTTTCAAGTTATATTTGTAACAAACACAAGTAATTCTAAACTAACACTTAGCATCTATTTATTTGGCAAAGGACAGCTTTCCTTTTCCAAGTCACAGACTTCAAAATGAAAAAACACACCTTTGCAGGAGAAGAATAATCTAATACAAAAATGCAGTCAAAGCTTGGAATCTCTATGTGGCTGTTAACATTTCTGTAGTGTTACCTTTCCTGTAGTTTAATTACCATTATTACATCAGGCTGAACGTCAAAAAGTGTTGCTGTAGGTAAAGATTTTCCACTCACTGTAAAATTTCCTCCTCGAGCTAAATTTGAACCAGTTAACTTTCAATTGCTGCTCTTCATTTTTTTTTTTGATTGATGATAATTCCTTATAATTCCCTACCTTTTATCCCATGTCTGATTTCTCCTGATTATTATAATAATGTAATGCTATACCATATCTATTTTGCTTTCTTCTGAGGTGTATTTCTCGATAGTAACCACGTTAGATTTAGTGCTGCTCAATCAGAGCTGCCTCGAGCTGCTGTGTTTTGGCTCATCACTTAGCAAGAGCTGATCTTTCCAGGAGTTCATCATTTCAGAGGGAATGTAGGTGAAGAGTGCCATCCAGAGCCACCCAGAGCTCCAGAGAAATGGGGAAACCTGAGTCACATCCAGAGCTCCAGAGAAATGGGAAACCTGAGTCACATCCAGAGCTCCAGGGAAATGGGGAAACCTGCCTGAGACACAGCACAGGTGGCTTTCTGCCTACTCTGGGAAATCCAGTGCAATGTGGATTATTTTTGTGTGGAAGAGCAGCCCAGGTTGGATCTGTATCACAGGAAATCAGTGTTCCTGGGTCCTCAGCAGTGCCTCATGTTGTGCTGTTGTTAGCACACAGCTTCTGCTCCAGCTGTGCCCTTTACAAATCTGAGCCCTTCTCTGCAGGAGAGAAACTACTGTGATTTTTGTGGGTGACTGTATCACACCCTGATGAATGAAAATGTGGTTTGGAAGCCAGTCAGAAAAGCTCTTACTGAAAGACGCTGTTTCCAAGGATGATAAATAAAGGAAATATTACAGTAGGGAGATTCAGTGCTGAAATGCATCCACATTGCTATCCATGAATCTCTGAATTTCAGCAAAATTCAGCTGAAACCAAACAAAGGAATTGCAGTCAAGTCCTTCTAAAAAATGATTTTGAGAAACCCCGAGTGACTTCAGAGAGGAATTACATACACAGGGCAGAGATAGCAGATTCATCATTCCAGGAGCCGAGATGAATTCTTAAAAACGTAACCTTATTTGTTGGGTTTGTGAACTAAAGGAAATAAAACCACCAGATTTCACATCCTAGAACCGTTCCAAATGCAGTGTTATCTCTTCAGCATAGATACCCACAAAACAGCAATTTTCTTATGGGAAACTCAAATACAGCCAAGGACAGCTCCTGCTTTAGTCACAGAAGACATCTCCAAACCCACAGTGTCCAGACTGCTGCTGGAAAACTGATGCAGGAGCTATTGCAATATCCCCCTGATGTCCTGGATCACTGGGGAAAAGCTTCCAGTTTCCAGAATTACTAATCCTTTAGCTGTGAAAGTGATAAATGTTGCAATTACTCTCAATTTCCCCAAATGAAAAGTTTTAGTGTACAAATAAAATGTGAGCCAGGAATCTTTTTCCACATTAAATGGTTCAGAGCCAAACACTGCAAGGGAGACGAAAAGAATTCTCCTAAATGCATTTTGTGAACCAAATCTGAAGTATTCCTCCAGACTCTCCTGCCTGGTTTACACCACCAGGGACACACTGAGTGGCCATTACCATCAGTAACTTGCAGAAATAGTTCATTGGAACACAAGGTGTCCTACCCCATTCTCTAAAAATCAAAAAAGATTTTGGCTTCTGCCTGCATGGGGTTGCCCTTGCAGTGCCCTTTCCATCCCCTCACTTTCTGGCAACACAGCACAGGACCCCAGGTTAAGTATATTTATTTTTTGTATAGACTATCATTGGTGGAACTGCTCAGGTTTGGCAAATTACATCTTGCTACACTTCCAAGGACAGTGCTGGTCTTCCAAGTAATTGACAATTGTCTTTTTTTTTTTTGAGGACTGTAAACTTCAGCAAAGCTTGTGGTAGGCAATGAATTTAGAATAAACTTATTTGCCCACTGACTCAAATTCTACTGTATATAGACTAACAAAATAAAAAGGAAAAGAAGCAGAGCATTTTCACAGAGCAGAGTTTTGCTGCACAGAATTCAAATTCCCCAGGGAAATTTCTTATCCCCAAAACTCAGTAGTCAAGGATTGTTTAGCAGTTGCCCAACAAGTGACTGACATTCACATTTCATCTGTCTTATGCAACAACAAAATAACTTCCATATTTCAGTTACTTCAGTTTGGAAAGGCTGCAATTTAGATGGGATATTATGAAAAGCCATTATTGTAATACAAAAGAAAAAAAAGATTAGCTTCTAAAATCTCCTAGAATTTGATAGGTAAAGCAAAAATATGCTTAAAATAAAAAAACAATCATGCAGTATGATATTCTTTCAGCTGCCCATGGGTCAATAAGGAATGGCCTGTTCCCTGAGCTGCTTAAAACTGTTCATTAATCAAGAGGAATGTTTACTGTTCCTAAAATGTTTTTAGTAAGCACATCATTATTTTGCCTCCTTTGACTGGAGGTTTGTAGTGTCAATGCAGTTGCTGGAAGAAGAGAGTAACTCCAAAGTGAAAGAGAAAGCAAATTCCCAGTCCCTGATCCAAGGGGGCCCCCAGCTCTTTCCCATCCTCGGGGCTCATCCCATGGGATCCCCCAAAGCAGCACCAGGACACCTGAGGCAGGAGCTCTGTGGCTGAGCAGGAGCAGCAGGGAGCTCCAGGAATGCTGCATGGGAAGGGAATTCCTGCAGCTGAGAAACACCCAGGGAGCACAGCTCAGTCCCAGCAGCATGGGCTGGGAGGGAGAGGAGGCTCTGCCTTTCTCCCAGGGACTGAGCCAGTGCTGCAGGGGCACTCTGAGCAGGGAATGCTGGCTGTGGGCTCAGCATCTCAGACAAAACACCTTCCCCAGCCCATCACTGGTGTGGCATCACCGTGCCAAGCACATTGATTGATTGATAGGCTGTTCAGAACATTCAAAACAAGCTTTCCTTCTCTCAGCTGTTCCCACCTTACTGAATCAATCAAAAGAAGTGTGATTATATTGTAAATTAAGCACATCAAAAGTGTAAGGTTTCCTTTTTAATTTATTTTTTAATTATAAGTGCAGGATCAGCAGCAAACTAGGTAATAAACATAAGAGATGATTTTGATAAGAGACATCAGAGAATGAACATGTTGCCACTTTACTTTGACTCACTTTGCAAACAAAACAAACAGTCCCAGCCCACCATGCCCTGTTCACACTGTGGAGCAAACACAGAGCACAGGAGCTGGATTCCTGACAAGTGACACCAAAGCAGCAAATGTGGTCCTGCCCACACTTGGTGTCCTCCAGCTTGGAGTTAAATTCATGAAATGGGGTAGTGTGGGCAAAGGGTTCTCAGCATGAAAGCTGCAATCATTCCATCTCCTCCTATTGCTCATTAGCAGAGCAGACCAAGCTGAGCTGGGATTCAGTGGCATGGAGTTAATTTCAAATATTTCCTTCCAAAAACAAACTGCAATCTGACAAAGATTTTGTGATTTATTTTATTTTTTCAATCAAACATTTTAAAAAAACTGGAAATGGACAAATAGGATATCTAGGTGTCTTTACTATTCTGTAATAATTCATGTTGCAGTCCATAGTCCCTTCTCCCCCATTTTCCTTATCTGATAAGTTATCTTTCAAGGTAATGTACAGAAGGACCTCCTTTGTGGTTTTAGAGTTACATTCCTCTCCTTACACTCCTGTTAAGGAACACTTGTGCATGTTCACAGAATCCCAGGATGGTTTGGGTTGGAGGAACCTCAAATCCTACCCAGTGCCACCCCCTGCCATGTACAGGGACACCTCCCACTATCCCAGGAGCTCCAGCCCCAGTGTCCAGCCTGGCCTTGGGCACTGCCAGGGATCCAGGGGCAGCCCCAGCTGCTCTGGGCACCTGTGCCAGGGCCCTGCCTCCCTCACAGGAAGGATTTTTGTCTCTTATCTCATGTGAACCCACCCTCTTCCAGCCTGAAGCCATTACCCTTTGTCCTGTCATCTCTCAAGATGTACAAGGTGCTGTCAGGTATTGATCTGATCCATTTAATCAGTTTTCTATCTTGGCTCTGGCACAGCAATTTAGTGATCCCATGCTGACAAGTATTTCTGCATTCTAGGTAGCTTGAATATCATCCAAGCACCTGGACATTTTAAATGTGAATATTTGAAGTTCAGATTCTGTGAACCCTAAAGTGATTAAAATGTAATTTTCAAATATTTATAGGAGTTAAACAAAGCCAGCTTGAGCTACATTTCCCATCCAGAAGGAAAATGGTAGAAGTATTTTAACAGTGGTAATCCAGCTTTTCCCATTTTGCCTTAGTGAACATCAACAGTATAGCATGTAGGCAACAGGTCTGCTACCAATTTATTGTATATATTTTCATGTCCTAAATAAATGTAAAAGGATTTTGCATGGTTTTCAGTGCATTTTCAGAAAAATTGATCTCCTGAGGAAAAAAAACAAACAAAAAAACCAAAAAAAACCAAAAAAGCCTCAGACTGAATCAATTATGAACAAAAGATATCCATGGTAAATGCAGCAGAGGCTGCAGTGAGCAGAGCAGTACAATGGTCTCTGTTTGGGAAATTGCATTCAAGTAAGGCTTGTTTCTATCTATATCTTGTCATACAAATGACTCTTTGACATAGAGCTTATATCCTATCAAAAACTATCATAAAACCATAATTACTACTTCTGGATCATTAATCTGAAATAGCAATATGTTTCTGCATAAATGGAAGTGAGTTAGGAAATTGTGCCAGCCTGTGGTCCCTCAGATGTGTTATAAAACTGTTAATTAAGAGAACTGAGACCTACATAAGGTCTACTTAATTCTGTTATCTCAATGAAAAAAGCAAGACTGGGGGCCAGGTTGTAATTCTGGCCATGTCAGCACTTCCCTGGAAATTTCAGTTTTCCATTCCCTGCTCAGATGTCCTTTCCCTTCTCACTCAGCCTGTGGTGAGATGGGAGCCCAGGCAGGACCTTCAATGCTCCCAGCACTGTCTTGTTCTCACTGGCATTTCCCAGGAATGTCTTTGTGCCTAAATACTTTCCAAGGAAGACAAAACACAACTTTCTCTCCCACTCTTCAGTGTTATTTTTCTTTTTTTCTTTAATTTTTTTTTCTTTTTCTTTTTTTTTTTTTTATTAATTTCATACTGTTATCTTCCAGTATCTCCATCCCGTGCTGCAGAAAAAATGTTCCCTACAAAAACTGGCTGTGTTCAGTCTTGAACATGAGGTAATTACTGGCTGGTGAATGCAGCACCCTGCTGTAATACTTTATAGTTGTGCTTTTGTAGATTAGCATACATAAAAAGGCATCTGATGAGATGGCACATTATGAGACAATTCTTGGGAATGACAAAGTAGAAAGGACTGAGGGGAAAAAAATTAAGAAAACTAAAGCCAAGGAGGTCAGAGGTGAAGATATATTGGAAGTGTTATTCATCTTTCCACATCAGACAGCTTTACATGTGAAAGAACTACAGAATTTGGTCCTGAACAGAACAACAATATGTTAGGTTTAGAAAAGAAATGAGGTGATTTAATGCTGAATGCTACCAGAGTTGTCAAATATGGGTTGTTTTTTCACTGTGTTCTGCTGTTGCTGCTGAATTGTCTACCAACACCTCCCCTGTAAATCTCCTGGCGTGGTATTTAAGGAAAAGTAGCAGAAGAGGCTCAGATCCTCCATCATTAGCAGATATGAGAGCTCTAAAGCTATGAAAATAAGGAACTACCAAACTAATCTCAGAGTTATCAGGAGATGCTGTTCAGAAGTGATGCTGCTTTCACTGAGTCCAGATTCCAACTACTGCAGAATAGAGGCTATTTCAACTCAGATGTGATTAACCTGTAGGGCTACCACACAAGAATCAAGACAAAACTTGTTAGATTACACAAATAGTTACAGCTTTCAAATTATAAATCATATTTCATATAATCAAGTATTGATTACTTAAGGCTTCTGAGAAAAAAGCTGTTAAATTGTTTCTCATATGAGAAAATATAAATTTGTTTTAGACTTTAATTCCCATAGAACCCTATACCAACATGAACAGCAGGACAGAAAAATGAATGGTGTAATCCTAACCTCCTACCAGTTAAAATCCTGATTTTGCTCTCCAATTGCTAGGATAAAAACTCTAATATTTCATCCTAGATTGTTCCTCACTGTTTTGGAAAAAAATAAAAGCTCTGTTGTAACACAAATATTGAAACCGTAGAAGAAATTTGTTCCAGCACTATTGGAGTTATAACAAAGCTGGGAGGAAGGCTCATTTCAGAGCCATGGACTCCAGAGGATCAACCACCACCAATTCCTCCAAGTTTTGCCTTAAAAGTTGATATCCAAAGGCTCTGAGCAAAATTTGCAGCGACTTCAATGAGGCCAAGAAATCACATCTCTAAGGCATGCGTGAAACACAGAAGAATTAAGTCCAAACCCTAATTTTCACCACCACTTTCTGTGGTTTTGTTTGATTTTTGTTGTGCTTGTTTTGTTTGTTTTTGGCTCATTCTGGAAGTTAAGAGAAGAGCCAGAGTGTCACTGGACATCAGCAGTGAGCTGGGGTTTGTCCCTGCTCGTGGATCTGCTCCTGGAGGCTGGGGCTGAGCAGCTCACTGCTTGTTTCTCTCTAATAAAACTGCATCATGTTCCTATATTCCACCCGAGCTGCTGCTTTCTTTGTGTTCAAAGCAGGCTTTGCTAGCTTGAAACTTTGACTTTTTCACTAGCTTCCCACTAAATGATATAAAATATATATCATATACAGTATAATAAAGACTAATCTTCTGCAGCTATCAAATATCTTTTTCCTGTGTTTTACTTTTGTCTGCTGTTTGTAATTTGCTCCTCCTACAACTGCTTGCATTGTAAACTTGCCTTAATACTTCTGCAGTTCCATGAATGTAGATGTTTTACAAAGCTAATTACTGTGTATGTAACAATTATTTAAAGGTGTGTGAAGCTGATAACTCACGGAAGAGTATGAATTATGAAACTAATATATGAAAAATATATGTAAATGCTACCCCATTATGAGATGCAAAAAGATGGATAAGTATGTCAGCACATAGATTTATGTTATAAAAGAGATTATGTCATTGAAATGCATTTTAAAAAGTCAATTATATCCTCTCATCTGACCAATCTTTACATCAAAAACATTGCCTACGTTCTGAGTCATGTTTGTCAGAAAGCAGATGTAAGAAAGCCAGATCAAAACGAGAACAAAAATGAGTTTGAAAAATGAAAAAATTGTCTTAACAGAAATCCAACGAAGAATCAGCAAAGAGTTGGAAAAATCAGTGCAGTGCAGTGAAGGCACAAGGCAGACAGACTGGAGAGAGTCTGTGTCAGCAGGGCCTGCTCATCCACTTTTAATGAGGAACTTGGTGCAATTAATTGTCTAAAATAAGCAACGCATTCAGAGATGGGGAAATCCTCATCCATTTCTTGCCCCTTCCTACCTGTTTCCACAGAATCTCTAGAGATGCAGGAGAACAGGAACCATACTGTTTATTAATTATACAAAGGCAGCTCCTTCTGAAGGATTTCAAAGCATCTTGTCAAACATTTAATTACATCTCGCAGTTAGCCTCACTTCAGAAGGGTGTTAGGCCCTTTCCACGGGGTTTTTCAGGAAGGAGAGGTTTCTGCACTGCAAAGTCATCATGGAACTGAATAACTGTTCTCAAAAGGGAGAGGAGCAGGACAGGCAGGAGCCATCCCCAGAACAGAGATTAGTTTGGTAGTTCCTTATTTTCATAGCTTTAGAGCTCTCATATCTGCTAATGATGGAGGATCTGAGCCTCTTCTGCTACTTTTCCTTAAATACCACGCCAGGAGATTTACAGGGGAGGTGTTGGTAGACAATTCAGTAGCAACAGCAGAACACAGTGAAAAAACAACCCATATTTGACAACTCTGGTAGCATTCAGCATTAAATCACCTCATTTCTTTTCTAAACCTAACATATTGTTGTTCTCTTCAGGACCAAATTCTGTAGTTCTTTCACATGTAAAGCTGTCTGATGTGGAAAGATGAATAACACTTCCAATATATCTTCACCTCTTACCTCCTTGGTTTTAGTTTTCCACCACAAAGATGTCCAGAGACCTGAAAAATTTGCTTTGCACACATAAGCAGGAAATTCAACCTACATATTTTAGCAAAACATGTTAAGCCAGGAACCAGCTAAAGCAGAATACTTTAAATAGAACAATTTCTAAATTATGGGGCTATTTAATTCAGGTGACAAAATGAGAAAAAATAAACACACCAAAAGACAACACTACAAATTGAATCTTTTTTCTTAAATAATTCATCACCTATTGGAATAGATTAATAACAAAGCTGATGAATTTGCCAACAGGCAACACTTCTAAAGTGAAGCCAGCTGCATTTCAGAAAGAGGGACAGCTGATTGGAAGCTGAGAGCTGCAGTTTAGGTCAGCTTTATGACTACAAAGGATTTGGTGTAACCTTAAAGCCACCAAATTGCTATGAAGCACATGATTTCTGTGCAGATCCTTCCCAACCATGAAAATGTTACGGTGATTTAGTTATTTGGTCAAGCTTTCCTGCCCTTTCAAAAGTCACATGCCTTGGAAATCAGGAAATGCATCAGGAGAAAGTGATTTCACATTAATGAAAAGGCAGTAATTTCTGGTCTATGATTTTTCCATTCTTTACACAATAATTGCTTTTTCTTAAAAAAACCCCAAACATTAAATAGAGCTACTCCATTAGTCATTTTGTTAAACACAGCTCTTAGCTTTCAGACTTAGCAAGAAAAAGATTAACTTCTTAGTCGCCATTGCAAACCATTATCTGCCTAATCTGGGAATAGGAAAGCTTGGTAAATAAAAATTCAGGGAGCAGAGTTTTCAGTCAGATCCATCTGTTTTAGATAGGTGCCACTGATGAGCATTGTGGTCAAAACCTGCCACTGTGTAACCCCCCTAGGCAGATGGACAAGACAGACCATGAGCAATCCTTTTCCTCTCTTCTCCTTGGGTGCTGTTTTGGTTTTGTTTTTTAAAAGATAAACTCTGCCAGATTTTCTAGCAGCAGCTTCAGACCTGCCTACGGTGCAGGGCAGAATCTTTCATGCACAGTGAGAGCAGAAGTCACTTCAGGTGACAGCAGGGAGGGCAGGACACTGCTGGAAGCAGGAGCAGCTCTGGCTCCTGCTTCCCTGGGCAGTGCCACTGCCACATCTGCTCTCCTGGAGGGGCAGGGGCAGGAATTCCACTGGAATGGGGCCAGAATGGGGACCCAGCCTTGTGCTTTGCTCACAGGGCTCTGAAAAGGCTCTGCTGTCCCCCAGCTGGGCCCTGTCCCCCAGCATGGCCAATTATGTAATTGTTGTACATGTAACAATTGTTTAAAGGTCCATAAAATCGATAGCTCACGGAAGAGTATGAATCAGGAGACCAATCTATGAAAAGTATATGGAAATGCTACCCCATTATGAGAAGCAAAAATATGGATATGTATGTCAGCACACAGACTGCCAAAAAAGAGATTATGTCATTGAAATGCATTTTAAGAAGTCAATTATTTCTTGTCAGCTGACCCCCTGCACTGCCTGGCAGGACTTTGGTGCCCACTTTGCTCAGCTGAGCCCATTCCCTGCCCTCCACACAGGATCCCTTCCAGCAAAACCCCTGCCATTAGCAGCAGAGGTGGATGCTGCTGTCAGATGGTGCAGTGTGGGTGAACACAAAGAACTGCAATTCCTCTGTTTGCAGAGAGTGTTTTGAAGGTCCAGCTTGGTGTTTGGTAATCTCCAGGGGCCCATGGAAAGGGAGAGCTGCAGCCTTGTCACATGGATAACCCTGTTGGGTTAAACCCAGAGAGGCACTCATGGGCTCACAGCTACAACCAGCAGGAAATCACAGGAATTGGAGAAAAAAACAAAGCCTCAAATTGGTTAAAATATAGGTAAACATGCAACACAGCACATTTTGTTACGCCACAGTCTCTCTGCATAACAATGTAAAAGTAATAGAAGGATTACTGAATAAAAATTAATGTTTGTGCTGGTTTGGGCTCTCCAAATCTGCCTTTCTAAAAGAGTTGAACTGATGATAATTAATGAGTCACTTTATTCAGGGCTTTGACAAAAGATTTCAACTTCACATTAAACTTGTCCATATGGCAACATTAGACTTTTATGGTGCAGGGATGTCACAAGCACATTTTAATTCTCTCTGCTTTAATTAATATGATCATCCAGAATCAACTTTCTTTGAAATAAAATACAGGTGTTACAAATCTAAAATGATTGCAAAGGAATATCCTAAACCAAGCTACAAGAAAAAATTTAAATGCTTTCTTTCCATTTCCCATTTCTGCATGAATCTATTCAGATATTTCTTTCTTGAGAAGAAGGAATACTTGTAGTTCTTCCAGTTTATTTGTATTCCTCTCAATACACAGCATGCAGGTGATACTGCCCAGGAACTTCAGTATAAGAGCAGAGTGTGGAAGACTTTGCATAACAAAGGAGCTCATTCTACTCAGAAGGAAAATTGAAAATTAAACAAATGCAGGAAGGACTAAGCCTAGACTTGAACAGAAGACTTGAATTTCTTGAATTCACAAACCTTATTTCTTACATATAAGAACATTTCATTTAAAATAAATAAAGGGGGGGAAATATTTTTTTTTTTTTAAATATTGCTGTAAAACACACTAGCAGAGTTTTCTAGCAGGAACAACAATGATCACATCAGTCTTGCAACAGTGAGGGAACTTTCCACTCTGCTCCTTCTGTTACATCCTCGGGCAATGTTTTCTGCAATTGTCGCTGGAAGACCTGAATATTTTTTTCCTGGGTGAGAAAGATGAGAATTTTGTTTCTTAGTCTTTCCCTCAACCTTTCCAAAGAAGAAAATAACACTTTACTTTCTGTGGTCGGTTTAGGAGCATCTGGGAGCTTCCATTAGGTTTGGAGATTGCAGAAGAACAGAATCTGTGGGCACTGAGGAGGTGTGGGGGCCATGGAATCCTAACTCCAGCAGAAACATTTCATGGCTTCTCTTCTCCAATTTATTTCCAATTTATTAGGACAGAGGGTAGCACTACCCTGCTTTCAGGCACAGTCAAACCTCACATCTCCCTGGAGAAATTATCAGCAAGTTCACAAAGCCAGGCATAAACTAATTCATTATTGCAATAACTAAGCAGTGCAGGAGAAAAATATCCTTCGTACTTTCCCAGGATGAGACTGATCCAGAGATGCACTTTGATTATGGGGGTAAAACTCCCTGAAACCAATGGGAATTCTGTTAACCAAAGGAAAAGGGACCACTTGAGAGCTGAGCATGAAAGATCTTCCCTTTTCTCAGTGCTGGGCTGTTGACTGACAGTGCAGGGCTCCTCATCTGCCCTGACAATATCTCACAGAGAGAAGAAGGAAACCTCCTGAATTTCCCTTCTTAATTTATATTCCCCAGTCTAACCTCATTGATCCCCATTAAAACTCCAATAAAGACAATCCTGCAGTCGTTATTAGAAATCATTATATACATTTAAGCCTCTTAAGGAGCTCCAGGTTTTGCTCTGTGCTATGACACCACTACTGGAGAGAAGAGTTGGATGCATTGAAAAATAAAAATAATCAGTAGGATTTTTCCCTTTTTTTTACAGTAACTAATTCTAACCTGTCTCTAAAGATTTGGACAAGGAAACCTATTTTCTAAATATAGGAAAAGAAAGATACTTGAAAGGGATTAAAATCTTTTTGATATAAGAGACAGAAATGACTAACTTGCATTCTGCTTTCCAGCTGAGAATTAAAATTGATGCACGATTCCTTATGAGCCCAGGTATTCACACTAATTTAAAATTCATCTCTCCATGAGCACCAGAATCATTGCCCTGAGTATGCAGAGTAAAGGAAGCAGGAGCCTAACTAATTTGTCAAAAGAATCTTCAGGTTTAATTTTTTCATGGTTTATTATAATCACAGCCATTTCAAGCAGTGTGATAAATCTCCAGATGTGTAAACCTCTGATTCCAAGGAGTGAACCCCAACAGGTTGCAAACACTCAGCTTCAGAAAAAGCATTTATTAGAAATACAAATCTTTCTTTCTAAATAAAAGTAGGGATCCCTGTCATTAAGGACATTTAAAAATATGTTCTCACAGCTGTATTTTTAAAAGTCTTAAATACACCTCCATTCTGGAGTTCCTGAAAAGGGCCTGGAGCTTAAGTTCTGTGTGTTTTGGGAAAGCTTTATCCCAGCATTTCAAAGATTTTGCCTCCTTTTCCCAGGTGGTGCCAGGGTTGGTACCTGGAATCTGAGGGCAGGGATCCATTCTGTGCTCCCCAGTCTGCTGTCCCCACTCCCAGGAAGAAAAAGGATCCTGAGCTGGGAGCAGAGAGACCCCAGTGCCTGCTAATGGCATGTTAGCTAAGCTGTAATACAGAATGCAAACTTAATTCCAGTACGTGTGAGCACATTAATATTTGACTTGGAAACTGTAGGAGCATGATGGGTACATGTGGGAGCAAAAGGAACAGAAAGAGAACAGAAGAGAATGATGTAATTATTATTTAGCAATCCTCAGATCAGGTTGAAAGTTGCTAAGCACTGTAAAACCTCAGTGTAAGTGACAATTCCTGCATAAGCATTTCGAAATCTCAGAAGGTATCACAAGGAGAGCTTTAAGAGGCAAAGCACTTCATTCAAAGCCCTCCCTTCAGTGGCTGTGGCAAAGGAGTACTTTGATTTGCTTTATGGGCAATAAATAACACAAAAGCCTGGAAGAAGCAGCAGGACTGACAAGACTGTGCAATCCTCACAGGACAGCACACACAGCTAATCAAACACACTGGCTTATTGCCTCCTCTGCCTTGAGTGCTCTCCTACACCTGAGTATTCCTGCTTGGAGAAGAAAAGGATGAAATTAGAAATGATAGCTAGCAACACAATGGGTTTGGCACATCCCACACGTTAATTCATGCAAGGTTTTCACAGAAATACCTGAGTACCTCAAGAAATGAGCGAGCAGCATCTGCAAATTATTGTTCCTTTTGCTGCAGAAGGTGAAGTGCTGCCTTCCAGAGGGGGCAGGATGCAGGAGGAGCAGCAGGTCTGGGAGTGCCCCAGGTGAAACTGCAGCCTCTGACTCACACCACCACTCACAGCACAAACCAGAGAGCAAACCCAGAGGGAACGTTGGGTGATCCTGGTCCTATCTCCGCAGAAAAAGGGATTTTTTGCTCCCAAGTCCAAAGGGTTCTGAACTTCACCTCCCTCTCCTGCTTTCCAGTCTCATTCCATTACCTTGGGTGTTCTTGCCACAGCATCAGAGGTGAGTCTCCCTCGGTCTTGCAAGGTAAATACACTTCCCTGTGCACTCCAGCAGATGAAGTACCATCACCTTTTATTAGAGTTAAGAGAAAAACTGCAGGTCTGCATACCTAGTTGAGAGTATTTTACACTGCAATGTAATATTCAGTGTTGTTATGTTACCAAGCACTGAGCAACCTGACAGATACATCTGTTAGAAGTATAATTACATGGGATAACTTGTACTGGTGTCCCTCTCTGTTAAAGAAAACAATGGATTTTCATTCAGAGGGGCACCTTGGAAGATTAATGGTAGTAATGAAGCATGAAATATTTCCTTGCTAGCATGGTTAATCTGAAACAGAGGAAACAATCATTTCACCCTGGAGGGATAATCCTTTGAGGCAAATTTTCAGTGAAATAATGTATTGTCATATCTTATCCCACATATGTCAACAAAGAAACTGCCAGTGCTGTGCTTATTGCAATAAAGGCCAGCAAGAACAGAAAAAAAGGGAAATGCAATCAGCACAGCCAAAAAACAGTTCCACAGTGGGATCAGCAGGAGGGAGAGAGCAAGGCAGGAAAACTGTGACAAGAAGCAACAGCATAAGGAGCAAATGAGGCTGGAGACCAGAAATTCAGCCATGGGGAGAGAAGGTGGAAGGCAGTGTTCAGCTAAAAACGTTTGGGGGGCAGTTTTTTAGGTGAGCAGTGTTTGTGAGAAGGAAATGGCCACAGAGGCAGGGACTGCAGCTGGGCAGGCCCTGTGCTCCAAAGCTGTCCCTGTCCCCCTTTGGACACAATTTGTACCTTGAATGAGCTCTGCTAACCAACAGAGTACATAGACATGTGTGTATACACAAGAAAAGCAACATTTTAAAAAAATATATCCTTTTTTTTTCTTTTTTTTTTTTTAGTACAGACTTCTCTAGCAGACATTGGTCCCCATACAAAAACAAAAACAAAAAATAACAACGTATTAGAATCATCCCCTCAGATCCTCACCAATGTTCTATCTTCAAAGAACACTCACAAGCCTTTCATTTTTGATAGATAAGCCATTTGATCAATATTTTCAACACTAATCAAGGCCAAGAGCAATTTCATTTCCACCCTTTCCCTAAATTGAATTGGAATCTGAGCAAGTGCATCACTCAGTTACTTTAGTTGTGGTAAGCAGATTCAGCTGAAGGAGATAGAGGCTTTCAGTGGCAACTAATGCTGTTCAACTGATAATACTTTATATTTATCTCACATAAACATCAGTACAGCAGGAAATGCTAAACTTTCTCTAGGAAAAAAGTCCCATTAAATGAATCTATTTCTAGATTCCCTTTTTTAATACCTAAGTGCCTTTTTATTACTTGAACTGATGACTGCTGTTGTCCTGATAATTTTTTATTCTGCAAGATGCTTTATGCTCACGATATTCTCAGTGTGAAGCACTAATTAGAATCAGAAAACTGCTCTATTCTCATCATCTTTTTCCTGTCTGTATTTATTACAGGAAATTTCTTTCCTGTGAGAGGTGCACCTTGTCCCTTGTTGTCTGGGAGGCTGGGTGGGCGTGGGGGCTGTCACCTCAGTGCCACCAGGAGTGAGTTGTTCCCGCAGCCAGCAGAAGCTGTACCTCCTGAGACACAGATGAGACATTCCCTGGGGCTCTGCTCTCACGTTTTCTTTGTTCCAGCCATACAGCACTCACCCAGCAGAGCCCCAGATGTGAGGAGGCAGCTCAGCTGCACTCACCTCTTCCTGCAGCAGCACTTTCCAGGTATCTCTGAGCTGCTGTGGCAAGGATAACTCTGTCTGCCCACCCCAGGCTGGTGTTTGCTGGCACTGGGGACCTCGTCTGGTGTGGCTGTGGCCACCAGAACAGCTCCAGCAGGATGCCCTCACTGCACACTCCCCACTCCTGTTTCACCCAGCCATCAGGACTTTGCTGCTGCCAGGGAAAGAATAAGGGATGAAGTGTAGAGAATATCAGCACGGCTGTAAAAATGCACTGCCACACCTCACTTCATTGGGAGGAAATGCAGCTCAACTACTGCAAGCTCTGTGGCAATCCCAAAGACTTGCCTTTGGCTTTGAGAAGGCCATTTTGGCTTTATCCCTCTGCAGCAGACACTCTGAAGCTTGTCATACAATCTGGGGGCTTTTTTACCTTTCATTTTTCCCCTGATATTACAACAGAAAACACACAAAAGAAAATGTTTCCTCCCCCAAACATCTCCAGAGCTAACAGGAGCTTACCAAATGCTGTGTGCTGTGCAAACACAAATTTAAGATGATTTTATAGGGCTTGTTATTTACCCAGCTATAATAGCTTCTTTGTTAGAGGATGGCACTGTCATTATCTGCTTTTATCATTAATAGCTTGAGTCAGTGGTTAATGCAGAGGTGACAAATCACTGAAGTGCCTGACAGTTTATGGCCTTTAGCAAGAAGGAATATTTCCTTTTTCTCTATCTCTTGTGTATATCATATTTCCTTTAGATGTCTTCTGCTCTCTTACATACGCATCCCCATTCATAATTAAACATACCTGATGGTAATTTATTCACATGCAGCCAATTATCAAATCTCTGTTAGTGATTTGGAAAGTGGTGGAACAATGGGAATGTTTCTCACTGAGGAATACCACACTAAGGACTTCAATCTTTTGTGTCCATTCTGAAACATCAGCCAGCAAATAAAGAAAAGGTGCACAACTGCTTGAATTCACCAGCCACTGGAAGACTGGGGGAAGTGCCAGTACCTTCAGCTCCGCTCCAGAAAGTGGGATCAGAAATGTTTCAGGCCAAAAGCAGAAAAAAGCTCTGCTTTCCCTGCAAACTCCAGCATTCACATTCCACTGCATCCTGTTACAGACACCCAGCCCAAGGAGCTGTGTCTCCAGAGCTGCTGCTGCCTGTGCACACCATGCTGCAGGGCAGGGGCCTCGCCCTGCAAACCCCAGGATGAGAATACAGAATTCACTGCCAGCCTCAGACTGCCCTTCCCTACCAGGAGGTGCAGCCAGTGGAACTCTCTTGCTTACAGGGCATGGGATTCAGCCTGGCTAGCAGCAGGATTTTCCCCATACAGAGAGGTTTAGTTGCTCACCCTCCTGCCCCGTGCTCCCAAAAGCAAACCCCCCCCATTTGAAATGGAATGGAAGCCCTTGTGTTGTAAGAAGTCAGTCACTTTTGGAAGCAATGAGCAGCAACTGTTAAAACAAACCAAACTCCATTTCAAATCCACCGTGAAGCAAAGAAGCAAAAAAAGAATGAAGCAGAAATGACCTTATCCATAACTACAGCCATAAGGCTAGTTAGGATTCCTTCTGAGTAAAAAATAGAGAAGAACAACTGGCAAATGTCAGCCTCATTATCATGAACTCTTTTTAGGAGTGAAACAAAAATTACCCTTAGATCTTTTTTCAACCGCCCAAACCATTCTCCGTGTTAGAAGCCTTTCCATTTCTTCTGAATAACCATCAAATTATGGCAACATCTTTTCTCTTTAGTACTAAAAGCAAATATTTCAGCCTTAATGACTATATGCACACTGTATTTGTCTTCCACAAACACTTGATGTTAAACTAGTTGGGGCATAATGTGAAATACAGTGAGCAGAAAAAAAAAGGAGGCAAAGCTGAGCAAAAAGAACATTGAGTTCAAAGGTAATTGCTTCTGTGTGATACCTGCAGTTTTTCATATTTTCCTTTAGAAATACTACATATTTTCCTTTAGAAATACTAAAATATGGAACATTACAGCTCAGCAAAAGAAATTCTGAAACAATTTCATGTAATGCCCGTGTCACTGTTTAAAGTCAAGATTATGCTCTTCAATCTTGAGTCTACAATGTCTATAGATAAAGAATACAGTTGTCCTTAACCTGACAGATGTCAGTGGGAGTTTTCCAGAATAATTACATGGTAAGAAGTCAAATTCTAACCTGCTGCAAATCTCTGAGGCTCCAGTAAAGTTAACAGAATTGTGCCATTTCATGCGAGCCTCTGGCACCATTTAATCCGGACACTTTAATCTTTCTAGCCAGCAGTTCAAATAGTGCATGTTTTTACAAGACACTTGAATGAAACAAGGGCAGTTTCTTACCTTGGATTTGTTTTCTCTTCTATAGTTTTGGTCACTTATTCTTTGATATTCTCCAGTAGTGCATCCTCAGGTGTACCCCCATCTCCTCCTGAAGGCCAGGGCTTTGAGCCCACAGTTGTTATCCCTCCCAGGTATGACCCAGCAGTTGTTGAGTCCCTGGGACAGTGATGGAGCACAGCTGATTTGGCCTGTTCATGACATCAGGAATTGCCCTTTATGGGAAAAGATGCTGTTCACATATCCACGTCATCCCTAGGTAAGGCTCAGACAAAAAGACCAGACGTTGGGTTTTGTAGTGGATTCTTCCCCCCACTTCTTTCCCTGTAAAGAAACCTGTGATTGTGATCTCAGGTCAGGATTAGTTGTCCAAATCCCTCCCCACTTCCCTTTGTCCAGCTTCCTGAACTGACACAAAACTGTGTGGGTCTTCACCACATTTACCCACCTGGCATCACTGAACCAGGAGTACAAGGACACTTGTCCCTTAGAGCTCCTGTTTCCCATTTCTCTGCTACCTGGAGATACAAACATGAAGCTGAGTGTTCTGGGTTTCTGTGACCTCAAAACCCCAACATTTCTCCCTGGAAGCACAGAGAGATGCACCAGCTCTGTGTGTCTCATGGGTCTTGTTACAAACACATTCAGGTTTATCCAGCCTCAGTACAAACACGTTCAGGTTCATCCAGCTGTGCAGACCCTGCTCCAGCTGCTTCAGCAGCCTCCACTGGGCACTCTGGGCTGCAGGATTCACCTCCACAGAGGGATGATGGACTAAACAGAGAGATTTCTGACAGCTGGCCAGGGAGCAGCAGAGAAGGGAAGGCATTCTGCCTCGAGCCTCATTCAGAAAAGATCCCTCAGAGGCAGCTCCAGGTAGCCAAGGCCATCTCACACTGCCTGGGACACCCCAGGGAGCAGCATGAACCAGAACATAAGGGTTTTACCATGTGAAATACATGAGGATTCCACTCAGCTACAAGTTTAAGATCAGAATATGAAGGCTAAACAGAACAGGCCATAAGGTACAGCAAAAGGTCAGAATTCATATTTGAAAAATGGCAGTGATGATGCTTACTTGCTCAGAGGGTTGTTCTGAAGATCAGCAAAGTTCTGTGTGATTCCCTGGTGTGCCCTATCAATGCCAAGGGTTATTGCCTCTAAAGAAAGCACCCTCCAGTGTCTCCTGCAAAAATATGATTTACAGAAGATGCCACAGAGGAAACCAGAGACATCTCTGAGAGATGCAGAAACAGCAGCCTGTAACACAAAGGGAGCTAAAGCCTGTGGTAATGGCTCCTGAAAGCAGGACTGAGTTTATGAACAGCTCTCCTGCCTTTACAAGGGTGCTAATAAACCTTCCAAGACTTCTTCTACTGTATTCAGTGAGTATCTCTCCTATACCTTGAATGCCTGCTGGGAATGTGAGATACTTTTGCCATGGACTTGCAGATACGTGGATTATGTCATCTCCCCTCTCGTGACAGCACCCAAGGCAGTGACAGCTGAAATCCCAATGGACTTCCTGAAATTCCTCTTCTTGCTGCTTTAACTCAAGGCAGCAATAGATCACTGAGGTCATAACTATCCCTGAAGCTTCTTTTAAAACATTGTTACAAACACAGAGAACAACATTTTCCATTTTTTTTCCAATGAATCCAGGAAATTGAAACACTGAGTCAGCTGAAGACTATAGCTATCATCCTAACATTCCATTCCTTAAATATGATGTTCATTGCTATTTCAAGTTACTTCTAGCTGATATTCCATCAGGAAACAGACACATTCAGGATACATCAAATAAACTTTATGTTATAAGATCAGAGAAATACAATGATGGTACAGAATTTATAACAACAAGTGCTAGAAATGAAAAAATCCACAGTGGCCTAACTCTTGATGAGAGTCAGTAATAACTCAAATTCAGTGCCAGGCAGAGATGCTATTAACTTGTGACCCAGTAAGCTAGCAGCTGTGAAATAACATGTTCACTGAAAAAAAAAAAAAAAAACAAAGCAAGAAACCCAAAGCCCAACAAATCCCACCACAAAAAAATTAAGACTGAACATGTTGCTTATAAAATGTTTACACCCAGTTTACCAATTTGTGCAGTAATGATACTCAGAGTTTGTTTCTCCAAAATGGCTTTGAGATGCTAAAGGCAAAACAAGAATAAGAAGACTTGAGAACAGGGGGCATATAATCATCATATCACACACACCCAATGCAATCCCTATGGCCATGACTATTTTCAGCTATTTGAGCCCTAAATTCCCTTGTGTCCTCTCTTCAGAGCTGATGCATTGATGTTCTCAGTGACATCTCCATAAGTGCATTTCTTGGCACAGAACAGGGCCACTCTGGACTCAGAGAGAAGGAAATTAGAAGTTTGGGACCCAAGAGCATTTTCTGGAGGAGGGGAAGCACAGGAGCACCCAGGGAGGTTGGGAAGCAGAAGGTGCAAGGTGAGGGCTGGGATTGGAAGGCGTGAAAAAAACAATGGGGACCAATGTCACTGCTCTGGGGTGGGATGAAGCAGAACACAAAAATGTCCTCCAGAATTTCCTTATCCAAAGATTTCCAGGTTCCAAAAGGAACGAAGAAGGGGCCTGGATGCAGTGGAGTTACCTGAGTACATGCCTGATTTAATGGGTTTTTCAGTTTGTTGCAAGACTCTGAATGTCACAACTCTTTGACATTTATTTTTATGATTATGTCAGATTCCTGCTCTGGAAACCTCACCTCTCCCAAAGTTGCTGTTAAAGCTCAAAAAACCCCTCAGTTTGCTAGTTCATATCAATTTTGTTAAAGACTGTAAATAGAGAAACTTGGTTTCTTTATTAAAAAAAAAAAAGCAGACATTTGTTTTTCTTCTGATTTTGTTAGTTTTTCCAATAGAAAAAGCTAATCAAACAGTGTTTTGGAATATTTTTAAATACTGAAAACCCATAAAAAAGCCCTGTGAGCATCATATGATTGGAGTGCTGGAGTTTCCACAGTGTCTAAACACAAAAACTAGATATTGTCCTTATTTCACCCCCAAATTCCGAGTCTCGCTGTGTCACCAACAATGACAAACCCTGTAAAGAAATGGGATGGAGATCAAGACTTTCCCAGGGGTCTGTTCTGGTGGAGTCAAATGGAAAATCCTTCTGATGCCTGATGAGAAAGGGAAACTGGAAAATGGAGGAGATGCTGCCAGGGAAGAAGCTGTGACACTCTGAAGCACAATGGGATTAATAAATGTAAGAACAAGTTGTCCAAAGAGCAAGAATAATTAACCAAACTGCAAACTGACAGCCAGACCTGAACTTTCTCAGAGAAAAGACTGAGAACTGGTGTTTGTTTTGCTCATTGTCTTTTCCTGAGTTGTTCATGGTGCCCATGGCTAATGAGAGGCTCTGAAATTTCCAGTCTGGCAATTTTTTGAAATCAAAAGCACAAACAGGTTACAGGTAAGGAGACTTGCACAGCTAAAGAGGATGTGAAAGTTTTGAACCATTAACCAGGGTCTCGTGTTCAATGTGAAAACCCTTTTTGATATGACATCTGATGGGCATTGTTGATAGAGCAGAAATCTGGAGACAGGAGAAATTCACCTTTCTCTCTCTCTGTGTCTTTCCTGAAGAAGCTTCCAGCCCCACACGGCTTCTTGGCTTTTCTGTGGCTGCAAGAATGCTGAAAACATGACATTTTCACACTAGAACCCAATTTCTCCTTGTTTAGCCCTTGACACCTGATTTTATGTACATGTATTTGTATCCTAAAGTCCTGCCAGCTAGAGCATTGCCCACAAAGGGAATTCTATCAGCCCCCAGAGTGCAGGAAGCTTAACACATTAAATAGTTCCGTGCTCCAAGGAGAGGTAAAGCTTTTGAGGGCCATTTGTAGCAAGTGGCCACGTGCCAAGCAAACTTCAGTGCAACAAGTGATGGATGTCCTTGCTGATATTCCCTTTTTCTGTGCCAGGCTCCTGCAGCAAATCCTGCAGTAAACTGGCAGCTCCACTCAAGTGAACAAGGCTGAGGTAATTGATGTGTGCTGGGAATCTGCTTCCTCTCAGCCATGGGTTTCTGTGGGCAGCCACTCACCACTAAAATCTGCTCTTGGAGAACTGAGGCAGCTCTGTTCCACACATAAATATCACCACTTCACTTTGGCTTCCTGTCCCTCACATTAGAGCCATACTTAAAGCCAGAATGCTGCTGAGCTTTTTCCAAGCCAAGGAGATAACTCTTACTTAAAGCATTTGGGGACCTAGACCTCCCAGTAAAAATCATACAACTCCTAGGCTGAGAGCCAACAGCCTGGAGGATGACATGGGAAAAAATAAACATTAAAAAGAAGGATCAAACTGCATTCCTCACTGTTGGGACTGTAGGATTTTCCTTCTTGGAGTAGCTCCTTAAGGTGCCAATGTGAACAAGGAGCTGTTTAAGACACGGGTTGAGGGGCAGGCCTGCACAGAGGCAGAAGTTTTGGGATCCACAGCGAACAGAAAGCACAAAAGTTGGGGTGATGGGAGGTCCAGGGGTGGTGAGAGGTCCAGGGGACACTTTTGGAAGCGGTGTCCTACAGCCAAACCCTGGGGCCCAAAGCTGGGTGCTCAGCCAGGGGCTGGCTCATGGCATGGCTTCACTCCCTGGCACGAGGGGACAAGTTCCAACCCTCTGGCCACTGAGCACGGGGGATGTGAAGAACACATTAAACATAATGCTGAACTGCTAATGCAGATAAAAATGCTCCAGAAGCGATGACCATAACTTGGAAACTGTGATTAAATTTTCCATGCCATTTCATCAGCCACAGGTAACAATGTGCCCCAAACTGGTTTTTAAGCAAGCTAACCTCTAAAGAGAAACTATTCATGCTATTACTTCTACAGCACAGGCACAATATAACAAGTACATGACCTGTGAAACATTTGGAAGTCTAAACCATAAAATATGGTAAAAACAGGCTCACAAATAGATGTAAAAATATCTTCTTTAGTCTCAAGTTGTAAAACATTCTATAGATGGGATTCAGAAAGGTCACTCTTCACTTTCCAAAGCTTCTTTATAAAACAGTTCATTAAAAAATTAGAAATAGCATGAAATTTTATTATAAATATTGCCTTACTTACAAATACATTTCTCAGTAGAACTGGAGAGCCCAGACCATCTGCTCAAAGTGCCAAGGACAACCCCTTTCCTTCAGTGAAAGTAAATAAAGCTGTGCCATAGAGACAGACCCACTGCAGTTTAGTAGATTTGCTGTTAAAAAAACAGCAAATGGTTCCCAAGCACCTGGCTGGTGCAGCTTTATGAATGAAATGAGTGAGACAACAGCATTTGCAAAAGAGTCCTCACCACTAATTTGATGGTTTGTCCTTCTTGCTATTTATTGCCATGATTACGTCTGAAGGGAGAGAAGAGAAATATTTATTTTTTTTATCTAAACATTTCACATGGGCAGTGCCAAGTGCAAGAGCTGCCAGCTGTAAACCAGCAGAATATTTCCAGCAGGCCCTAAGAGCAGCCACAGCTGATGGAGAAAGCCCTGACAAGCTGCTGAAGTTTCTCCTTCAGTGGGTCTTAGCTAAACTATATTGTATAAAACATACCTTCAGCACACAGAGTTTGGGCTTGGCTTTTTCCTTCTGTATGTCAGATTTTCTTGCATTTAAATGCAGCGTTTCAAGTCCCTCCACTGAAGTTTTACAAAGATCTAAGAGAAACAAAACATCAGTCTGAAAGATGAAGACAATACACTCTGTCTGTTTCTATAGTTATTTTAAATCAGTTTTATGCTGACTTTGACAGGGGTCTATTAAATAAAAAGCCAAAGATTGAAGTGGCAGTTCCAGTAGAATTGAATGAAAGCTAAAATAACTGCAGTCAAAGAAAGGGTCAAAGCCCACGTTCTGCTTCAAGAGCAGCTTTCTTTTGTTTGTAACAGCGATTTTAAAGCTGCTTAAACATTCTGAGCATGGAGAGATGGCACTGAAAGGTGCTGGAGTGAGCCCCAATCCAACAGGAGCTGCAGCCCCTCATTTCACATCCCAGACCAGGCACATGAGGAGAACAGCCTCAGCTCCCAGCCAGGGTCCCTTTACAGCCAAAGAGCTGCTCTGCTGTAAGAGATGATTCAGGAAAGAACATAAACCCAGAAAAATGTGTTCTTGTGAGTTCCTGCCTTAAACAATAGCAGCTGTTTTGAGATAAAATTCACATGGACAAAATGGTGTTTAAAAAAAATCCCTATTGATTCACTGTGACTTTTTGAAAGATACTTTGCTTTTATAAGCCTGATAACTCAAAAAATCCTCAAGGCTTTTCTTGAGAAACACTGATTATTTTTTTTCTGTAAATATTTTTCTATTTTTTCAAGCCACTGTTGATCTCAGAGACCTCATATCCTCTCACAGGTGAGAATTTAAACAAGCACGTGCAAGACAGTGACATTCTGAGCTGTGAACATGTCTCCCTTCCATGGCAGTCTTATTTCATACTCATTTAATGATACCTAAACCTGTATTAAACAATGCTACAGCAGAGCAAAGACCTCAGCATGTCAAGAGCACAGGTTTCCAGAGGGGAGAAAAGGTCAAAATCAGTCATATAAATGGCACTGTTTGCAAAGAAGCAATTCTGCTGGAGTGATGTTACACTGATGGTTTTACAATAGGTACTGTCAGCATCTACAAGAACCTGGAAACTCCTGGTGAAAATGAGGATCTCACAGGAAACCTTGGTCAGGATTAGAGAGGAAAGTCAACCAAAAGCAGAGAGTGCTTTTTGTTCAAAAAAAAAAACAGTGTTGGGTTTGTTTCTAGCATTCGGTTTGCTTTTCCAGTTCTAGAAAATATGTGGTGAGAAATGCAATGGATTCCATGTGGCACCTGTGATTGTGAATTAAAGATTTTTTCAACATAAATGTTTCACAGTTTCACACCACATACCTGGTCAAAGGTGATTGCTGAGCACTTTGCCTTTCCTTCCAAGCCTCAGCCACTCCCCTCTCACCTGAGACCAAGGGTTGTGGGATCAGTAACTTCAGCTCCTGATTTACATCCAAACTGCAACAGTTCTGCTGTTATCTGCTTTGTGCTAATAAATTCCATCAAACTAATTCAAACTCCCTAAGAGAGAAAGAGTCCAGATCAGAGTTATCACTTTTCAATTCCAATTTTCTGACTTTTTTTTTTTTTTTCTCATTCTGAGAAGGAATTTTAGTTATCCATTTTATCATATTGGAATTGGGGCAAGAAAGGTGAGAAAGAGGGAGCTGAAGCAAAGGAGAAAACCCCAAATGTACTTGAGAAAATGTAGAAAAATAGGAGGCTGGTGGGACAATTTAGTAGCAAAGAGAGCAGGCCATATTGCTACTTAACAAAAAATAAACAACCAAAAAATTAAACAAAACAAAACAGAAACACCACAACAAAAACACAGTAAAAAAAAACCCCAGACAGACACCTCCAAAAGAAAAACCCCAAAACCAAGAGAAAAGGATGTTAGATGGAATGACAGCTTTCCATTGCCAGTTGAGCAAGCTGTGCCTTTCCAGCCACCTCCAAAGGCTGCAGGGCTGTCCTGGGGATGGTTTAGCATCCCAACCCATTTGGGGGGGTTTGATCTGTTCTGTTAGAGCCACAAGTCTCAGCTGATGCCCCCCCAGTTTGTGCCAGCCCCTGTGAGGAAGAGGAGCCATCATGAAGATGCTTTAGCTCCCTGTCAGGCCAGAACAGCAAAGGTGCTTCCAAAGCAGCTTATCTCTCTCATGATCCAGAGAACAAAGAAAGAGCATAAACCAAAACAATGAGACAAATATAAAAGAGAGAAGGGAAAAATACATCTGGAGCCAAAAGGTGTTACACAGAGATTATATTGGAGCAGAAGTAGTAAAGAAGAGTAAGTGTGCAACAAAACAGGGATGGAGCTGAGGAATTTCTCCTGAGTTTTTAAATGGTCAGCAAAATGGTGCAGTTACATAACAGAAATGAGTTACAGGCAGTGATGGAGATAAGAGCATTGCAATTTAGGATTAGGGGAACTTTTTCTGGGACAAGAAAAGATTTTTCTATTTTCTTACATAGCCAGCCCATTTGTTTCTTCATTTTCCAGGCATTCCAGCCAAGTGCTCAGTTGCTTAATCCAGCTGTGGTAGGGGAAGGGAGGGAGGGAGGAATCCCTGCTCACTGGCTCCCCTCTTTCCCTCAGGGATGACCTGGGGAAAGTCAGCAGCAGCCACAGAAGTGTTTTCAGGCAGAAAGGTCTGCAAAATCACAAATGGACTGTACTTCAGGGTTCCCTGGACAACAGAGGTAAAATTGATGCTTCAGCATCTCCAAAATCCCCTTTAATTCTGCTTCAGAAAGGTAAATATTAGAGTAAGAATCATAAAGGGAGTATCTGAAAGTCACAAGTTAGTGTTCTTTGTTCCAAAGGTCCACAGATAATCATAGCCAGTTCCCAGAGGCAGATCACTGTCTCAGAAATTCACTTGGACAAGCAAAGAGCACGAGATACTTCCAATATTTAATGGTTATGAGGTGAAAAGATGAGTTTCTGGAAATTCTGCAGTGAGCATCCCATCGCTTATAAGAAGTTTGCAGAGAGCAAACAAAAAACAGTGAGCAACAGAAGGCAAGTGAATTCATCCAGAGCTGGGGCTGCAAATTCAGAATACATTTGGTGAGCTCTGACACAAGCATTGGAGCCGTCAGGGACCCCTGATAAACTCCTCTGACATTTCAACTTATGCACAAAATGGGCTCACATAGAGCAACCATGTTGCTTGTGCTGATTCTGTTCCACCTGACCACCCCCTCACACAGAAAACAAAAAAAAAAAGTGCAAAACACAGCAAAGAAAGAATAAAAAATTCAGTGTTGAGGCATATGAAATGTTTAAAAACATAATTTTTTTGCATGTTCATTAAGCGTACCAATTATTTAAGCTATGCATTAGAGAACTTTGGGCATGTTTAAACAAAGCATTTGAAAGGATCTAAATAATTTTATCATATTTGCAGTACAGATAGCATAAGAAATTCCACACCAGCTTAACAGCAAGTGATCAGGTCACAAAACAGCAGGTAAGATTTAGATTAAAAAAAAAAATACAGGGCCATCCACATAGCAAATAATTTCCCAGCTCACTCATGTACCCTGCTGCTGGCTCTGAAAGGAAGAGCTGGGGGAATGGTGCTGTGTGAACCTCAGCTCCCTGCAGCACAGCCCTGCAGTGCCTCACACACAGACAGAAAGCTGGGGCTGCTTCAGCAGCAGAAATGGGAAATATGGAACAGGAAATATGGAATGTGGAATGGGAAATTGGAAATATGGACTAGGAAACCTGGAATGTGGAATGCAGCTGGGACAAGGATAGGGCTGGAGGCTTCTCTCCACCTTCCTCATCAAGTTCTGGTCTCTACCACACAAAGAGATTGAGAAAGTAAACCCAAACCTTGTGTTTCAAGACAGACAAAAATGAAAAAAAAATTTGCCTTCCACCATTTTCTGACTGAATTTCAGTTAGTTTTCAATCCAAAATTTGATCATATTTGTTCTTAAGCAGTGCACCTGCTGAAATTTTCTGCCGTTTCTTTCCAGTTGTAGCACAGCAGCTTTTCTGTGCCCCTGAGTTTATCAGCACCTGTGTGTGTCCCCCACAGCCCAGCACTCCTGATGGGAAGAGAGCTGGACTGGTGCAGGTTGTTTTGTTTCTCCAGTTTCATGTCAGACCTGACAGAAGGAACAACTACACACTTGTCATCCCACTGCAGACACTCCTTTTATCGCCAGACCCAGATGCTTTTCATTAGACTTTGCTTCTCCTACAGCTTTGATCTCCTTTACAAAAGGCAGACTGCTCCACTATACAAGAATGTGAGAAAAAAAATCCTGGAAAAAGAGACTCTAAAATATTGTATCTTCCTTCCCTACTTTTATTTTTATGTTTCCTATTCTTTCTGTACTTTGCCATAGGGTTCCTCATAAAATATCTGGACAAAAAGTCAACATTTTCAAATTAATTTCTTACACTGAAAACTCCTCTTTCCTCAGACAACCCCAGGGCACTAATAGCATATTTTTATATATTCCTGCTTGTCTTCCCTTCCATCCATTAAATGTCTAGATCAAGGGTTCTTAGACTCAGCATGCACAATCTTATCATGCTGTTTTCTTAATTTAAATGCTTGTCTTCACTCCACAGAGTCTAATACTTCATCTGTTCATTGCAGGTCCCCTTAATTCACTGAGTTGATGAAACATTTAAAATATATATATATATATTAATTATTCAGGAGAGTCAGTTGTGTGTGTCCCCTGCCCCGATTCCTGCCCTGGAGAAATACAAACACTCAGTCTGTTGATTAGTGCAAGCACAAAGGCACATCCCTCACTGCTCCCTGCATCAGAATAATTGTGTTTCACTTTTCACTGGCTCATACCCAAATATCTCTTCACTTCTTCACTGGTGTCCCTGTGGCCACTGTCCCTTCCCCACTGCCCAGAAGCTGAGCCACTGCTGTCACCTCAGGCAGCCACACTGCTGAGTCCTGGGCCATGGTGACACTGCTGAGTCCTGGGCCATGGTGACACTGCTGAGCTCTGGGCCATGATGACACTGCTGAGTCCTGGGCTGTGGTGACACTGCTCAGTCCTGGGCCATGGTGACACTGCTGAGTCCTGGGCCATGGTGACACTGCTGAGCTCTGAGCTGTGGTCATACTGCTGAGCTCTGGGCCATGGTGACACTGCTGAGCTCTGGGCCATGGTGACACTGTTGAGCTCTGGGCCATGGTGACACTGCTCAGTCCTGGGCCATGGTGACACTGCTGAGCTCTGGGCCATGGACACACTGCTCAGTCCTGGGCCATGGTGACACTGCTGAGCTCTGGGCCATGGTGACACTGCTGAGCTCTGGGCCATGGTCACACTGCTGAGCTCTGGGCCATGGTGACACTGCTGAGCTCTGGGCCATGGTCACACTGCTGAGTTCTGGGCCATGGTGACACTGCTGAGCTCTGGGCCATGGTCACACTGCTGAGTTCTGGGCCATGGTGACACTGCTGAGCTCTGGGCCATGGTCACACTGCTGAGTCCTGGGCCGTGGTCACACTGCTCAGTCCTGGGCCACGGTGACACTGCTGAGCTCTGGGCTGTGGTCACACTGCTGAGCTCTGGGCCATGGTGACACTGCTGAGTCCTGGGCTGTGGTGACACTGCTCAGTCCTGGGCCATGGTGACACTGCTGAGCTCTGGGCCATGGTCACACTGCTGAGTCCTGGGCCATGGTGACACTGCTGAGTCCTGGGCCATGGTGACACTGCTGAGTTCTGGGCCATGGTGACACTGCTGAGCTCTGGGCTGTGGTCTCACACCTTTGCTCTACCTGCTGAAAGCCTGGGGACTGTGTGGTGACATCAGGGCAGCTGATGGGGTGGCAGTGGAGCAAAACAACTTCTGGCTGATGTGCCTCCTTCCTGAGCACCAGCAAACACTCAGGGGGTACTCAGGACTTACACAGAACAGATGGGGGCTCCCAGAGACACACAAACCCTGCCCAGGGATGAGGAATGCCCAGAAGGGATGGAGGCTCCCAGAGACACACAAACCCTGCCCAGGGATGAGGAATGCCCCACACACACGTGGGCAGGAAGGGATGTTAGTCCCAGGATGGAACTGGGACAGCTCTGTGGACACCATTTCTCCCACAGCCAGCTGTGGCAGGAGCAGTGGCCTCCAAGAGCAGGAGAGTCACTCCTGAGCTGGCCCAGATGTGCAGCACTGCCAAAAACAGAGACCTGCCATCCCTTAAAGTCTGCTGTCCTAAGGGGCACCCTGTCACACAAACACATCCTGGCTTTGGCCTCAGGGACACTTCGAGTAGGTTAAAAACCACTGCCTCGCTCCCAGAACATGATGAGGGGATGGGAGAGCTGAGGAGGGAAGACAGCACCAAAGGTTATTCAGCCCCAGCAACCCCCACAGTTTATCATCCAATTCCAGCACAGGAATTCAAGGCATTCAAGGAAATTTCAGCAAAATCGGTGGAGCTAAATTTAACCCAGTCACGTTGCTGAGGAATGTTTCTGAAGATGGGTCTGGATGGACTGACCTGTTTTCTGACACAACTGAGTGCACCATCAGATTGTAAGCCTGAAATACAGCTCCAGCAGAAATCAAAGGGAGTTTTGTCTTCAATGAAAGAATATTTCCCCCTCAAGCCTTCAGCGGTGCTTTGTAAGCGATGAGACATCTGAGCAGCTGTTCAGCTGTGACAGCTCTGGTCATCAGACACACAATGAAAGAGGGGGCAGTTTTATGCTCTTATCCTTTTTTATTTCGGGGGTCTGTAGTTCTGTAGGTCTGTGGTTCTGGGATGTGCTTTGGAATAAAACACACACTAAGTTACGAGCCATGCAAGCTCCCTCTGGGGAAGCGGCCTCATTTCCTCAGTAGAGGGAAAAGCAGAGGTAGCAGAGAAGAGCAGAATTCCTGGAGATTTCCAAGGCCCTGCAGGAGACACCGTTCCTGCCTTCAGAATTCCTCTTATCCCAGAACTGACTCCTGCGGTCCAGTCCGGTAACTTTGAATTCAACTTTAGTAATTGAAAATATTCTATCTTCCTCCCACATAAGGGACCATAAAAAACTTTACCTTAAGATAGAAAACTTCAAATCATGATATATCAGAGTTTTCATCTCAGTGGTTTTTTCTTAATGAAAAGATTTATTTCCAGCAGAAACATAGTTTAAAAAAATATATTCTTGCACTTCTAAAATATTCCTTCTTCTTCTTTTTTTTTTTTTTTTTTTTTTTTCCCAGTAAAAGCTAATAAGGTCAGTTTAAGAAGCTGCATAGAAAAGAACTTCCTTTGTACTAAAATTTCTTGTATTGTTGCTTTGAGTCCCCCAGGTCAAGGTGTCAAGCTGCCCTTTCCAGGCAGTCAGTCTCAAACAGCCACTTTGCAGGATTTACAGTGATGGGCTCCCTCACCCTGCTGCCACAGTTTTGCTGGGGTGAGCACTCATCAAGACCACTGCACACTACAGAACTGCCCATTAAAGGTAAAATTAGCCTCTCCAGTGAGCTCCCAGGCACTGCTACTTAGCACTGATGTCATGTTTAAATAAGTCCTGTAATAAAGCAGTGAGGGGTTTTGGACTATATCTAGGCTTTGAGGTATTTTCATACTGCAGCTGCACTGTGAACACCTAATTAATATTTCTCTTCTGCTGCCACCTTCTCTCCTTACTCCTCACCCCTTCCTGCTGCTATAATTCCCTCTCAGCTGCTATCCCACCCAGCTCCCTCTGATTTGGAGCCACCCCATGACAGGGGTGAGCTTTAAAAGCAGGGCTTGTCTTTATTTTCATCAAGAGAAATCACAGCTGCAAGTTTCAGTACCCACAGAGGCTTTTAACTGTGACTTTTTATTAGAAGTGCTAAATTGGGAGTAATAAAAATTCCCAATTTAATAGTTTAATAAAAGGAGGAAGCTAAAAGCCAGCATGGCTGTGGAGGAGAGCAGTGAGACTGGAGATGCCAAATGTTTGGGTTTTAAATGGCTCAGCGTTCTGCTGTGCTTTATGGCTCTACAGAAAAGCTCTCCAGTGAGCTGCTCTGGGCACAGCCAGGTTTTGCCCATCAGCTGGAGAATGTGGTACCCAAACACTGGGCTACCCTTGGATGCTGTGTGACCACACAGGGGTGGTTTTGCACAGCAATTGGCAGGAAAAGTCCTGGCTGGCATTTTCTGAAGGGTTCTGCAGGCAGACCTGGGGCCAGTCTCTTTGAAATAGCGAAGGATTTATCTGCAAGCAGGGGTTTCTGTCTCTTTGTAGCATCAATGTTTCAAATCTGACCTTTATTTCTTGTAAGAAATTTGAGGTTGTTTTCCAGAAACAAGGCAGGCTTCCAAGGTTGGTTTTGAGCAGCAAGGGGTAACCATGAAAATTCAGTGAGAGTGCAGCTGGAAGTTTCTGCCCAAGTAGCCAAAAGCAATCCTGATGTCAACAACGTCACATAAAAAGACCACACTACCAGACCCCACTACTGCCAGGCTCCCCAAACTGCTGCCTGGTGGAACATTGTGCTTTCATTATTCTGTAACACCAGAAATATTACAGGAGTTCAGTTTTATTTCCAGTGTCAGAATTCAAACTGGCCCAGAATCAGCAATCGCAGCATAAAAAACAAAACCCACACAAAACACTAAAAACCCACAGAAAAAACCACAAAAAAACCCAACAAACCAAAACCAAACTAAACCACAAAAAAACAGCTGAAAAAACCCTCCTCCATTTATTTTTTTTTAATTTTTTTTTTTTTTAAATCTCATGAGTCAGCTTTGTGGTCCTTGTAAGCCCTAATATTGCAAGCATTAAACAACGACGTAAACTAAGATTGGAGAAGATTTAGTCTTGTCAGAAGTCACAGCTAGGCATGCTAACTTCAGAAAAATTATCAAAGGCCAAAGGAAAACCTAACCTAAATGACAAAACAAGTTACTAATTGAAATGAACAGACAACTCTGCAATATTTGTCTAAATAAGGACAATTCATCTCTTATTCTTGGGAATAGAGGAAGGTTAGGCTTTAGCTAGATTGTGCCAGCTGTCCCTGTCAGTATTAGAGAGTGTTCTTGGTACACAATCTCTGCTTACAAAAGACACTTTAAATGTTGCTTTTAATTATTTCCATATGCTGAAGCCAGGCTTTCTAGACTTCAGACAGTTGCTGTTCCCCATCCTGTAAACTGCAACTGGAGTTTTTAACCTTCCTCAGGTCCAGATGAAGCAGTCCTAAAATGTTCTATAAAGAATTTAGCAGGTTTATTAGCTGGCTCCATTAAAAAGTGCTGATTGCTGTGGGACTACACAGAAGCTGACAGGCAGGAATCACTCTGAGCTCTCTGTGAAGCACCATCAGCACATCAAAACAACAATCCCTGCTGGATGCCACCAGAAACTTCTGGGGAACTGGCAGGGGAGAAGGCGAAACCAAGTGCACATGCCTTGCCTCAGTCCCGAGGCTCAGGGAGATCTGAGAGCAGAGGAATGAAAGGATGCAAAGTCTCAGCTCTGCTGCTGCCAGGGTTAGCAGATTCACCTTCAGGGAATGAGCAGCCTGGCTGTGGTTCCTGCTCCCAGGCCCACTTTCTGCTGGAATTGTCAGCATCCCGCAGGGCTCTGTTCCCAGCACCACCCAAAGATGTGTGTGTGTGTGCATGTGTGTGTGTGTATATATAAATATATATGTATATTTGTGTCACTTGATTCTTCCACACAAGAACATTCCCATCCAACCCCACTGAAAGCATTTGTTTCACCCATTTTAGTATTTGTCACTTGAGAAGTTTCTCTTCCCTCCTCTTCTAGGAACTGCCTGTCAGAACCCGTGTCAGCCCCTAACTCTGGCAATTCCCTCTTGGGTGGCATCTCCTTGGGCAAGGAAGGCAGGCTGGATTCCAAACCCCACCACCTGCATGAGCAATTCCTGCTAAAAACAGAGCAGGATCAACTGCTGCAATGAAGGAGGGAGCCCAGTGGGAATTTGAGGCTTACAGTTATTGAAAGAAAATAGAATCAGTAACACTTCGTGTATTTGTTCCACTGAGTTCCTTTCAAATCCACGTAAAAGGGCATTACCCTGTTGCTTCTGAATTTTATAAAGCCTGATTTCTGAAAAGACTACACTTGTTAAAGTTATTTTACACAAATTCCCCAGTCACAGATATTTGATGTGTTTCAAGAAATTCTGGCATCTCTCTTTTGATGAGTTTTGGGGTTTTTTTCCTTGCTTCTGGGAAATCTTTGCATAAATACTTTGGATTACAGGATGAAGTTTTTTGATAGCACAAAGGATAAAAGTTCTGTTTCAGTAGTAGATGAATAAAAATGGTTAGGGATTATACAAAGAAATATTACTTTGTTGAAACAAGAGTCTTACTAAATTTTCATGAAAATTTTATCAGAAAAGGCTTCTGAAGTTCATGATTAAATTCAAACCTGCAGAATTAGAAGCTGTGCTGTGATCCCCAAATGACCAGCTTGACCTTAGATTTATAGACAATGAGAAAGCTCCCAAGGAAAAGGAAATCCAGAATCTCTGGGTGATTTCCCTGTGGCCCAGGCTCTGAGGTTCTGGTCCTTGCTCTCCCTCAGACAATGGGAACCTTCCAGATTGCTCTCCCTCTGCTTAAAACAGGAATGGCAGTGTCATCTTCAGTGTTCTGGAGCTTTTTCCTTGCACCATATAACAGAAAAAAAACTTTCAAGTTTCAAAATAGTTTCAAACAGAAGTGAAGAATTTTTTAAATATATAAAATATTTTCCGAAGTTCTTATTTTTTTTTTTTTGTAATTTCCAGAGCTGGTCAGTCGAAATTCTTCTTCCACCACTCTTGTCCATAGGCACCCACACTCCATACCCAGGTTCCTTTCCTCAGTTCCCCTCATTCTCATGATGACTTTCCAGCTCTCAGTTTCTCATGCAGCCTGGCCTGGCTCCCAAATGGGTGTTGTTTCCTACTCTATCACATTTCACAGTTTTCTCCACAGCCTGCAGTAAAGGACAACTGCTGGATTTCAATCCGTAAAATTGTGCAATCCTGGCAAGACCATTTAATTGATTTGTGGTCATGGAGGAGATGTCAGGTGGATCTGTCTGGAGGAGAAAAAATTTCCTGGTGCTGCAAAAATGTAAAAGATGGAAACACCAGGGACTGGTAATTCCACATCAATAAATTCCAAGGTCATCTAGAAGCGACAGCAGATAATTAAAGAGCGTAACTGTGCCACTGGCAACCTGATCTCAATTAAGGATTCCATCTTAAAACTGTTGAAATTAAAAGGGGAAAGAAAAATCTGATTTTTAAAATCACACTTTCTAGGAATTTTCAAGGTCCAGTCATGAGCTCTCCAAAAGGCCTGATTTTTTCACCTCTGCTCCCCTTTGTTATTTACAGCTTGGGCATTTTATTTATGCACAGCTACAACTCTCCCTGCTCCTTCCCCCGGAGGAGTGCCTAGTATTTAAAACATGCATTAAAGGGCTGCTGATACCATGCTACATCTATTTCTGTCCTTGTAAATACTGCTTTGCTCAGGAGAGCCGAAGCATTTTGGAATCCAACTTTATTTGGCATTCCTATTTTGGAACAAGAATTGCCAAATGCCAGGCGTGATGGGAGCGGAGCAGGAGCTCCCTCCCAGTGCTACCCCCAGAGTGACACTGGGGAGGATCTCTCTGGAAACTGTTCCTCAGGAACAACCCCTGCTGTCACCTCTGCCTCCAAAATATCAGCAACTGAGCGAGTGAAAGGGAGCACAGAGTGCTCCTGGAGAGGGAGACACCCCTCACTGCTCCCACAGCTCCTCCAGTGCCTGGCACAGCAAGGAAGTTTCAGAGCAGTAGCTCAGCAATAAAGGTGGAGATATTTTATGGAGAGGTTACATCCTTCCATTGTGCCAAGAGCAAGAAAACCACAGTTTCTGATCATTCTTCTCCTTTTTTCCCCTGTGGCTGAAGAGCAGGTGGGCTCTGAGTGAGCTCCCCAAACTTCTTGGCTTCCACAGCTCCTCGACAATTCCTCCAGGCTGCTCCCCACGGGAGATTATCAGACTCCAAGCCTCTACTGGCTCACTCTTCCCCTTTTTGGAGTTTTCCAAAATGGTTTTCCATCTCCTCCTGACATTTTCCCTGACGTATTTTTCTGAACATTCCCATTCGTACTAAATATTGCCAGACACAAGGCAGTATTTTAAATTAAACAGCATGTGCAAATGCATGCACATATATTTTTAGCAGACTGCTTCTGTTTTTCTGTGTAAATAACCAAGAAAAACAAAATTCCGGAAGAAAAATTTAAATGCTGTTAATTGATTAAATAGAAAGATAATGTGATAACAGAAAAAGCTATTAGTGTTCTGGGAATGATCTTGAGAAACTGAAGAAAAGATCTGAAATACACAGGTGCAAGTCACTGCAGTGAGGACTAACCCCCTCCAAAAAACAACACAAACCCACAACAACAGCAAAGACACAAGAAAAATCCCAAAAAAAACACGACGGAGGAAAAATGCAAGAAGCACCAATTTTCTAGATAAGGATACCAGAGTTTGGTAGATCACAAATTGAAATCAGCCTTATCAGATCACTATTCCAACATGAAGTGCCATCAGGATGTCATTGCTGTGTCCAGCCTGGCAGTGCAGTGGTGGAATGGATCATTGGAGGTTCACATCCATCACAGACTCCCTGTAGGAGAACAATGACCCAAAACCCAGCATGATATCACAGAATCACACTTCTATTGAAATTCCTGAGGAAAGGACTGAAACAGGATTGTGTGTTCTTTAAAAAACTCACCTTTCTGTGGCTCTGAGTCTAAATCTGTACATACACAATACGGAGGGGAAGAGAAAGAGTTAATAAATTGTTTATCCTCTGTGGGCAAAAGAAAAAGTAATGGGCTCAGCATTCAGCAGGAGAGATTTGGGCAAGGCACTAAGAAAACTCGTGTGGTGAGGACAGTGGAGAGCTGTGATACATTGCTTTAGCACTGAAGGCTTTTGGAGAACACATTACAGGAACATTTATCAGGAAAAGCTTGGTAGAAGTTATCTTGCCTTGTGAAAAAGTATAAACTAGATGGTGGCTCGGGGTTTTTTCAAGACAAACCTTCCCCATAATTTAATAGGATGTTTTCCAAAGCTATTTGTCTGCAAATTTCACCATTTACTCCCCTCTGAGTTAGTCAGATTCATTTGTAATTTCTTCTTCACTTAAATCTTCTCTCAAAGCCCCGTGCCATGGCTACCCATCTTTATGGCTGACTAGAAAGCTGTCTGGACACTGTAAATATTTGCCCTTCTCCAAGACAGAGCCCAGCACCCTCACAGGAATCCCAGCCTTGCCACATCAAGGGGAAGAAGTTGTGACTGAAAAACCAATCAGATGGAAACCTTCCTCTGAGACTGGATGCTGCACTTATTTCCTTGGAGTGTTAGCACAGCCATAATTCACAGCTGTGTTCATGGAGCTGTGGAAAGCTCCTCGACTGCTTGCAGGGTTTCATTACAGAGCTGCAACCACACAAAATTAATCAAATGTTTCAGCAGCCCAGAATGGTTTAGTATTGAGATTCTCTAATTAAATCTGGAGGGGGGGAGGGTGGGGTGGGATGGATAAAGGAAAAGATGTTTTTAGGTAGGAATTAACCAAAATGTGACTCGATGTGTAACCACTTCAACCAGCAGAACCTCTGTGTTTTATTAGCAAAATGTATTAGAAATAGGCTTGAACTAGAAACTGGAACACAAATATCCAGTTTGGCATATAAAACTGAACCTGGATTTTATTTTACAGTTGAAGACTCTCTGTATTATATCAAGCTATGGGCAAAACATAAGAACTTTTCCAATTTCCCTCCTTACAGCCCAAATAAACCAACAGACAAATAAACAATATATTTTAAATCACTATTTTCTACCTACTCTATTTCTTCCACATGGTTTGTTTTCCTTCAGATTTCCTGGGCAACGTCCACTGGGACAGTTTTCAGGCTTTACATTTTGATTTGTATTTTCCCCAGTCAATACTGACCCTCTCTAACTAGCCAGGCACCCAAAATGCCAACTTGGCCATTCATTTATTGAGAGAACTGGAGGAAGCTCAGCTCTCTGCTCACCCTCCTGATGCAGCCAGTGAAAGAGCTAGCTCTAAATACAGGATCCCCTGAGACTTCCAGGTTTCACTGCAATACAAATAGCTCTGGACAGCCCAAATCCACCAATCATGCCCTCCTGCAGGAGAAAGCTGGAGTTGTAAATCCTCTCCACTTGTGCTCAGAAAGTTTTTTTGACTGTGCTCTGTCTCATATATCACATGCTGTCTGCTGGATTCAAGGGCACTTTCCAAGTGGACATTTTTAAGTAGGCCAAGGAACTCTTGGACGACATGATAAAGATGAATTAATCAAGTGCACAAGTAACATTCAGAGAACATGAGGTTTTGGGGTGTTCTAAACATTAATATAAGGAAGCATATTTAGAAAAAAAATAAAGGTATAAATGACATCCCAACTTCCAAGCCTGGGTTCTGTTCTAGTCTAGAGAATTAGCATGGTAACAGTACATGAATTTTGGAATTAATAGACAGAGGGAAAATGATGAATCCCCTGTTTTAAAGAGCATTTGATGCACGTGTGTAATTTGTGCTATGAGGAGTTGGGATATGCAGAAGTGAGGGCACTCTGGGGTCGTGGTCTTGGGACACAAGGGGATTCACAAGGTCCTTCAGAATAATCCAGCAGTGCCAGGAACCAGATTGGCCACATCATCAGACTGCAGGATTTGTGCTTTCCAGGCTGCACTGTGACACCAGGACACTCAGTTGGACCTCTGTCCTCGTGGCCAACTAAAGCATTTTCACACACCTGCACTTCTCCAGCCAGGGAGTTCTCTCACAATAATCCAAGTGACCTCCTAAACTTCGCCCAAATTCTGTTTTCAGTGCAAAGAACACTTTAGTTCATCTGTGAAATTAGGGTATGGCTTCCCCACACCCAAGTGCCTGGCAGGGATTCCCTCAGAGTCTGAAACAACCATCCCTGAAATCTTGGCCAAGCCTTGCTGTGCGGGGGAAGGCAGGGACTTCCTTCCCTGGCAAGACATACAAGCTGCACTTGTGTGGTTCTTTGTCTCTGCCAGCTTTTTGGGGTAGAGTTGGCATTTTAGAAACAAAAATAAAACCTATTAATCTTCTACCTGAGTTATTCAGTGGTCTTTTAAAACAAATTTTAGTGAGACTTATTTCAATTTCATTATTTGCATTAAAAAGTTCAAAGCTGCACTAGTTCTCAGTACCACAACAGAATTTCATTATAGTCATAACTGTGTATTTTCCAAAAACTGAATGTGATTGACTAAGTTTTGGCTTTTTTTCTAAAAAATTAATTAGTTAATTAAAAACCAACCATAATATTCAAATAATCCTCAGATGCTAGAAGGAAAAAGCATTCAGACTGAGTAGAGGGAAATTCAAATCATGAAAAGGGTTCACAACCCACAGAACTAACATAAACTCTGGGAGACTGGATTAACTGATTCTCTCTTAAATACAGACATCAAATCTACCTCTTGGTGTTTCTGCTGCAAACACTGAATTCTATTCTCATAAAACAACTAATCAGATTTAATAGGGTTAGGCACAAATTCTAATGACAGTGCAGTAGTAAAAGCACCCAGAGAATTTCTTGGCAATCAAGGAAGGGAAAGGCACAGAAGATGCCTTAAAAATCTGTGACAACCATTCTTTCTCTGCTCTCTGGGACACATTTTTAAGCCCCCACTTAATCAAAACCACCTCCACTTAGTCCTCTCACACTAAAAAGAACTCCTGACACGTAACTGACCGATCACATCTCAAACACTGGAATTAAATGCCTGTTATCATCCCTAAATCCAATAGAAAAAAGTCCTAATAGCAGCAGGAAATCAGTTGGGTAGTTATAAATAATGAGGAATTGCAACTTTTTTATCCCCTAAGATTTCATGAGTAGAGAAAGAAGCCAAGCTCAGAGTCAGTGCTGATGAAAAGCAAAGAGACAGCAAATTTTACTGTCTATCAGCTTTTCTTAATGCATTCTCTCTACTTTAATGATGACACAGATAAATCTCAAGTGCTCCTCTTTGCAGGCAGTGTGTTTGTGCAAGGTGTAAGGAACTGACTAAATTAAACCTTTTACCTCAAAGCTCACTCTGGGCTCAGTTTGATACTTTACCCTAGAAGAGCAAACCCAATAAATAGGGAAAAGCACCACACCTGGTTTAACCAGGCACCACAAAGGCATACAGAGTTTCCCAAATAGGGGAGGAAAAAGCAGTCACTGCATCCATATTTTAAGAGCCTGTAATATAATCTGTGCCAAAAACCTCTATAAAAGCTTAGCTGGTCAAACATGCTTCTGTTTATTGTACTTTTTGTCAAAACAATAAGTCTTTGAAGAAAAGGCTTTGCTGCACTCAGTTTAAGTGTAGCCTATTCAACAGTGCAGTCAACTGGAAATTCATCAAAAGTATTAATATCAATTTTTCCCTACCTGGAGTTAGAAACAAATGAAGTTACTATTAAAATAATCTATTTTATTTTTGGTTTCTGTAAAATTAGATACACTTTAAGAGCTCATTCCAATCAAGCACAGATGAATTTTCTTAATTGTCAATTTTCTTTCTTGAAACCCCATCCTATCCAACTCCAAATTAAGTTGCTCCTGTAGCTTCCCCATGCCATAACTGCTGAGTTGCTCTGGCTGATTTACCTATTCTCAGAATATTAATAGAGAGTAAGGAAGTGCTGTAAGGCTCATCCTGTGATTAATCACTGCAGGTGGGTTTCAGTGGCCTTAATCTCACATTGTAGAGATCATTAACAGCCACTAATTGCTCTAAGCAGCCTCTCTCAGGATCCCATCCTTGTGCCCAGGAGCTTTCAGTCTCACTTTAAAGCCATTTGTAGATTCTTGTTTTTACCCCTGTTCTTTTGGTGCTTTAATCTGACAACACTTGGTGCTTTATTTGGTGTCACTGATGGGAAAAACTGCTGGTGCCACCCTTGTGCTCTGCCTGCTCAGCTCCAGTACTGTGGGACTGTGCTCTGCAGCTATCTCTGGCTCTGCTTGGCTCCCTGCTGTTCTTCCCTTTGGGAACAACTGTGTTCCTGCTGTTCTGCACTGCTGGATTTCCCCTTGGGAACAACTGTGTTCCTGCTGTTCTTCCCTTTGGGAACAACTGTGTTCCTGCTGTTCTGCACTGCTGGATTTCCCCTTGGGAACAACTGTGTTCCTGCTGTTCTTCCCTTTGGGAACAACTGTGTTCCTGCTGTTCTGCACTGCTGGATTTCCCCTTGGGAACAACTGTGTTCCTGCTGTTCTCCTACACTGCTGGACTTCATTCTGGGAACAACTGTGTTCCTGCTGTTCTTCCCCTTGGGAACAACTGTGTTCCTGCTGTTCTGCACTGCTGGATTTCCCCTTGGGAACAACTGTGTTCCTGCTGTTCTCCTACACTGCTGGACTTCATTCTGGGAACAACTGTGTTCCTGCTGTTCTGCACTGCTGGACTTCATTCTGGGAACAACTGTGTTCCTGCTGTTCTTCCCTTTGGGAACAACTGTGTTCCTGCTGTTCTTCCCTTTGGGAACAACTGTGTTCCTGCTGTTCTGCACTGCTGGCTCCACACAGACATCCAGGTACTCTGCACGCCCTGTAAGATTCTGTAAGGAATCTTACAAGGTTTTGTGCCCTTTCCTGCCTCCTGACTCACTCCAGTTTCATTGCAGAAGCTCCTCAGCCTTCAGGCAGGCTCAGAAGTCACCCTCGAGTTTCTAAAATAACTCCTGCTGAACAGCACTGCCTCTGGTGTGTCCTGCCTGTGTTCCCACTCGGCAGCATTTGGGGCACCCAGCTTCCCCAGGAGTGCAGCAGAGCCTGTGTGCTCACCTCAGGGTGCTGGGGAGTGCTGTATTACAAATCCTGCCTGGTTCTGCAGTCCCTAAATTACCGCTCAGCCTTGGCCACGCTGCGAGAGACAGTGGAGAAGAATTAAGTGCTCTCCCTGGAGTGACAGGTTGTACTGCTGAGATGTGCTGCTGCTCCACTTCCTTGGCACAGAGTAAGTTTTGCCTTTCATTTCACCACTCAGTCCAAAAAAAAAGGGGCTAAAATCAGGATAAGGGAATCATAATTCTACTTTAGCAGATCACACGGTTTTCAGCACTGAATTTCCAGTGGCTGATTTTTCTGTGTGCTGCGGACGAGCAGGAGGCTCTGGGGACTGCTAATGGGGTCTTTTAGCACTGGGTCACTGCTGTGAGTCCAGCTCAGGTCAGTGAGAATGGCAGCTCAGTTGCCTGTGTTAATTTTGCTGTTTGCCTCAGTCCAGCTCTGTAGAGCATCAATAGCTACAAACAGCCCATCACCACTACTGCCAATATTCAAATTAGTTCATCAGTAAATCAAGGAGCGAACAAAAGGTGCAACAAGCCTTACTCTCACTAATAGGCTGCTTCTAAGACAAGATCTAAGCCTGTGAGTGGAGTTCCTATAGTCAGAAAAAGTATAGATTTGCCCTTTTCCCAGTGTATCTACAGCAGATAAGCAGCCATGAGTCCATCACTTTAGCATGGATGTATCTTTGATTAAATCAAAGTTTTATCTTATATAAACAAATGGGAATTCGTTGTCTAAAGTTATCTTTGAATAGGGAAGGATTTTTCTGTTATCTTTGAGTCTATTAAAGGCTGTACTGTTAAATATATAAGATCTCTCAAGATTCCTTTGGTCTCAGTGAAACTGTAGGTAAGGAATTACACAGCCAGACAACATAAAGGACACCAAAAGCAGGAACAATGAATAGACAGACATAACCTCTGTGTACTCAAGAGCTACTTTCAGACTGTCCAACACTACAAACATTTAACCTCCTCCTTTGTAATTGCAGCTCTTCCACAACAGCACAAACTAAAACTGCATGTGTGCCTTAGTTATGTATTTCTTTCTGAGTTGTTTGGCTATCTTTTGAATAGCGCCTGAACTCTGAATACATGTAATGTGTAATACCTGTTTTGGATACACAGAAAAACCTTGTTCACGTTCAGTTTTCAGCTGCAACAGCAGCTCCCTTTGCCTTGGGAAACAAGGTGAGTACCCTGGTGCCATGCAGAGACAGGGGGCAGTGAGGGCTGGGTGTTCCAGCACTAGAAAGCCAAGGTGCAGGAGTGAGCAGGATGTGTTATCCCAGCTCACCACACTCTGTGAGGGCAGAGTTAGCACTCTGCACTTCTGCTGGAGTGATCCCATCTGATCTGATCTGATCTGATCCCATCACTGAATGATCTGCACTGCCAGACTTGTGGGGAAAGGCTCACTGTGCTGAGGAGATCACACATCACTGTGCTGAGGAGAACACACATGACTGTGCTGAGGAGAACACACATCACTGTGCTGAGGAGAACACACATCACTGTGCTGAGGAGATCACACATCACTGTGCTGAGGAGAACACACATCACTGTGCTGAGGAGAACACACATCACTGTGCTGAGGAGAACACACATCACTGTGCTGAGAACACACCATCACTGTGCTGAGGAGAACACACATCACTGTGCTGAGGAGAACACACATGACTGTGCTGAGGAGATCACACCATCACTGTGCTGAGGAGATCACACCATCACTGTGCTGAGGAGAACACACATCACTGTGCTGAGGAGAACACACATCACTGTGCTGAGGAGATCACACCATCACTGTGCTGAGGAGATCACACATGACTGTGCTGAGGAGATCACACCATCACTGTGCTGAGGAGATCACACCATCACTGTGCTGAGGAGATCACACCATCACTGTGCTGAGGAGATCACACATCACTGTGCTGAGGAGAACACACATCACTGTGCTGAGGAGATCACACATGACTGTGCTGAGGAGATCACACATCACTGTGCTGAGGAGAACACACCATCACTGTGCTGAGGAGATCACACATCACTGTGCTGAGGAGATCACACCATCACTGTGCTGAGGAGAACACACCATCACTGTGCTGAGGAGAACACACCATCACTGTGCTGAGCAGAACACACCATCACTGTGCTGAGGAGAACACACATCACTGTGCTGAGGAGAACACACCATCACTGTGCTGAGAACACACCATCACTGTGCTGAGGAGAACACACCATCACTGTGCTGAGGAGAACACACATCACTGTGCTGAGGAGAACACACCATGACTGTGCTGAGGAGATCACACATCACTGTGCTGAGGAGAACACACATCACTGTGCTGAGGAGATCACACATCACTGTGCTGAGGAGAACACACATCACTGTGCATAGGAGAACACACATCACTGTGCTGAGGAGAACACACATGACTGTGCATAGGAGAACACACATCACTGTGCTGAGGAGAACACACCATCACTGTGCTGAGGAGATCACACATCACTGTGCTGAGGAGATCACACCATCACTGTGCTGAGGAGAACACACATCACTGTGCATAGGAGAACACACATCACTGTGCTGAGGAGAACACACATGACTGTGCTGAGAACACACCATCACTGTGCTGAGGAGAACACACATGACTGTGCTGAGGAGATCACACCATCACTGTGCTGAGAACACACATCACTGTGCTGAGGAGAACACACATCACTGTGCTGAGGAGAACACACCATCACTGTGCTGAGGAGAACACACCATCAGCTGAGGCCTGCTGCAGGGCAGTGATGTGGAAGAGTCTCCCATGGAGCTGGGATGTGTCTGATGGCTTTAAAAATGCAGGAGCAGCAGGTGAAGATAAAATCTAAGGAAGCGTCGTCCCCAGTTTTATGAAAAGCAGTGACCCACTTTCTGCTTCAGATAAAGGAATCACCTGTGGGTCTGGGGCCTCCTCAGGGCACGAGGCCAAGGAAGAGCCAAAAAGAAGTATTTCCTGCAGGATAAGTGGTACAGAAACAGAGTAGGAAGCAGAGTGCAAATGAAACTATGGTCACTAATAAGCTATAGCCAGTAAGAGAATGAGTAGCTGAGAAGAGCAGCAAAATGAGCAAATGCTAGACTAATTATGACTAAATCTGAAGAACTGGCAGCATCAAGCACTCAGATACTGTAAGTCAGTCCACTGATTGTGGAGCCTTTCCATCTATTGTCTTCTTTTGCTGAGCTCTTGGAATAATTTTGTACTTTTGCTCTAACTCATAGCAAAACCTCCTTTGCCCCCATGTGGCTTGCCTGCCACTCTGAAATGTTGTCCCATGGTTCCCAAAGGAGGTGCTCAGGGGGATGGTTAGCCCAGGACATTCCCTCCCTGCTTCCCCAAAGGTGTTAAGTGCTAGGAAGTTTTAGATTTTTCTTTATACAGGAATAAAAAAAAGCTTTTGTGTTTCCTTTTTAATACGACCCAATATAATTAGAGGATTGATATATTTAGATCACGCAGATTTTCAAGTGACAGCCCCACCTGTTCAGTGGTAACAACATTCAAATACTTCTGTCAGTGAATTCAGGCAAGAAAAAAAAATATTCCTTGTCTTTTGTATTAATGCCTTGTTCTCATCAGTTAACTCTGTCAACTGGATTTTTTAGGAAATGTTTTGCAAAACACCAAGAATAGGACAATCCCTTTAGACTGGAATGGACTACATCTGCCTGTAAAATGTTGTAGAAAGCAGACTCTTTCCTGCTGTGTATGCACACAATAAGTAAGGTTAAAATGTTTTATTTGAGAGATTTGAACTGGAAGAATGATAATTTGTTGGGCAACAGAGAGAGTGAAAGTTATTTAACTAATTCTGGTGAATCCCATTCAGCTTAGAGATACTGACTTTTAAACTGGAAGCACGGAGCTCTAATAGAATGATTTAATCCATCAGTAATGGCACATTATGTGAATAATGCAAAATCACACAGCAATCACTGACCAAGATCTTTGCATCTTTCAGGGTTTGTACAACCTCACATTCCTTTACTCACTGTGATGTAGCTCTGAGAAATAGATTTATGTTAAAACAGATGATCATAGCCCTGGCTCCATCTATAATTTACTCTGGTTTTCTGTGAATTTAAAGTGAACATGTTAAAAGATGCTACATTTGGTAGCATCTTTTCTTGTGCCAATATCAGCTTGAAACACTGGCTCCTTCAAGAGGTCACTGAGTTTTATCAGCTCCTTATCATTCAAATGTTATCATTCAAAAATGTGAAGGTGAACCCCTCAGTACATCTGCACATTTAATGACATTTCTTTGTATTCTCCAATAAAGTTCTTAATCTGATCACATACCTAAATCTGCAGATTAAACATCTCCAGGTATTGAACACTTACTGTAATAACACAAAGTCCAAAGAAACTACGTAACATAAACTTCAATGTTGCATTAGCAAAACACATTTGTACATAATTAGTGAAATATCAGCGTTTGCTTCAGTTTAAGAACATGAAACCTTTCTATTTTAGCATTTTTTCAGCAAGCACTGCTTGTGCAAAGAATGAAAACACTTTATTGAGATATTTACAATAACTGCCCCTGAAGCACAGCTGCCAGCTAGATCTGATTACCTGCACTCACAGCTAGAAAGCAGATCCAGCAGTTTATGGGGCACGATTATGATGGGAAAATGAAAATAACAACAGCTATTTCAGTGGCTCAACATAGGATGAAGCACCAGCTATAATAAAAAGGTCCTGAATAGATCCTTGTTGGCTCTGCAGCATTCCAAAGGGGTGGCCTTATCACCAAAGGCACCCCAAAGCACAGCTGAATTGGCAGTCCACAACTCTGCACCACCATCTGTTCAGCATTCTGAACTGCCAGCCTCGTCTTCTTCCAGCCCAAAAATACATTTTTTATGGCAGAAACCTATTTTTCTGTGAGCAATTAAGGCAGCTCTAGGAGATGGATTATTACAAGATGCACTTAAGTCACTGAAATGTTAATTGGATGTTCTGGACCAGCCAAAAGAAAACAAGTCCATTTTCCAAAGTTTAACTGATTTAGAAGGCCTGGTAAAAGCAGCCCAACCTACTGTCCTCACTAAAACAACTCAAACCCTGCTCTCCTGGTTCCCCAAGTGTGCCCTTTACCTCAGCTGTACAGGAATATGCATGCAGGTTATAAAATTACTGGTGTGTGTTAGCACCAGCAGCAGAAACTCACTTGGAATGACCATGGAGAATTTTCCATGGGCTCTGTCAGGGAATGCTTTGGGCTGGAAGGGACCTCAAAGATCCTCTCATTCCAATCCCCTGCCACGGACACCTTCCAGCAGAGCCTGCTCAGAGCCCCTCCAGCCTGCCCTGAGCACTGCCAGGGATGGGGCACAGATCTGGGGAACAAAGGGGAAAGAGGGGGACTAACAGGAATTGGGATGAGCAGCACATCAGCAATGGAATTTGTCTTTACAGTGGACTGGACAGGGTCATTTCTGAAGTGCTATGAGCACTAAGTGCACCAGTGGAAAGAGAAATATCTTCAGTGAAGGCTGACTTTACATGGCACACATCAGCTGTAACAAAGCAAGTATAAACACACACACACACAGACATATGTACCTGGGATGAACACAGCAAGTTCCCCAGGATTCCTGAGGAGTCCTGGCAGCTCCTGCCAGCTGCCCAGACTCTGCAGTGCCTCACATGGCAGGACACAACTGCAGGAGCAGCTCACAGGAGCTCTGACTCCCAAGCAACCTCCCAGACAATGTGCTAGAAAACCAACAAGGCTTCCAGTGGGAATCGATCAGCAACTTGACAAAGATTTATCAAAACCCTGCAACCAAAGGACAAACAAGTGTTTCTCAGTTGGGTCACACCTCTCAGGAAGATCACCATGCGTGGCTTTTCATTTCCTCATCTTTCCTTCCCACCAGAGCCCTACTGGACGTGTCGTTTCCTTTTGATTCCATAATAAAAATTCCAGATTTTTTTTTTGTCCCTAAATGCTGCTAAAGCATCACCTTTTATAAGTTGTGAAATTAGATGCAGTTCACAATTTTAGTTTGGGACTGAGTCTCTGTTTCCCCATATCTTTGACTGTGCATAAATCCTCTCCTCCCTCCTCTTTCCTGGTGGATGTTGCACTTGGGATCCAACCAGCCAGAACTTGCAGGCACTTGCTGAAGTGATCTTTGATTAGTGCTGTTTTTCTAGGGATATAATGTTGTATAATTGCCATTTTTGTACATCATCTTGGAAATCCAGCCTGAAGCAATTGGGTGATAATTGGCTCCCAAGTTTTTTTCCTTTAATTTGGAAATCAAACTAAATACATCAGCACACCCCTCCCCCTCCCCCCAAGTAATACCCATTTCACCCTTTGAATATATTATGGCTTCATTTTCATTTTTAAATCACTCTCTGTCAGCTCTTGGCTATCAGTGTTCACTTCAGATATTCAAAGATATTAATCAGTTTCTTTTATCATCTAGTGGGTGATTGTTCTAGAAGCCACTGCTGTTATAGTTTAGAAACCTACTTCAAAAGGGGTTTTTTATTTCTTCTTTACTTTTAGCAAAAGATAGCTGCTATCAAGTTTAAGATTACTACAGCAAAGAGAGTGAATAAAGCAGTGCAAAGAGGAGGAACAGTTTCTAGCACAGCAACAAATTCCCAGCAAATATGAGGGGGTTATTACAGGAGGCCATTAAGTGGAACATTCGCTTCCTCACACTGCTGCAATTACAGAAATATCCCATTCTTTATGAAATCCATTTCTGGAACCAAGCTATCACCTGTCTGAAGCCCTTGTGCATCACGAGGTTAACATGAAGCTGAGTAGTTAGGAGAGAGAAAGCCAAATCAATGGGCTTTGTACCTATAGTCTGCTTTTGTTCTTCCATGCCTCTGTCTACTCCTTTACCAGCAGCTTTACTGGCTGAGAGAAACTGTGGCACACTAATGCTACCTGTCCCTAAAATGAACATTAAAACCCACAAAAAACCCCAACCAACCCAAGAATTAAATTCTGCCAGTGTTTGATAAACAGACCCATCACCAGAGCGTGGTGGGTAAATATACTGGAGTTCAAGGTTTGGTAATTTCACTTGTTCAGCTGTCAGAGGGCTGTAGGCTTCCCCAAATGCAGATCAGCCTGCCCACTACTCATTTAGGAGACTTTGTTTTTAATTTTTTTATCTTTTTTTTTTTTTTAAATTTGTTCTTTGCCACAAGAAAAAAACCTTTATGTTTGTTTCTAGCCTTGTCAATCACTATGTTTAAGGCAACCTGAGGAGCTGAGTTAAGGCTGATTCTGGATGGGAGGAGTTTCTAGCACAGCAGTTATTTGCTTTGACTTCTGCATTTTAACTTATTTGCACAGGTATTGTTGCAGTGTGAATGTGAGATACTAGGGATACAAAACTGAGGGAATCCTATGATGTGCAAGCCTAAGGTTTGGCATTTCCACAGAGCTGTCAGGTTCTTGCTGCCTTTAAAAGGAATTCTGCAGATCTCTGGAGAAAAATGGTAACACTGCACATTATCTAGGGAAATAAAAACTTTCTGAATTGCAAAACACAGCAAAGATCAAAGAATTGACAGAGAAAAGGGAAAGCAAGAAAGATTCACAAATAGAAGAGCAGATTGAGAGCTGTCTGAGAGACTGGGAGAGAAAAATAGAAGCACTGGTCTTTATAAAGTAAATGAGAACAAAAAAATCCTAGAGAATTTACAGATAGCGTAAGACTGACATTAATTCATATTAATAAAGACAAAACCATATCTGAAATGCCTACTGAAATTTTTATTAATTAGCACTACTGATCCCTTCTTGCCCACAAATGCCCCAGGTATCTCACAGGGCACGTGAGACACTTGTGAGCTCTGTACACCAAGACTCAAGGCTGAGATGACAAAACACAGATGGACCTCAGTGACAAGACTTTCCTGCCTTCCTAAAATCAGAGGCTGTTTGGCAAGCAGAATTACTCCACTGTAACATTTTAATTAGTTTACCTTTTCTCAAGCTTTCTGACAGATGTAGATTTTAAAGGGGGATTTGAATGAGAATAGTGTATCTGGCAGTAGATGCTGCAGTCTGGAATCTAATATGTGTTGGTTTGCCACAGGACAGAAGCTCCTGAATCACACTTCAAAATCCAGAATCAGTGAAACCTTGTGTTATTTTTCAACATGCCCTCACTTTCCAGCACATTACAATTTCTCAAGATCAACAACCATTTATGCACAATGTAAATATCCCATTTCTAAAATTCCATTGATTATGTGGCCTTAACACCCCTGCAGAGAGTTTTGGCCTTATGTTCACTTCCTATAAAACACCTCACCACAGCTCCTGGTCAGCCCAGAACTTCTCCAGTCATCTAGAGACTGAATTCAGTGTGATGTCTCTTGGATTAATTTACACCAGAAGAGGTTTCAGTCCACGGGTCAGGCAAACATATAGCTGGAATCCAGTTTTGTAGAAATAAGACCTATTAATATAGGCAAATTCTGCAGATTCCTTTTCCAAACACTTGAAAGTGTTGCCAGCATTTATTTCCCTTTAATTAAATTTTGAGCAGGATGCTGTGACAGATTCCCCTTGCTATGTCTTGTATGCACACCTTCTATATTTTTTTAAACCTCTTCTCCTCCTTCTCCCACTCCCTACAGACTCACCAAGACATAAAAGGAATCTAGAAAAAAACCTGGCATTAAGTTCTTATCTTTGAAACCTCAAGGGTGAGTTGGATTTGAAATCTACAGTTAAAACAAGTTAGTTTTACAAGAGCTGAACATATGGTGATGGGAAGTTTTATGTGTGTGGAGACCAGCTCTGCTCCCTCCACCAAGAAATGTGAGGAGTATTAAAACACCCATTTTTTCCTTAACATTCCCTTTCTATATTGTCCTAGAAGTAGGCATATTAAATCTTTTTATCTAATAAACACTTTGAAACCACTTCCTATTTCTCACATCCATAAACCTAGGTGCTTTCACTGGTTTTTTGCTCCCAGCAAAACAAGATTTTTCAGCTGTCACTTAGTAGCTGGATGCGAACCTGACAACCAAACTGCTCCGTACTTGCTGCTAGTGCCACAGGAACCCTTGTCAGACTACAAAAACAAAGAGATTTTAAATAATAATTGTTTCCAAACTCTCCTTTTCTCCATTTTCAGCAGACTGACATTCATTGCCATGGAAACAGTCAGAGAGCAGAGTAGCAGGGATACAATCTGACCCGGGGGTTCTGGGATTCTTCCAGCTCCCATCACACTGATAACAGTTTCCCAGAAGTGACCTCTCTATTTCACCTTTAACAAGAATCAGGAACACATTACTTACTCATGCAGTAAAACTGCACTAATTTTTCAGCTGGGCTTCCAGTCCCAGTTTGCATCACTGAATTTCCAGGTGTATGGTAGCTCAAGCCATCTAACACCTTCAGCACCAGCAGCTTCTCCTCCTAAGGGGTGGAAGAGCTCCTGCCTTACAGGGGGATTTCCCCTTGCACACTTCACTCTACTTGCAGCCCTACAAGTGCTCAGCTGCTTTTCATCATCCCCACGTTGTGATCTGAGCAAGACAGAAGCAGAGCTGGGCAAACAGAGCCAGGCAGCTCTCAGGACAGCCAGAGATGAGCCCTGCCATGCTCAGCAGGAAAGGCTGCAGAGGAGCAGTCTGGAACCTGAAATTCAGATACCAGCCCTGGAACACTTTCTGCTAAGCACCACCACTTCACTATCAGAGGTTTTAATATATTTAAATATTTATTAAGTGAATCTTAAATAGTTTAAATTAAACCTTTTATTTTTGCCACTGTATTTCCATAAAGCCTCAAGAGATTTGTACCTACACTTTCAGTGCTCAGCTACCACAGTGCTGATTCAGATCAGTGATACCAGAGGTAAAATCCACAAGGTTCAGGGATGATTGTGATTTTCCTTAATGGCTATTATTTGGAGAACCAATACCAGGACACAACTGGATTGCAAGATGCTGCACACACTTGAAATAGACTTAAAACTATCCTTGGGGCACCAGCTGCTACTTGAACAATGGATTGTTCAGATAACATCAACATCACACTTTCACTCTGCACTGGGAATAGCTTTGGAGAGAACACCAAGAAACTCCTTAGCTGGGGAGACACTTTTGGTACTCAGGTTATTTCCATTGTAGTTTTAATCACCGAGAGCTACGTTAAGTCTACACTAGATACTCAGGGAAAGCTCATCCTGAGTTTCTTTTGGGGATGTTCAGCAGAAAAGTAGAGTATTTTTTTCTGAGATATTTTTTTCTCTCGTTATTCAGGATTTCAAAAAGCGCCTGTATAGCCTCCCTGCATTTTCAATATGGATTGCATTGTGCACTTCAGAGACTTTGGCTGTGATACTTTCATGCAGTTTGCCAAATGCTTTGAAAGGTCTCTGAGTTTATGAACTCAAGTTCAACTAATTAGAGTGAATGGAGAATTCTGAATTCATGAAAACCATAGGACATCAATAAAACATAAAGCCTAGCAGGTCAGTCCAGAAGTCAGCAAGTCCATTTGGCAGCCACTGAATAATGGCAAGGATGAGAAATTCCAAATAGCAATGGGAGCTTGTGGCAAGAGCAATCCACTCACCCACACATTCGTTGTGACACCCCATTCTTCCCTAAAGCCCTTTAGCTGAGTGACACTGGAAGAGCCAGCCTTTCCCCATGGACCTCCAAAATCATATTTATCTCTGCAGAGGGAGATAAATGATGGAAACAAAAAAACCCAGGCATTATTTTCTTAGCAGGCAACTAAATAAATTCATCATCTCAATTGAGGGAAAAAATATTTGTCTCACAGATTGTTGTGGTATCCAACATCCCCACATCAAAGCTATTTTAATTGGAAATCTTGAAGGGCAGGAACTTTCCTGCAGCTCACAATCGGAACAAAGTAAGTAACAATTGGAAACCAAATAGACTCTATTAGTCCCTACTGCATCAGCTGGCTATTGACCAGAAAGAGGAAGGCAACTGTTCTTTTTTTGGTGTGTAATGGAAGCTCTCCAAGCGTGTCTGGCCCAGCAGCCAGCCCGTGGGTGTGTGAGCGTGGCTGTCTGGCACCGTGCTCTTACACAATCCTGCTGGGAATGCTCCTGCTGGGAGCTCTGCCATGGACCACTGCCTTTTCCATCCCAGGCTGGCTGTGCAATTTCCTTACCTTCTCCTGTTTATCTGCCCCCAAAGCATTTTGTGGTGCTATTTACACCCTCATGATTTCAGCAGGTCCTAACAGAGGACGGACCTTGTGCTGCACAGACACAGCAGAGGTGTTCTCCAGCCTCAAGGAGCTCCTCATCAGAACAGACCACACACACACGGGAAGGAAAAGTCTTCTTATTTAGAGCTGCTACTTATGTTTTCCATCTCTGTGTTCCCCAGGTCCCCTTTTCACTGAGGTGTGTGCTCTGCATGACCTTGGGCAGGATTTTGTCAAATGAATCTACGGTGCAAGTGGTCTGGCAAGAGGGCAATGCCTTCATCTCTGGAACAGCCATCCCCAGCAGCAGCTCAGAGCCCTCTGCCTTGTGCAATTCACTCACTCAGCACCAGGATCTGAGCCCAGCCACCTGTCACCAAAACAGCTCCAGTCAAACTTTGGGTGCTGGAAAGAACTGGGTAATAATTGCCTACAGTTAATCTAAGAAGGGAAAGAAAAGGCAATGAAGAGAAAGAGATACAAGAAGAATGAAAAAAATAATTAATTTCTTAAAGCTATCTGGGTGAGATTTTGATGAAAATCATAATGCCATTGGTCATTACCAGATTCAAAAGAAGCCATGTTTGTTGAGGAAATATCGTGTTGTTAATTTATGAGTTTGGCTGTATTGAGCAGCAGGGAGGCTGTTACTTGTTCTTTATTTCTTCTAGGTCATGAGGGGAGGGATAACCAGAAATTACCTGCTAGGAAATATTGCAGATTAACAGAAGAGAGAAATGAAAGGCAATCTACACACAAGAATGTATCTTCCCAGGGCAAGGACCACATTGGTGCACTTCAGCTGGCATCCCTAATGGCAAGCATGAACCTCCGACACCCTGAAATAGCATGTCACATCTATTGATGGGAAGAAATTCAGCAGAAATGGATCATTAAAAGAACATATGCAAGGAAGTCCACAAACACCAAAGTGCATGGAGAACTGACAGAAAACAACACAGAGAAAACTGATGTGAGGAGACAGCAAATGAGCAAGAACTCTGATGGAACAAAGGGAAGCCGCTCTGCTCAGCCGCACTTCTGCGCTTTGCATTGACTTTTCACCAAGGTGAAAAATGGCTTTAATCAGGTCCTTGGGGCCTGTGCTTGGCTCTATCAGCTCTCTATTGACAGCAAGAAAGTCATTTAACTTTGCTGGGAAATCAAAGTGTGGGGTGGAAATGGCAAGATGTGCACCTTGACACCTGAATTATGGGGACTCTTGACCAGCAGAGTCCAAAAAGTCTGTCTCAGTTCCCTCTCTGTAGAACCATGAGCCTCTCTGCCTGCTTGGCTGAAGGAACACTTCTCCAAACACACTTGCTCTCAGTGTGCTGGGGATTTTTCCCACATCATCAGCTGCTAAAGATGTAATTCTGTTCTGTTGCTTATCCCTGCAAACAAGGCAGCAATGCCAGATACAGGAGAGGCAGATGACACAGGAGAATGATAGCCTCCAACTGGGGCACCCAGCCAGGCTGCCTGAAGCACTCACAGCCAATCTGGCAGCTTGAAGCATCCATCCAGGATCAGGCCACTATTCTGGCAAGTCTAAATGTTTGCCCTTAGCAGCCAGAAGCACCAAATACTTCAGGAGATAAATCCTTCCTCCTTGAAACAGCTAGTGAGTTGTCCTCTTTTAGGTTAAAAATGCCACTCCTAATTTCAGCCTGAGATTACTGGAGCTTAGTGTTTATGTATAGTCTTGAGTAACAGTAGATCAAAATATTCTTAAATCCTTCCAAAATCCTACATCATTTGTTGGAAAGTGGGAAGTTCCCCACTGAACACCCACCACAGTTATTCTGGCAACCAAACAAAATTACCCATGGCTTGGTACACAGAAGAGAAAGCATTTCCAAGTATTCCTTTAATATTGATCATCTTTGCTTTAACACTGACCACCTCTCAGATTTCAGGGTCTTCCTGGGCATTTATAACAGTTTGTGAAGCTGTACATAGATAGGTTTATCTATCTCTAGGTTTGCAGTGGTTTTATTTGGCAGACACAGAATGAGCAGGGCCATCTCAGCTGCGCTGTAATTCAGTGTATTCAGCCCTTGGAGAGGGATGGGGCAGACACTGGCTCTCCCCCTTGGGTGCTCCAGGACTTTCCCCTATCCCCAGAGCTCTGTGGAGGGCAGGGAAGCAGTCTGGCTGCAGGGCAGGCAAACATTTGAGAGCAGAGTTGGATTTGTAAGAGACATTAGATTAGATCCTTCTGCAAACTGAACTTAAATCTTGTTGGCAGGAGGACCAACAGAATATCGATCGTGTTGGTTTTTCCAACCACCAAGATTTAGGTCTGCTTCAGAAGAGAGGCAATTACTAAAAAAGAATGAGATCAGAGTTCATGAAGAGCAGCAAATTAGGCAGCAGTGGAAACTCCCCAGTATTTAGATTTATCCCCAAGTTACACACTATGAATCTGTGAAGACAGTAGAGCTGTGTCTATAAAGCAAATTTTTTGAAAATTAGAAGTACCATGTCCAACTTGAAAAAAACTATCATACATGACTTTTAGAACAGATGTTTAGGTGAAACACAAAAACAAATAAAAAAAATTGGACCTTTTTCTTAAGGCAGCAAACAAGAAAAGCTCAAGGACCCAGCCTGCTAAACCATGAAACTACCACTCATGTAGCACAGTATATTATATATAATAGTATTAAAGTGCTAAAGAAGTTGAAGTTCAACTTAATATTACTTGAGATATGATGACAAATAATATTCAACTGATGTCTGACCATTTAACTACACTTTTCTATCCAATATTTTTTATCCAATAATTTTTTTTCAATATCCAAGTAAGTACAACTCCAGGAATACTTAGCAATATTCAGACATATGACTTTGAGTTAAAACAAGAATTTTCTTCTTCTAAAGACTGTCACTGTAACCAGCTGGCACCAAAAATGTTCGCATTTTGTGGAATCATTTCAGTTTCAGGAAGATTCATCACTGAGACAGCTGACAAATTCCTAAGGCCACTAGAAATGGGCTTTTTTTAACCACTTTGCCTTGTTCTTTTTAAGTTACAGGCAACTGGAAACAGAAATTTCTCCATATTGTTTAATTTTTAAATTATTTTTCTTTTTTAGTGAAAGAATATCTGGAGCTGTGAGGTGTTTGGGGTTTGGCTTTTGTTGTTTTTAACAGCAACACAAGCTTCAAATCCCTTCAGGCTGTAGAATTTCTTTGCCAAATTTCAGCAAGGCCAAACTATCTCATGCCCAAAATATAAATCTCAGAAATTCAAACCTGTAGTAACAGGAGATGTTATAATAATGGAAATGTTAGTACTGCAATAAAATAACAATAGCAACCTTCTCACCTTATTGATGGGCATCAAATGAAGAGAAACAGGAAAGCCTCAAATACAACCTTTTAGTGGGTTTATCATGTCAGGAAAATTAATCCACAAACATCAGAGGTTTATGTCCAAAAAGGAGACAGAGGAGTCCTTTTACTTTATTCAAATAAAGGGAAAGGCCATGGGGCATTCCCCTGGGGTCTCTCAGATTTTTGGAGGACAAAGCCTCCTTTTTATCCCAATTTCCTGGCTCCATGTCCCTCTCTCTTTCCCCGTTGGCTGAGGTACTTGAGAGGTACAGACTTCCCATAACACCTGGTATCTAAAATTCCCCTCTAATCTATAACTCTCCATCTTAATTTTTAATTCTTAGGAATTTATGGTGTTTCATCAATCTCTTTTATCTTTCAATATCCAATTTCATTTATCAGCAAACCCACAGTTTGTTTGTAAAGGCAAATATCTTTTTTCCATTTATCAATCAGTGGAATCCTTCCCATTGCTAGTTTTATTTACCAGCAGACCCACAACCTGTTTGTAAAGACAAATCCATCATCCCTATCAATCAGGACATGATAAAGACATGAATTCTCAGTTTACACACTATAATGTTAGAGAGAGGCTGTGGCTCTTTACCAAATTAAAATGAACCAACAGAATGAGAAATTCGAGTGTTTACTACACAAACCAAACTCAATATCTGAGGACACTGTTCATTGGCACAAGGCAAGGCAGTGCAATGTATTTGCTGCCTTAGCCAGCCTTTTTCTTACAAACATTTGGTTCCTCCTGCTGGTCAACCAGCCCACTTAATTTCACTCTCTGGCATAATAAAGGCTTTTCCTAATAGTTACCCCTAGTTTTCAAATCATAACAAGTATGAGAGACTAGGAACTAACTTTTCCATTAATTTCCTTAAGAAGAGCTGACTCTAACAGAGGAAACCCAGATAATCCTCCCCTCCCTCCCTGCTCTTAAGCCTTTGAGGTTTGAATTTCCTGCAGGCAAGTCAGAAGCAGAGTGGGAACAGCCATTCACAGGGACTTAGCTGGAATTTGTGCTGAGAGGAACCTGAGCTCAGCAAAGTGCTGGTAATTGGGTCAGGACACCTTCTTCTACTGCACACCCACCTCGTTTAGGCAGGCTGAGGAGGAAGCTCAGCCTAAATGCAGAGGTGGCAGAGGTGTGGCTGTGAGCACCCCATGCAGGTCCAAAGCCACCCCAGTGCCACCAGGGAGGCTTCCCCTGCTGCAGTGGGTCAGGAAATGCCTCAATTAAACTGTTCATTCAGAACTGAGATGGTTCTGACCCCAGGCTTTGCCCCAAGCTGCCCATTTCCCATCTCCCACGATTTGTCTCCCTCCCACAGCCCTAAACATGGATGTGTTCCCTACTCCCACCCAAAAAAAACCCCAAAAATCAGACTCTCTCAGCAAAGCAGGCTTCAGCTGTGAATGCCTTGAGGAGGACATAAACTGATTTCCACCATTTGTCAAGTGTTTGGTGGCAAATCTTTCCAGGCAGGCATCAATGGACACCAGAGAAGGACTGATATATAATCAGTGTGACTGACCCAATGCATGCCCCTGTAGCAGCAGGAACACCCCATTTCCATCACAGCAACTCAAATATGGTTTTTAAAGGACCAGTAGAGCTGCACACTAACTACTAAACAAGACAAGAAGAGGTCACCTATGAGCATAAACTGGGAGGTTTAATGGTGCAAGCAACAGAACTTTGATAGTTGTTTTATTATTTTAAACACCTTTTCAATTCTCCATCTTAGGTTCACCACACCTGGAATATAATAGTCAAGGAAATTTAATCTGTTGAGAAAAAATATGCTTCAAATTCACTGAATTTTTTCTTCCTTTCAATTTCCTTTTAGCCTGTTTAGATACACTTTTGAAACAGAGGTGAAATATTGTTGGAAAAACTACTCCAGGACTACCTTTCAAACTGACTGTGATGTATATAGCATACCTGTGGTTGCAGCTTTGGAAAATTTTGATAAGTGAGAGAAAAAATACAGACAAATGCCTGTAACAATATTCTAAAGATCATTTTAAATAAGAAAATATACTTGTCATGTATTTAACAGGAAAAAGCTAACAGCAAACAGAGAGAAACTGAAACTCGTGCTGCCCCATTTCCAACAGCACTCAGCCTCTCATTTCAAAGGCATATTCTTGCCTGTTTAGGGATTATTCTTTTTCTACCTAATCCCCTTCTAAGTAGCACAAATCCAGCATTTGAATGTGGAGCCAGCAGTATCCCCTGCAGAGCCTGCAGCTGCCACCCCTGAAACAGCATTTCTTTGGAAATGGGGAAACAGCCTCACCTTTAACAATCTGTTAGAGATTGTATTCCCGGGGTGCAATCCATCCTGCTTTATGTGTGATCATTGCCCAATTTGTTCTTATTATGTTATTAGTGCTGAAAGATGTTTTCCATTAGAGAGTGCAAGCTTTCAAGTTCTTGCTGGCTAAAAGATGAAGTTAAAGGCTTTCAGCTCTTAAGGGAGAGACATATTTGCAAACATTTCGTTTCTATGGAGCAGATCTCTTCTGCACAGCAGCTTCACTGTTTGGATTTTTAGGTGTCATTCATGAAATGAAGCTCCCAGTCTACCCAGGATTTTTCAGCATCAGCCTTAATAGCATGTTAATACTTCACAAGAAGTCTGATCAATGTATTTGAAATCAGTTTAAATATAAGACTGACCAACACCAGCATCAGCTATAGAAAGAGCTGATTCCCAGGAGGAGTAGCTGGTGCCATGTATTTCATTAAACATTGCCTCCCAGTCCCAAGGAGGTCTGGTGGCAGAGTCCAACAGCTGCTCAACCCATTTTGGTTGCTATTCACTGCCTGTGTGAGTGGAGTTTGGGCAAACCACAGCTCCAGCCAGAAGGTGTCCCCCTCCCAAACATCCTGTCACAGCCAACACCTGCACTGGCAGGCACATTCACAAAGCCAGACCTTGACAGCCACGAACAATGAAGAATAGAATAGAATAGAATAGAATAGAATAGAATAGAATAGAATAGAATAGAATAGAATAGAATAGAATAGAATAGAATAGAATAGAATAGAATAGAATAGAATAGAATAGAATAGAATAGAATAGAATAGAATAGAATAGAATAGAATAGAATAGAATAGAATAGAATAGAATAGAATAGAATAGAATAGAATAGAATAGAATAGAATAGAATAGAATAGAATAGAATAGAATAGAATAGAATAGGAGCCTTCTGTATTTCCCTGTGGCTCTTCTGGGCTGACATTGAAGGATCTGGGTGCTGCCTGCTGCCTGGACACTCCTCCCAGAGCTTCAAGAGCCATGAGCCTCCAGGCTTAATCTGGCATTTGCTGTCAGTGAAAATCAATAAAACAAGAATTAAAATATAGGTTTCTAACTTGCTGAGGAATTGCTTATTCATACCTTGACCTGTCCTTTTATTTTACTCAATAAGGAAACAAAACCCACATTCCTATACCAGTGCCCTTTAATTTGCCTGTAAAGAAACTTGTTCTGGTAAAGCACAGACAGCTCCAAGTCCTTCACAAAGATGTACAGTCTCCCATTTTACAGATGACAAAGTGAGGTGACTGCCCAGTACCACACTGAGTCTAGAGAAGACACAGAACTAGAACCCAGATCTCCTAAATTCTTGGTTTTCCTGCTACATTCATGATGGACAGACAATTTGGTAGCAATCCTGTAGGAAGCCATCTGCTGCCAGTTGTTAGTGTAAGTAATTGTAAAGGAAAATTGTCACAGGCCAAATACTCATACAAATGTGTGCCTGTACTGAGCTAGACTTCCATGAGATCAAACTCAAAGTTTTTCCCTTTCTAGTGACAAGAATTAATTCCCTTTTTACCATTAGGACCTTTGCTCTCAGAAAACCGAGACAGGTATTACTGACCTTGGGCAAAACACAGTGCCCAGACATGGAAACTCCACTCCACATGCCCTGGACTTTGCAGGAGGGATGCCATTTCTGCTACCCCCATCAAAACCTGACAGCTGTGCCAGCTTCCAAGTGCCAAACACAAATTTCAGGTTACTCCAAGGCAATTCTAAGTTCAAATTCATCCAATTATGAACTGCTGTTTCCAAAGTACAAAGCTGCTCGTGTATCCATGAGAGTCCAGAGCGCCTCCTCATTCCCTCCTGGAAAATACTGCAAGGAGCTATGACAGCAGAAACAGGACAACTTTCTTCTCACAAAAATAAACCCATGTAGTTCTATACAGAGAAATTAGATTATTTTATTAATTTATTTATTTATTTTAAAATTTAAATAATTCAAGGGAAACATCTTTTTCCTTTGCTGGCTGATGCAGCGCGTTTTCCCCATGTTTCTACAGAAGGGTTTCGGTGGATCAAAGTTTGACAGCATAAATCTTTACTTTTGGATTAATAAATAAATGGGGGAAAAATGTCAGAGAAATTTATTTTATACAAAGTTTAGAAGGTGCCAATCCTTTGTGTGATTTTGACAGTTCACAGGTGACAGGCATTATCCTTAGTACAAAGATTCAGAAGATTAATTAGAAGCCTTATTACATGTGAGATACACATAAGATAAAGCAACTTGAGAACATAAATACACCTTTTCCCCCCCTAAGCTTATTGATTTTTTTGTTAGGTTTACCAGGCTTAATGAAATTAACTATTTCTTTATTCTCACACAGAACTTTTGGAACTACCTATAGTAATAAGGAGTTCCATGATTAAACAAAGACACCTCACCTGCTTTTCACTTCAAAGCAGAAATACAAAATATTATTTTAAAGTCATCTTTCAAATATATACAATACAATATGAATGTGCAAGCCTATGATGCGTCCAGTAAATATTTCAAACTGTTTGAGCCACAAATGCTCTCAACATTAGCAAGAGAAGAAGAGAAGGACTTGAAAAAGTAAACGTTGTTTGTAAGGTGAAGACTTAAATAGACTCCAAAACGGACCATTTAAAATTAACAAAGAGCTCAACTGGCTTAAAACAATCATATATTATCATGCAAATTACTTTTTTAACTTTAAAAGCTTAAACAAGTAGCAGTGAAACCATGCTATTCTTGCTTTAAACAACAGCTGCCAAAACCCAGGGCATTGGTGGCCCTTTCCTATTGCACCTTGGCTCTGCTAATCAGACTGGACAGTTCCTCTCTACACATGAATGAAAACCAACTTGATCAGCCCACGTATAAACTCTAATTTAACCTAGGCAGCTCACAGCACTGGGCCCAGCCCCCTAAAACATGTTCCTATTGTTAGGCACTATGGGAATGAAGGTCTGCTACAAACACAGGAGCCAAATGCAGTCTGATGCCAGCTGAGGCTCCCCTTGCCTGCTGTGCCAGCTCTGCCAGGCACCAGGGCTCTGGGAGCTGTTGGGATGGGTGTCACCATCCCCTGGGCTCAGTCCTACACTGAGCCACTGCTGGGGAAGCACGGCTACCTCATTCCCTGGCTACCTGGAATGTTCCAGCTATCAATTACATTGACAGCACTCAATTTATCAGCTCAATTTCCATAAATACATTCATATATAAGCAAAGAGATACACACTATTCTATTCCTAAAGGAACTGGTAACTACAAGCCATTTTGGAACCATTTTTCCTTGGCTGTAACTACTTTTCTCAGAAGGGAAAGATATCAATAATCAAAGAGGAGTGATATTTAAGCATTCTGAAACTGAGGGCACTCTTAAACAGTGCTGAGTAGTATATAATCCACCTGAAATAAATCTGAAAAGTCACTGTCCAGTAGGACACATTAGCACAACCTAATCCTAATTGCAATTAAAGGCCCTTATATTTTTAAGTCTGAAGTCACCAGATTGGTCCCCGTGGGCAGGGAGATGAGAGCGGTGGAAATCAAAATGAATCACTGCAGTGATTCTAAGCAGACGGCCCCTGTAAATCAGGGGGTTATTGATGCCCTGAGCAGCTCAGCCTGAGGAGGCACAGGCTGGGCTGGGCTGGGCTGGGCTGGGCTGAGCTGGGCTGAGCTGGGCTGAGCTGGGCTGAGCTGGGCTGGGCTGGGCTGGGCTGGGCTGGGCTGGGCTGGGCTGAGCTGGGCTGGGCTGGGCTGGGCTGGGCCGGGCTGGGCTGGGCTGGGCTGGGCTGGGCCGGGCTGGACTGAGCTGGGCCGGGCTGGGCCAGGCTGGGCTGTGATGAGCTGGACTGGGCCGAGCTGGGCTGGGCTGGGCTGGGCTGGGCCGGGCTGGACTGAGCTGGGCCGGGCTGGGCCAGGCTGGGCTGTGATGAGCTGGACTGGTCCGAGCTGGGCCGGGCTGGGCCGGGCTGGGCTGTGATGAGCTGGACTGGGCCGAGCTGGGCCGGGCTGGGCCGGGCTGGGCTGTGATGAGCTGGACTGGGCCAAGCTGGGCTGTGATGAGCTGGACTGGGCCGGGCTGGGCCGGGCTGGGCCGAGCTGGGCTGTGATGAGCTGGACTGGGCCGAGTTGGGCTAGGCTTTGTTGGGCTGGGCTGCAGGTCCAGCTTGACTAAGTTTTGCTCACTGCCAGGGGCCTTGGCTGCAGAGCTCCCCCAGCCCAGGGTGACAGAGGGCAGCTCCTCAGCTCGGATGTCACTGCCTGCGGGCCCTGCCTGCCACCACAAGTGCCACAAGTCTGCCTTTGAACTTTGGGGTGGTTTGATAAGTATTTAGTGGGATAGCTTTCTGTAAACAAAATCCTGAAAGATCTCAAAAAACCCAAAATTGAGGGGCAAGTTTTCCACAGGTGGGATCTGCCTGGGTGAAAACCCACCTGATTACAAACAGTTTGAGGTTCCCAGTGTCTGAAGGGCCTCAAGGTTTTTTAAAAACCCCCTCACAGAGTCCAAGTGTTCTTTTTACAGGGATCATAATGAACTTTGTGCAAAACAATGGCATGGGGAAAAAAAGAAATCCTTCAAGGTTTTCTCTCAGAATTCCCAATATCCGTATCTTCTCTTTGGCTCTGAGCTCAGCTACATAAAGTGTCTTCACTCCTGGCTGCTTGGATCACCACCCTTACAGAAAGCCATGTTTAAATGTTTTGCATCTTACACATAAACAATAGTTCACTATTTCATTGCTGATACTTAGATCTGAAATATTCACTCGTGAGTTTGAATTTAGCTATGCCAAAGGAAATATTCTATATTCACATTCAGAACCGGAACAAAGATTTCTCTCCAACACTTGTTGCTGCTTATTCTAATAGGTTGTGGCTTTAGTAATAATTAAATATGAGAAATCTCTGGGTATTCCAAACTCTGTCTGGTTTAAAACTCTTGAATTTGAGAAGAAGCACTGCATGCAGAGATCCTCCAAGGATGCTGTATGGTGAATCAACTCAGACTGCAGGAAATCAGCACCAAGAATAGCCTGAGCTTTATATAAAAGTCAGCCTGACATGGTCACTGGCTAAAAGTTCAAGGCAGGAGGATTTACTGGGGGAACGATTTTAATAGCACTAATGGCAAGATTTTAGTTTTGGTATTATCTGTGATTGTCTCAAAAAGCAGAGAGCTAACTCAGCAGGTCATGCACCTACCTTCACACTTCAAATGCAGAGACTCGTTCCTATGGAATAGATTTTTCACCTTAGCAGTATATTAGATTGTATTAGCCACACTCAGAAGTGAAGTAGGTTGAATCTATTTTAGCTCCAAACTCTGATTATCTCTGTATTGTTATTATTTATTATTTAATTCCTTCTGGACCATAAGAGTCAAAGGAAAGAAATTATTATATATATCTAAATGTTCCCCTATTTGATATATTGCTTCAATAACACAGTAATTTTATTTTTATCTCCTAGAGAGATATAGCAACAAAGAAATAAACACAGAAGCATAAGTTAGAAAATAAAAGCATGGTTTCAGCTCCTCAAAGCCTCGGAAATTCCATCGCTGTTGTCTAACACAAGTGTTCAAAGCCACTATTATTCCATAATAATTTTCATAACTCCTACTTTCTCTGTTCTTTTGAAGAAAAAAAATATAAAATGTACTTCACTTATGAATACTTCCAGTGATCCTCACTGTTAAAATCTGCATTTCCCACTTTAATTACCTACCCCAGCAATACCAAAACCTTGTCACTGATGAACTCTATTGTGATCAGGTTAATAACCCCCATGGGGAGCTTCTGACTGAAATAGCTCTGTTTGGGTCAGTGCAATCGCTTGTGTGAATGATTTACCAGATCACAATCTGACAGAGGATCTCAAAAAGCTCTGAGAAACTTTACATTTGTTAACATTGGGCATGAAGATGCGATGGATAGAAATGTATGATGTAGAAATGCGATATATCCTATTGAATACCTACTTCTTAATAGACACATTCAGATAATGGTCTAATTTAGGGCTTTATAAAAACCTTGATGTGACCACTTAGCATTTAGAGCAGTGCCCACCACAATGCTCACAGCAGTGCTACTGGTCTGTATTGACCCATAGACACGTTGGAGATAACTCTTGCAAAGATTTATCTTTCTTCTGATATTCTGATTTCCAGTCTGCTCTGAAAGGTTAAGTTCTCCATATCTGAAATTTTCTTTGGGTTTTGGGAAGTTTTCCTATAAAAATTAAATGAAATATGGTCTTGTCATTTCTGTGATCATGTTCTAGAAAAATTACAGGTTTGTTTTGTTCCTTTTCTTTTGCTTCTGAGAATTCTTTCAGAGGATTCTGAGCAGTTCTATTATTTGCATCACAGAATGAAAGCAAGACAGGATTTCTGGTATCAAGTCACATGGAAAACCATGTATTTGATCACTTTTTTACCTTTAGACACACCTTAGATTATAAGTGCTCAGATTTCACTTAGATGTGGCATTTTCCAATTTCTCAGTGTCCAACTTCCTAACTTTATCAGGGTTCTTGGAATATTCAGTGTCTGCCGGTAAACTCAGAATTCAGTGAGAATTTTGTGAGGATTATATAGACACTGGTTCCTTTTTACAAATTGTGTACTGTCAATAGAATTCAATAATATTTGGTGTTTGCTAGGGACAGCATTTACTGGCAAACTTCATTGCAATTTGACCTTCTCCAGGCTCAACCCTTCCCTGAACTGCTGTTGGTCAATGTCTGTCTCTGCCTCATTGTAACTTCATAATCCTGAAAAATAACATCAGTACAGAAATTTTATAAGCTATAAAAAATTGGCTTCTAGATATCTATGAAAATACAGCAGGCAGACAAAAAAAGCATCACATCAATAGCAGTTTTTAAACTATTCTAAGCAATATGATGAATGTTGTGACCTGAGAAACACCAAATTACTGACTGACTCACCATGTGTGCTTCATCTTCAAAAGTGATTTCACATAACTTAGAGTAGTCCCAAGTCAATAGATTTCATCCCTTCAGAATTACACCAAGTACAAGAGATCATAGAATAATTAAGGTTGGAAAAAACTCTAAGACAATGGTGTCCAACCACTTCCAGCACTGCCAAGTCTGCCACTAAGTCATCTCCCTCAGTGGCACATTTACACATCTTTTAAATCCCTCCAGGGATAGAGGCTCCAGCATTTCCCTGGGCAATCTCTTCCAAGGCCAGGCCACCTTTCTGTGAAGTTTTCCTAATATTCAGTCTAAATCAGGGCTGTTTCCTCTGGTCCTGTCACTTGTTACATGGGAACAGAGCCTGACCCCCACTCAGCTGCTCCATCCCCTTCACCTCTCTCTCTGTGCAAAGCCAGAAGGGCCCTCCCGAGCCTCCTTTTCTCCAGGCTGAGCCCCTTTCCCAGCTCCCTCAGCTGCTCCTGGTAGGATTTGTGCACCAGTTCCTTCCCCAGTATTGCTGCCCTGCTCTGGGCACAGTCCAGCTCCTCAATGTCTTGGAGGGAAGGGCCTAAAATGGATCTGTAGATCATAAAAGACCCCAATGACATCATCCCTTGAAAGGGAAATTGAAAGAATTTATGGTGTTACAGTTAGTGTGAATTGGAGTTCCAACATAACTGAGCTGCAACTTATTTGTGCTTAAAAGTGAGAATAAGGCACTCCTTGAAGGAACCACCCCAGATACAGCCCAGCCAAGGAAGAGCAGCCATTGGCCATCACGGATGCAACTTTATAGTAATTTTTTCCATGACAGTCCCTCACCTATGCTGGTGTAAATGATTAGATGAAAATTCCTTTTAGCCACTCCAGACCCCCAGCACAGCATGTGTAACCAGTCCTATGGTCTCACTGTCCCTCTCCAGCATACAACAAACCAGGAAATAGCCAACTCCAAGCAATGAAGTTCCCTCTCACAGCAAAAGTTATTGTAATTAGTCTCTATGTGTTTGACTTTGTGCAATTAAACTTCATTCCATTCCCATTAGTCAAGTCTACAAGGCCATATAAAATTTGTGGATGACAAAATGAGAAAGTATTGCCAGTCCTAGAGGAAGACTGAGTCATAATTCAGAAAGAATTATTCCCTTAAGGCTATCTAATCCTTCCTAAATTATGACCTAGTCCTCTTCCAAAATTGGTAACACTTTCTGACTTCGTGTCAGACACAAATTTCATAATTGTACCCACTTTGCTCTTGTAACAAAGTTGCTAATTGAAATACTGGACAGGGTTGCTCTCCAGAACCAGCACTAGTAACTTCTCATTCCGGGAACTTTCCCTTCCATCGAATTTACCAAAGCTTCTACTTGAGCAAGCTTTTTATCCACCTCGTAGTTTTTTAATTAATCCCCATTTCCTCATTCCTTAAGAATAATTTCCCTTGAGGAACTATGTCAAACACTTTGCTTAAATTTAGACAGATTAGGTTCATTGTATTCCCCTTGTTTAAGAAGTCAGCTATCTTATCAGTATTAAATCAGTATTATCGGTATTAAATCAGTCTGATGAAACCTGCACTCGATGGAATTATATTCCATTTCCAAATTATTCTGTTTACCTCTGAAGCCTCGATTGTTCTTTCATTCAAAACCTGGAGATTTTGCATATCATCAGGGTCAAAGTCATGATTTTGTTCATTGCTCATAACTCCCACTTTTGTGAGCATATCTTTTTGGTTATTCTCCACATTTTGATATCAGTAGCAGGTGGACACCACAGCAGTAATAAGAGGCAGATTTCAGGCAGGATCAAGGCAGAGATTTAAGCACAGTCTGTGGCCTCAGAGAACTGGCCATTACCAAGAGTGACCGCTCCATGAGCCCAGCACACACTGTGGCAGGAGTGTGAGCTGCCTTTAACATCCCTGTCCACAAGTCCTGGCTGGGAGAGTTTGTTTCTATGGAGATGTGTAAGGGCATGATGCTCTCACTGAACCTTGGTGTACCAGAAAGTGCAGCACTGTAAAGGTAAAAGATTGTTGGAAGAATTGCCTAAAAATGGGAAGAACAGTGGGACTGGTGAACCCCATCAAAGGATCACGACCATCAAGGAGGGTCTCACACAATGCTGTACACACCAAGGTTTCCAGGGTCAGAATTGCCTATAAATGCCATCTTTATTGCAAAACCAAACCTTTTCTACTGTTTACATAGTGATTTAGTAAAGCACCCACAAATGACCACAGTTTTCCTATCTAGAAGGAACTGGCACTACCCCAGTACAGAACAGTAGCACACATCTGGAGTAAAACTGCACGGGGAGTAGACACTTCTACAAAAACAATCCTCCAGCTTCTAGTCACCATCACACTGATCTGCCTGCAGACTTTCTGAACCTGGAGAAACACCATGGAAATACTTGTAAGATCACTCAAAACAGGCATTGTTGTGATGTATCTTGATACAATTGTACATATTATAGTTAAATTTTATCACCTAAATTCTTTTTTAAATGAACAGGGCCCCACTTACACTGAGTTTTGGAATACCATTATTTTTTTCCTCAGTAATTTTCTTCTCCCAGCATATTCAGCTGACACTACCCACAGCCAGCCATAGCTGTTTCATCACCACTGGACCCATGACTTTGCTGTAGGAAGTGCACTGTGATAAAGTGACTTGATAGGAACAACCACAGCTAAACTTAAAATGCAATCACTTTCTGTAGATACTCTAACATCCAGAGCTATATGGGAACATCTAACCACTCTAAAACATATAATGAGTAGTTTGTACCTGTGAAAAATTCTGCCTGCTTAGGACAGAAATTTTTTATGAACTATGGATTGTTAAGAACAAGTCACCAGGAATAAAACAGATTTTGCATAGCCTGCATGAGCTCAAGAGCTCTACAGGTTATTGGTATTGATTTGACATTCAAAAGAACACTACCCTGACTCTTTCAAGAGAGCCTAACTCAGCAAGAAACACAGTAAAACCATTTAAGTCAGGCTTGGAATGCTACAATAATAGCAAGGTTTGAGTTATTTCAATTCTTGTCATTGTCAGTTTGAAGCACTAAGCACAGAGAAGCGAGTGAGGAAGGAGAGAGATTTTTGAAAGCTAGGGACACTTGAGATACTTCTTGACTCCAGCCCATTCATTATTAATTGGTCTTTGGTACCCTTACAAGGTAAAATTGAACCAATGACCAGTTCAAAGCTGATGTGTGTTGATAACTTGGCTGAGAACCATTTGAGAAAAGATTAGAGGACACAAAGCAAGCCCAAGAGGATGAAGTAATCCTATTGATGACATGCTTAATTCATCTGAATTTCCACATGTGGAAAGGGTAATCAGAGATACCTTAGTAAGGCCAGGCTCCCTTTCTATTTATACTTTCTTCTAGTTTTTCATCAGTTACATTTTTCAAAGCAGGTATCATTGCTTTGGATACCTCTGGAAGTTTACTAGCAATTTGAGAATGCACATTATGAGCATAATACATTTCATGCTGATGTTTCACATAAGACCCCAAACTTTTATCAGTTCAATAAGCAGAAACATTGGAAAGCTTTTAAATGTTTTCCCACAGAAGCTTTCATTTTCCATATTGCTTTGGATAAGTTGTTTTACACTGACTTGGAAAATATAAACAGCCAGAGAGCACTTCCAAATTAGAAGTTAATTGATTGCACTTCAGACTGGGGAGGTTGTAGGGGAGGGAGAAGAGACAGTATTGCTACTGAGAAGCATCCTTATAGTCATTAGCTGCAGAAAGGACTGCTCCAGATGCACCCAGAACAAGCAAACCTTTCCAGTAAAATAATGAGGAGTTTTGAACAGTTATGTGCTCTCTAACGAGAGCATTCCAGCCTTTAAGAACACACCAGACACAGATCCTTCAGTCTTGCCTGACACGTTGCCAGGTAGAAAACCACACTCTGGAAGTGGTGAATTGATCCTGACAAAGGCAGCTGTGCCAGGGCAAGCTGGGGACAAACCCACAGTGAGAGCAGCCTTTTCCTGTGGAGCCTCAGCTCTAAACCACCTCCTCCTCTGACAAACAATGGCTCAGCTTGCTGGGGCATCTGAACCCTTTCTGATCAGCTCACTGACAGAAACAATAAACACCTTGCTACCCATGTTGTGCCATAACTGTACCAAAGCTGGCAAAATACAGAATTTGAGCATTATAAGATGCTATGAACCAGGTTCACTCCTCTCTTGTTCTGCTCCCTCTCCTGTTGTCCATCGTGGAGTTCAACCTTTCATCAGCACCCAGGGGTTTGCTGGGCCTCAACCTCAATCTTTATTTCTGATATTCTTTCATTCAACCCCACCATGAAATAGACTCCTGAAACTCTCTTCTATCAAATATTTTTTGGTAAATTTTGGCAACGAGTCAGAATAAAACACAAAAGACAGTGTGTGCAGAAGGCTTCCTTCTAGACATTATTACTGTCCTGGATGAACCCTGTGTCCAGCTGTGGATCCCTCAGCCCTGTGGATCCACAGGGACCTCTTGGAGCAGGGACAGAAACACTGGAATGCTGGAGCACCTCTCTGGGGAAAGGCTGAGGCTGGGGCTGTTCAGCCTGAAGAGCAGAAGGCTCTGGGGATGCTTTACAGCAGGGTCCTGGAACAAGAAACATTTTTGCAGGGCCTGTTGCAACAGGAGGAAGGAAAGTTTTTAACTCAAGGGAGGGTAGCTTTAGGCTAGATACAAGGAAGGCATTTTTACAATAAGGCTGGTGAGACAAGTTTCCCAAAAAAGTGATGGATGCTCCATCCCTGAAAAAATTCAAGCCAGGGCTCTGAGCAACCTGGTCTCATTTAAGATGTCCCTGTTCACTGCAGGGAGATGAACTTGATACTTTTAAAGGTCCCTTTCAACCCAAACTGTTCAGTGATTCTGTGTCTAGATGCCCTTTATTTGTGCTTTTATTTCAAATTTCTTCAAGCATAAAATAAGTAGGGATTTTCTTGAGGTAGTGTAAAGATTAAATTCTGTATATTTTGAGGAGAATGCTAAGCCAGAATAGCATGAGAAGGTGAAATATACAGTTGGACAGTAGAATTACCCTGAGGATCCTTAGAGCTACCAAGATTTGGGGTTGGATTGATCCTGCTGCATCCCACACTGAGGGAATAAAGAAGACAATGGTAATCAGAACAGGGATTCAAAGTCTCTCTTACTCAATTATTAAGGGCAGCTACAGGAAATTCTATCATCTGTCCTGCTAGCCTTTCATATCACCTTCCTCCACTTTCAGATTGAAAAAAAAAATAATCCAGAGTGTGAATGGATTAAATTCAGTGTTATCCAGCAAAGACAGATATGACAAAATGATGGTTTTTCATTTGACACAAACTACCTATGGATTATCAACATTAGCTCCAATTGCTGAATTATACTCTGTGATTTGGAGGGTGTCTTTCATCAGTCCCATCTGGTCTTCAACTTTTTTCTGTCAGAGGAATCAGGAGTTACAGAGATCCTCAACAATTATCAAAAGGAGCAGGAGACATGAGTTACTGAGTGATATAAAAATAAAGGCGTCTATTTCTGGGTTTGTGGTAACTCCAGAGACTATTTCCCATGGCTAAGGATCTTCATTTCCATTTCTAACTCAAGCTTACTTTCTGTGTCAAACTTCACTTGCATCACCTCAAAGTATCAGAATTTTCTGTCCCAGTTCTCAAAGACAGGAAATTTCCATTGTGTTCTGTAAGTATGTGGGCTCTGGTAGGACCAGTGACAGGGTTCCATTTCCCTGCCTTAAGTGATGCCTTCTTGGGGCTACTTAAAAACAGAGGCCAGACGAAATTAAGAGAATAAAAAATGGATATATTTAATGAAAGGCCTTCAGGTACAGTTAGAGAAGATGAAGCCCACCCAGAGGCTACACCCAAAAATGGATGATGGGTCACAGGTTTTCACACTTTTATCAGTTTGGTCCATTTACACATTGGGGGTTCATCTTCCAATTCCAGCTTCAGGGAATGAACTCATTTACCCCAAGTTTGCTGCCCCAACTCCCTTTTGTTTCCATCTCTCAGCCTGAGGCAGTGAGGTGTCCTTGATTGCCAGGCCTGGAGAGGAATTGCTGTGTCTGAGCAAAATGGGAAAGCAGCAGCTCACACTGTGTGTGGAGTTTGGAGTTACACACTGAAGAACTGCAGTTCTTTAGTGATGCACTAAAGAAGTGATTACAAATCTATGAAAAGTATAAATGCTAAAATCCTAAGACATCATAAGGAATGAGAATTTCACTGTCAGTCCCGATGCAGCCCCACAGTTCTGGTGAGGACTCAGACCCTTGCAGAGAGCTTCATCCTCCTGAGGCTGTCTGGGGTCCCTAACTCCTAACTCCACCCTACCACCCAGCCCTGAGTTTACTACATGAGGAGCTGCTAGAGCTCAGAATTGCCATCCCTCTGTCATTCAAATTATTTTGACACAACCTAGTGAAAAGCAGCAGCAAACAAATGCCTGATCTTGCAGTAAGTGGAATTCTGTTCCCTGCCACCAGCTGTTCAGAGGGAAAAACTCTTCCTGGCACAGCAGAGGTGGCACACACAGAGTGCAAATTAAAGCCACAGCTTCTCCCCAGAAGGGCTGGAAGTCCCAGCAGTGCTGGCCCAGTGACCTGTGCTCCTGACCTAAGCACAGGAATGAGAGGAGTGATGGGACTGGACACAGAGCAGGGATGAGCAGCTAGGTGTGCTGAGGTGGCTCTGGAGCACCCAGGCTCTAACCTGGAGGTGAGCTGCACTTCTGAGCACAGAACCTGCCTGAGTGAAATTTATTTAACTTTTAAAAATCTAAATCTTTTTAAAAATCTAAGTGGTGTAGTTTTTGATTTAGCAGTATTTCAGAATCTGCAAGAGATGAGCTATGTACATTAAAATATACAGCTTCCTTGTAATATTTATTGTTCCCCTAAAGAAGCACAAGCCATACAGAGAGCTCTGTAAACTCAATACCAATGAAAACCAATCAATGTGCAAGCAAGAAGCAGCTTTTGATTTCAGCTGCAGTGGGACAACCTCACATAAGGGAGATGATGCCAGATTCATTCTGACATCAGAGAGATGGGAGATTAGATTTGCTGCCACAGCCCAATGGCCTGAGCCACTGGCAATGCAAATCACCCCAAATCCAGAGAGCCCTGGGAAGAGCTAGGACTGGCTCCTCCGCACCAGAGGAGCAAAGCTGCAGCAATTCACTGCTGCCACTGAGATAACATCGATTTCCTCAGCCCCACCAAGAAACTGAAAACTACACACACTGAATGCAATATTTGCTGCAGTTTTTGTGTCTCGTTTTTTTGGTGTGAAGATGGAGCATTTTTTGTGTTTTCCAACGTGGGCTGTTGCCTTCTGCAGGCCACCTTATGATGTATTTATGGGACTGCCTTGTTTGCTTCTCCTTCATCTCTTTGGTGTAAGAAGGGGCTTAGTCTCAACACAGCTCTCAGGGAGAGGGGGGAAAGGCATAGTGATGCATGAAGTTGAAAATATTACGTATTTTCAAAAAAAGAGAAAGGAAAATATCTTAACAAAGGTTCCAAAAGGCAAGCTGAAACAAGCTCTTGGTTGCAGAAGACAAAATACTTTACAGATGTGAAGTCCTTCCTCCTTTTATGCCATGATCAATAGTATTAGTTCCTGTGGATCTTTAGACAAAATAACCTGGTTCTAACAGTATCTCCAAAATTTAAAATGGACAAATGTAACTAAATGCAGGAACATCCTTAGAATTGCAATAGATAATTTTTTCCTCCATCTTTGTAGAAAACTAATATTTTTAAATATTCCTAGTATTTTAATTTCACATACATTAATCTAAAGTGCAGGTTACTGTATGACACCCTTCCTTTTATTTTTGAGTCAATTCTCAGGATATTCTGAATGTTTTCAGCCAGAATTAACCCAAACAACACATTATGTTGTGAAGAAATTCTGACTTTAAAATCCTGCAATAGACTTTAAGCACAGTCAGACTTTCCTAGTCCTTGTTCTACAAAGGTCCTTCCCCACATTTATCACAGCTGCTTCAGCAAATTGCTGAGGGATGCCCTTTGAAATACCTTGCAAAAGCTCCAAGACTGAAGCACAAGATCTGCAGTTGCATCTGAGATCAGACAAACGGCAGGCAGGCACAGGCAGCTCGGCTCTGTGCATCTCCCCCAGTTCAGCCACTGCCCCTGGTGTGCTCAGCCAGCTGTTCTCACACCTGTGGGACAGCCCAGCATCCAGGGAGGTGCAGCAGGAAAACACTCATGGCAAAAGGGGGTGTTTCCAGCCAGAAATGGCTGGATGCACATAGAAGAGGGGTAAACAATTTCTCCAGGTGATGCCATATCTTTGTTTGAAAAGACAGGTGTCTGCTAAGGAAGGCTGACACCTCTCTTGAAATGGAAAAATGCAAACCACCCTCCTCCCCTCTGAATTATTATAATCTTGAAATCAAGGGGGGTCTCAGGCAAAGATATGGGAATAGGAATAACAATTCTTTACCAGGAAAATTAAAATAAAAATCCAGTAATACAATAAAAGAAAACCAACAAAAACCCCACCCACAGACAGTCAGAATACATCCTGACACCCTGTTGGTCAGGGTGTTGGTGACAGTCTGATCAAATGGTGGCTGCAGTCCTCCTGGAGTGACAGACATGCTTCTGTTGAAGCAGTGATCCCATAGCAGGGTGTAGCTTTCCTCTGAAGGTCTGGTGCTGTAGATGGCTCCGGGCTCTCTCCTCAGGGAATCCAGTGGAGAAAGGCTCCTGTGGGGTTCCGAGTCTCCAAGGATATCCATGTTCAGATGCTTGGCTCCTCGCCCTGGGTGGAGCATCTCACAGTGGGGTGATGTCATTTTATCAGTCCTGCAGTGAGACTCAATGGCCCATGAACAGAAGAGATCCCCCTGGAGAGAGGATGGGTGGTGGAAGAGATAAAGAGCACTGCCCCACCTGGTTTTAATAGATGGTGATAGAATTCCTACTTTTGGTTACATCTTGCATTGCAGCCCAAGACATGCCACTTGTTAGGCTAGTTTGCACACCTGTGTTTGTCAATGTCAGTGAGGATCTGAATGGATAAAGCAGGAAAATAAGCATATTCAGCTTTTCAGATTCAGAGAGGGAAATTATATAAAATAGCTCAAAAATTAAAAGACCAATATAGCTACAGCTCTTATGGCAGAACTGTGCCGCTTGTGCCAACTCCTTTGTTACAGGAACAGGAACTTTCTAGTGTCAACTGAATATGAAGTCATTAACAGCCTGATCACACACATTTATTAGAAGCACAACATGTTATCTGCCTGGTGGAACTTATGATAGAGGGACAAGTACATCTCTGACTCTCGTGCAAGAAAACGGCTGCTAACATCAGATGTGGAGAGAAGAAGTGGAAGACCACGCATTGAACACAAGGAATCTGTAAGTTTGCTGGTGTCTTAAGAGCTCTCTCATTTTTCAGGGCAGATTAACCTTGTCCTCTCACTTCACCTTCCTTTTCATACATTACCACAGCATATCAGCAAGGCCAGCTCTGGCATTCACACTGAGCTGCACGAGTATCTGTGTGAAATGCAAATCTGCCACCAAAAATGTGATCATTAATTTTTGTCCTGCTCACTTGGCTGGGCAGCAGCAGTTTTTGCTCACTTTTAATATCATGTTTCCAATGCAAACACCAGAACTGGGTTAGGGAACAGCACGAGTGGCCCACAGGGGACTTCATTTTGGAACACCAAAGCAGAGCCATAAAGGACCAAGCCCTGGACCCTGACACAGGAACTCCCAGCAGGAATGTCAGCTGAGCTCTTTTCTATTTGGCATGGAAATGCAGGCTGAACACCACATAAACACTCCCCTCCATACAAAGTAAATGAATTTTTGCAAACCTGTATTTCTTGCTTATTCAGTCTTTTCTCAGAAGCAGCTTATTAGTGCTCTGTTCTCCAGTGTGTGAAATGTGGCTTTTCCCTGCTTTGGATCTCCTTTAGTTCTGGGTTTTTGGAACAATTGCATGGATTTCTTATTAGCGCTGCCAATGTTTCATTTAACAAACCACTAAAGCCAATGCCATTCTAAAAGTGTCAAAAATCAATCTGTCATTTCCCTGCTAATCCAGTAAGTGTATCTGAGGAGTAAATGATCACTCACTGGACTTTCTGTGTAGGGTACACTTCTAGCATCATTTCAGTGGTAACAAGGATTTTACTGATTTATACTGACATAGATTCCATTACGGACTCTACAGAGGCATTAATAATATTTGAAAATTTTTTGGTGGTTTTTTTTCATCCTCACAGATACATGAACAGAATTGCATTTTTTAGACAGTTTGACTTGGTAGGCAGTAGATAAAGATACAGAATGATACATTTGTAGGAAGTACCTACCAATAAATTTAATCTTACATACATCTGGTACAATTTCCTGCTAATTTTTGTATCATTTGCTTTAACTTTTCACAGTTTCTCTCCCTTTTCAGTATTGATTTTAAGTACGGTGCACTGCACAGCTTAGGGAGAGTATTGAATTGTGTAGATCAAGAATTCATTGACTTATTACTGCTAAAAGGAATGACATGACTTGGTTATTCTTTATTGTGTTCTGTACTTCTGGATCAGCTGGTCAAACTTATTTTAACCCTTTCTTTGACAAGACAAGGGCAGTTACATTTTACAATATGTGGATTATATTTTCTGAGATTCCTTCCTGCCTCTATGCACATCCTGACACAGCTTCTTTTACAGAAGAAATTTAAAAAAATACCTTTCCATAATTACTATAAGAAATTCTAGTTATGCTGTTCAAAAATATTTATATAATTTGCTAGAGGAATGTTCCAGATGAAAATGTGGGAAAAACATTTTTTACTGATCCTGATGGCACAAGAATGTCACCTTCCTACAGGGAAGCCTGATACCAGACAGCTACAGAACTTCTGCAGGGCATGGAGAGTCCTACAGGGTTGACCTGAGACATAAATTTGTGCTTTATTCTCTCAAAAATTTCCTATTTTACCTTGACCAAATTATCCAAACTCAGGCCTTCTAAATTTATCTAGATGCTTTAGACTAATCTACCTTAATAGAATCTGTATCCTTTTCCTCCTCCTTTACTTCTTTTTTAAGAAGTAAAGCCTTATCCCGTACAAATGAAAAGCTAATACACATTTTAAAGGCCATCAGTCTGTCTGTAACAAGTGCCAGTGATTGATAGGAGAAAAAGTTACCCAGGTTTTTTGAAGCATGTCTTTTGAAGAATTATTATTCTAACTTAAGGGCAAATTCATTTCTTGAATAAAGCAGTGCCAGTGTCATTAACCTCACTGAATTGCAAGTCTTGGCAAAAAAGAAAACCACCTTTCCTGCTACTTCTTTGAATGTAATTATTCATGATTAAAGAAAGCCAAATTAGTAGGAAATGTGAATTCAGTTCCATAAAGCAATTTCAGAGATATGAGCAGCTGCACCTTTGCTGCAGAGAACTGTAAAAGAGAACTTTAACTGCCTGCTCACAATTCAGAGCTGCTATGCACGGGCTAAGGAAGAAGAAAGAAAATGTTAATTATGTTTCTTTTAACCTAACCCTCCTTTAATATACCTGTTTCTAGGAATACCATATCCATAGATGGCTGAAGTGTTCTTGGGTTAAGAAGCTTTATTTCAGATGTGAAAAGACTGAAGTCAGGTATTACATTTCCTAGCTATTAATTATTTCTTTCAATTTATTTTTTTTTCTGAGTATTTTTTGGAGTTTAAGACTTCTCTTAAGGAAAGTCCATTAGCTATGTAAGAACATCAGGCATACTTTTCCTTCTTCAATCCTGTTATTGTGTCATTTCCCGCAAATTGCAGAGCAATTGAGTTGTTCTAAAAATGGCACTACCAAACGCACTCCCTGCATTTCAATGTCAACATATATTCAAGTTTTAAAGGTTATTTTTCCTCCTCTTTTCTCCTCTGGTTTACTGTCTGATTTCCCTTCCTTTCTGAAAAAGACCAGGCCTTTCTGCAGTTGTTTAGTTGTACATCTTGTATTCATAAACAGCAATTAGAGGTTAAAGACATCAGTGTTTTAACATTTCAGTACATGCAAGTAATCCTTGCTCCAAAGAGAGGAAGGATTCCACCCTGCTTTCCTCATACATTTTTAACCAGTTCTTTATTCAGTGCTTTGCTTTACCTTGAAGGTTCATAACTTTTATCTTGCAAAGAAATCTCTCATTGTTTCCACTGGAGTTTGCAGCATTAAATTCCAAAAACCTATCAATCCTGCAGCTGGCACTGAGTTGGTCACTTATGCGACTCCAAGGGCTCCACGCTGGAGTCACGCTCTGCTACCAACAAACACCACCATGGGGGGAAAGCAGAGAAACTGAAAAGAGCAAGGAATCAAATCCCAGCTTCCAGCACTACAGAGGGGTGGGAGCTTTAAAAACAAAAGTCTGTTTGTGATGAGTCTCAACACATCTGCAGAAAAGTCTGGGTAGGACAGGAGAAACACGGAGAGCTGGCTTTCTACCTTCTCTTCTTCACTTTTTCTGTAAAACCAGCAGCACAAAGAAATGACACCACAGTAAAGTTGCATCACTGTACATAAGGCAGTCCTGACTCTGCAGGCTTCAGGGAGTGACAGATGCAGCCCTTGTGGGCCAGGGTTAGTCATGGACAGCAGCAACAGGACTGAAGCTCTGCTGAGGTAAAGACACTGATGCCTGGAAAAGCTCAGGGGATTAGGGGACAAACAGAGTAACCACTTTGGATTTCTGTTTATTTGACTTACAGATGCCTAAGGGGCAGAAAGAAACAAGCAAACAAGTCTGCTCTGCAATTCATGAATGTTTTTAGCAGAACTACTGTTTCCTTTTCCCTTTTCTCCTTTTCTAATCCAAGAAGTATTTAAGGAAAAATCTTTTTAAATGGGCTGAATGTCCTTCTGCTGCTGAAACAGCTACTAGCCTAACACAATGCTTAGCTTTTAATTTTAACAAGGTATGCAAATAATGATTTTCATGTCTGTCTTGCTGCATTAAAAACCTCACATATCATTTTTATTGCACATTTTGAGGAGTTTTCTTATTATAAACATCTTCTAGATTAGCAGAAGCAGTCATTAGCAAGAAGCAGTAGAGCAGGAGGAAAATGAATGTGAAAAGAACAACAGAGACTTTGTGGACTGGCAAAACCATAAAGCTCAGTGAAAAGAAGGGGACAAAACTGCAAGCACAGTGAGATGAACTAGAAAGGGGTACTGAGATATCTTTTTAGACTCTCTGGGGTTCCCTGGAGACAAAGTTTTGGTCAGGGGCAGAACTCAAGTAACCACTTTGCCCAAGAACCAACCAGACAATAGAAGAGCACACAGATTAAGGTGCACACAGATTTCACACTAAGGTGCAGAAGTAACAGGCCATATCTTCCCCTCCACACTCAGCAGAGGTACAGCAGCCAAAATCAGCACACATTGTCCCCAAACATCCAAACAAGCTCAGGACTTCCCCAAGGACTCAGAGAACTTGGGAGTAGAATTGTCTTTTCTTTCAGAGAACGTGACAAAATTTCCATGAGAAAGCTTTAGGAACAGTATCTCCCTCCTGAATAGTTTTTATGTAAGAAACAGACTTAGCCTGAAGTACATCTAGGCAGATGTGGCCTTATTCTGAGGTTTATACCAGCAGCTACAAAAATACAAGCAAAAAAATCTCAGGGACTGAGCTCCTCCTTCATACCCAGATGGTTTCATATTCCAGACATCTCCCCCTGTCCTCTGCTCACATTGTTAATCAGAAGGCTAACATCAGATAGCTGACAAAATACCTTCTGCTTCCAGAGGACTAAAACAATCCTGTAAGGTCAATAGAAGTAACAGAATGAATAGCAGACAATTTCATCTGCTGCAGCATCAACAAGGCACTCAGAACACCAGAAGCTTGTTGATCAATGCTAGGAGGAGGAGGATAAAGAAGCTCATCAGTGTCAGGAGGTGACTGCCAGCTCTGGTAAAGCCCTGGCTGCAGGTGCCTGGAGTTGATCACTGTTAAAGGCAGGTTCCCCTCACAGAGTCCCAGCAGGGCCAGTGGGCAGCTGTTGTGAGGTGCCTCAGGGAGGCAGAGTTAGTTTCAGATCAGCATTGTGAAAGGAGAGGAATGGCTGTAAGCCGTGTGTGTGAATTCTGACCCCCTGTGTTGGGGATGGGCAGTGTGAGCCCTGGATGAAGTTCCCCTACCCCAAACCCCTTGTGAAGGGCACCCCAGGGGTTCTGATTGGGTTTGAGTCCCTGGGGGTTTCTCCCTTGCTGTGTTTCCAGTGGTCCCTGACCCTGAACTCCACCCTCAAGGGTGGAGACCCTCAAGAGTTCTGTCCCTCAAAAACCCCTGCTCAGCCTCTGTTTGGGGCTGTCTGTTCTGGATCTGAGTTGTTCCCGTGCTGAATAAATGGTTTCATGAACAGAACCCAGTCTCATTGGTGTTCCATGCTGGTCCCCAGAACCTGTGGCTTCCCTGGACACAATCCTGAGGTTGCGAACTACAACAGGCAGCGACAGAGATTTCTGCTCAGGGCTCTGCTGGGACACCCATGCACTGATGGGGTTAGCACTTAATGGTGTGTTGCATGTTGAGGATGTGGACTGGGAATTTTAACTCATTTGTTGAGTTCTTGTTAAAATCTTTTCTGAAAGTCTGCTCACTTTGAGTTAACTTCAAGGAGTTATCACAGGCATCAGAGTCCTGCAGGTCATCATTTCCAAGGGCTGAGTGTGACTGGAGCCATCCAGAGCACCACAAGACACAGCTTTTACAGTCCCAGCCTGTTCTCCCTGTGTTGTACTGCAGCAGAACTCCACCTGCATCATTCACCTTCAGATCATTTACACTCCCTATGCAGAAATGGGGAAATGTTATCCCAGCTCCCTTGCAAACTTTTCTTCTGCGTCAAGTAATTCAGCTAAGAATTTTTTTGCACATAAAATCATTCTTGTCTTCAGTATCTCTCACAAAAGAACAATCCAGCAGTGAGAATTGGCAAAAATTCCCCAAAGAATTATGGATTGCAGAATCAAGAGCTAACTTTTGCATTCCAATTCCAACAGAAATTCCAATTTCTAGATGAAAAGGTGCCTCTGAAATCAACATGTTGTTTTCACTTCTGAATTTCTGCCTCTCTGTTCCTCTCCTTTCCTGCAGATAAATTAACTTGTTCTTGTCATCTTATTAGGCAAGAAATTCTTGCAATATCTTAAATAATTTCTGCTTTTTTCTTTATGTTTCACATATCAGTTTTGACTTATAAAGTCTCCATCACTCCTACTTCTTGCTTAATATACACAAAATATCAGTAATAATCATCTCACATACTGTCCAGGTGTTCTTTGAAAATAAATTGATGGCAAACTGCTGAATTACACCGAAGGGAGATTTTGCAATTTATATTAGAGCATGCAAATAACTGTAATTACTTACGCCACAAAAAAGATTAGTAAAAAGTAATTTTGGAAGTCACAAAGCAAAAAATATTTTTTTTTTTAAATAAACAATGAAAACATATACAGGAATATTGCAATCAACTATTCATAATTACATTTAACACAACTGAGAATGAAGTTTTCCTAAACCCCACATCTGCTGATTTAAATGGTGCCTTTCACACACTGCAATAAATCCGCAGCTTTCCTGATGCTAATCAAAAATATGCAATAGATGAATGATCCAATGCAGCAATCATGGTCCATAATTGCAGTAAAACAATAAACAGACACAGCTTGAATAATGTTTTTAGTTTGATGACAATGTCAACAATCAAAAAGTCAAATACTTTTTCTCCTGAATAAAATTTAGAGAAATGAATAATATTTAAAACCTCCTGCAGGAGACATTCATGACGTATTTTCCTCATTGTTCAGCAACAACTTCTTTTTTTTATTCTATTTTTTATTTTATACAAGCAAGTCACAATTTGCCAGGACATTTATGTGGGAACATTTACCTTCACGTATGTTTGTCAAAAACATTATTTCTCAAAAACTCAGAACATTGTAAATTGGATAGACTATTTCTTGAGGGCAAGGAAAATAATGTTGTTTACTGCTATTTTTTCTAGGCTTGTACATATAATAAGACTCTGAAATTAGCTCCTTGGGATGGTTAATGAAGTCAAGTAAGCCCATTCATTGCACAGGAGAAGCAATAACTTGTTTTAATTCCATGTTAATATAATTTTGCCTGGATTTTTTTCAAAATAGACTAATTCCACTCCATTCTGGGACAAATTATGTACTCTGTGCACATACTGAGCATGCCTTGATAACCAGAGATTCCATTACATGTTTAATAATTGACTATTCAATAGAGCATTGATGCATTTTTGTCTGGAACTAATTCACCTTTGTCTGTGTATCAAGAAGTACAGTGAATTACAGATACGGTCTTGAAATGTAAAGGCCATATGCTTTATTCATCTCAGGTCTTTTAAACTCCATATTCATGACAGGCACTGCTTGGGAATTAATATCCTGGCTTGGATATGCCAGTATGTATACAATATGATTTATTAGAGCAATGATTCATTGAAAAGCACCTTGAACCCATCTGGGAGACAGCACCTTCTGCAACAGGTTTGACCTCGCAAATAAATCACCCACTGCAGTATTTGCAGAGCTGTGTGTGATGTGTTACAATAACAAATAAACGCAGTGGTTACAGTATTTAAATATCAAGTTTAACAAACGCAACGAAAGTTTAAAAAGTCCACACACAAATGTCTCTGTGGCAGAACAGTAAGCACAAAAAGGTCCCCACTGTTCATGCAGAGCTGTCATCTATTCACTGCCAGTTTAGGGAGATCTTAACTTATTCTCAAATGTAGGATGTTCCATCTCACCAAAAAAATAAGCATCTCCATCACCTCTCTTCTCACTAAATAACTCTAACCAAGGTCAATCAGTCTACCTGGTTTCAAGCAAAAACTCTCTGATCTAGGTCTCACAATTCCACTGAATTCAGCCCAAAAGGAAAAATAAAGCTGAACTTAAAATTTTCAACAAATGGCATTCAAACTCAAGAAGAAAGAGCAGTGATTTTTCTCTGTTGACAACCATTCTCTCTTAGTTGTACAGTAACCAAACTACTTTTCCATGTTTGGAGACTGCATGTCTAAAGGTGAATTTGTTGTATATTATGCTATTCAAGGCAGCATCTTCAGGAGCAATAAATTCACATACAAATTATTTTTGTCACTTTGCCAGAACTGCACTATTGGCCCAATTGTGCCTCTGAATTTCCTCTGACTATAACCAATGCCGAATCCCTCACAAGTAAAGCAGCAATGCCCTGAAGTAAAGCATCTGTTCTCTTACAGTGATTTGTAAAATCACCAACCAAATCTGGTGAAGGGTTGCTTCTATCTGATAATTTCATCTGTTACACTACCTTGTAACATATACAGGCAGACATAAATCTTGTCATGGAAAAAAAACCTGATAATGTTCAATTTAACACTTTTAGAGATTTCAGATACTGACTCTGGTATTACTTCACCATTCTTATTCTTAGGAAGTGTTTGTCTTCAGATCACTACAAAGCAGAAAACCATTTCAGACATCTCTTTGCATCTTACCTTAATCTTTGCTGTCTTTGCAGCCATTCCTCAAAAATATTTGGGTTTCATCTCTAAACGTGCTCACTTCAAACTGTAACAGACTTTTCCCTGTACATGGCAATTATTTGTATTCCTCAGAGGGTTTAAGAAATCCTTTAGAACACAAAGCACCCCAACCATTTTTATCCACCAATACACAGTTATGTTTTGAGAGGCGTTTATCAAGTGAGGTCAGTTTTGCCTCAGCCATGACAGACCCCACTACACTGATCACTCTGCAGAGATCCCAGATGAGTGCATTGTTCCCAAAGCCCCACTCCGAGGGTGCACTACCACAGCAGTCACTCACTCACTCACTCACATAAACCCAGGGGATCCCCAGCATCTGTTAAATTCTGCTTGAGGAACAGCTGCAGACACCCCCTGTACTGGATAAATGACCCTTCATTGCTGCTATCAAACCCAAAAGGGAGACTGTTCTGCTAAATAAGTGGTTTCTTCACTCTGCCACCCTGTGGCTGTGTATGAGCAACAGAATTTCTTCCAATCTCAAGAAAGAATTTCAAGTCATGTCAGCTACAAGCCATTGGCTTAGCTCTAGAAGTGGGACCACTGCAAGTACCCCATTCTCCTTTAGGTCTGGAGAAAAAACAAAGTAAAACACTGAAAATACCTGAACTAGGATTTTTAGGAATCTACATTCATTGCTTTCTAACGCATTTGAGATGTCTAAATTTCATTTCCCTGTGGACTATAGGTTTGACTGCACAGCTATCCAAGTGTTAAACAGCTTCATTTGTGATTGGATGCTGTGATTTTATTTAATTTTATCTTTTATTGTTAGGGCCCTCAACAGGCAAAGTCAATGTAGTGATTTTTTCAAGCTAACAATAACTTACAGTACGTTAACTCAATTCACAGTCCAGTTGAAGTGTTGGGAATCTCCCCAGTTTAATCTGTCCCTATGTTTAATGTGGTTCTGTTGTACTTGGGAATATTTCAACTCTTTCACTCTTCTTTGTTGAGAATACCTTTGGTAAGTACCACTGATTTCTTTACTTCATGTTTATTTAACAAGACATGCTCTTTACCCACTTGTGTTGTTCCAGCCCTGACATGCTGCACTCTCACAGCTCCACTTCAGGTTTTGTGGGGATTGTGATCACAGACACATGGGCAACAAAGACAGTGGACACTGAAGATCTTGATTACAGAGCCTCTTTTTCCTTGTTTTTTTTTTTTTTCTTCAGGACAACTAATAATCATTTATAACACAGACAGCTGTTTATTTTTCTGTTCCTACATAACCGTTATGTTGTCACTGCGTTCAGGAAAACACATCTAGTGGAAATGCTTTCCACTGACGAGGTCAGGAGATAATGCTGGTTCTGCATTAGCAGGAAAATTACTGACATTTCACTGCATGAGGGATGCTGCTTCTGAAGTGGATACTTCACCTTTTAAAAGGCTTATTACAAGCTTTGCTGTAGGCTGTACCATTGCACGCAGATTTTGTCTTTCATCAACAACAATGGCAATCACCAACACTGCTCTACAGCTCCAGAGACACTTCAGCTGCTCATGGCCTCAGAGTGGTACAAATAACCAGCGGTTTCTTGTTCCTGAGTTATTCTGTGTTTTTCATAGCTGGCTCTCTTACTTCTCTGGATGCTGTATAAATAAGTCAAATATCCCATCCAGGACCAAAATAAAAATGCATTCAGAAATATGTGGGAAAGGGAGATTTTTATGAAAACATTCTTATCTTTAATGAAAAATAGACCAATCTCTCCTTATCATTTCTGTCTCTGTTTTAAATATGCATATATTGTCAACTGTTAGCATATCACAGCCAGCTGTACTATTTTGCAATAATAAATAACAATGACAGTTACACAAGATTTTGTGGCTCTCCTGAAGGAAAAAATCTTGACACAGCAGTTATGAAAAGTAAAAACAAAAACAACAAAAAAAATCCCCCAACACACTTAGGTCTGCTTTCCCAGAGCTTCATATAAAAGCATTTTTCTCTGCAAGGGTTTATTTCAGCAGTGATCTCTGCAGGAAGAACAGAGCTCCAGACAAAGTCAGGCACTGCTGCTGGATTCTGAATTTCCTGTGTATGGGCAAACCAATTAGTGACTGGCAATAAGTCATCAGGTGCAACTGCAAGGAATCTGCAATCTGGCTTTCCCTTCTCCAGATGCACTTATCTTCCCAGCCATCACTGCTAGAACTTGGAACTCCTCTGCAGCTGCCATCTGGTATGCAAATGTCGATCCGGGCCTAAATGAGGAACAATAAAGATGGATGGAAACCTTGATGCTTTGCACTGCACAATAAGGCTTTGTAAAAGGCCCTTTATATTAAATGATACTGAAATCAAGATTTTAAGCATTATGACTATGCATCATTATATCATTTCAAAGTTTATATAAAACAGATTAAATAATCCTCTGGCCAAGCCACTGAAAAGTAAACTGGTGAGGGATGAACGAAATTTTCTAGCTGACAAAGATAACAGAAACGATAGTCAAAAACTGGGTAAAATGTGATGTTTACAGCACGTTTAATTTTTACTCTCTAAAGTACAACCTTGCATGTCCTAAAGAAGTGTATTAATAGGAATAAAAAATTAATTTCTTTCTTTTTGAAATTGAAACCATGTTGTGGTTAGGCCTTGAGGAGGATGGCAGTACCAGGTCCCCAGGGAGGGTAGCAGCTGACCTGCCATGGCCTGGTGACATTGCTGAGAGCCAGAGCACCAGCACTGGGTGGGCACAGAGGGAATTCCCTGTGGGAAATCCCTGTGACCCTGCAGTGCCTCCCCAAAACACAAACCCCACTGTGCCAACTGGAGATCAGTTAGAGGAAGAGAAAAATTCAATTTCCTCCTGACAACTCCAGGAGAGGAAAAGAAAGTTACATGGTGGGGGGAAAACCCTGTAAGTATGGTTTTCTATCAGAAAATAGCAACAAATTTGAGTATTTCAGCAAACCTGCATGGCTGTGACAGAAGAAGCAAAGGCTGGAGTACCTCTGCTTCTGAGTGGGGAAATGATATGCCTTTATAGCAATTCCTCTCAGAAAAGCAATAATGAAATCCACATCTTATCGCCAGTTTTTCTACGCTACACAATTTGGTGTTACAGAGAAGCTATTCTAAAAATTACAGAGCTCCAAAAAATGACAGCTCTGTTTCACAACAAACCTTCAAGGTTTGAAATTAGTCTTTGTTCTGCATTGAAAGAACACAAAATCCTCCCTGTATCTTTTCCGAAGGGAAATGTGTCAGATACTCAATTTTATGAAAACCGAAATGCTTTCCAGTCCTGGACTCATCTCCTTTCTCTCTTCCCTACCTGTGCAAGGGATCAGCGAGCACTCTGCAGTCAGAACGTCATCAGAACAAATATGCTACAACAATGCATTTCCATATTGACTCCTGCCATGTTTGAACTAAAAGCAGTTTAATTAAAATCATCAGCACAGGGCACACGGAATCCAGCAAGTACCAGTGAGAAGTTCTGACTCTGCATGTTCCTTGATGGGGATGTCACAGCACCTTTGCTATGCAGAAATGTATCACACACCACAGTGGCAGTATGTTTTTGTCTTGCTCCTTTCTGAATTAGAACAGAACCATACCAAGAAAACAGGAATGGTTTCCTTCTGATAATGGGATTACTCCCACTTTCAGCTCAGCAGAACTATTAAATCTTAAACTTCCAATGATACAGAGGCTTTAGGTACAGAAAAGCTGACATTTGACAAAAATGGTGCTGTGATTTCCAGTGCAATTATTAGAAATACCTGCAGTTAAATTCCATAGTTTACAGAAGAACACAGCACCACACTAACCTTCACCAACAATGATCCCAAAGAATGCATGAATGAAAAGGTGCCAAATACTTTAATAAAATCCACTTGAAAAAAGAATATCAAATTTCTTATATTAAAAAATTGATTTTTAAATGACCTCATAACATTTTTGTTGCACTGGTTATATGTTGCTGTTGCTACCTCCAGACACAACCCTGTTAATTAAATTGTTTTTAATTGTGATTAAAATACCAAACAACTGCAAGATTGTATCAGCCAGTAATAGCACTTACTGTGCTGGAATGATAATATGGAATGTCTTCAGAAACATTATGCAAACAAAACAAGTTATTTTAGCTACACTGAAATTCAAAATACAAGCAAGTAAAGGAAATGACAAAAACAATTGATACACATTGGCCTAACTTTACAAACAATGGAGGATTAAGGAGAGGAAGGAAAAAAAAGAACCCAAAGCAATTTAAAATGCATGTCTGAGAGACTCTCTAAACACAGAAAGAAATGAACCAAACATTTCATTCTGTTCACCTGTGACCAAAAAAAAAAAATAAAAGACTGTTTTGATGGTTATGGAACCTTAAACAAGTGAAGAATTTTGTTTATCTCCCTTTCTCTGTTTGTATTTTATCTTCTAGATAAGTCTTCCTGGCAGCCAAGTTTAAAAGTTTTATGATTGTTTTTGAATCTTTTAAAGCTGATTTGGGGTTTTTTTCTTAGCTTTCAGACAAAGCTTTGTATTCTGCCCTGTCTCTACCTCAGCTCATTTATCTTCTGTGGCTTCAGAAGAATCAGCACACCGAAGCTTCTTTGCTTTGTTTCTGTGCTGCAGTTTAGCCTTTTGATTCCTGCTGCTTGTCTCAGTAATAATGGGTTTGCTAATGTTTGCCTTTAATTTCAACAGCAATCAACCAACGGAATGATTTTCATCTGCAGGAAGTTAACATTTTCTTGCCCACCCGTAAGTGTGATATTCAATATAATGTTCAAAGTAGCTATAACTGTAGTACTCAAGTAATTTCAAGATAAAAGCTGTGTATTTCCTTTACTTGTGTATAGATGAAGCCATGTGAATATCACCAAAGCTTCAAGTTAATGATCTCCAACTCTGTTATGGAGGGGAAAGGTTAACAAACACTTCTCTTGTCTCTTGTCCATCTCATCTCATTTCTTCAGATCTGGACACATCAGAACAGAGCAGATGCCAAGAACTAAAAGATTTTTTATTTATTTACAATTACAAGCCCTAATTCTACAGCCTCAGTGTGCATAACTTGTGTAAGACCCTGGGAGTTTTGTGTCTCAAGAACTGCATTAAATGCCAAATTTTCTTACAAAAACCAATTCACAACAACAACTTTGGCTTGGAATTCCATACTCATAGTTTCACACCTTGACATGAGTATTCTGACTTATGTTTGACTTAATACTAATGTAAGAGTAACAAAATAATAACATGCTGCTCCAAATTCCCCCTGAAACTAGGCCAGAAACCCATGAAAATAATTCTGTGATAAAGAGTAGAAGCCAGTCCAGTGATTACCCTTCTCTTTAGGAAATTGTCAGAACATCACATGATTCTGCAGCGGCAACTTTGTCTTCATTTGGTTGCCAGAAGACAGGTTTTAATTAGCCCATTTTTCATTATTGCTGGGGAACTTTCTGTGGTCATTTGCTCTTCCTTGCAGAGGAAGATCTCAGCACTTCAGCTAGTGTACACCTTCTTATCTGATACTCATCTCAGGGCCTTCCTTACTAACGGCAGGAAGCCGAAAGTTTGGGAGGTCACCTTGAGGTGACACAATAAAAATACACCTCCTGTGTGAGGAGGCCCGGCTGCCGTGTGGAGCAGCGCCGGGGGAGGCCCCGCTTGTCCCGCGGTAAGCACGGGAGGACGGAGGGGAGCCGGGGAGGAGCCGAGCGGATCCCGCTGGGAGCGGCTGTGGGCTCTGCGGGCACCGCGGGCTCCGTGGGCTCTGTGGGCACCGCGGGCTCTGTGGGCACCGCGGGCTCCGTGGGCTCTGTGGGCACCGCGGGCTCTGTGGGCACCGCGGGCTCTGTGGGCTCCGCGGGCTCCGTGGGCTCTGTGGGCACCGCGGGCTCTGTGGGCACCGCGGGCTCTGTGGGCACCGCGGGCTCTGTGGGCTCCGCGGGCTCCGTGGGCTCTGTGGGCACCGCGGGCTCTGTGGGCTCCGCGGGCACCGCGGGCTCTATGGGCACCGCGGGCTCCGTGGGCTCCGTGTGCTCTGTGGGTACCGCGGGCTCCGTGGGCTCCGTGGGCTCTGGGGGCACCGCGGGCTCTGTGGGCTCGGTGGGCTCGGTGGGCACCGCGGGCTCTGTGGGCACCGCGGGCTCTGTGGGCACCGCGGGCTCCGCGGGCTCTGGGGGCACCGCGGGCTCCGCGGGCTCTGTGGGCTCCGCGGGCTCTGTGGGCTCCGCGGGCTCTGGGGGCTCTGGGGGCACCGCGGGCTCTGTGGGCTCCGCGGGCAGGCCTCAAACTCGCGGCCGGTGCTGCCGGGCTGGCCACGCCTCGCACTCGATAAACATCCACCACCATATAGACATAAATATATATCACATTTACGTGTGTGTGTGTGTTTGTGTTTAAAACAGAAAGCTTTTTTTTCCCTTCTCCCCCAACACCTAGCCGAGTGCAGTGAGAGTTAAAGAGGACAACCGCACGTAGAGTTACATTTTGTTTATTTTAATCCGTCTGGCTTGCACCGCGTATTTTACTCGTCTTTCCCTCCGGCCATAAGGGGTCACAGCAGCTGCTGTTTGATTTTATAAACAATGCGTGATGTTTGTTTTCTTTAAGCTTTGCAACAATACAATCCAGTTCGTTTTCCAGGCGAGTTTTGCTACTGAAGTCTGGTTCCACTGTGTGATTGTAGCAGCAAACTGCCTTCGTGCCTTTAACTTCAGAAATGCGAATTTTAGAATTTAGTCTACCTGTGACAATCTAATCTCAAAGATCTTTGGGCAGTCCAGAGATACCTGCGGGGGGCACTGAGGACACAACAGGTGACAGTCCTGTCCAAGGGGAATTTGAGCCTTTTAAAATAATTTAATGAGACAAACTGGGTTTCACAGCAGCGATGATTTCCAAGGGTTTCATTCATGCAATGTTTCAGTTGCTGCTGCTGCACCTGCAGCAGGTGAAGTTGGCCGGGTGCAGCTGTCAAAGCCCAGCTGCCTGTCCTGGCCCAGCAGGTGCCACTGCAGAAGTGCTGCAGTCTCCCCAGCCAGCTGCACAGCTGCATCTATCCCCACCACATCGCTGATTTAGTGCGATTACCACTCGGACTTGTGTGCATGTCACTCTGCTCACCGAGCACTCTGCATTCTCTGAACGATAACTAGCAGAAATGAAGAAATTAGCCATGCAGACTCAAGGTATAATGGGGAACTTCAAAAACATAAGAAATGCTGTTCAGCCCAGTGATCTGGCACAGGCAGGTCTTGCTCTGTGTTATGGAAATCCTGCCTCACGCCATGGATGCTATATATGATTATTTTGCATGAGTGTTCTGCAGTGATACTGCTAGGGGTTTCATTAGCTCGCTCCCTTTTAAAACCAGCTTTATAAGAGCAGGTTTTTATCATTGAAGATGTTTACCACTTAAATTTATCTTACATTTGTGTGCGAGCTCAGTTTCTGAGATTTGCCTTAGGACATGCTAAGTGTGTTTTGCTAGTTGAAAGAAAATTAGGGATGTTGATAGACAAAAAATCACCCTGAATGGCTTCTCTACAGGAACTCTTGAAGTTTTAGCAAGAGTTTGTTTTGACAGCCAAGTTGGTGCTTTTACTAAATCAGTAGTTTGTTTGCTTAAAAATAGACTCCCAGAGTTGCAGTTCTACATGAATCCTCCTTTTCTGTAAACCAATATATTGTGCATTGTGGATGACTGACTTGTGCATGCAAACAGAAGGGCTACTGCCTTTACTTAGAATAGGTTAGACAGCTGTAGAAGAAGAAAATCTTATTTATTAGTGTGATATGGGCACAAAAATAGGAAGGGATCACTAGGGATTATTGGAGAAGTAATTATCAAGTTCATACTGTGGGAAATAGAAGGTACCAGGAGATGGTTGTATTCCCTTGAGATGTGGAAATGCTGCAGAACTGTGCAGGGGGTGGTGTTTGAGGCCAGTGAGATCCTGCACTACCCAGCTAACACTGGGTACCAGGTGTTGGCCAGTCTGGTTGGTTTTTTTACTTACTTTCTGCATGGTTCTGGGTTAGTGGAGTATCACTGCCTTGTAACCACATGAAACTGCTGCAGAGCTCAATGTCTCAAGTCTTGTCAAGTGTTGTATGAGCAGTTAGAATGTAATTAATACCTTTTGTACAAAATGGGATTATTTCATTGTTTTCCCTAGTACATAAAAAGAACATTAAGGACATTATGCTGTTGTTGTCTTTACATGTTTGCTGTTTAAGGACAGGAGAAAATCTGAAATAACCTCAGAACATTTAGTAAATGCACAAATAGGGATGTGAAATATATGGGAGTTTACTGTTGATGTGCACGAATGGTGGTTTCTGAATTCCATGCTGCTGAGTTGTTGTATTCCTTCTTGCTGTTCAGGCAATGGGCAGCCTGTAAGCGTGATTATTTTGCAAGATAATTAAGGATATGAATAACATACAATATCCTTAAGAACACTAAGAAAAATATGTCATGTAGGATATTATAGTGGGAATATCTCTGTGGATAATTTATTGGCTGGACTCTGGGACCAGACACTCTTGTGCATCACTGTGGAAGTCTAGTTATAAACTAGTTATAAACTTGCAGCAACTCACAGGCTTAAAAAAAATGTGTTGAGCACATAATCTTTGTAACCTTGTGCTAATAAGCAATAATTCTGCTCAAATTTTTCAGAGTTCAAAATTGTTGAAGTCAATGCTGTGTTCATTATTAGCTGGAGGTTCAATATTTGCATGTGTTTCAGACTGCATGAGTCCTGTGCTCAATTGATTATTTATATTGTAATAATTATATTTCTTATTTATATATATATTTGTTATGCTTTTGTTAGTGTGAGCTCTTTGTGGTGAATTTTCTTTAGTTCCTTTGAACTGCTGATTCTCTGTAGCAGTGGAGCAGAAAGAGTTGGGATTGGAAGTTGAAAACAGAAGTGAGTTCATTCAGAAGAAAAAACTCATTCCATGTACATGGAACCATAAGTCGTGTTTAGGTTGATTTCAGAAATATAACTGATAGAGAGGTTTTGTTGGTTCTTAAAGGAATGGCAAGAGTGTTGTGCTGTGATTATAATCTCAGGAGAGGAGGAGATGCTTCTGCTGAGGCTGCTTTCTCTGATTGCCACCAGGACACTTGGAATTTGGACAAGTTTCCCATGAGGTGACTTGTTCACAGAGAATTTTTTGTTTTGCTGGGAAAATTGCAACCTGGACAGGGAGGAAGAAGAAATAGTGAGTACCCCCAAAGCGAGCAGTCTGTGTCAGGCAAAACCCCCTGTGCATTGTTAAAGGCAGCATTTGTTGTGTTTTGGGCCATCTGCAGTGTTACACGTGAAAAAGCCCAGATGATTTTTATAGACTTGGATAAATTGCTGCTCTAGTGAATACTGTAGGTAGGAGGGGAGCAGATCTTGGGATTTCTCTGAAGCTGCAATGGGTCTTGTGTGCTCTGACTCAAAGTCTGGTGTGGGCATTGGAAGGAGCAGCTTCATGGTTGTGATCTGGTGAATCTGATAGGAAATCATGTATCCTGTCATGGCTTTCAGTGAAAGTCAAATAAATGGGGCTCACCTGAATCACTGGAATTTAATAATAATATGACTTACCGTGTGGCCCTGAAAAAGCTGTTTTGGAGGGTTGCAGCATCATATTGGGCTGTGTGTAATACATATGTGCTCCTTGCAAAATCCTTTGTGGCTGGAGTGAATAACTTTTTGATGAGTAAATAAAATACAATCTCAGATTATGCATTTTCCATTTTTCCTCACCCAGGTACATATGCCCATTATTAAAGGGGAGGTGAGGATATACAGGTAAATGTTTGTCACTGTTGTGGAGGGTTGGTTTTGGTGACAGCAAATTCTGGGAACTTCCTGACTGGAATAACTTCTGTATGGCAGCAGTTCTTATTATTAACAGCATGAGAAACTCTCATATTCAGTAATATTTTTAAGGGATATTTGTGTACTGTGGCTGCTGTGATTTGGGTCAGCTACTAAATGTGTTTTTATTCCCCAACTTTCAAAATCTGCCTCGCAGCTCTAATATTCTTAGTGTCATTTGGTGTAACTCAGCTGGTCCCAGTGCATCTGCATGAATTTATATGAGGTAACGATGTGGCCCAGTAAGAGAATGGAATCAGGCAGCTTTGAACTTGTTAAAATCTAAATTTCATCTAAATTAATCTAGATTCACCCTCACAGGAGGAGATAACACTTTAATCCTGTGCTAGGATTTGGTTTATTTCTGCTTTTTGCAGAAATGTTCCCTCAAGGGTGAGTGCCTCATAGTGTGCACGTATCAGTGTCTTGTTCTCCAGTTTACTAATTTAACAGCTCATGAATCAGACTTTCCTGCTCAGCACTCCATTCTGCTGCTGATAATTAATCAGATATGGGTCTAATTACTGACTTTCAGCAGAGCTTAACTGTGGTCATCCGTAACATCATCTGTTATTGACACTTTGTAGGAATACAGGCACCATAAAAAGGACTTGCAGGAATTACCTAATAAAAATCATAATACTTTGTCCATCATTACCCTTTTTTCTGTAGCTTGAGTGTGGCCTCCCTGTCTGAAGGTGACTGCCCTTTTCTGCACTGCCACACGGTGTCCCTGTTGTTGGAAGCTTCCCAAAATGCAGGCTGCCATTTCTGGGAATGCACTGCTTGCCCAGGGCTGCTGGTCCATAGGCCCAGAGTGGGGCACACAGACTCTGTGTTTAAACTTTCCCCAGTGTTTGATTCCTCAAGAGAGCTTGGCTGAAAAATCAGTTAACTCTCTTTTTTTCCTGTTACTTTGAGTGGTGTTCTAGTGATTTAAAACCCCTTAGGTAATTAATACCAGCTGAGATAGCAAATGAATCCAAAAGTTTTGTTTCAAATACTAAAAGTTGCTCTAGACCTTTTGAAGAGTGCACTATATTTGGGGATAGTAAAAATAAAAACACTGATTTCTTTATATATATCTATATGGGGTGTTTGTGAGTTTATGGATGTATACTACCTTGTGAAATGCTTTTTCATTACATTTTTATTTATTGTTAGTACAGTCTTGGTTTGTTGTGAGTTTTTTGTTTTTCTTTTGTTTTGTTTTTGTTGGTTTGATTTTTGAGTTTCTGTTATCACTACTATCCAGTTATTAAAAATCACAGGTTGAAGTCTTTCCCTGGAGTTTCCAGGGTGTAAATGAGTAAGAGCTGCAATGAAACCGTCCAACACCTTTGTTTCAGGTGAGAAATAGAGTAGTCTGTAGAATTAAAAGCAAAGCAAAAGAAATCATTCAGCTGAGATGGCAAATAAAGGACAGCTATGGAAATAAAAAGTGCACTTGATCAGAGCAGGAGGGAGGAGGGAGGGACACAGGAGAGCCCTGAGCCAGCACTGAGAGAGCTCCATTCAGATGCTGGTGTTTTGCTCAGTTTCAGGGCAGAAACACCTTCCTCCCTGCAATGGAGATGCATTTACACAATTGCTGATCCTGAACAGAAGAACATTTTTTGTTTTTTTCCAGATAAAGAAGCTGTACATTTTATACAGTTTCCACGTGTGAATTTTTGTGTCTGCACAGGGACAGTAAGCCAGAGGAGGGAGTAGGGTGCAGGGTGCAGTGAAAGGAGCTTCCTCCAGCTGCTCCTGTCACAGACCATAAAACTGTTGCTAACTTTCAGTGGTTCTACAGCCAGCAAGTCTTTTCTCCCCTGTTTGTCTCCCCTAGTGTGATGGAAGGGATGAGAAATGAGGAAAGTAGAATAAAAACATTATAAAACAATGATTGTATTCAGTACTAGATGCTGGAGATACAGATAGCACTTAATGCTTCAGAGGATTTTCTTGGTAAAAAGGTTCAAATGTCAAAGTTTGAAAAGTGACAATATTATTGACAAATGACAGTATTTGCTGCTTTTTGCACTGAGTGCTATTCCCACACAGTCCCACTCTTCAGGTTGTAAATCCTCCATAAATGAACCGATCATGTTGGCAGCTATAAAACATCGACTTGACATGGATTTAACCATGATTATTAATTTTAATAAGTCAGAAAAAGTGGGGGGAAAAAAGGGACTGTAAGAACTGGGAACAATAAGAGGTGGGGTCTGAGCTACAGGTACAGTGCAGATGGAGAATGAGATTTGGCTGATCAGAACACACAATCTGTGCTGGGTTTGGACTGAGTTCTGAAGTTTGGGATGCAGGTATCTCCTGGAGGATACCTGTTCCATTTGATGGGGAGAGCTCTAGGCCAGGAGGGAGATGTGGTGTTTATATGATACACAGGTGTGAGCAATGTAGAGATTGCAAATTCTAGGAAAATACTTTGGGTTTGCAGACATGGATGTGGGACACAATTGTTTTTATCGTGCCAGTTGTAGTCCGGATTAGTTTTTAAAAGAATTATGCAAGTAAATAGCTCCAAGCACAGTGGATTTAAACTGATTTTTGGTATATTTTTAGTGGATGACTGACAGGTTAACCAAAGTACACAAGGGTTGTCTGTAAACACCCCTGCAAGGCTCCTCACAGCATATCTCCTTACCCATTCCCCCTGTTCACAGCTTTTTAATGCCCTAGGGATTTCCTCTTCCCTACTGCTCCCTCTTGTTGCTGCACTGTGCATCGCTCTGCAGCCCAGCAGAGGAACCACACAGACCAGTGCTGATAATCTGGCTGCAAGTGTTTGCCAGCTGGCTGACCCCCAGTGCTGCCTGCCCAGCTCCAAGAAGTCATACCTTAGCACTGGGTGTTGCATGTGAAGTTTTGTCACGTGTTGTAAAGGTTCACTGTAAGAAGTTCTTTAAAAAAAAATAAAATCTGATTTTGTAGCAGGCTTGTGGGTTCCAGCATTATCAATGGCCACAAAGATAAGGAGACACCTTTCCCTTTAATAAAAGCAGGTTAAAAATTAAAAAGTAAAACAATTGTCAGGTTTTAATAATAAGACAGTAAATTTCTAGAAGTATGTTCTAGCCGTGTCTGTGGGGATGCAGAATGTGTTGGTGTTCTCCTAATTAATATCCAGCTGTGTTCCTGAGCAGGCAGGTGCTGAGTGCTGGGACAGGACTGATCTCTGGACACTGCACTGGTGCTCTGGGAACATCTAGTTCTGGAAACAGCTCCTTTTAGTTCAGGAACCAAGGGCAGATTGCTCTTTCTCAGGTTTGTCTTTTGTTTTAATGTCTTTTTTCTTCAGGGAAGAGGTGTCATGTTTTGCTGTCAGGATGAGGAGCAGGATCCCTGTCATCCTCCTGGCCTGTGGCTCCTTCAACCCCACCACCAACATGCACATGCGTCTGTTTGAGCTGGCCAGAGACCACCTGCACCAGACAGGTCAGTGAGGGCTGGGAAAAGCAAGAAAGAGTTTCAGTACTCACTTGGATCTACTTTACAGCTGGGTTTATTTTAATATTCTTTACTGATGTTAATGTAAAGCTTTCATGGGATATTCAATATAGAAAGTCTGGCATTACCTCAGTGTATAAACAAGTACAATAAGTGTTTATGCAAAGAGAGTAAAAGTTTTATCAGCAGTTTGAGGATCCTTTTTGTGGCACTGGCTGAACCTTGTGAAATAATGCAGTTAAAAATTTTGGAACTTAGGAAAATCATTTATGTTCCAATTCCATGCTTTTATGATACAATGATAAGATGTGTTTTAATATGAAAAGTTCCAGGTAGCAGTTTTGACAGCTGGGGGAAACTAGAGAAAAGATGAAACATTAATTATTCATTATCTGTCTTCACTAAGAGGCACTTTATCTGTCCTAGAAAAAGATGAGAAAAGCGGGATGCCACCAGGCTAGAATGTTTTGGCAACAAAAGAGCAAGGTGGTAACATCAAGAACGAAAGAAAGAATCAGGAATGCTACTGGAAAACCTTGAACTCTAAGCTTGAGCAGCTCCTTACTTGCTCAGGGATTCTTTTTTTTGTTTTTTGCAACTGGCTCCTAAAATATGCACTTAGGTTTCAGGAAGGGTTTAGGAGGGAATCATTATTTGTTGGAATATGACAGAGCAGTTCCTAGAGAGGTGGGTCAGTTGGAACCTGAACAGAAAATAATAGTAAAACAAATTTGGCTGTCAAATTGAGCAGGGGGAGAGAACCTGGGAAACCACTGATAGCACTGTGCAGTAAAAGCAGCAGCTGCAGCTGCATACTCAGAATATCCTGTGAGGATACTTTGACTGTCTTGAGGAACAATTACAGAGCTGGCTCTCAGAGCAGCCTTTACAAATCTGTTTTCCTGCAACTAAATTATTTTATTTTTTTTTTGCTCCTGCGGGACTGGAAATAAAGGGTTAAAAAGAGATTTTAATTTACTTTTTTCACTGTAGTTTTATAACTGATTCTGCTGCCCAGATATGCAAAGAGTAGAAAGGTAATATGAGACCTACTGGTAATTCTCTTTAAGTCATAAATTACAGTCCAGTAACATTTCTCTTTGCCATTAAAGAAGGACTGAACTGGGAAATTAATTATTATTCTGTCTGAATCAATTTGATGTCTGGTCTGCTCCAGGGTCTGTTTAGAAAGACTCTACCCCCTACTCAAGGCAGTTTTCTTAAAATGTAGTAAAAATCATATTAAAAATGAAATTTTGAAAGGCTGAAATGGAAATTGTGCATTATATTACACCTGATGTCAATGCCTAGGTCTGGGTAGGGTGTGACTTGCGTTTTGGTTTCTTACTTTAATTTGTGAAACCTTACAAGTCCAAGGGCTTTCTGCATTAAAGAATCCTTCTTTGGTGTCTGGGTTGCCTACAGCATTGTCTATGCACTTTCTGAAAGCTTAACCCAGCTTGGCAGCAAAGTCAGAACGCTGTTTGCCTGCAGCAGCTTTCCCCATCCTGGGCAGAGGTGGCTGTAGGAACTCCAGGAGCAGATGGATGTGTTTGTATGTGCAGCTACAGATCCCGTCTATGGCCCCTCCTCAACAGGGAACAGAGTTACTCAAGCAGAAGGGCTTGGCAGCTTGCTGTAAAAATGACTGATTCTAGATGTCTGTTTTATAGCAGAACCATTCCTAGACAGAACATTAATTGGACATTCTCTCATGATTTTAGCCCTGTTTCCACTTTTGGGATTATGCAGGGAAGGAAAGGAGAAATTTTTTGGAGCTTACTTACTGAGAAGCAGCAGCTGCAGCCTGGGAGCTGGTGGAGGGTGGAGAACAGGGCCTGTCTGAGCTGAGGCAGCACTGATTCCCTTCTCAGAGGGAACAGTGCACCTTGGAGCTGACATCCACACTGGATGCCTGAAATAAGTGAGGAATTCATTAATTAGTGTGAGGGACATGTTTCCTAGGCTTGGGAATAGTTTCATCCTCCTGCTGCTTCAGTAGTGCTGCTCTGTCACAAATCAGGCTGAAATGATGAGCTGGGCCAGTCACCAACCCTGGAAGTGCTCAAAGGACGTGTGGATGGGGCACTTGGGGCCATGTTCTAGTGCTGGGTTACTGGTTGGACTCAGTGGTCTTTAGGGCTTTTCCAGCCTTAACAATTCCAGGATTCTGTGACTTCAGAGGCAGGTTTCACTGCCATGAATGACATGACTATCCCTGATGTGCATCCTGACTGACATCTCCAGTAATTCTGGCTGCCAGCTTTTTGTCAGTTTCTAATGCTGCCTAATCTTATTTTTCATACATCCCTATTTTAAGTAAGACATTTTATTGGGTTTCTGATAGTTTAAGTGCAGTTTCATTGCCACATGTCAAGTAATTAATCTTTTTTTCTATTAATATCAGCCAATAAATCTTGTCATGCTGCCTTTTAAATACAACGCACACAGCTCTGTGTGCCTGAATGACTCAAATCATTCTATCTGGAATTTCTGTCTACTCATTTGAATTTGACACTTTACACATCCTCAGACACAGCTAAAGTTTTCTGAGATTCAGTCCCTTGTTTTAAAATTGTTTTTTGAAACTTGACTGTGGCAGATGCCTTTGGAGTATTTTAATACCTAATGTCAGGCACTTTTACTTCTCTGTGACTGTATTCCTGGTTTTACTATAAAGACCAAAGAAATAGTGCTAGAATCAATCTGAGATACTTTTAATCTTGTTTCCCAAGTGTTGCCAGTGGAGGACACTTACATCCCCAAGTTTCCAGGTGAGACCCAAAGGGATGGAGGGCAAAGGAGGAGGGTGTGAAAGACAAGATGCTTTATATGTGGTAAGACAAATGTGAGAGGAGGGTGAAGGATAATGAGTTATTATCTTATAAAAACTTGGGAAAATGTGACACCATTAGTGGGTTCAGTCAAATGCATTCCTGTTCACTGAGTAGGGTAACACCAGGAAGCTGCAGAGCTTCTCTTGGGGGATTTTCCCTTAACACTGAAAAAGGAAAATGAGAGGAAAATGAGCAGTGAGCAAGAGTTAAATATAAGGAAGTCTTTCATTTATTTGCTTTTCTGTAGTGGTTATTTACTTTTATTATTTATTTCTGGCATAATTTCTCCCATTGAATTCCAGACTTACTACCAGAAGAAATGGATCTTCAGAAGCCCCACCAAAGTACACAAACAATTTTGTATGAAATTGGCATTTGATTAATTTGCTTTAGTATTATTAAGCATTACTATTTGTGTTAGTATTTGTGACAATTTACAGTGACACCTTGGTAACAGAAAACTGTAATCTGCTTTAACATGTTTGAGGGACAGTTTTTGTTTCATTACTTTTGTTACATTTAGTTTTCTGAGCACTAGCCAGTTCTCCTAAACAGTTCTTAGAGACTAAAAGTTCATAGCAAGAGGAACTTCTTTGCTGCTTTTGGTAGTTATATTTTGAAAAACAAAGCCACTTGAAGGCCTGGAGGACTTTTACACGTATTTAGGACAAGCAATAATAACATACTACATGATGCAAACAAATAGAATTCCAAAGAAATAGAATTTGAAGATAACTGTGGAGCAAGAAAGGTTTGAAGCAACCTGTAATAGTTTATGTGAGAGAGAAGAGAATTGCAGTGGATATTAAGAAAAGCCCAAGGTGACAGAATTTAATGATTTTCTCTTCCTTTCCACCTGGCAAAACTGAGGGGCATATTTGGACAAGTGAACTTTTAAATTACAGAATAGGAAAAAAGTTCTTTAGAGCCAGCAATAAAACTATTTCCTATATTTTGACAGCTAAAGCCTGTGTTTGTATGTGGAAGGCTCTCATGCATCCTGTTTGCACAGTGCTGGGTTACTCCATTGTCAGTCTTCTCAGGCCATTCCTGTGTTTGACTCTCTAAAGTGTTACCAGTCTTAATTTTTCTCCACCACTTGGTTTCATTTCTGCTTTGCAACAAGCTGATATAGCACCAGAAGCTCTTATCTCATCCCATTTGTGCAGCTCTAGAGCAGACTGGAGACTGAAATCTTTCCATCTCGCAAGGATGTGGCAGACCTATATCATTCTTGCTTAGCATGAGCTCACAGAAATATGATTTTTTTCATTTCATATATTCATTTAAGGTAAAAAGGAACAACCTTTTTCTGTAGATGCTTAAAGAAACTGAAATGTGGAAAATAAAATCATCGTGTAGGAAAAACCTTTTAATACATTTAACATAGTAGTGAATTCAGCAGTTTCCTTCCCTTTAAACAAGAAATGAATTTAAACTGTAATTTCTTTCCCTTTAAATGACAACTTGTTATAGCACTGTATAATACCAGAGTACGAGAGAATAATTGCTCTTCATAAATCAAGCAGAATTATTTCCAATTTCAAATCAAGAGATTGACTTAATTATATACACATCTTTGCATGATTCTGGAAAACTTCATCTTTCTCATTTTGCCTGTAATGAGAATATTTCAAAACAGAGCATGGTTTGAACTGACATCTTAAGAGGATGTAAATCTCACTGAATCTTAATGCTGGTTTTTTTAAGTCAAATTTGATGAAGTCCTTCTGAAAATTTTATTACATCAAAATAAATGTGACATTGCAAGAGTGACATTGTCATGTTAGAATATTAAATTGTCATGTGCCAGTATCAGAAATGTCAGGGGTATTGCTTTCCTTACAAAGCAATAAAGGTGGCATGCTGCATTGAAGTTTCTTTGTTAAAATAATTGAATTAGAAAAAAGGAACAGGTTTATTTTCCTCTTCAGTGTCATATTTATCATAGTTATTTAAAATGCCTGTGTTACATAAGAAATAATTCTGTTCATTTTTGCTCAGTTGAAACACTCTTCCTCTCCTCTCAGTTTCCCAAGGAATGCAGCTGATGGTGGTGCTTTATTTTTGTTTCCTTTTTGGGGGCCAGAACTGCAAAATCTAACCAGTCTGTTGTTTTAATGATTATGTTGTGTTACAGGGGTAAAAAAACAGGGTTATATTGTCAAATATATTTAACATGGTCAGCCAGAGAGAAAGGTGTTGAGTGGCTGTTGAGCTGATGTGTGGAGCATAGTGCTCCAAGTCTCATTTTAGATTTCATTAGCCCCATCTTTGTGCTTGAATCTTCTGATTTGTCTGAACCACATCAATCACAGCTGCAGCAATATGCTGTAATTCTTGCTTTAAACACAAAGGGAGGCAAATAACGATGATCAGATCTTTAAGAATAAAAGAGGGGTAGTTAAGTCATTCTTTGCTCTGGCTATATCAAAGCTGTACTATGCTGGACTATGAAACTTAATTCTGTCTAACAGTTTTGACAGTTTGCAACATCAATTGTTGCAATTGACTGTGTCCACATGGTTTAAAATTGTCTGTTTACCCAGCTTGCTTTTTTGGGTCATTTATTAGGATAAGCATGATGGTAATTGTGAGCAGTTCACAGAGGAACAAAATGCTTGCATTTTAATTTTGTCATTGCTGGGAATGGATTAAAAACAAAACCTAAATCAAGTCATTCATAGCTTCTTAAAATGTGGAAGTTAACCAGTAAGCTCCCAAGGCCCTATCCACCCTAAATTTTAAGATTCTGTAAAGAGGACTTAATTTTCACTTTTTTCTGTTCTTTTTTTCTTGCAGGAAGATATCAGGTGATTGAAGGCATAATGTCTCCTGTCAGTGATCAGTATGGGAAGAAAGGCTTGGTGTCAGCAAGGCACAGGGTGGCAATGGCCAGACTGGCCCTGGAGACGTCTGACTGGATCCGGGTGGATCCCTGGGAGAGCGAGCAGGACACGTGGACAGAGACAGTGAAAGTATTAAGGTGATTGCATTATCTTCTTCCTGTCTTTATGAGATTACTGACTGCCAAAAATCTGCCAGGCTGCCATGTCAATGCACAGAACTTGCTCCTCTTTTAAAACATCCAGGCAAAGTCAGGACTCCCCACCAGGAATCTTTTGTTTGTTTTTCCCAGACCTGTGCAATAACCACGGTAGTGCCCTTGTGCCCTTCAAGTAGTTGGGTGCAAAATGTTGGCCACTGCTGGGATATGCAGGAAAAGTTCATGTTACCTTTCTTGGGTGTCAGTAAGAGAGTTCAAAATGATTCTGTTCTTCAAGTGTATCTCTGTTCCAGGTTAGCTATGGTACAGTATTATGCCTCCAGGTTTAGCTGTTTACACATGCTTGTAAAGTTTTCTTGTTAACTCTAACAGTAAATTAAGCCCAAGCCCATAACTGCTGATGTTTTCTTCAAAATCTCAAGAATTTGCTGTGGTTTTATGCTGAGGAAAAATTAAACAAGTTGTCCATAACTTGATGCAAGGACCTTGAAATATGTCTTTTCTATATAGTAATAAATGCATATGGGGCAGGGTGTGAAAACACAAACTTCTTGTGCTAACTGGTCCTTGGAAAAGGTGCTGCAGAAGGTAACAGATACCATTAAACTGAAAGCCTTCGTTGAAGTCTGCAGCAAATGTGCTGCAAGAGCTGCCACTGATTCTTGATTTTTATCCCTGCTTTCTATGTTACTTTCTAAGTGGACACAGGTGTTCAAGGCTCTAAATTGTGCCCTCCAACAGCTGCCCCAAAAGCTCTTGTGGCTCTGTGTGAAAGCAGTTGTAAAAGCCAGACCTGTTACTTTACAAAAGCATCCATAAGAATTCACTACAAACTTACAATACAAATAGAACATTTGAGATCTGCTTTCATGTCTTCCCTGAGGGAACACAGACATCCAGTTGCTCCTTTTGCCCCTTCCCTCCAGGCAGCAGAGCAGGATCAGGGTGGGAGGTTTTCTGCCTTTGCAGAAAACTCTATTCTTTCTCTAATCATAACTGTATGTCCCAGAGTGAGAAGTCACCAAGTACTGTCCTACAGTATTGCCTGGGTATGGGGCTTTTGTCCTAAACTTCAGTTCAGTCAAACCATTTTCCTCTAGAAAAGTACTCCCAAATCCTACATATCCTACTTTGGTCTTGCACAGCTCCAACTGAAGTGAGCACTGCTTGCATGGGTTTGTGAATTATAAATCCACTTCAGAGTTATTTATTATTAGAGGTCCAGTAAGTAAAACCTTTGTGTATAATCTTCTGCTCAGGCAGTGTGGTATAACAGCCAAACTTCCCATCTGCCTAGAAAGTGAACCTCTAGCTTTATTAGTAAATCCACAAAATATTAAAATGGCTGCTTGTTAAGGAGAGAAATGAGCTTAAATCTTGTTTTGTCCACAAATGTTGATGTGTATTAATGAGCTGAAGTGGTGCCATAATCCAGTGCTGAACCTTGTCCCTTGCATGGAGAAGCAGCATTCTGATGAAATGCAGGTGTTTGTGCTTTATACTGTATTTAAGTGTCACAGGTGAAAAAAAAAAAGATTAAAGAAGTGCTGGCTTTAGAAGATATTTAGTAAGTTTGAACAGGCAATGGTTTAGGGTAGAGTGGTTGTTCTTCACATGCTTTCAAAGCTAATCTATAGGTTCTTCACTCCTCAAAAAGCCAAGGACTGACTAACTGCTGCCTTCACTATAAGCTCCCTCAGGTAGGAAGTGTCAATACCAATAGAAAGAGACTTTACTATTGCAAGGCAGAGGAAATCATTACTCTGCCTAAATGTCTCTTCTTATCAGTAGTTGGAGTTGCACACTTACCTACAGTAGAACATTTAGTCCTGAAACACATGAATGGCCTTTTCCTACAGTACTTGTTTTAACTGAGTGCGATAAAAATGACACATTTCATCAAAACCTGTGCATTTTGCTGAGGATCCTAAGTAGTTGTGACATAAAAGAATTTTAAGCAGCAAAACTCAGATCCCACTTATAGCAGTGGTATTTATTAAATGAGTATAGAAATCTTGGAGAATATCCCAGTGCTTTTCTTAGAGAGGAGGAGGAGGGAACATAATAGAGCTGTTTTCCACTTTGCTGTTCGTGAGTATTCCTAGACAAGGAAACAGTATTGTCAGTAGGCAAAGGACTGCATTTGTTGCTCCTGTGGATTTGATTGGCATGCAGCTATACTACAGAGTAATTAAAAATTGGCAAAGATCTGCATTACCCAGCTTCTGTTGAGTTGTGCTTGTGATTTAGCTCTGTAGTTACTCAAAGCGTCATACACAGATCAGAAAACACTTAAGAAGCTAGCAGATGGGTTTGTTCTTTTAGCTGTATCTAAAGTAATGCAACTCCACTTGCTCCAGCCCTTGAACTGCTGGTTAGACCTGGGGCAGCTCAGATTTTGCAGTGTTTGTAACGCTGGTCCTGCAGGGAGCTCTTTGCCAAGCATTCTTGTTTTTGAATCCCGGCCCAAGAATGTCAGAGCACGACACACAGTCAGTGTGCCTGGCTATACATAGCAGCAGCCTGTTTACAGCAAGGCAGGGTTAAAATTAGACATGTGGGAAGGCACAGACCAAGCTCCTGGTGCCCACTCTCTGCTGCCATATGTGCCTCACCTCTTGGCTGTGCAGTTTCTATGGCCAGTGACTGAGCATCAGAAATCGCTGGAGGCTGCTGTGCAGCCTGGCTGGGTGAAGGTTCTTGACACATATGCAGCTAATTCTTGTGGCTAAAGTGTTTCCATGTTTTGAAGAGTGCACTTTTAAATCACTAACCTGTGAATTTATTCCTTACAGACATTCTGAGGATCAGCTGGGGCTTTGTACACACACTGGGTTCCTTGGAACTCTGAACCCTCTGTGTTGTTGCAGTCAATAAGAGCTGATGGTCACTGTGGCTCTTTATGTCCTACACAGAAATTGGACACAGCCTTGATTCTGTGTCTGCTTGTCCTGCCTGACCAGGAGCTTGTATCTTTCAAACAGTGTTGGCTTGTGCAAATATGAGCAATACTTAGGCCTGGCTCAGGATGGTGCAAGGCAGGGACTGTTCTAAACAAGCAAGGCTGTGCTGGTTTGGAAAGAAAAGGCCACTGCCATGAGGTTGCAATACCAGTGTTGCAGGGGGGCACCAGGGATCAGTGAAATCAGGGAGTGGTGAAAGGATGAAGTAGCAGAAACCTGGAAAAACCTGCAAAGGGATCCTTGCCTGCCTTCCTGGATCTGAACTCAGTAAAATTAGAAGCCCAGCAGATGTCAAAAATCTTAGGAGAATTTTTAGATCCTTGGAATTGTGCTTCTTTTAATTAAAATGAACGAGAAAACAGCAAGGTGAAAACTCAGGGAACGTATTTTTATGGAGAACAGGGACCGAGAACATCTCCTCCTCAAAACAGAGCACACATTATAACACTACCATGAGGGGTTGCATTTAGTCAAGAAATTACAGCTAGTGATTGAAGTGAGATTTAGTCCTGTTTCAAGCAAAATATGCTTTTGTAGTAGCTATCAGAATTGCCATAATGGTAGAACTTCAAAAAGGATTTGCAAACCACAATGCCATTAAGGAGATTGCTTGTGAATTCCACAAAATGTAACTACATTGGTACTAATCTCATGGCAGAACAAATGTGCCAAATTCTAACAAATGGTATTCAAATCCAAGGAGCATAAAAGTAGACCCCCTGCTGGAATGGGAAAGTGCCAGGTAATCGCTTTGTTGCATCTCTGAGAGGATTTACCTCACACAGAAGCCTTTATTTTAAATGCAGGCACCATTATAACGAAGCACTCAGAGCGTTCCAGTCCAAGAAGGAGTTCATGAGAAACAAACATCCCACAGAAAGCTCTACAGTGGATTCCTTTCCTTGCCAGCAACCAGGTTGGTTCATGGCTGCAAACACGATGCTGTGTTTAGCATTAAAAACTGTACAGCTTTACCAGATTAGTTGTGAGAAAGTTGAATATAGTAGCTGGTGAGTTTTGAGGGTTGCAGCTGCGTGCCAAAACCAAGCCATGCCAAATGCCAACAAAGCTGCTGGGGCAGTTGTTTTGTTATAGCTCCCACACAGAGAGGAGACCCTGGAGTTGTGTTAATTCTTGGTTTTACAGGCATCTCTCTAGCTCTGTCAGATGGACATTGTGGCCCACCAGAGATGGGCATTGTGCAAAGCACAGAATACATGAATAAAAAATATGGAAAATACAGGGATTACTGGAATTCTACTAGGATTGTTAGACAATGGACAGAGTGTGTGGGTACCACAGCAGTGATGCTGCCATGTTGATGTTTGCTGGCCAGAAAAGCTCCTGTTGGCAGTAGAGGCACGGCAGGCTCTGGAAACAATGCCAGTTTTCACTTTCCTATCTAATCATCTTCCCTAGCCCTATGGCTTGCCAGGATGCTGCTGGATTTTTGATACATTGCTTTTTTCCTCTAGTGTTGTAGCATCTCTTGGACATGAATAATACATTTCAGTTGTTCCTGGTTGTTGAGGAGTTGTATCTTTACAGCTGGTGGAGGAAAGAAGTCACGCTTTTCAAGCATCATCACTGGAATGTTTCTTACATTCTGAATCTATCCTGTAAGGTGTTTGTAGGAGACTTGCAGATGTGCTAACCATCAAATAAGTGTAAAGTGAAGGCAAACCTCTATCCTTCCCCTTCATTTCACATGAATACAAAGGCTATGAAACTATCTGGTCAATGTTTGTACAGCGCTCAAGGTAGAATAATGATGAGTGCTGTGGAAGAAGTTTGAGGAGAGAGTTCTGTGCTGGGGCTTAGGCAGGGAACAGCAAATAAGAAATAGGGACAATAAAGAACAGCAGGGCAGGATTGTGTGGAGTAGCCAGGTTCAACCAAGTCTAACCTTTGTGCTAAAGTATTTCTCTTTACTTACTTCTTCCCCTTTTTGGATTGCTTGAGTGGAGTAAAAATTATCCTCTGTGATAATATTCAATATACTTTGAGGGATGATGAAGCAGGTGTTAAAGTAATTGTGACCAGACACATAAAAACCTAAACTGAATTTTTCTTGCAATCTTCTGAAAAAAAGAGTAAAGGTAAATTATTCTAAAAATAAATTTTAAAAAAATAATTAAAGTGATGAGTTAAAACCAATTTTAAGTATAAAGTTCCTAGAAGACTGAGAAAGGATAAGATATCTGTTATTTCCTTTTGTCTTTCCAGTTCTACCAGAACTAAAGCTGCTCTGTGGGGCTGATTTTCTACAGACATTTAAGACACCCAATCTCTGGAAGGAAGAAGACATCAAAGAAATAGTGGAAAAGTTTGGTTTGGTCTGCGTTAGCCGGGCTGGCTCTGATCCATCTCAGTTCATACAGGAATTGGACCTTTTATCTAAATTTCAGCACAATATTTTTCTGGTGAGAGAGTGGATCCAGAATGAAATCAGTGCCACACAGATCCGCTCTGCCCTGTGCAGAGGGCTGAGTGTGAAATATCTCATCCCAGACTCTGTCATTGCCTACATTGCACAGCACAACGTCTACACGGCCGAGAGCGAGCGCAGGAACGAGGGGCACCTGCTGCAGCCCTGCAGGCTGCAAAACACAGCAATAAAGCCTCTGAGGGACTGATTTCTGCACTGTGTGCTGTGTCAGACCAGGAGCTTTCTCATGCAGATTTCTTGAGAAAGTTGTTTCTTAATAATGATGAAAGTCCAAAATTTCTTGGAATCATGTGGTGGTTTAAAGCCATGAATCTGTGTGGTAGTGCTCAAGAAAATTGGGATGCTCATCTGTACAGCTTAAAATACACAACAACTTCCTTGTGAAAATGAAAGAAAGGAGATCTTCACCATGAATATTCTTAGTATTTTAATAAGTCAATAAATATGACTTAAGGGTCAAATACAGTACTTTTCTAATTTGTAATTCTGCAATCCTTACTGTTATAAAACAGCAAAATACAATGAACCATATCTTGAGAGAGAGATATGTGTAAATATATATTACTTCTAAAATTTGACTTTATAAGACCCTGAATAACTTTTTGGATTTTTTGGCAATTTGACCAAGATATGGAAACCAATCTTTCTTTCATGCAAGCACTTAAAAATGCTACTACTTCAGCTGCTTCTAAGGCTCCACGTTCTCAAATGACAGTCCTCATCCTGACATTCAAAGTGGGTTTCTTTTCTTCTCTGATCCAGAGTCTTAAGAGCAAGCAATTGTCAAAGCCCCAGAGTAGATAAAATATCCAGTAGGGGCTTCAGTTGTACCATATGCAAACATCTGAGAGGCTCAGTACCTGAGCTCTGATGTTAGCAGGGAAAACCCATCTCCTCTCTGCTGTTATGCTGATTCAGTGTCTCTCATTTCTGACAGGAGTCACTTTCAGAGAATACAGAACTGTATAAAGTGCTCTCTCTGTGTTTCAGAGCTCCTTAACTGAAAGCATTTGTGCAGCAGTGATGTAGCATTTATCACTGTACAGAGTAACCACTGTTTCCTAATATAAGTTTCCACCAAACTGGTCCTTCTGAGCCCCCAGCTGGCCAAGCAGCTTCCACTGGTGGTTCTCTGATTCAGAAGCTTGTGGAACAAGTCAAAGGAATACCAGACAAAAATGGCTTTGACTGAAAGGGTCTGTATGATTTTTTCTTGAAAGAAAGCATAAAGTAGCTGAAATCTATTCAAGAAAGAAGAATTGGTCTCAAAAAACACACAAGATAAGCACTTTTATAGCTTTGGCTAATATCCTAAAGCTGTTTGAAAGGGGTTTTCTTCTGAGTGGCATGAAGAATGAAGAATAATACAGTTAAAATGGATTTCCCTTACACAAGTGATATGAAAGGTGAATATTTCATTCATTTTAAATCAAGTCATCCTGCTGTCATTAGAAATCTCACAGGTTCAGCCTTGTGGAAGGATCTAAAGGCAGCACTTCAACAATAATCGGATTAGAAGGACTTGCATAGCCCCATGGTCTAAAAAAGAGATAAAAGAAACCAGAGTTCAAACTTGCCACAAAGCAAGGCAGTGAGTTGTGTGGTGCATAATCAACCACAGCTCTGAGCCTGTGATTTTGACAATCACCTGAAGCAGGGATGCCTGCAGATTTCAATGGCTATTGGAAAATGGTCAGCAATGACAATTTTGAGGAGTATCTGAAAGCACTGGGTAAGGTTCCCTTCAAACTTCTTGAATGAATAATCAATAAATGCCACCTGTCTTATTCTTTACATGAATCTGTTTTTTCTTGTACAGTCATAAGTCATTTTTATGAGAAGTATTTTTTTCAGAAATGCACTTTAAGAATTTCCTTAAGCAAAATTGACTTGCCTTAAGCAGCCTCTACTTTTTACCATCTTAAAGCTTACATTAACAGACATTAAACTACATAGCTTGAAGAGGTAAGTGGTGGATTCCAAACATAAAAAAACTCCTATAATTTGAAAAGCAGTAAAATTTTTATATTTAATAAAGATACAATGCAGTTCTTAATGCAATTTTGTGTGTTTGTATTTGATGTTGTGTTCATATCCATATAGAAGTATTGTAAACCTTATTAACTGTCAAATACAAATGGTATATTTTAAAGATTCCACATAATCAGAAAATTGAAGCATTAAGTTATTTAAGTTTTAAGAATTAGGTTACAGATTTTTTTCTGGATGGGAAGTCTAGTTTGAAAGATTTGGACATCTGTTTATCTTTGTTCATTTCAGTTCTCCCTAGGAGCGACAAGGGGAAGACTTTTCTCGATAAAAATAACTCCTTTCTTTTTCAGATGTAAATGTTGCTGTAAGAAAAATAGCAAACCTGCTGAAGCCTGACAAAGAAATCCTTCAGAACGGGGATCATATGATCATTAAAACGCTAAGCACTTTTAGAAACTACATCATGGAATTTGATATAGGGAAGGAGTTTGAGGAGGATTTATCTGGGGTGGACGATCGCAAGTGCATGGTAAGAAGTAGAGCTGTAACAATGGACAAAAAGGAATATTGACAACCTGAGGCCTTTCACAGAACACAAGTTTTAACCATCCTGGTGGCTATTCCTGAAATCATTTCTGTACTTCTCAGTTTGCCACAATGTACCTACAGTTGTGAGCGTGCCTTTGGATTAGAGGAATGCTAATTTTCATCAGGAGCACAAAGCAGTTTTATCAATCAGTGAATAATAACCTCAGTGAAGCTATGCTCATTTGTAGTGGGACTTTTTTTAGTCAAAAAGACATCTAGGGTCACTTCCAGAACCTCTTTAATGAGTAAGGTTTCACACTGGAGGAAATGCACTGATTGCAAGGTCAGGCACTGCTCCTGTGTGAGAATAGCCAAGTGCTTAAAGATTGCCTGGGTGTATTTATTAGAGCACACACTTAATTAGCCCACTGGAACAAATCTTACTGAAATGAATAAGCAAACACTGAGGACTTTGTTTTGCAATAGCTCTGTTTTATGAGCACTTTTTGCGTTTTAACTTAGGACTGATAAATACCAGTTTACAGGGGAAAAACTTGAGAATAGCAAGTTCTCATCTATTAGTTTGACAGCTTGACACTGGCAATATTCTACAGTGAGGAAGTTGACAAATAAAATTATCTCAGGAGGGACTCTAGATAAAGAATCTCATGAAAGAGAATTAATAGGTTTCCATTCTGAGAAAGATAGTGCTATTTTAAATAGAAATATTTTTCTCTCACACTAAGATTTGCAAATTTGCTTTTGCCCTGATCATTGCAGGAAAAGGAAAAAATTGGAGGACCAGGGAGAAAGAATGGTCACTTACTGAGTGTCTCAGCAAATCCCTCTGTAGTCATTGTTACAGAGGGTACAAGTTTAATGAGAGTGCAGAATACACCACGGACAGAAGGGAGGAGCATTTGTGTTTAGGAAAGTGCCCCAGTGGCACTGTGTGATTTGGGCTGCTGGAATGCTCTCAGTCAGGATATTGAGGTCCAGATTCACTGAACAGTTATGAGCCCAAGGAAAGATTTAAGACTAAGATGATTAAACTACCATCAAAGATAGCAATGTTGAAAACATCTGCTACAAAGGTGTGTGTGTGCACAGAACTGTCCCTGTGTAAGCATTATCTGTACTTGAATATCATTAAACTCCCATTTGAAGGAGAACTAAACCATCCTCTGCATGGTGGAAAGAAGAAATATTTTATTATTTTTAACAAGCCAAAATTCTCTACCGTGTTTTGCTAAATTGAGTGATAAGGGAAGGATTCAAAATGTTCAAAACCAGAAAGAAGAAACTAGAGAGAGATAATTTCAGTCACTGCAACAGCTGATTGATTTGGAGTAGAACCTAGTTCAGCCTACTTTCAAAAGGTTACTCAGACATTCCTCTGTCTACTGTTTAGTGGGAAATGCTCCTTCAACCTTGGAAGCAGAAGTTATCAGCACCTTCCTGCCTGTTACAAACAAACAAACACCCCTAATAGCAGTCACTGACTCTGACTGGGCTTTTCTAAGGACGGAGGGATGTAATTCCACAAGACCTCCCCAGAGATCTCCATGTCTCTTTGTGGTCTCCAGCTGTAGCTGGACAGTTCAGGTCACTGGTACTCCATTTGCCTTTCATCACACTTTATAGTTCAATTTTCTTATTAAAGATTTCTTTTCTACATGAGACCTCTGTTTTGTCAACAGCAAGACAGTACAAGAAGCTGTCTTTCTGAAGTGACTTCAGTCCTAAGCTTATAACCATAATGCCAGGCAAAATTTGTAGTTAAGCAGCAAAATGACTCCAACAGTGCACAAAGAGTCTTGTGAGAGAAGAGTCATGGAGGTTACAAGAGATTCTGGGCCAGTCCCTGAGTGGTGGTACAAAGAATAGTACCATAAAATCAAAGGTTGAATATCATTCTTCATGTTCCATTTGTTCATGTAGAGCCTGTGGAACTGCATGCCATAAATGGCTTAATCATTAATAGTCAGCCTGTGTAATGGGACAGGTTGTGAATCAATTATTGTTATTTATATTGTGGACTGAGCAGACCACTGAGCAAGTTTTATCCAAGGAGCTCGATGTATGAGCAGTACAAAGTAACATGGATAAGACAAATTACACATTAAACATTAATCTATACAGCAGAGCAATCATCAGGAGCCTAGCAAAAATAACCTTAGAAGTAATCCTTCCTAGAAGTATGGATTGTTTTTTCTTCTAATGAAGAATATGTCATCTAGCTAGAGTTAACATATCTGAAAAAAATAGTATCAGGATGGTGGACAGGTTAGATCTTGTGTGTAATTCACTGAAATTGTGTTCACCTTTCAGTTGTAAGACATATCCTCAGGCCAGTCAGGGTAGAGTGTAACTAGAGTAATTCCAAATCAGTACTGTCTGTGAGGAGGAAGGGCTAAAAAGTTTTGCTGATACTTATGTTAGAAGCTGAAGTTTTGACATTAGGAACTTTATACTCTTAGGAAAGTACAAGCCCTCTCCTCCTTTGCAATTAAGGTGTTTTCAGTTTTATAGTTGGTCACTCCTGGGAGCCTGTCTGAACTTTCTGCATCAGGGAGTTAATTGAGAAGGATAAACGTGAGCAATTGCAGTTTGTCCTTTTTCTGACCCTCAGCCTGGCTCTCTTGCATACACATGTTTTTGGGTGACTGTTCTCTGGAGGGATAGAGGGAACAGCAGTTGGTGACATCAGGTACTTCAGGATTTTGTTTCTGTTGGGAAGTGAAAATTTGATACTTTGGAAACTCTAAAGCCCTGAAGTTCAGTCAAAGATGCAGTTTCTGTGTTCTGCAAAACCAAAGATGGAGATAGTTGACCAGAGGAGAGATCACAAATGATGGTAGCAGTGCTCCTTGAGCTTTCCACCCACTCTGAGATAAAAATTTCATCTATTCACTTGGCAGTTTTGTGAAAGAGATCTTCCTGCAACTTCAATCATACTTAACAATTCAGGTTGTTAAAAACTTGGCAGTTTCAAGTATAAATATAAAATGAAAGTTTACATCTTCAGGAACATCTTTCATTCTTTGAGATGTCCCAAGGTGTACATTAGATGGTGTAGAAAGAAGTTTAGGACATGAATTTGGGTTACATTTTTTCTCACATGATGTGAATTGAAGCATGTAGTCAAGTTTCAACTGCTTTGAAGAGTTTGTTCATAGTTTTAATTGGTAACATATTAACAAATGGAGAATGTACCAGGAGAGAAATTTCAAGTTAAATGGAGAGCTCTGGCTTTAGTGTTTCTCACACTGAGTCTTTGATCCTGCTATCTTAATTCTCAGTGAAGCTCCAGTCTCATCATTAAATCTCCTCCATTTTAAAGTGAATTTCTACAATCTCAATTTGTGATTTTTTTACCATCTCAGGTGTTGCTCCAAGTATGAAACTTTGTTTCATTTATATCAACATTACTGTGGAAAAAATTTACTGTGCATGCAAAAGGAAGCATTATTGAAACAATTAATCCAATCCCATCTCTGAAAGTATGTGCATTTGTGTTTAGGAAAGTGCCCCAGTGGCACTGTGTGATTTGGGCTGCTGGAATGCTCTCAATCAGGATATTGAGGTCCAGATTCACTGAACAGTTATGAGCCCAAGGAAAGATTCAAGACTGAGGTGATTAAACTACCATCAAAGATAACAATGTTGAAAACATCTACTACAAAGGGGTGTGTGTGTGCAAAAAAAGGAAATTGTGCTTCCCTTTCTCACTGTCACAACCAGTGAAGCTGGTGAATCATCTGCAGTGTGAAATATGGACCAGCACATAGGAACAAGGCACATAAGCCTTCTGTACCTTCACAGTGTAATTTACTTAGTGTTTAGTAAAGAAATTATGAAAAAGTTAACTGAAAAACCTTAAAATGCTGAAATGAAGGCTGGAGTTTCACATTGCAAGTCTTTGCATCCAGTGAATCAAAGCAGATTGAAAATTGGATAGCTCAGATGCAAAAATTATTTTCTTAAAATTTTTAGTTTTCTAATGATTCTGCTGGTAAAGTCAGAGAAGACTTTTGCATTGTAATTATTCTCTGCTCTTCAGGCATATGAAAGCCTGAATTGCTTTATCTTACACTATGCAGAATTAATCTCTTTTGACAGAGACTTAAGGGCAAGTGATCTGTTAAAAAATCAAGAAAGATTTCATGTTCTAAATATAGAAGAGCAGAATTTCTTGGATAACTGAGAACAGTTGTGTTATAACTGAGTGTTTGTCCAAGCATATGAGAGATGCTTTGGTAACTCAGAACCTTGTGCTCTCTGATGCAGTAATTTTCTTCTTCCATTGAAGCAGGAAATGAAATGACAAAGGCAGGGAGCTGGGAAACAGAGAAAAACTGCAAGAATTTTAAAGTGAATGTGGGAAATAATACATCCTAACCATTTAGTTATCTAAACCTGAATACAAGTGGGATATAACCATGAATAAGTTAACAAGTGGGTGTTTAGGGTTCCTTTATTGGAACTAACAGAACTTGTAGTCCTAAGTGAAACTTGCTAGGGTGGGGGAGGGTGAGGAGGATTTGGGAGTTGTAGAGTTCCCTCATTAAATCTAGAAAACATCTTACCATGTGAAATGTCAGTGTTTGAAACAGCCACACAAGGACTGTTCACAGACACCTGACTGTGCCAAATCCTGCTGAAGGGAGGGAAGTTGCTCAAAAGTGATCATGGCTCTGTTTTAATTAACAAACATGCCTAATGTGACACTGATTCCTCTCAAGTTTGTTTTCAGGAAAACTCCAGTGGAGGTAGTTGTTCTGGCCATAATTTGATTTATACCACTGCAAGGTCAGAATAAAGCCCTGTTACAAAATCACATGGTCCTTGAAGCTTATTTAACTATTTAGGCAGGTTCCTCTGTTACACAAATGGAATTCACAGCTGTTAATCTAGGTCTGAGCAGGTCTGGGAATTAAGACTTTGCTGCCAGAAAAACAACAACCAATAAACAACATTCCACTTTCATGGAATTGCAGGAGGGATCTCCCACAGGGTGAGAAGATTCAAAATAAATTGTGCGTGTCCAGTAAGATGCAAGATCAGCAATATATCTTTACTCAATCCCTCTGATGTAGCTGCTTTATTTCTTTACCATTTTGGGCTTGTATTTTCTCCTATACTTTGGTGGAACAAGCATTATTCTAGAATCACTGTTGCTGGGGCTGGTCTTCTCTCAGATTTAGTGCCTCCTGTCTCTTTGCAGTACTGTAACTTCCCCAGCTCCTTATTGGCATAATCCCTGATTTTTTTTATTTTGGGGGGGAGGGAGGTGTAATTTAAGAGGTAGACTTTATGATAGTTTTCTGTTGGTATTTCTGGTCCTTTACAAACTGCTCTCAACAAGAAAAGTCCTCCAGTCAACCCCTCTGAGGCTCCAGATAGCTGGGTCTGTCTCAGGCTCTGTCACAATGGACTCTGGTCCCTTCTGTCTGTGCCTCAGTGAGGAGGAAGAGTTTCCTTTTTCCTGCCTTGTCCCACCCTGCTTGCTCCTTGGGCATTAGTTACTGCCTGGAAGTGATGTGCTCAGCACATTTGAACAGTGATAGCAAATGAGATGATCAGAATCTTTGGCCATAGAAATGTCATAAACTTCACATTTTGCAGGGCTGGATTCATGTCTAAACCACGAGGCTGATTAGAAGCTTTGGAGCTGGTTACTCACAAAACTGCTGCTAGCATATGGAAGCTCTGCAGGGAAAGTGGGTTTGAGTAGGTTTAGCATTTCAGCTTTTTGTGAACTCTAAAAAGCCCTGAGAGTTATGAATGCAGAAAGTGCAATCAGAATCAGCTGAAAAGCTGAGAACCAGACTTAACAAATCCAATTTTGAATGACAAACCATTAGTGTTATGTGCAATAGCATCTTGCTAAAATTACACAGGGGATAAATTAGTTATAGCCATTAATTTAAACAGTAAGTGTCTTAGAATCGATTCTGATCTTTGCACAGAGTGAATTGGATGTGATGTCTTTTACTCTTTTTTCTGGCATGGGATATACAATTTTTCCTAGTTTTGTGTTATTTGTATACAGTTTTATTTCAGTGAGGAAAAAAAACCCCATTCCTAAGAAATAAAGCGATATGCACTGTCTAAAATATTGATTCTCCACCTCCCCCCACATACTGTCATAGCCCAGAGCTTTGCAGCTTCACTTTCCTAGTCCCTGGAACATACCTTGTCTTTGCTTTGCTCTGTTGCTCTTATGAGCAAGGATTCAAAATAAGGAATTGGAACATTTAGGGTCTGATCCTATATGACAACAGCTTACCTTTCATCTAAAACTTCTCACTCCAATCCTAAGCCTCTTTCCCAGCAGTGCTGCCCCTGGAGATGTTGGCCATGACAAAAGCAAAGGAGACTTTGCCCTGACTCAGCTGCAGCAGAGTGAAATAGGTTCAGCCTTTGGCCAGCACCACGATCTGGAGATAAAGGCCAGGAATTGTTCTGTTTGCTTTGTTTTTTTCTTCCAGAACTTCCAGATGCAGATGTGACGAGACAAAAGGGGTTTCAGGGGCAGAGGTGACTCCCATGGCTGTACCCCCTGGAGCAGCCTCCTGCATAAAGGCTGTAGGGAGTGACCACCTGGCAGAATTCCCCTTCACAGCTATACTGGACTTTGTCTGGGACATCACAAGGAGTTTATCCTATCAGCACTTCATTTTTTACCCCAAAAAACCGCTTACAAGAGGTTTTTATATCACTTTGTACTCAGTACAGATGAAATGGTTTATCTTGAGAAGTTGTTAAATACCTTGTTGGAGATATTGCTGTGTTTGACCAAAAGTTCTAGGATACTTTCTTTGGTGTTATTTACAAGACACAGCTCAAATTGGATTTTTCTGTTTCATCTGATCTAAAAAAAAAAAAAAAACACTTTCCATTTTTTAAATCCTTCTTAGATCATAATTACAGTTGTAAAATGGGCTGTCATTCTCCCAAGCAGAGAATTACTGTATGGAGATGGAGCAGGGAGTGTGGTGCACACCTAGCTTTGCAGTCATTTGGTGCTCCATGTATAGAGACAACACTCTGAGGGAGGCAGGAGGAAAATAGAACTGGTGCTGCTGTGTTTCTGCTACAGATAGGAAATCAATAACGTATTTTTGATGAAATGTGGGAGCTGCAATTCATACTTGTAAAGGTAATGTGTCAAAAATCTATGCAGCATTTAAAAAAAATGTTCAGGAACTGCTTGGAAAAAAAAAAAAAAGTTATTTTCTTCCATTCATCTGTAAAATCCATTTTGTACCCTCAGCTGCCGAGCCCCTGACCCAGGCAGGCACACAGGAACTGCCAGCAGGGGAATGAGGAATATTGTGAAACCAGCACCAAATGTCTTTGCACTTAGACCTCACTGGGAAATGCAAAGTACCCTGATAAGGTTTGATGACTATTTCAGTAAATTACAAAAGTCACTGTCTCTACCTGTGGGTCAGGATGATTTGCCACCAGAAGCTGAAATTGTGCAACATTTCACTACAGTTGCTCCTGCTAAAGAAAAAGCAGGTACATAGTCAATAATTTGTTTAGGGGTTACTAAATACTTCATTTAATAAATCCACCTTGTCTCATAACTGGGAAACAGTAATGAGAATACTTTAATTATCATTTCCACCAACTTTAATATTCAGGAAAATGTAGGTGGTGCTATGGATATAAATTTAAAACTTCATAACACAAAGAGATTAAATCACTAACAAAAGTATGTGGATGCCCAAGTAGTAAAAGGAGAATATCAAAGTACATAAAAAGTGAAACACTACAGAAACCATACCATAAAACTAAAGAAAATTTGAACATTTTTTTGTTTTCTCTGGCTTCAAAGGCTTTTTCACTTCCCAGAAGAGCTCCATTCTCTAATATTACACCTCAAGAACAAAGTGTACATAATCTGAAAAATGTGCAATATTGGGGGTTGGAATTTTGGGGAAGAGTTAAATAAGGCAAGACTGCCTGGTTTTCCCTCCCTCAGTCACCTTTTGTGGTGTTCCTTTAGTACTATTGGTGGTAGTTTTGCTGGCTGATTGCACTCATTGCCATTCTCTCTTGAAGCTTCCTACAGAACTACATGCACCTGACCTAGGAAATGTTCATCTCAGGGTTAAGTATGAGCAAGTAGGAAGTGAGCAAGATTTAAGCTTGCTCATGGTGAGTTAGATTGAGTACTGTGTAGTTGAAAGGAATAAACAATACCTTCCATTTATTATCAAGGAGTACAAGATGCTCGAAAAGTCAAGAGTTCAGTTTTAGAGAAGTAATACTCCATTTTCAGCTAGTTGGTTCTGTTACTGGAAACTGCAGCTTTCTGTGTGCCTGGAGTTTGTCTGCCTGTCCCCCTCATGTGGAAGAGGACAAGGAGCGGGAGCTGTGTGCCTGGGCTGCCATGGCAAGGGTTTTCAGTATTTGGGCAGGTGGCAGCAGCTCTGTAACCAGGCAGCCCTTAGCTAATGCTATTACCAAAATGGGGGCAAACAAGGTTCATTACAAAGGCATACTTTACTAAGGAAAGTAGCTTTATATAAAAGGTAAAGTGTTTGTTTATCTTGGGAGTGTGTGCCAGGAAGAACCAAAGGGTCACACAGAACTGCCTTGGCAGTCTGCAAGTGCTTGGCTCCTGATTACACCATGATCCTGATCACGTCCTCAAAAATAAATCCTTGCTCTTTGATACAGCAATTTGCCCTACAGTATTTCTGGAGAATCGTTTTTATGTTCTGATTCAAGTATTTGGGAATGTTGTAAAGCAAGTGTTGCTCTGCTTTAGATGCTGTGGAGGGTGGAATGTTGACAGCAGCCAGGGCACATTAACAGCCAGAGCAACTTCAGCCTCAGCTAACACTCACTGTGTCTCAGCAGAGATATTTGGGGTGGAAGGACATGTTTCAATCTGAGCTAAAAGAGAATTTTGTATTTTATGTATTAGTTTAATAAAAGAGACATTGAGACATTACAATTTGACCTAAAGGATACAGATGCCACTGATTAATCTTACTGTCATAAAGTGATAGTTCCTGCTAACAAAGAAAATCCCATTATGTTCTCTTGCAATGTGTTCTGCCCTTTATAACATTCAGAGCAAAACAGCTACATCCAGAAATCAGGAATTGTACAATTTACTCATATCCCCTTAATATTTATATTTCTCAAAGGGAAGGCAGAGGATACCTGAGAATATTGTCTGATAAGACACCTTGGTTAATGTCTGTGGGTTTAGACTCTTCGTGGTTACAACCAAATTGCAAAAAGCAATTTCTAATCTTGACTGGAAAAACAAAAAATCCTGAGAAAAAATTGTGTTGTTTTCTGAGATGAAACAATTTCAATCACCCTTGGAGGCCAAAAAGTTAACATTTCCTTGTGCTGCTACAAATATTTCTCTATTTCCCCCAAGTGTACTAGGTCAGTGTAACACTCACAACTGACTTTGAACATTAGTAGGACTAATAAAATTGGATCCTACTTTATCATGGTGTATTGCCTCTGAATTCACATATAAACCCACCAAATTTAACTGTTAATCTAAAGATTAAACTATGCTGAGCTATTACTGGATATAATAATATAATGAGTTATAATGGATATAAATAAGTGCAGTTATTAAGCAAAGTTCCACATACAATTGCTTCATTCCACAGTATCCCTCACACTTACAAATCATCATTCATTTTCTGTTACATTCATTTCTTAGAATCAGAAATTTGTAGATATGTTAACTTATAAATTCAACATTAGTCACTTTAACTCCTGTTGTTTGTCATCTTCTATCTCTTCAGTGGATGTGTGCAGATTCAGATATGGGAGAGGATTTAGGTAATGGTGACCACATTAACTACAGCTTTACCCAAATGTGTTGTTCCTTCCTGCATTAGCATTTTTTGCATTAAAAAGATACGATTTCATTAAATGTTACCTCTACTGCTTGGTTTAAATATATCAGTTTACAGAAGAGAACGGAAGAATTTGTGAATGCATTTTCTAAATTAGAGAGATTTCTTTAACAAGGACACGTGAGTTTGTCTCTCAGAGCCCCCTTGTAGTGCAGACAGACTGATGGGATCAATCCCATGGCCTTGCCCATGATTATCTATCCTGGCACTCCTGGAGTGATTCATTTTCCATGCTGGTTTAGTCTAAAGCTTCCCATGGGAGGAGGCTGCTGCCTGCACTCATTCAAAGGTAGTGGCTGTCATGGTTATCATTTAAGAATTAACTGTTTGTGACAGATGAAATAAATAGGACTGGATAGCTTTGGAGTGTTGAACTGGGTTTAATGACCAGAAGGAAGAATGTAGGCTGACTTCTTCTCTCAGGAACTACACAGGATGGATGCAGTAATTGTCCTTTAATGACAGATCAGAATTCATCATCTCTCCATGTCTGACTGCACATGCAAGCAGTGGCTGAAGACTTTTACAAGGTAGACACTAATTCCATATTTAGTTCTCAGAGCACCTTCAAACAAGCTGATTTACAGGCCATGTGCTAATGTTAAACTATCCTCATGAAGCACAAACTGTCTCTGCTCTTCCCTCTTTAAGTATTTTACAGAGCATTGCTTCTCTTTGTCTTGGGGAGGCAGGAAAGGCAAATTGTCAGTAAATGCAAAGCAGAGGAACAGGCTGCAGGATGCACACACATACAGTGAAGGAGTTTTATGAATCAGGTTTTGCTGAACCCCTCAGGACAGCACCAATATTTTCAGAAGTGCAGTAGGGATTACTGCACCTGACTCTTGACTTTGCCACTTCTGGCTCGAGTAGTTCCCCAGCCTCAATTGCAAAAAGCTGGATGCTGACAAAGTACCCAACTGCTGATACTTCCAAACCACTCTGCTCTGTGCAGGAAGGCAGGCTGACACATGAGCAAAAGCCAGCTCAGTATTCAAAAGCTTTGGTCATCCATAATGCCAGGAAATGGGAATTGTTTTCAGGTAGAGCAGCTGGGGAATCACTCATAGGGTATAAAAAACCAAACTAGATCTTAAGTTTTCAGCTCCTTTTGTAAATGCAGTGTTAGGCTGCAGAGCCATTCTGCTCCTGCATTTTTCAGCAGGGAAAGAGGAGGGTGTTCTTACACAATGGTTTTGATGATATCTTTTTCTTGCTTTATCTCATCCCTCCAAGTTTTTGGCAGGCATTTGGGCAGCAACTTTCTGTTCAAGCTCATTTCTTTGGTAGTTATCCTAAGTAGTACAACACTCTCCAATCTCTCTTCTTATGAGATGCACTCATCATTAGAGATAAGTTTTGCTTCGCAGAAACTCATCATAATATTAGAGAATATTACAGTAATACCAAACATGTCTGTTTTGTTAGACCACTGTGTCTTGGGATGGAGATAAGCTGCTTTGTGTACAGAATGGAGAGAAGGAAGGCCGTGGTTGGACCCAGTGGATCGAAGGAGATGAAATGCACCTGGTAAGATCATGTCAGCAGTTTTGAATGCCCCTCCATTAAAATGGTTAGCAGGGAATGTGCTATGTCATTTTGGCTTGCTTTGACATGATTGTGTACTGGTGCAGCATTTGACTTGTCTCTAAAGGAACAATTTCATTTGGAGACATTATGTTTTTACATCCCTTACAAAGCCTGACAATTTCAAATGCTCTTTCTGTGCTCAGTGTCTGTCCAGACTCCCCAGGCTGAAATGTTCACACAAGGAAGGCATTTACCAGAGTGCACCTCACTGTCTGTAAAATACTCAGTATGGGAGCTGTGAAACTGAGCACCCAACAACAAGAGAAAAATACATCATTGTTCTTTTAAAATAATTACAGGCCACACTACATTATAGCCTAGAGAACTAAAACAGCAATTAAGCTTTTGAAATTGATGTTTTTTTCCAAATCGTCATTTTTATCTTTCTAAATGAACAGGACCTGAAAGAAGATGCCTGTTCTTTTGTCCTGTATCTCTTTATAGCATCCTCACTCTCTCATCAGTGTGGGTAAAAGGCAGTGTTCCTGCTGGGATAATAAACTCCAACCTCCATTTCTTCTCACTGTGCAGTACTATTAGCATCCAGCAATCTAAAATGATATCTTCTAAATGTTCCAATCAGTAGCAGAGTTATGAAATCTTTGCAGAAGTACCCCAAGCCCCTTATTACCAAAGGTCATTTTGAGGAAGTATTGGTGGTCCCAGAATCCAGTTTAGGAGAGGAATGGCTATGACAGATCTTCCCACCTGTACTTGGTGCAGCACAGGCAGGGAGAGGGTTGCTGTGTGAGTGAGCTGAGGCCAAGGCTCACCTGGAGGAGAGGCAGCAGTGAGAAGGAGAAGCCTGGATTTCCTGTGCATGCACACTCCCAGCAGCACCTTTCAGCACTTCCACCCTGCTCCCAGCTGCACAGCCTGCAGGGCCATGGCAGCAGGCACCAGCCAGGTCCTGTTACCCATCACAGTGCCTGGCCTGACTTCAGCTCACACCTCAGTCCTGCTCATCTTGGCCATTCTCCTGCACATGCACACAATAGCATCAGCTGCTCTTGGATTTCCCTGCACTGGCATCCTGCTTTCTGGCCTTTGCTAGTTCCCAGGCATTCTCTTCCCATCTTCTGTCCCCAGCACACATTCCTTCAAGCCTGCTTTCTGCTGTCCTTCCTCTGATTCCTGCTCTAGCCACACAGCCTGCCCATGGACCTCCATGCCCAGAGCACTTCCTAGACTCCCTGTCTGGAGGTTGATTTTAGATGTCAGGAACTCGGATTCAGTTGCTCAAATACTTGTGTTTAGTGCCAGTTAAGGTAAGGGTAACCTGACTACTCTGATGCTGCTTTTCAGAAGGCTGGGAAGAATTCTGGATCATACCTGCCAGCTCCTGCATTCACTCACTGGCACTTGGAAAATTTACCACAATCTGTCTCCCATGTATGCAGAAGTCAGTACAAAATTAATTCATGCAAAGGAAGTAACCAAGTATTTTAGAGTCTACTCCTCAGTATTTCAATTTTCTCACTTGTATTTCATGAATTTCAAATGATGTCCCCTCTATTTCTCCAATCCTTGTTAATGCAGCTCTCTCCATTAAAAGTACAGTAGAGTCCCCTTTAGTACCTTATTTTTGATCAGCTGAGATCACTAAGTTCTGTCCTTTTAAGAGTGCTATGATACAATGAGCAGTTACCTTTAAAGAATTAATACTTCAATAGCTTTATGATCCTATTGAACTTTAAACAACGCCAAGTGTTAATTTATTTTTTTCACAGCCCTGCAGAGAGTAGGGTCACATCCTTCAGTAGTTTATCACTTCCTATTTTCTTCATTTCATTCTGTGGTCTGTACTGTGTAGTTCCTTTTAGATTTTATTTTATGTGAGTGACTTATTTGACTATTCCCCATTTCCTTTTAAGTTTCATTGCCCTTTTCTATTGTAGTGTTTGCTTCTGCTCCATAGTTTTTTTCACTGTCAACTGGTCTCTCAGCCCCTATTCCAAACTCCATCTTCTGGGTTACCTGTGCAGGAGTGAACAGAACAGGTCCTAACTAAAATCACTGCATCAGTCTGTTGCTCCACCAACTCAGCATGAAGCACTTGCTCTTATTGGGGTCCAGCAACATATGTCAGTTAAGGTTATTGACCCAGTTTAAGGGTTTTTTAAGTCATTTTATCAAAGTCCCCCATAAGAAATGTACATAATTTCTGCAAAATATTCCAGGAGCTTTATTAAAAGTCTCATCTTGAACTGGAAAGTGCATGCCTTCTGCTTGGTCGTGCATAAATACTGTCTTTATGTCCTTTAAGAACTTCCACACTCTTTTTTCTTGCACCTAAACCTTGCCACAGGAACACACACCTGTGTTCACTTCCCAGGTCAAACCTGAGGAGTTTCAGGAACGGGGATGGGTGAACAGGCAAACAGCAGCAAATCCCAGCCCAGGAGGGAAACTCTGCCCCTACTCATGCCCAGCTCACAGAGATCCAGAGATCAGCCAGAGGGGTTTGGGAAGGCTCTTGTGGAGCTCAAAGGAACAGCTTTATGAACCCAGGGCTTTCAGCCAAACCTCACTGCAGGTGGACAAGCCTGGAGCACATCTGCTGTCACCTGCCTTTTGTAGCCATGAGCTCTGTGTTGCTAAATTTCTGATTGCTAAATATGTAGGCTTGAGCTACCAGTCATCACCACACATACCCAGAGCTGGTGAGGCAAATCCATCCCCACTTCTTTATGTATCCAAAATAGAAAATGCCCATTCCAAAGGCCTAAATGGCAGTTATATATTATTCACTGCAAATAGAGAATAATGCACCAGGAACATATTTGGCCCTTTAAGATCTGAGATCCCAAAATATCTTCCCTTGCTCCACCTTTTAGCAGAAAACAAACCCAAACCAGATGGTTTCTTTTACAATGAAAAATAGGCTGAAATATGTACAAACCTTCCAATCCAATTTAATAGAAAATTGTGGATTCAAATTCAGCTGGACATACACATGAATCCATAATGTTTGTGTCCTATGTAAAAATTGTGGGTTTTAATTATTTTCTCTTCTAGGAAATAAGAGTATGTGGAGTCACATGCAAGCAGGTCTTTAAGAAGGTGCAGTGAGCTACTGCTTCCACAGGAGTGAAGAACAGTAGAATTTACAGCCTTGCCACCAACTCTCCAAATGCTGGTGCTGAGCATCTTCAGTGACAAGAACAAACACAGAAATGAAGATCACAGTAGAACTGTATAGCTGGATAAAATATTTTTAGGAAATTGAACAAAATGACTGCAATTAAAGCTGTTTTTAGAAATGCCAATTAAAAATACTAAACTCCCTAAATGTGTGCATACCATAATTCTCAACTATGCTTAAAAAGAATTATTAGGCATAAAACAAGATGCTGGAGGGCTAGATCTTGTAAGCTATTTTTTTACTCTCAATAGGAATCACTCAGAGCCTCAGCCTTGTTTTCAAATGGTGAGCTGCAGTTGTAGGGAAGCAAATTAGAGCTGTAGGATGCAGCTTGCACTTAAATCCTGAGTTCACTAAAGCCAGTAAGGATGTTACCATTAGCTGCAGGGAGTAGCTCCATACTGGAAGTGTTCCATCAAAAATAAAAATCTGATTTCTCAAAACGAGTAAATTTATGGATCAGTACTTTGGAAAAACAATGTTTACAAAAGCATGGCTAGGGGGAAATTCTTCACCAAATGCTTTACCCAATATCTGGCCATGGTTTTTTTTTTCTTGTTCTGGAGACACTGAGAGTAAGATCACAGCTAGAAAATGTCTATAACTGTAGACACACCACACAGATGAGTCCAGCATTGCTTTGTACAGTATCAGTGCAGATGTTTTTATGCCCTTCACAGTCCCATTTTCTAGTGCAGGTGGAGTGTAGGAAAGCCTTGGCCTGGCAGTTGAAATCAGAACACTGATTAAACCTTACTGAGGGGAATAATTCTGCCAGGTTTTCAGTCCATCAGCACACTGGATACAGTGAGCACCACCAGATCACATCAGATCCAAAAAGGTTTAAATTCACAAAGCTTTAGCATGTAACCCAGAATTCCAGCATCTCCTGGAACAGCTATTAGCATCCATTTTCAGGGACTAAGGCAGTGGGGAAATCAGCATAGCAGAGCCTGCTCTGAGATGGGAACATCCTTCCCCTGCTCTGAGATGGGAACATCCCTTCTCTGCCCTGAGATGGGAACATCCTTCTCCTGCTCTGAGATGGGAACATCCCTTCCCTGCCCTGAGATGGGAACATCCCTTCTCTGCCCTGAGATGGGAACATCCTTCCCCTGCTCTGAGATGGGAACATCCCTTCCCTGCCCTGAGATGGGAACATCCCTTCTCTGCTCTGAGATGGGAACATCCCTCCTCTGCTCTGAGATGGGAACATCCCTTCCCTGCCCTGAGATGGGAACATCCCTTCCCTGCTCTGAGATGGGAACATCCCTTCCCTGCTCTGAAATGGGAACATCTTCCCCTGCTCTGAAATGGGAACATCCCTTCCCTGCTCTGAAATGGGAACATCTTCCCCTGCTCTTCTGCAGCTCCTCTGCTTAGCCCTGCTTTTGCCTTCCCCAGGGACTCAGTGCTGGCTGAGACATTTTAGACATGTAAATGCTAAAATGATGCCATCCTCCACTCCTCTAGAACCAGAGCTTGTTCTAAAACATGCACTGTTGTTAGTCCTGTTTAGGAAAGCTGGGAGCCTGGTCTAACATGGAATCCTGGAATCACAGACTCACAGAATGGTCTGGGTTGGAAGGGACCTCAAAGATCCTGCAGTTCCATCCTGCCATACGCAGGGACACAGCATGGAGAAAAGGAGCTTCAGAAACAGCCATTGCAAAGTCTGCAGTTAGCACAGCAGGGATGGTAAACTTCCTGAACTCTGCTATTTCAATGGTGCTGCATCTTGTGAGTGTTGTAACAGACATATAATTCAATTTTCTAAAGTTTTGGAGTTTGCTTTACTTCAGAAAGCACACAGAAGATTTTATCCATGGAGACTTAAGCATCCCCATGTGATAAATAGGTGAATAACTCTCCTTCTCCACATCAATTCTTGTATAACCATTGCAACATCTGTTGATGATACCACTCAGAATTACAGATGTGCAATGAAATTATTTAAGTTCCCCCATATTTTATTTTTTATTGGAAATACTTATGGCTGAGGAAATATACTCTGGGAAATATACTTGAGTCTGATCAGCTAGGTCTATGCAGAAGCTGCTTTTCTGTCCTGGAAGAGTGTGTTAGCCAGCCAGCTGTGTGTCCATAGCTGAACAGATGTCCTGTCAGACAGACAGACAGACCACCAGATCATGGGGATTGACTTTTCTGGTTCTTGGAGTGGGACAGGTCAAAACTGGTTACAATTAAATAAGGTTAAGAGGGTGTAGGAGAGGGAAAGGATCAGAAACCTGTGGATCTTGGGCTAAAATGCTTCTCTGCTTAAGGGGAATTGCAAATACTTGCCTATTTTAAACACTGTTTATCATTTTACACAAGGTTGAGGATATGCCAGTTGCCAAATTTCAGTGCAACAGTAATTTTTATTTTTTTTTCTTGAAAGATTATTGGGCACAGAAACTTTTTTTTCCTTCAAGTTTCTAATTATTGATTTCATAATCATGGACACCCTCCAGGCATCTTTTCACTCTTCAGCCCCAAGGAGAGCAACAGAACAAACAAGTAACTGCAATAAAGTGATGGCTCACACCACTATCCCCAGATAAACTTGACAGGATTTTTTTTTTAATGTTCAGCACTGACTGAGACCTTTTTTGAAATGTAGTTTTCCTTCAACAGAACTTGGCAGTTCATAACCCTTAATTCACCAGCTGTCTTCTGATTTTTGCCTCCAGCTCTCTCCAGTCTTGTGTAACATTCAAAACTCTTTTTGCAGAAGGTTGTAAGTGGATCAATTAACATCTAGCTAAGTAAATCCAATTGTTAAAAGCTATTATTATTGTAATCAGACAGCTTTTCCCCTTTGGGTCATTTGGTACAAGGGCAAATTTAGCACCATACTAATAACTAATGGCTTATCAAGCAGAAGCAATGTAACCTGCTGCTAATTATGGAGGAAAGGCAAGCTCACAAAGCACTTTCACAGCTCATGGATGGAAAACACAGAAACTTCAGAAATGTTTAACTTTGAATAGATTAGTTTCAAATAATTTCAATTGCTTGTCATTATAATTGTAACCTCCTATCTCACTGCAGCAACCTTTTCCCTTGGAAAAGGAAATTATGTTCATTCATTGCTTCCATGACGATGGTTTCCAATTAATGTGTGTAAAATTAACCATGCTGTTTCCATGAACATTTAACAACTGTTCTCATGAAATGTAATTTAAAACTTTCTCCATAAAATAGCTGCTTACTGAGTGAGCATTCTACAATTACTTGACAAACATCTGCCTCCCTGCTAATTTTATAACTACCTAGTAACCGAGACCTTCACAGGGAATTCATACTCACATTTGCTTGCTACTCAAGAATCAAACTTTTATATTGATTTCCTGGACCTGCAACAAACTTTCAGCCATAGTTTGCCAATATCCACTCTGTTCTACAGAACTGCAACACCTTCAGATAGTGGGAATTTTATATTTTGTTAGGAAAGACCAGTGCCTGCAGAAGTAGTGTGAATGGAAAGTGTAAATAGAATAGATTTCTCCCATTGTTGAGAAAACACTTTTTGTTTACTTGAACCTGCAACCCATAGGTACATTGTAATGTAATTCCTCCCAGCAAACAGCCATTCCCTGTTTTGTCTCAGGTTCTCTTTACCCCTTTCAGTGTATAAACTTGGCAGCTCTCATCTCTTACAATCTAAGCCATAGGAACAAGTATGGAAATGAGAATTGGGGTTACAGTCTTGTCGTGGTTTTAAACCAATAACTAAGAAAATTACTTATTTCTTGCTGTGAGATATGGATTAGAACAAGAGCAAAACAGGCATAAAACTTAAAAGGGAAAAAAAGAAAGTTTATTGACAAACCACAATAATAAGAACACCAGAATAAACGTCCAGAAAAACCTTTCCATCCCCTATCTACCCACTATTCCCTTGTTCACATGACAACAGAGACAAAAACTTCGGAACTTTGATGGTTAAAACAGTCCCAATTCTTGCTACAGTCTTTTCACCAGTCTTTGTAGAGAAACAGAAGTTTCTTCCTGTTAATTTATGGAGTTTCTCACAAGAAAACTATTTTTGTTATAGTTTCCCATTGCCCTAATGTTCGCTGCCCAGAGCTGCTATTATTAGAGTTCACTCCTCCCATTTTCACATCACTCTGAAGTGTGTATGGGCCATGAGTCTAGAGATAGCATTTTTAAGGATAAGTTATTCAAAGGCAAAAAAGTCTTCTTCATCTGTTTCTGTGAGCTTCACCAGAAAACAGTTTTCTCATTGCCTCTCAAGGCTTTAAATCTCCCAAGAGTTTTCTCATTGCCTCTCAAGGCTTCAAATCTCCCAGCACTTCACTATACCATAATTACTCTACTTTTTACTCAAAATTTACACTTTGAACACTTTATTCCTCTCTAGATCCTGTATCATGAATTAAAGGAGTTCTTTTCAGGACTTCATTGTCCATCTCCATAGTTTTAACAGAAAGATATTTCAGCTTAATTAAAGCATCTTCTTAATTCTCTACCTTTCCTGAAGCTTCTTTTCTTTCCTGTCACTGGTAGTTTATAAAGTCTCTTTTCATGTTGATCTCTCTCTTTTTCTCTCTCTGGATTAAAAGATTAATCCGCAAGTCTCATCTGGGTAATGAAGGAGTTAAAATCTTGCCCAAGCTTTTGTAGATGGTTTAGGGATCTCTGCCGAACAGGAGCTGGAGCCGTCTGCGATGGAAAGTTCCTCATGGCTGCTCTGGAGCGTGTGGTCGCTGCTCTAACCCGCTGCAGGTCCAGAGCTTCTCTCTTTCTTCACTAGGCAGTTTCTAGTGAATTAGTTACAGCAAAACCTGCAGCCGAGCCAGAGATCGGCTCGGCCTGGGCCCGAGGAAAACCTTCCCCAGGCCCCCCCCATCTCCCGGCCGGGAGACGGGGCAGGCCCGGCCCAGGCCTCACCCGGCCCCATGGCCTGGGCAGGGACGGGAGGCCTGGAGCTCCGCCACCCTCTACAGCCAGAAAACAAAGAGCACCCAGAGAGCTCTGCTCTTACATTTTAAGGTAGGGTTCACAAGTTGATCCCACTTTTCAATGGCCTAAACTGCTGTCAATTCCCAGCAATGACCGATAATTGGTCAGGAGAAAAGACTCCAAGCACTTCCCAGCAACTCCAACTCCCTTAAAGGTAAAGTAACTCCATGACAAGTCTCCATTTATACAACAGCCCAGCTGTGAAGGATGGGGAGGAGCTCCTTACCATGATCTGTGTAACAGTTTTACTGTAAAATAAACACAGGCTGAATGGCAAATTCCTCACAGCCAGGATGAGCATCAGATTCCCCAAGAGTCTCTCCTGGGAGCGAGCACTGGAGCACAGCAGAGTCCTGGTGTGCCATGGATGGGCTCCCCTGGGTGCATCCACTTCCATCAAGCTCTGCCATTTGCTTGGCTCTACTCTCTGAAACCTGACAGCAAAAAGCAAGAGTTCACCACTGCAACATTAATAAAACTTCCTAGTATGTATCATTTTGTATTCTATTCTCTTTTGGACAGCCTCATCTGTATTCACAGAACAGACTCCCAGCTATTCATCCTTTCACCCTCTATCAGTAGCACATTTGTCTTGGATTATTACCTGGGTGGTACAGCTATTTCTATTTTAAGAAGTTGGGTTGTTTTTTTTTCCCCTCAAAGCAAATGTTTATTTAAATAATTTTCTCCTGTCTAGGAAAAGTGCACACAAAAGTAGAGTCCCTTCAGTACCATATATTTTATTACCAGGACAAGCACTTTCTCTATATTAATAGCTAATTATAAGAATTCACACTGAACACTTAAACAAAATGGCATTTCTGTTCTTCACCAAACCCTTCGATAAAACTGCATGACAATTAAGTTTCTGCACCATGGAGGAAAATGGCAAGTTTCTTATTAAAGGAAGGGAGGAAAGAAGGATAGGAAACAGTCTGTGGTTATTGACTCTACACTTATTTACATAACAAGAGACCATTTGTTTTGTGGTACACCACTATCCTAGTGCTGAGCAAATAAAAGGTCAATATTGTGACAAGAGCATTCCAAACTTAAAAGATTTTATTTAAATGTTCAGCTATTTAACATTTCCAGATTGGAGCAGAAGCACAAGCAGCTATTTATGGCCCCATAAGCATTTTAGAGTAGCTAACATTTAAAACTTGTGTGTGCATGTGCAGAAACACAGAACTTGGTTATCAGCAGCACACTGCAAAGACAGGCAGTCCTTTAAATGCTTTCAGGCTCACTTCCAGGGCTCTCTTGTGGCTGGCTGGCCTTTATTTCCCTGCCCCTTCCACCTACACAAGGCAAGGGTGCAGAAAAGCAGAGGTGAAACACAAGAAGTGATGAAGACCCAATGCAAAATTGTACTGAAATTTGCAGTTAGACAGAAAAGTTCCTCTCCATCCTGATGTTCCCACTGAATTTTTTTCTTGTGCAAGCCAGTGGATTGGCTACAAAAAGGAAGTGTTTATAATGCAGTGCAGTCACCATTATGATTTGGTGAGGCTTAGAACCACAGCATATGGGGAGAGCTCTCTGGAATTTAACTTTTCATCAAGTGCAGTAAGACTCACAATAGTTCCTTGCTCCCCTTCTCTAATTTGAAATCAGCATGATTTGAGTTGTATTTTCTTAGCAAGGCACTGATGCTTGTCATCCATAACCATTCCAATTTCCAACACTTCTCTCCAGCTGGGCATGCTAAGGGCATGCAGAGGAAGTTAACACAACTCAGTAGAACTTCTGTGAAATGACTGTGTGATCTTTCACTCGTTCTGTCAAGAAACATGTTGCCATTCTTGATGCTGACATTTCCAAGGTTATTTTTGTAGAGGAAAATGGGAGTGAAGTGCTGTTTTATGTGTGTTACAGCAACACAGAAAGAACTTGCTCAGACACAGCACTGAGCAGCTCCTCCACACACCCAGCTTTGAGTACAACAGGGTAATGCTGTCTCTCCATTAACACACTGATGCCAATGTTCATCAGAGACACTTAATTACTCTGAACAATCCTTGAGGGCAGAATATGGTCTGAAGCAGCCCTGGCTGGAAAGCCAAGCCATCACTGCTCCTTCATTCCAACACGTTTGTTTTTTCAGCTGTAAGCACAGATACTCTCTCGGTTCCTCTTTGGAACTGGTAATAAATTCTAACTCTGAAAGAATTACTTGGGAGTTTTAGCCTATGATATCTAAAAAAGCAGCCAAAAGCACAGAGCAGACTTTCCCAGGGCTCTGCAGCAGTAACACATCATCCCAGCTCTGCCTGAGCTTGGCTGCAGCCAGCCTGAGACACGGGGGCTGACAGGAGCCAGACAAACAAGAGCTGCACACGAGGTTTCACACCCTGAAATGATACAGAAAATCATGATCCATTCCCTATCAAGCCAAACAAAAAAGAAGTAGAACATCAGAGTTCCTCAGCAAAATAACCTGTGGACAGCCTGGTTCCACCTCCTTAAGGACTAAAAAGCCCCAAACTTCCACTATCAACTTGTCATGTTTTGTGCAATTGAACACAAGGAAAATGAAAAACACAGAATTATTTCAGATAATATTTTTTTTCAATGTATGTTCATCCCTTTCTAATGTACATTTCTCTCACAGCAAGTCCACCTTGTAGACATTTGAATTATCATGTTACACAAAATTCCATTTCTGGTTCCACCTCCATTTTTGACTGTCTTTCCAAAATATATTTGGGGAACCAAAGAAACAAGGAGCTACTTAAACTGCTGAAAGCCACTCAAAAACCTTACCAGGTGCTTAACTTTGAGTTAAAGGTAAAAAGTACTTCACTTGTTTGAACATCCTATGGATGTTTATAGGAAAGATGTTTTTCCCTTTTCAGCCACAAAAATGCTTTGAAAATCTGATTAATGTCACACAGTACTTCCCACTGCAGCTTATATAATTTCAGGGACACCTAGGTACCTTCTCAGTCACATATTCACCTGAAGTGATTGGTTTTCAGTACCCACTAGACACTAAAAATTTGAAAAGGGAATCCCCAAATCTTAGTGAAGGTAAATGTAGAACATATCCCCAGATAAGTAATATTGTTCTTCTTTTAAGTCCCCCCTGCAGAATGAAAATGAAAAAAAGGCCCCACAACAGCAAAATAAATAAATATTATACAAAATAAATACACAGAACGACAGAGCTGACCAACAGTTCATTGCAGCTCATCTCTGAAGCATCAAACCTCAAGACACTGGATCATGAGAGAAAAAACAAATGTACTAGGTATGCAGAGAAAAAGGCCATTTTCATATGAGATATTTCTTTGTGAAGTAAAGCTCTTCCTGGACCCACTACAACTTTTTTTTGGAGTGCATTTGGTTCTGTTGTGCAGCAGGTGCATTCCACCAGACAAAAATAATTGTTGATGAAACAGCAGGGCAGAAAAAGATTTCTCCTTTTTTCATACTCCCTTTCTTTATAGTGTAAGTACTCCTTAATTTTAGAAAATTCGGGTTTTTTAAGCTGTACCATGGGCCATTCTGGTGCTTATTTGTTTATAATTTGGTCTTTTCACAATGAAAATACTTGCTGAAATAACACTTTTTAATTTCTTTTTTATGTTTCGACAATACAACAAAATTACCTGTAATTTTGCCAAGGATTTCAAAAGTAGATATTTCCATGTTTAAGATTAATTAATTAACTTCCATGTTAAGATTAATGCAAGTATGTTTCCTTGTTGTATTTAAATACCTAAATTCAACCTACTGTCTGCATTGTGAATGCTCTTGAATGGGATTCTGCAAGGGACTGAGATCTCTGCCTTGATGTGGAAACTATTAAAGCACAATGCTATCAATGACAGAAAGAAAAAAGTTATGTTGATGTGCTGAGAAAATAAAAGGGAGATGAGCCAGCAGCTGCTGGGTCAGACACTAATGAAAATGTATTAATGGGGGGGAAAGGAAATTTTGATTAATTTAAGCTTCCAAAGCATCCAATTAGAGACTGGGTGTGGTGAGTGTGTGTGTGCAATAGGAAGAGTTATATGATGATGGGATGTCTTCCTTGAAACTGCAGCTACACCTGACTGCCACACAGCAATAGAACCTTGAGCTGGGAGTGAAGGATGTGGTAAATCAGAGATGGTAAATCAGCCTTGGAAGGCTGTGAGCACATTCCAAGGGATGGCAGGCACGAGGTCATTTCCCAGCTGTCTGTTCCCAGCCCTCCCAGCCACACTGTACTCTGGCACTCTTACAACGTGGTGCTGTTTGAATCCTTAGCACTGCTGGCTGAAGGTGTAACTGGAGTAGTCACCAGGAGGAAAAGGAATATTTTTTTTCCCCCCTCATGCTGAATAATGTTCTAACAGACATTTTTTTCTACCTTAAAAAACATCCCCTGGTTTCAATAGCAGAGCTAATTCATGCAGCAGTACTCTCCCCAAAAGTTCTCCCCATCTTTCAGCTGTCAAGCAATGGAGCACCACACCCTGAGAGCCACCACTCCTCTTTTGCCTGACAGGATTGTCTTTTAACAGCAAGAAAGGCCATGTTAAACATCATCCTAACAGATCTATACCTTACTGCAACAGCTTTGCTTTATGTTTGACAAGTTAGAAGAAACTGCCCAGTTATCTATATTTTTACAAGTAACACATTTCATTTCAGCACAGGACTTTGTTTTCCCACATGTCACTGTCATGTCCCTCCCTCCCTCCCTCCCTTTCAAGTTTCAATCATTTTCTCTTTTCTTTTACTCTTCTAGTGAAACACAGCCTGCCATTCTCTTATATTATATATATATGGATACAGGTATAGGTAAATCTCTGTCTAAATCTATATATTTTCATCTAAAATACAGAATTTAAGAAACTTTATTTTCTCTTTTATCTTCTCCTATATTAAATGCACTTGGTACATTTTACTGAAAAGTGAAATTCCCATATTTATCAATTCCTTATTTCAGTTCAGTTTTCCAGTGACAACATCACTAGAACAGATCTAAATGCTCCTTCCCCTGTTTTGGATGCATCCAGTAAGTGAAACCACACGGCATCACTGCTGTAAAGGAACAATCCTGCTCTGTGTCTGGGAGAAATCTTAACTTCAGCAATGTGTCCTGGATGATCTTGCTTGGCCCATCCCCAATAACTGATTGATTCTACACATTTCTCAGGAGACAGCTTGCAGTGTCCTGTGTGCTGCATTTTAACAACCCTGAGGGGAGGAACTCACTGAACTACAGCAGACAATACTGGGATTTGTCAACTTAGATTTTTTTTAAAGATTACTCTAGATTTTCATCCCAAGTGCTATTTGTATCAAATAATTGCCAACTTAGAGCCAGGAACTCACTGAAAGATCAGACAGATATCTAAATGCCACTGTTAGTACAAGAAATGATTTTCCAATGTGCCAGGATGCCTCGGCGAGTTAAACACTGGTTCATTCCTCAAACAGGGTGTGGGAGAATGAAGCCAGAGCCTTTTCCACAGAAGGGATGGAAGCTGCTGTGGAGCTGGAGATGCAGACAGAAAAGAATTAACCCTACAGGGCTGTGAGAGGAGTGAATTCATGTGATTTACTGCACAAAGCATCCCTTAATCAACAGAAAATAATGACTTGACATTCTCAGGGAGACGCAGCAGCGCAGATCAGGGTGCTCAGTCACCCTGATTTGCTGGCTTTCTGAGATGGAATTTTTTCTATCTAAAACAGTTAAAGTGATTTATGGCAAAAAGAAAGCAGTCAGGAAATAGATACACCTATCCAGGAATTTTCCTGGAGTGGGGTAACAGTTCTGGAACTGCTCTGCACTGATAGCAGCCAAGTGAAGTAAAACAGGCTGGGTGTTAGTGTGGATTTCTAACCATAGCTCTGCTCTCAGCCCTTCTGGGACCCTGGCCTTAAGTCCTTGAGGTTATCACTAGAAAGGTTCTAACCTTTTTCTAAATGGCTACACTGAACCCAGAATCATGCACTAATCACAACAGCTGATACAACTTTTTTGTCTCTTAATCAGGATTCTAGAACTGGAAGCAAAATATTTCTGTCATTGAATTCTATCACTTATGAGTTTGTAGTGGGTTTAGCACTGGGTAAAATTGCCAGTGCACCTACTAGAATTATTATTTACTCATTTCTTGTTGTGAGATATAAGTTAGGAACAAAGCAGGCTCAAAACAGGTATAAAGAAAACTTTATTAACAGAACTAAAAGAATATCAAGAATCAGAATAAAACCTTTAGAACACTTTTCCTCCTCTCCCCCCAACCTCTCTTCTTCCCCACTGACAACATAGAGACAAAACCTGGGATTTTCAATCAGTTACCACCTCTACAATAGTCTTTCATCAGTCCTTGTAGGGAGAGGAGTTTTCTCTTGTCGTGCCATGGAGACTTCTCCACAAGAAACAGTTCTCTCATGGATTTTCATTTCCACAAATAGCAGCTGCCCAGGAAAAAGTTCTGCATCACGAAATTTCTCCAATTTTCACAGCCCTCCTAGAGGTGTGTCCATGGCCATGAACTCATGGGGTATTATTTCAAGGATGAGTTGTTCAAAGGCAAAGGTTCTCTCCATCTGTCTCTGTGATCATCTCTGGGAACAGAGGTTTTCTTCTCTCCATGGGGTCAAAGGGTCTTCATCACTCTCATCTCTCTCTGTTCAAGCTTCTCATGGGATCACAGCTACTCCAGCATCTGCTTGGCTTCATCAGTGGATGCCTCTGCTCACATCTACAGTTCAAACACTCCATCACCCCTTACTCTCTCATGAATTAAATGGGATATTTCAGTGTATCATTGTCCATCTCCATGGCCCTACCAAAAGAGCTTTCAGCCCAAGACTGGGGCATCTCCTCATTCTCCTTCCATCTGAGACTTGACTTGTTCTCTACTGACCTTGGTGTCTTCATGTTGTCCTTCTACATGTTTTCACTCTGTCCTTTTCTCTCACTTGAGAGAGGATCTACGTTTTGCAAGTCTCAAAGAAGAAGCAAGAGAGAGATTTCTGCAGCTTGCCCGCCTCTAAAATGTGAATCTCAGAGGTCGATCCAGCTTCTCCATGGTTCCATACGTTGTCAGTTGTCAGAACTGGATTTTCCCAGGCACAGAGGGAGCTCTTGGCAGCTTCCTCAGAAAAATCATTTCTGTGGGTGGCCTCTTCCCGCCTCACCAAATGTCAATTAATGCAAAACCAGCAGAGAGTTATGTGGAAACTTGAGGTCTAAGACATTTGAAAGTATCTCTATGAAGTGTTATTCAGATGTGGTAAAGAGGGTTGTTTCTGTCTGACAAAACTGATTCTTTAAAATATTTTTCTAACTGATGAGACCCTGCACTAAAATAGCATTTCAGCTTTTATGGCCATGCATGAACCAGCCAAAAGAGAAATGTATTTTCTTAACTAAATAGTGCTTGTCATGGAAGTATCAAAGAAAAAAAACTTCAGAATTCTTTCTATAGATTCTTTTAATTCAAAATCCATTCATCAGCGTTCCCGTTCAATGTCTAAGTAATACAACCTTTATCTGATAAAGATAAGAAGTGGCAGTTGCAATTACAAAACTTTGCCACAGAATAAATGCAATTAAGTTAAAGATTACAGTTGCAGATATTAATGCATAGCTTATGCAGGGAATTCACATCCTGAAAAAATCTTTTATGGGAAAATTGAAGCAGCCTTAATGGCAATGACAAAGCACTTGAACTGGGTTCAGATTTTCCATCCACGTTGGAGTTAGGCAGAAGGAAGCAGGCTTTAGTGAAGAATGTAAAGGATTCTGCTCACTGATTGCTCTGCCTGCGAGCTTCTCTCATAACCTTGGCCAAACCACGCTGTCTCCTCAGTTTTTCTGATTTCACAAAGGCTGATGGTTTTTATCTGCTTCCTCGAAGCCTGAATGAAAAGCTTTGAATGAGTGCTCAGGAGAACTAATAAATGAATAAATTCAGTATTCCCCATTTACTTTGAAAATCAAGGTCGGTCAGTTTTATCCACTGGCTAATTGTTCTCTAGAGCGTAATACTTAATAATGTAAACCACCTTAATAAAAATGAGTTCTCCAGACAATAGAATCCACTGGATTATATTTTTAATGCTATCAAACTCAATAACACAATCACAAGTGACATTATGAAGTCTCTAAGAGCTAAGCTGAAGTCCTTAGTTAAGACAGGAGGGAGGCTTTTGATTAATAATGTGTGTAACATCTGCATCCAACTGCATCAGCAAAATCAGATGGAGCAAGAGAGATGGAAATGACTGAAAAAAGACAAAACCTCAGTGGCTGAAAGCCAATTATTTTATTTCTAAGAGTGATTTAAAGCATATTTTGTGCATCTTTGCTGAAGGCAAACACAAAATGTGCTAAACTGGCATAACTGTGAGCTCTGTGTGCCCTGTGTACGCTGTTGCCTTTTTCCCAACCTGGAAACGAAACTCAAGATATTTTCAGTAAGAAGGTAATGTAAGAGTGGATCTTTATTTGAAGGCTTTCAGGAGCAGTTATGGAAAGATGTCCACAAAAGCCCATCCCTGCAAGGATGAGTACACTGTATAGGTTTTAGGAAATTAGCATAATTGATAAAAAGCACCAATTAAGAGGTCAAGTGGTGATGCAATTCCCCCCCAGGTCAAGCCCCTTCTCTGGAGCACTCCCATCAGCACTGGCTGCACTTTGTCCATGAAATGCATTTTGAAGAGTTGTTCTCAGCCTTGGTTCCAGCAAGAAGCAAGACAGCACAGGGGCCCTGCATCTCCCAGGACCTGGAGCTCTGGAATCTCTTCTGTCTTTCTGCCAAGGGAAAGGCCATGGAAAAGTACTGGGAAGATGAGCCACTAATGCAATTGGCTCCAGAGCTACAAATGTATGTGTGAAGGATACAGAGAACATAGAAAAGAAGAAAAGGCAAAACCCAAACCAGCATCAACACCCTCGTCCTCCCACAGCATCTGCACCCTGTCCATGGTTTGTCAACGACAAGCTCCTGTTCTGAGATGGGAATGAGGGAATTTCCCCTCCTCTTCAGGGTCAATGAGTTTGTCCCTGCAGATCTCTGTTCTGGCATGATCAGCTAAGAACCAACACCAAATAAGAAGTGTTTGGGCAACAAGTACTCTGTACAACTGGCCAAAATCCTTCCATTCCTTCTCTGGAGGGCTGAAGGAAGCAACAAAGCCCAGGAGTCACAGGCAAGCCTCCTCTCCAAGGCACTGAGGTGCAGCTGCCCATGCTGAGTGTCCCTGAGCCAGGGAGGAAGCCTGGGCTGTCCAAGGTACAGCAGGACCAGGAAGGCAGCCCCCACGTGGGCCAGCAAAGTGCATTTTTTGAGCTCCTTTTGCAGTAACACCTCTGGCTCCTGTCCCCTCCTGCTGTACACACCTCTCCTCCTGCTCCTGCCACATCCTGGGGAGCTCCCTGGGCGACAGCTGAGGCTGCAGGACATCACACATGGACAAGGAGCCCACTGCCTCCTTCCAGAGCACTTCTGGACGTGACTCCTGGTGTTTGAGCCCCCAGCCTGTGAGACAGCACCTCTGACAGCAGCAGCCACCACTGAATACATTGCAAGTGATTAATTTTCTAAAAAAATAAAAATAAACCTACTGCATGCACATGTGCTAACAAGTTAAAAATAATAACAGGTGTCTGTGACCATGCTGCTTCTGTCTGAATCCTTCAGGGGTATTCAGTTGCTAAGAACAACTTACACAGTTTGCCATATTCCCATGTGTTAAACACCAAATAACTACAGGCAAAAGTCCCAGCTGTCAAGCATGAGGAGCGTAAGGGCTGCTCGGGGGAGGACCAGGCATTTCTCTCCTGTGTTAAATCTGCAGATTGGATAATTTAAAAGGAAAATTACATGAGGCAAGGACAGAGTGGGAAGCATGTTACTGTCTCTTCAAAACACCATCCCCAAAACTTTAGAGGGAAAATTCCATTTGACTGGTCCTTCTGTGCTTTATATGGAGCTCTGACTGTGCTTTACAGAAGAACTTTTCCAAGGGGAATGCACCTGCAGCTCTTTCAGATGGCAAGGAAGGCTGAGCTTTGTTCACCTACCCAGACAGAATTTCTCTCTGGGCAGGTCTCAGACACAAGGGGAGGAGCTGCAGGCAAGTGTTGGAAGCAGCATCCATGACTGCTGACTCTTCCACACAAACAGCACTTGGGTGTTTGCCATCAAATCTTTTCTTTTCAAACTGCCTCTAATCAAACCTGACTCATAGGAACGAGGCAAGCAATGACATCTTTGTTTCTTCACATGCAAATAAAGACTGGAAAAGTTACTTAGGGTTTTAGCAGAAGTAAGTTGATTTTTTGTGACTTTGCTTTATTTCCAAGGCCTCAATACTCAGCCATAAACCTTAGCCCTGTGTTGAAAAAAAAAAAAAAAAAAAAAGATATGAAGATATGAGCTCAGCATTTCATTTTTAGAAACTGTTTTTTCAAGAAAAGGATGCTGGGAACAAGACAGTCATGACAATTAGGAGAGGACACCTTACCTTCATTTCTCCAAATGTAGACTTTTTCTATGGGATGGAAAGACTGTTTTGCCATTTTGAAAGTTTGTCTCTGAGTATGCAGTACATAAACAACAAAAACACAGCACAAAGAATAATTTCAGAGATTTCAAGTGGATAACAATTCCAAATTTTAGAATTTTGTGGGAGGCAGGTCAGTCTAAGTAGCAAGGCAGACTTTGAGCTCTCCATGCAGGGTTTTCAAGCAATAGTGTGAGCAGTGCCTGTGCTGTGCCCTGGCACCCTGTGACTTAGGCAGGCATTTGACTATCTTTACTGTCTCTCAAGATATTGATTCAAAAATGTAATATTCTCTTTGTGGACCTTAGCACAACAGTCTTTAAAAGCTCATGAGGTGTCACAGAACTCTGTCAAGTCAATATTTCATGTTTTATTAATTCCCTACTTAGCCAGTTCTCTGATTGGTTAAATGTAGTGTCTATAAACCTCCTAGTTGTATTTTTACCTGAAAAGGCTCAAAAATGCTCATTTAGCCTGATGGTTAAACAAGTGCTTAGAAAACACATATATTGGGGGGAAAAAAATGTATAAAATAATAAGGGATGAGCATAACCAAAACACTGGGGAAAGAAGAGATCCACAAGTATATGTCTATGCTGTTAACTAGTTATGACATTTTATGCAAAGGATGTATTCATGTCATAATTAATTCTCTCAGAATGTGCCTGGCTCTGCACAGCTACAGCAATGGAACCTTCTGTTACTCTATTAGCTGTTAATGGGCATTAATTGCTGATGGTCACACCATACAGCTTCAGTCTCTTCCCCACTTCATGAACATGGGTGTTACATAGGAGCTGAACTGAAATCAGTGAACATCTAAAATATCCCACCTTGAGCTTCTAGCACGTGCTCTGATTCTAGGAGGTGATTGTAGACATTCAGTCTGATGTATTCTTATTTTTACAGGACCTTTTTGTACACACATAAAATGTGTGAATAGCAATAATGTGTTATTGACACTGATGCAACACAGAGGCTAAGAAACAAAGTACACAAAGACTTCCAAAATCAACCTATTCCTTAAGCAGTGCATAATATCACTACAGAACAAAAGGGGTTTCATTTTCACTTCCAATGTGACATCACTCACAGTTTCATCTGGAATTTCTTGAACAAACACATCAGTAGTAAATGCGATCATTTTAATAACAATAAGCACAATAAATTGTGAAACGAGCCAGGTTTCAGAAAGCTGTTCTCATCCTGCTCTTCAGACAAACTGCACTCCAGAGGCAGGGCTGCAGGGCATTTCCTGGGGGCATTCCCACAGGAATTCACCTCTCCATCACAGAACTTCCCTGCCTGATGCCCCATTGCAAACCCTCCTCCTACAGGTACACATCAAGATACTTCTTTTCCTTGTCTTAAATTAGCTCCTTAAGTTGAGGCATTTTAAGAACTCAAACTCCCAGAAACTCTCAACTTTCTTTAGGTTTGTTTTGAGAGTTTTTTTAATCCCCAGGCAAACTTTCAGCATTTGTGAGATTTTGCATTACAGTTTAACAAAGTAAAGGCATAGAAGAGAAATCATAAGATCAGTAACTCTTCCCTTTACTAGCTTCTGAGTTAAAGATCTGGAGCTTAATACTTTTTCTAGCAATTTTTAAAATAAAATACCCATTAAAAAAAAAAAAATAAAAAAGAAAGAAAGAAAAAAAAAAGGAGAGGAAGGCAAGGAGTTCAAGAAGTTTTTGACTTTTGGTCACTTCAATTATTGTCTCTGTAGAGCCATCTGTAAGTTATCTTGACTGATAAAAACCACATAACATAAAACCTTATCTTAAATTAATTTGCTTTTAGTACTTAAATTCCAATAAAGTTTGACTGCATATTCTGACATTCTGAATTTGCTTATTTGCACAACTTAAATCCCTGGTTTTATCCACTACAATGTATAAAACTGCTTTCCAAAGCAAACTGACATGTTTCAGAGGAATTAAGAAATCATTTTCAGGGCAGGAGATACTAATTATGATTGATTTTGGTTTTCTTTACATTTACTAAACTTGCTCTTAAACCAAAAGAATAATATGAAAGTGTTGCTGGTATAAGTACAGCTGTTGGTATATGGCAGATATATTGAAAACCAATCAAAACCAAAAAGTGATTTGAACAGGAATATTCTCTTTCAAGCCCTAACATTTGTTTCACATTAAAGTGAAATTTCCATCAGCTTTAAATGGGACTTGTGGATGGGTCAGCTCTGGGAGACTCCACTTCACAGGGAAAGGTGACACGTAGAAAGGAGCCAAGAACAATTCACTTTGGAGACTTTAACTGGGTTGTACAATTTGCCATGGTGTTCAATATATTTCAAAGGTATCCCATGGTGCCAGCATTTCTTTACAAAGGTCACTGTAAAATCACATCCTGTATTAGTCCCTATTTCTGAAAGTGCTCCTTGTCTGCCAGCTGTTCAGCTGAACTTTGCCAATGAAAGCAAAGTTTCCAGGGTTATCACCCTGCCCCTTCAACTGCACTATCTGCAAAGCCATAAACCTGAGTGGGAAAAAAGATATGGAAAGGTTTATAAAACATTCTGTGAGCAGAGGCTGGTTCCAGTCTCACCTCCTGAGCTGAAGCTGGGTCTGGGCTCTCGCCACCATGCCTGCCGACTACAATGGGACGTGGGAAATGGTAACCAATGAAAACTTTGAAGGCTACATGGTTGCTTTAGGTAAATGGCAAAATATTCATGATATCAAGAGATAAATGGTTCAATCCTAAGTCAAATCCTTCTAAAAATTAATGAGCTTTTTCTGTAATGTACATTGTGGCATAAGGGTTTCTGCCAATCACAAATCAAGTAATTGTTCTTAAAATTGCAATGATCTAATTACATAAGCAGATGAAGACTTGTAGACAAAGATGCTGTTCTTTATTTAGATAAATGAAAAAACAGATACAGGTCAGGAAAAAAAGCCCCAAACCAAAAGGTTTTCAGATCTAGAAGTTCTTTTTTACTCCTGGTATATTCTTACTGTAACAGTGGAGCCACAATCTGCTTAAAGAGGAATAAGATATTCTGTAGCAGTAAAGTAACAATGCCATTATTTAATTAGTGCTTTGAACTACTTACAGTACAGAGATGGAAAATTTGATGCTTTAACTGATTTTCTACTAGTTCTGCCAAAGAATCTTAATCCTAATTGATTGATCTGTTCAGATTGAAATAGATTAAATACATAAACGCATAAAAATAAACTCTCATCATTATTAACCAACAATTGAAAGCAGTTGCAATTTTCTCAGTTTTGACCCTTTTAAGGGAGAAAGGTAAGTTTCAGAATTCATACTTTTTAGCTTTTGCATTTGTGGAAAAAAACGCAACAACTTCAGGGCCATCTGTAAATAATGTGCATATGCACATGTGAGGGACAAAAAGAGATCTTGGAAATGAGAATTATTAGGACAATGAGAATGATTAGGACAATGCCTTGAACTTCAGGAGAAAGATACACATTAATTGAAGTGATTTACGTGCATATATAAATGATAAGTTATATATACACTATCAGTTATAGTAATTTAAAACTGCCAATAAATAAGCAAAAAAACCCAACCCCAAAGCACTGCAAAGATTCATGTGCTGCAGGTGATTCTCAGAAAGAAATGGCAGGGATAGGCTGCAAAGATATTCTTCTACTCTTTTTCTCACCATTTTATCTTTTTTATTTTATATTTCAAATATTAATGTGCTCAGATTCAAAGCACACTGAGGTTTTGAGTTCTTTTAAAAAATTCATCTGTCCTTTTAATTAATGAATACACTTTTCTATACTTTAATTAAGATTAGTTTTGCCCTTTAAATCAGAAAGTTTGATTTTATCATAAACATGTTACAAAGTATTTAAATCTACTCTAATAGAACTACATATCATTTTTATTGCTTACATTGTTCAAAATGCAGGTATGAAAACCATGCTTTAATAAAACCTCCCCGATTTTTCTCCAGGAGCTACAAGACCAATATATTAGTCAGAAATAGCATTTCTTTAGAGGTCTAGACATTTTTTTTCCCTCAGAGAGAACTAAATTTTATGTTGCCTGGCTATAAATCAGCCCTGGAGATACCTTTAATCCACCACAGCAGATAAAATATACCCAAGAAGTCTTGAATATAAATACTGAACAAGACCATTATTCCCCATGTTTAAAAGTCACATTTTTTTCAAGCCTATCCTCTTACTCAATTCGATTAGTACTTCCCAAGTAGGATAATGAATCTAGCAGAAGAAAAAGGGCTCCATTAGCAAGTGGCATTGCTGAGCTGACAGTGATTAACACCCACCTGAAACCACCAAAGCATGGCCAGCAAACCAAACCCATTTCTCAGTCTCTTGCAGAAACATGGGAGATGATTTCATTTGCATACAGCACCAAAATAAGATTCCCTGGCAGCTATTTATTATTTATATCATTTATTGCAGATGGTGATGCTGCTGGCACTGGGGGGGTTGACTGGGCAAGCTGGGATGGTGGTCATGGATGTTCTCCCTTTGGTGACTGGCAATGCTTTCAGCCCCCAGCAGTTGTGTGCATCATCATGTCAGTCCTCATGATGAACAAAATCAGGGTGTTAAGGAGATCAGCACTGCAGAAAACACTGACAGAATATTAAACAGAAACTGTCAAATGCTCTACATGGATACTTCTTTGACTTTTGACTTCGAATTTGTCTCCTTTTGAACTGCAATTTATGTGTGTGTCTGCTATCCAACAATAATGGATTTCAGGTTTTTATTTGATTGCTTCTTTTTTCATGAATATAATTTTATTTCTTTTAAGCTAATTAATTAATCTCCTGTATACTCCCATAGACCATAGGTTCATCATGAAAGTAACATGTCCAGGTCCTCTTGATTACATACTCATTCTCCCTTGATTACACACCCATTCTAACATGCCAAATCTCTGACAAAGAATGTTATTCTCATATCCTTCTTTAGTGAGGCCAAAAAGGCACTCTCAGGCTTAATAGCCCCTCTTGTTTCTCATTCTCAAAAAAAATTCAGGTGATTTAACATACCAGCATCTATTCAGTCCTGGTTGTATCTTGTATTGGATGCTCACAATGTTCCCACAGATATCCTGTTAATAAATAAATCTATTATCAGTGAAAGATACTCGCAAATACAAGATGATTTTTATTTGACATTACCTTTTTCTCTGAAAAATGCTGCAGGTAAAAGCACCATTTGTGGAAGTATGTCTCACTTATTTTATTTATTTTTAGTTTGTAAATATAAATGCTGGGGGACTTTAATTTTGTTAGCAAATACTGGAATTTTCGCTCTCTTTTCTCCTTTTCGATAGGTATTGATTTTGCAACTCGTAAGATTGCAAAACACTTGAAACAAACAAAGGAGATTGTTCAAAATGGAGACAATTTTAAAACCAAAACAATCAGTACTTTCAGAAACTATGATGTGGATTTCACTGTGGGAGTGGAGTTTGAAGAGCACACCAAAGGGCTGGATAACCGAGTGGTAAAGGTAAAAACCTGGTACCTGATATCTGTTTATACCACAGTTAGCACCAGCAGCCAGCAGCTCCCAAAATCAGCTGAATATGTTAAGTGAAACCCAAATATTTTACAGACATCTGAGGATTTTTATAAAGCAGCCTGAGACACTTTTCTTTCCTGCTACAAGCATTTATAAGAAATGCAAATCAGGATGGCTACTGGGATACGTGAGGACAATCATTAATTAGGTTTTTCTACTGGGGGATTTTTCCAGCTTTTCTGATACACCTTGTGTTTCTAGAAAGTAGAAAAATTGTATTTTTACCTCTGCATCCTCCTCAATGAAACTGTGGGTTCATCCCTGTAAATTCAGGACTGTATCAATATAACTTTTCATTTTGGGATGGCTGTGTTGGCACTAATCAGTCTCAGCTGCGCAGTTTAACAGTTGGACATTGTTAAAAATAAAGCTGCACTTAGATTTTAATGTTAGGGGAGCTTTGGGAAGGGACAAGGACAAAAAAAAAAGCTTGGAGCGGTTCAGGTGGCAGGGCAGAGGGGCAAGGAGGCCCAGCAGTGGGTGCTTCACTGCCTGGGGAATAACTGGGGTAACCTGAGCTCTGAACTCCCCCAGGAACCTGTGGCCATTTGCTCAGACACCTTCCAGGGAGATTTGAGGACAATACCTGCATTAAGGGCAGTGTTGTAGCCCCTGCCCTGCCTCCTGTGGCAGAGTCAGCTCCTGGGGGATTCAACCAAGGCTCTCTCAGAGCAGTCAGGGAGGAAAAGAACACACACAAGCACTGATTCACATCCTGAATTCAGTTTCACGTTTCTGTATCAATACTGCCTCTATTTTACTTTCTTCTCACCCTAAAATGTGTAAGCAACACTTTCAAATGTAGATCTTAAATTTCCATTGGCTGTCCCTGTGGGAGCCTTGCTAGTCCAGCATCTCCTTCCTCCTCTGGTCATCATTCACTGAATCTCTGTGTTAGCAGCTCTGCAAGTTCCCAGCCCTGTTCTGCCACTCAGCTCACAGCTGCCAAACTCTGAGAAGCTGAGACCAAAACTCACTGTCAACGAGACACCTTTGTTTTGGCAATTGCCACATAAAGGAAAAGTTTACATTTGAACTCACATTATCCTTTACTGGAGGGGCACAAATTTAACAGAAGATGCTGTTTGTTCACTATGGATCACTTTGAATTCTCAGCTAACTTTGTGCAGTGTAATTCCTGTGATTTCTTCCAAATTATTTCTCATTCACAGCACTGCAAGCCATCGAAGAGTAAGACCCATTTTTTTCACTACTCTGAACACCCCTATATCTAAATTGTCTTTCTGTCTCCTCCTCCAGTGGGCACTGGGTGGAACAAATTCCTGTGACAAAGTCTTTACTTTAAAACACTGCTCCCACATCTCTTCAGAGCAGTTGAAGGCATTGCTCAGGATCAAAGGACTCATTAGTTTCATCACTCCTTAAATCCATCAATTAGTGCTCCTCTAGTGCTCATCACCACTACCAAAGCCTTGCTCTGCAAAATCTGTTCACTTGAGGGAGGGAGAGAGGGAGGGAGGAAGGAAGGAATTATGCATTTATAACCCTACCTGCTTTAATTACTTTAGTCTAACATTAATTTCTAAACAAATCATGTTATTTGTTCCTAGAGAGGAGAAGGAAGAAGGATGCATGTCGTGCCATTATTCTCTGAATTGCTCTAAAAGTATTTTCTGGTCATTTTATTAACAAAACAATGCCTCAAACACATTAAAGTTAGATGAAGGTAATAAAATCAGTAGGCCACATTTAAATGTAAAGAGGGCATAGATAATTTAAAGAGCATGTAGCTTGAAAATTCCGTAAATAAGAAAGAAATTAACTGAAATGGAATGAGTTTTGTCTCATTATTAATGGAAAGCTCCCTCATAACAGAAATAAATCATCCAGTGCTGAACTAGAAAATGAATTAAGCTCCCAATACGCTTGGAGCTTTATAATAACTGAGCTTTCATGGACTGTAGCTGGTGTCTAACAGGGAGTTGTCTGACACATGGTTAAATACGTCCCTAAAGGCACATCTGCAGACAGATAATTCAGCCTGTAAAGAGAACTTTTCCTCACTTAGGTTAAGGGTTATCCTGCTCCTGGACAAGAACTGGGATAACCCAGTACTTTGTGTGCTGCTGCCAGACTGGATCACACCAGGAGATGGTTGAGGGTGGAAGGGATCTCCTGGGAACACCAGGTCCAGCCCATCTGCTCAAGCAGGGTCAGCTACACCACACTGTCCAGCTTATGATCACCTCTCTTTAAATTTCTTTGTGAAAGTACAAGAAAATACACAAACAAATTTAGTGTAGGAGATGATATTAACTTACTCTTCCTCTTGTTACTTTATGCAGAGCTAGAAAAGGTGCTAGCACTGCACTTTTCAGTACAAGCTCCCAAGCTTCATTCATGAGACTCTGTAATTTTTTCATTAATGGCTTTAAACAGCAAGGAAAAAAATGCACTTTGTATGTATTACACAAGCAGCTGTAAACACACTCAACAATTCACCACTTGATACTCACATATGGGAAGAAACACGTGGAAATGACAACAAAGAACTGCAAAAGCTTCCCTTCATCACACTGTTGTCACTCTGAATGTGACTGTTTAAATGCTTTGGGTTATTTAGTTTTTTTATGAGGAAGATGGAGAATGATAGGAAGCAATTGTAATTGTGTATTCACATTGAATTTACTTTTGCATGTTCATTAGCTTCTGGTTAATATAACTGAGTTAATTCTCTGATTCATGCAGACCCTGGTGACCTGGGATGGTGACAAACTGGTCTCTGTTCAGAAAGGTGAAAAGAACAACAGGGGCTGGAAGCACTGGATTGAAGGAGACATACTGCACCTGGTAAGGGCTGCTCCACAGATCCACAGCACTTCACTGAGGCTGCAGCACAGGCTCAAGCTTTCCATTTCAAAGGATTTGGGGTTTTTTTTCTAGTTAGAAAGGTCTTTAGACAGTTCTGATCTCTGAACTCTAAGGAATTTCCCCCTCTGGTTCAACTCAGGAATGCTCAATTTCTTTCCACCTGCTCCCAATTAAGTCAAAACCCTGCAGTGGTTTTTTTTTTTGCTCCAGTCCACTTCCCTCCAGCTCTTAACCCTTCTTGTTACATTTCACCTCTAGCATAATTTCATTTTTATAAAATCACTGGTAGGGAAAAAAAGAAGAAAAAAAAACCCAATCAGATTGGAAGAAAAATGGTATTCTTTGTTCAGAGCAAAGCAATATGAAATTTTAGCACACTGTGCTGTAATACAGATTGGAAACCCCTGGACATTCAAGTGGATCCCACAACCAACCTATACTGCAATTATTTTTTCCTAGTTCAATAACAAATTCAAACATCTAAAGTAGCAAACTGTAGCCCAAAGATAGAAGTGGTTAGTCCAAGATAGGTCAGAAAAGCCTGTGCAGGAAATCAGCAATCAGTGATGGGCAGGAAGATTTCAAAATAACAGTATTGTAGAATCATCAGATCATTAAGGTTGGAAAAGACCTCCAAGATCACAAAGTCCCAGTTTTGACTGAACACTGCTACATCTCTCGTGATGATAAAGGTTGCAGAGTTTCTTGGGAAAGCAACCAAGAAATGGGCATGGTAGCACCTACTGGATGGCACAGAGGGTAGAGAGTACGTAGATTCTTGAGAAAAGCCCATGGTTCTGTCCTGTCCTGTCTGTCCTGCTTTGCCCCAAGCCATCTGCTCCTTCACAAGTTTCCTTTACACATAGTTGGTGTAGGCAGTCACAGTGGCTCCCATCTCTGTGCCCAAAAGGTCAAAGACAGGAATTCAAAGCCACAATGAGCCACCTGACTAAAATCACCTGTCCAGGGCACTTCCCCAGCTCTGCCTGAACACACATTCAAAAGCTGACCTGAAAGGTTCTACATGCTGGCACCAAGGTTTGGGCTGAGGCTGGTGGAAACAAAGCCAAGCAGATCCTTACAGCAGTCTTCAGAAATTGTCCTGCAGGTCTGGCCCACTGCTGGCCACAAAGACAGCTCCAGTCCCTCCAAAGCCCTGTCTGGCACAGGAACACTGCTGATGACACCAAAACTGGCTGCATTGCAGTGGGGCAGCCTTCAAGGGGTCACTGCAGCCCTGGGCAGAAATGGTGCATTGTTCTGGCCCCTGAGAAAGGGCTGGGCACCCCTCTGAAGCAAATCAGCTTTTTAAGGCATTCCTCTTTATTTACTTCCTTGTTCCAGTGAATCTCGTGCATTTTCAGCTAACATGAATTATAAACTATTAGAGTACATTGTTTTAGTAACAGAGCCTGAAAAAGCCTTGAACTAAAGCACAATTTTAATGTATTTTTCATGTTTATTCTTCTTTGAGTTCAATTTGTATATCAAAAACTAATTACTGCAACCTTCTCTTTACATATTTATGCATTTTTTTTTACTGTTCTCTGTTTCATAAGCAGAAGTTTTTAATGCAGTGGCTCAGTTGCAGTCATTTTTGGTGGGATCTGATATACATGCAAACTACAACTTCTACCACTATGTCCTTACTAATTGTTTTAATACTGTAGGAACTGACATGTGAAGACCAGGTGTGCCATCAGACATTTAAGAAGAAGAACTAAAATGGAGCAGAAAGCCTCACAGATCTCCATCACAATGTTATGCTATTATGGTTTGTCTAAAAAGAAGAATGAAGCCCGATTTTCATTCCTTTGACATTTCTGTGTGAATGTATCATGTGCCTGTTTATGGAAACAAACACATTTCACAGAAATAACATCAAACAGTTACAAACCTCATAAATTCCTTTGCCTTTCAGTCTGGAGTTAAATAAAAGCAATTGTCTTTTAAATAATGTTTCCCTACATCTCTATAATGACTTCAGGAAGAACGTCCATTAGCAACAAGGCTGAAAATTAACAGTGACAATTATTTCAATCACAGCCTATGTCTCCAAAGTGCTGTATTGTCATCATGTCTTTGGGTGACTGAGTAACTTTGGATATTCACTGGACTGTTTCTGTTTCATTTAGTCCTGGATCACTAAGTCCACAGTTTCAGGCAACAGAATGCCTCACTGAGCACAATACACGTCCTTTCACATGGGGACTGTTCCCTTGAATCTGGCCCAGGTCAAAAGTGCTGCTGGTTATCACCTGACAAATATCTCACGGCCTTTGTGAAGAGCTGCAGCTCCTCAGCTCCAACCTAACGTGGATCAATGGCAATGCTGTAATTTCCAGTTAGAACTGGCAGCCTAATAACCATCCCAGCAGAGAAATCTGCTGCTTGAAGCAAGCTCTGCATTGAAGAGTTACTCCATGGTGTGAAAACTGGGGCACACTTAGGGCTGTGAGAGGAAAACTGCAGAGCATACACAGTCTGAGCGTAGCCTGTGCAGAAAGAGCGGTCAGCATGCTGCAATCTTCATCTTGTACCACCTTTCAGAGACTGTAAAAAGAAAAGTCTTTTCCCAGCAACTCTTCTATTCAGGGTTTTTTAAAAGAATTCACATGTTCTTTGCTAAAGGCAAGTTTAAGTTAACCATGATGAACACTACTTCAGTAGATAAAAACTTTATTATTCAACAATATGTTTGCATACCTTCCCCAGAAGACCTCGTGTGCCCAAAAGCTCATCCGCTTTTTCCCAATGACATGAATTATTCTAAAAAAATACTGTCTTTCCTACAACTTTGCTTTTCAAATAAAAAAACTTTCACATCAGCTTTAGCACTCTTAAGTTCCCTCTTGTCCATATCCTCCATCTTCTGTTTAGTATGGGAGGAGTGAAAATCTGCCTAACATATCAGTGGTAGGGAAGTACAGAAAATTGTGAAAACACTTTGGCAGAAATGGAGGAGCATATGCTTTCTCCTCATCTCCACCTGCTCCTCAGCCCACTCGCTGTCAATAGCTCAGGGTAGGAAAGGAGTGAGAGTCTCCCAGCTGACAACTAGGTTACATCTGCAAAAATCTGATTAATTTACATACCACCAATACTTCTGTGGCCGTGGCCATTATCCTGGCTCCAGCTGGGATTGAGCTAGTTTTCATTTTATTGGCTGTGGTTTGGATTTAGTGTGAGAACAACACCACGGCCCTAAGAGCGACCTGCGCTTTTGGGGCCCAGAGCACACTGCAAAAAAGGCGACGACTGACGAAGGGACAGCTCTTGGTATGGAAATCCAGGAGCTTCACTTGGCCTTCAACGGGATCCAAGGACAAAGACAAGGACAGGCTGAGGGTCAGGATTATATCTGAGGCAAGAGGGGGCGGTTCCAAGGGCTGGGATCCAATGGGAACAGGTAAAAGTGGTGCATAGGCGGGGTTAGGGACAGGGAGAACCAATAGGACAGCAGGGGTGGAGCAATGCACTGAGATATGGCCAATGGGGGTCCAGGGAAGGGAGAACATTCTAGAGGATTTACATAAATGGTGAACAGGGGTTGAACAGGGTGACACAAACTTGGCAAACCGATAGAGCATCAGAACCCAAGAAGATTAATGTTCAACTGCAAAGGCCTGGGGGAGAAAGGCTTCTCTCACCCCCACCTCGGGAGATACTGCTTGTTACCACCTTTCCAGGGCTGAGGATTTTTGCGGAGTCCCTTGGCCCTCCACAGATGCTGATATCACACTGATGGTTTAGTTGTTGCTAACTAGTGCTTCCTCTAAGTCGAGGACTCCAGGTTCCCTGTTCTCCCTGTGAGAAGGTACACGAGATGCTGGGAGGGAGCAGAACCAGGACAGCTCACCCAACCTGGCCAGAGGGATATTCCAAACCATAGAACATCAGGCTGAGTATGTAAAGTTACAGGAAGGAAGAGGGAAAACTGCTGTGTTTGGGATGGCATTCCCTAGAAATTCCTTGGTCTTCCCAAGGAGCTGTTACCCGTGATGGACCCCACTGTCCTGGGCATGGCTGAACACCCACCTGGGAAGCGGTGAATGAATTCCTTGTTCTGCTTTGCTTGTGCACTCAGCTTTTTCTTCACCATTAAACTGTCTTTAGCTCAGCCCAGGAGTTTTCTCAGGGAATGGCTGTGTGTGCTCAGTTGCCAGCTGGAGTTAAATCACGACAGGCATAGAAGTGCATATGGCAGGATATTTTTATGAATTGGACTTTGCTTCTCCTGATAAAAGTTGATTTGGTATCAAACTTCCTGTGTCCTTTGCCTGAGCAACGCTTTCATGTTAGTTTGCACAGAAGAAACTGCACTTGGAGTTAGTAAACTCCTTATTTTGTTGTATTCAGCCCTGACTTGGATTTTTTTTTAGTAGAAATGTATTTAATTCATATTTCTAAGTCTCTGTTAGTTACAAGGACAAAAAAGTACCACACCTCATTAAACTTTCAAAATATTAGCAGAATGTAATCACTAGGAAACAAAACGTGCATGTTTTAATCAGCGATGCTTCTCCTGGTTGGTTCTTGCCAGGAGTAACCCTGTTTGTAAATTCACACTAAATTATAAATCCAAAGAAAACCTTTCCTATATCACAAGGAACTATCATCAATTCACTAAGGGTGAGTTTGAAGAGGGAAAGCAAATGTTCTTCAACTGGTTTCTTATGCTCACTAGTTCTATCTCATGGTTATGGTTTAGAAGTAAAGAAAGTAGGAAACTGAGCACAAGTAGACTTTGGCTGGATCTGACCCTATTGTTTTGCCTATCTTGGAAATGAAAATTCCAGACTTTTTAAAAGGAAGTGATAAAATATGCAAGCTTTTTTACTCTCCAAAGTGACATTTTGTTTTTGCACATATGCAAGAACTTGCAGCCTCCTTTACAGCTGCATGCACAGCTCTGGAGACAGAGGAGATATTCACACTGTTGCATTAGAATTACTTCCAAAGGTATCCTTGTTTGTATCATATTTGTGATGTTACACTGATGCTCAAAGTCCCATATCTCCTTGTCAGCAGATTAAATACTTGTGCTGGAGGAATAGACCTTGCTGGTAAATCAAAGAACGTTCATTCACATTTTTTCAGCCCTCTGGCACACAGTGCTGTCTCGGCTGTTTTGAAGGATTACCATTTGCATGGGTTCTTTTGCTCATAGAGAATATTGCTCAAGTACAGCCCCAGGAAGAGAATTTATCAGCAACCTTCTGATCCTGTGTGGTGGGTTGGCCCTGGGTGGATTCTGGGCACCCACCAAAGCCTCTCACTGCCCTCTGCAACTGCACAGGGAGAGAAAAAACAACAAAGGGTTCATGGGCTGAGATAAGGACTGGGAGAGAGATCCCTCACCAGATACCATCACGGGCGAAACAGGCTCTAATTGGAGATATTAATTGACTTTATTACTAACAGAGCAGGATAACTAACTAACTTTATAACTTTATAACTAAAACAGAGCAGGGTAATGAAAAGTAAAATAAAACCTTAAAAACAGCTTCCTGCCACCCCTCCCTCATTCCCAGCTCTGCCTCCTGCCCCCAGTAGTGCAAGGAGAAGGGAGGGGGGGTTTGGGTCAGCTCCTCACCCCTGGCTTCTCCTGCTGCTCGGGGAGAGGAGTCACTCCCTGCTGCCCCAGGGGTCCCTCCCACGGGAGACTTCTCCAGGAACTTCTCCCCCCTGAGTCCCTCCTGGGGCAGAGAGTGCTGCCAGCCCTGCTGCTCTGGGGTCACTCTGCCACGGCTCAGTCCTGCCAGGCCAGGCTGCTCCAGCCTGGGAGCAGGGACCCCTCAGCACAGGCCTCCCATGGGCTCCCAGCTCCTCCAGGATTGTCCTGCTCCACTGGGGGCTCCTCCCCGGGCTATGGGGACATCTCTGCATCCCCCATGGATCCCCAGGGGCTGTGGGGACATCTCTGCATCCCCCATGGATCCCCAGGGGCTGTGGGGACATCTCTGCATCCCCCATGGATCCCCAGGGGCTGTGGGGACATTTCTGCATGCCCCATGGATCCCCAGGGGCTGTGGGGACATCTCTGCATCCCCCATGGATTCCCAGGGGCTGTGGATGGATCTCTGGATCCCTGTGAATCCCCAGGGGCTGTGGATGGATCTCTGGATCCCTGTGGATCCCCAGGGGCTGTGGATGGATCTCTGGATCCCTGTGGATCCCCAGGGGCTGTGGATGGATCTCTGGATCCCTGTGGATCCCCAGGGGCTGTGGATGGATCTCTGCATCCCCCATGCCCTCCAGGGGCTGTAGGGGCACAGCTGCACCTCAGGCTCAGAGGAATCCCTGCTCTGGTGCCTGGAGCTCTCCTGTCCCCCTTCCTCCCTGCCCTTGCTGCCTGCTGAGCTGTTCCTCTCACACTTCTCACGCTGCCCTTCTCTGGCCAGGGCTGCACAGGAACTTTTCTCTCTCCTCAGCTCTGTTGTGGCCGAGGTGTCCCCACCGTGTGTGGCTGAGCAGCCCTGGCCAGCAGCACCTCCGTCCTTGGAGCTGCCAGGGTCGGCTCTGCTGGACACGGAGGAAGCTTCCAGCAGCTGCTCACAGAATCCAGCCCTGGAGCTCCCACCCTGCCAAAGCCTGGCCATGCAAAGCCAATAAATCCAGAACAGAAAAGCCTGAACAACACAAAAGCACTTCCTCGTGAGTGCAGCACTGGGAAAGAATCAGCACCATCACCTGTCACTGGGCTTTCCAAATGGCAATGGCAAAGCTGTGTGGAACAAATGTTTATGGTGGAATTTCTAAAAATCTGCATTAAGCCAACTGGCTCTGCTTCGAGCCAATTTTTCTTCCAAAAGTTAAACATTTTATTTCCAACTGCTAAAAGAAGAGAGCAATGCTGCAGGCAGAGGCTGTAGAATGATGTTATTGCTCCTACCAATTGTGCTCCTTGCCCTATGATTCTGACTTTCTCTAGAGCTCTGGAGGGTCACAGATATGCAGAAAATGCCTTCCCAGTTTGCCATGGATATCCTGGATGCTGTGCTGCTCTGCTGCTTGTGAAAGATACTCCACTGCCATCTGGCAAGAAGACTGAGGTTTTTAAACCAACATTTACTTCATGATCTGATGAAGACAAAATTTAACCAAAAAAATGTTACTTAATTATTTGTATTCATTTGTATTTATATTTATATTTTATTATATTTAAAATATTATATTATTAAATTAAATATTTAAATATTTATAATATTTTATATTTTGTATTCTTGTTATTTGTATTCTTTTAAGCAAGGGTACATATTTTGCTTTAGAGGGGAGAGATTGATAGAAATCATTTCTTTAGAAAGTGTTCTTCCCACTAGAAGACATTATTTTCTTTAATTTGTGACTGATGAAAAGGGCAGAGGTTGCAGATACTTTAATTTCAGCTTGCTGATTACACTTCTTATGCAGATTGTGAGGATTAGAAGAAATCATTTTGTGAAAATGAGATTTAAAATAATATTAATGAGACGAGCTTTTCAATAGCTGCAAAAATGTTGTCAGTTATTCTCTAAATATCACAATTTCCTTAATTGTATCTCACACTGCAGTGCTTCAGCCACCATTAAATAGAAATGGGAATGCAGTAGATGACAGTAGATATTCCAGAAGTAGTAAGAGAAAAGCTACTAATGTATAGCAAGACCCAGAAACAGGAACTACTGGAAGTTCTCTTTACCTGTTTTCATGCTACTGTACTTTGGATTTCTGCTGGCTTTGGTTAAGGGTCCAGTCTTTCAAAGAAAGGCTTCCTGAAAAACTGATAAACCCTTCACAAAGGCTGTAAACCTAATTATGACTTCAGAATTAAAGCATGAAAGTGAAGTGGGATGGCTCCCTGTGAAAGCTGCAACAGGCTTCCTTTGAAATGTTTTTTACTGTGCAGTGCCCTTGCTGCCTTTTGCACTGCACCCAAAGTTAATTGTTTTCCTATAATTTCTTAATTGTCTTCCCCTGTCACCTCTATTTCATTCCCTTTTGGATATATACATGTATCATATCCATGGATATATATGCTTATATCCAGGGCTGGAAGGGTTCATAGGTGTCCACGATGATTATTGGCCCACAGCTTTTGAATCAGTTTCCCAGGGTAGACTGGCCAAGCAAACCTGACTGTAAAATATAAATTCTTTAAATATAATATTTCTACGATATTATGTGAAAATGAATAGCTCAATCGAATGCCTCCAGTAAAATAAAGGCTAAGGGTGAACTCATGTTTATCAAGTCCCAGAAAATCATTTAGGATAAATGCCTGTAACCATGGAAAACCTTCAGCTGGATGCCAATGAACTCAAGCATGAGATAAAATCCCCTAGAAACCAAGCTTTGGTGGTTCTGCTGCTCACAGCAGTGCTTGTTTCATTGCCTACTTTACAATACTTAATATTTTTTCTACTTACTAAATGATCTGATTTGCCTTTTTCCAGCTGTCTCTCTAGGAACTGACTTGCTTTTTCAAAATTTGCTCACCTTTTTCCTACACTTATGTAGGGAAAAAGAACTTTAATAACAGAGGTATATGCTTTTTCTTGGAGGTGCCATAAAGTCAAAGATTGCTTAAATTTTCTGATGATCAGACTAAAGCAGTGCTCTTCCAACAGGGCAGCAGTCCTGCTGAAGATTGTACTGTGCCTTTTTTGCTGAAAATCCCCCCACTCCATCATCATCCCTCCCAGCCTCGGCAGAGAAAGGTTATTTATTGAGCTTTGGCACAAAAGTGAGTAAAGTCATAATAAAAGTCAGTTGGTGTAACAAGTGAGACAACAGCAGGTTCTCAAAAGATATAATTTTATATTTTCTTGATATGGTTTTAGTTAATTTTCAGCTTTTGAAATAATTGTGTGTTGAAATAGGTATTGGAATTTGTTTTGCAAGTAGCTCTGCTTAAGTCAGAGCACTTCCAGGGAGTCATTTGTTCAGTTCAGCCAGACCAGTTCTGATCAGGCCTCTACTGAAAACAGATTCTGAAGCTGCAGAATTTAATGCATTCAAAGTATCATGGTCAGAAAAATGTGTATTGCTGTTCACTGTTGTTGATACAATAAACAAATGCAATGAAGTCCTGAATGTTTAGAGATGAGGTTTTAAGTTAAACATTTTTCTTTTTGCTTAGATATTGAAAACAAGCAACTAAAAATAGAGACATGTGACATATGGCATTTTGTTCTGTCATTAAAAAAAAAGAGTATTTACATTTATTTATATAGACACATATATTGTTTTTTTTTAATAATCACGTACAACTTAATTTAAATTAGACTTTCATTTTCTAAACACTTTGGAGAAGCCAAGAGCAGCCAAATAGTCAGGAAAAACACCTGGAAGATGAGCTTTACTCGTTAGAGGATTAAGGCAGAGTTGAATTGCTCCCTTTGTGAAATAACAGCCTTGGTTCTCTAAAAACACAGATTGCTGTTTGCTACTAATGGGTGCCTTGTGTAGCATTACAGCAAATTGCTTGCCTTGATGGCATCAGTTGAACACACAGCAAACATGAGCACTTAGTTAAAATGTGAGCACATCCAGAGCTGCAGAAGGAAAATAACTGATTTCCAGAGCGAGGATTTGGGTCATCAGAGATGAAAGATTCCTGGTTTAGGGGACTTGTGTCATCCAAAAGAAGAAGCAGCCCCAGGTTTTCTATGGCCATGCTGATTGCACAGTGGCTCTGCAGAGAGCCAGGGGACAGAGGATGAAGTGACAGTGGCAGGAGGAACTGAACCCTTGGCAGGATCACTGTGGTCCCAGAGAAGTCCAAGCAGCTCCAGCCTTTCCCTGAGCTTGGCTTTCCAGGTTTTTATAACTTGCTTCTTCACAAGGATAAATCTCTAGATGCTCTAGATGCTTCTGTTTCAAATAGGAAAGGCAATCCTTCACAAACCACAAGAAAAAAGATCTGTTTTGCTCACTGTGTATCTCAATATAAACAAATATAAGCAAGGCTGTGCATGAAAACACCCTAACAGCTCCTCAGATCTCAGGTTTTATTTATAACATGTGACAGAACTCTGTGGCTGTCCTGCTGCAAATGGTTTAAATAAAAAGAGACCCAGATTTAGAATCTTTCAGTGAAAAATGGAACACATTTTGGCACCTTGGAATGGGTCAAATAAGGCCCAAATAGTTCAGCTCACCCTGCAGATTTGTTTCCTAAGGAATTGACAGAGATTAAAATTCTTTCATAGAATAAATAAGTGCCACCCTGGTAGATATAACAACAGTGCAACAATTTATCTAATAATCTAATTTATTCCAAATATATGCAGTCCTCTGCCTTGATGGCAAACAATAGAACAAGCAAGACTCCTCAGTCCATCCACTCTGGATAGAATTCTGCAGCCAGGTGTGTTCACAGCCAGTTTCCCCTTAGTTCACAGGCCAAATCATTTTCTCAAATATTAGGTCCATGCTAGAGCATTTGAGGGACATGTTTTGCTTGTTTTCTGGATTCCACTTGGATTTAAGGACCAAAATATGAAAATATTTCTATCAATTTCTCTCACTTTGTTAAGAGGTTATAACTTATGCTTCTTCCCTAAGCACTCCATTAGGTTTTGGTAATGAAACCATTGCACCATTACTGTCCTATCCTTCCCTGCCAGCTGCCTCAGCAGTAATTAATCTCCTCTGACTGAGGAGCATAAAGGTGCTTTTATTACCATTTTTCCCTGCATTATAATGATTATATAGGGAAAAAAAAAAAAAAGGAGAAAAAAAAAAAGAAAAAGAAGGCACCAGAGAACATCTTATGGTAGGGGAGGATTTCATGTGAGAACTTCTATATCCAGTTCAGTGTCATGTCTTCTTATCTGGCAGTATTTAGAGGGCAAAATAAATAAATCTTGGTTTCTGTAGTTCCCTGTGAAGTGTGAGGCTGTAACTTTCAGAAGTTATTTGAAGCCACAGGAGAATTTGCAGCATCTTCTCTGGAGATAAATGCTTTAAATTAGTGATATTTGGTTTTTTAAGAGAACTTATATGAGTAGTACAATAAGCACTTTTTTTCCTATACTATTACCTTCAGCATAGAAAAATTTCCTCGGTCTGGTCTACACTGCAAAGGCTTCTTGCCAGAAACCTCTTTTTGTCACAGGTCTATAAACACAAACATGATGACAGCCAGCAAAGCACAGTTTTTGTCTTGTGCAAATCAAATCTACTTTCCCAACCAGCAGAATTCTGTCAGCCAATACACAACCACTAAAGACCCTGCTGACAGAATGGCATTGTCTCCAGTGTTATTTAATATTTTAATATATATATATGTCTAGCTTCTATTAGCAGCCAGAGCCAATCTTCTGAATCCCATCTCAGAGGAGCTTTCAAACAACTCCAGCACTAATTTGTAATACATCAAATGTAACAATACTCATCAATTGTCATGGAATAGTTCACATAGAAAATCAGACAGCATTTTCATTCAAGTAATTTTGTCACTCATTTTAAAGAGTTTCAAGCAGTGGATGGCATCTCTTCAGTTACAAACCCATCCAAGGAGCCTGCATTTGTCAGCAAAACAGACAAGTGTGCACAGAACAGAGCAAAATCCCAAAATCTGTTCTGTTTGGGGTTTTTGTCATGGGTGTAGTGCAGCCCTTGATACAGAAAAAGGTGTCACAAAGGAAAAAAGCCTTGTCAGTCGATTTGATGTCAGGAACAGTTCCCATGACGTTGTCCTCCCACAAATATTTACATTGAAGAACTGCTTAACCAAAATTGAGTTAATTCACTGTTTTTCATTGAAATACTGGAATTAAAATGCATCAGTGAAAATTGAAATATTTTTATTTACTTCTGCAGAAGACATTAAAAACTATCGTTTAGAAATATGTGATAAATTTGCTTTCTCAGACAGATTTACTACAAAACTAGTTTTGGAATTTTGTGTCCAGACATCAGAGAGGAAAAAGAAATGGGGATGAACAGAATCAAGGCGCCATCGAGTGGTGAATCTTGTACTCACACTGCCCTCTTCCCTCAAACCAAAAATAGTCACTATAGTCATTTCATACCTCTGTGGTAAATTGAATTACATCCCTGTCATGTTTTCTTAAGAACAGAACTGTTAAGATAATTTGTGTACTTACAAGCCACCACAACTTTCCAAGTACTTTTACTTCGGTGGGGGGGGATGAAATTCCAACAACATACTGGCTACATGGTGTTAAAAATCCTCAGTTTCAATTCAGAAAGCCATATAAAAAACAACCCATCTCCATTCTCCATGGAAGACTTCATAAAGGATATGAAAGGATGTGTGAGGGATGGTTATTATCACTGCTTGGAGGGAGGGGGAAGCTGACTGTATTACAGAATGGCAAGAACAGCAGCATTAGAGTTGCACCAGAAAGCTCTAGCATTAAAAGGCTAAACTTTTTTAGTCTAAACTGAGACTCTGTACTGATCCTCACTCATCAACAGATTTTATAATTCATCTTTGGGAATGAATTTTTCCCAGAGTGCTGCAAATCCTATGTCAGCTTCCATTTATGTAATATACTGACCAAGGATTGAAAAAGAGATATTCAAAGCTAAAAGAATTCATTGCTACAGTCTGAGTTTACAAATTCAAATCATGAACAGAGATTGGGGAGATAACTTGCAGTCTTCAGACTACACCAAGAAAGTACACAGCACACACTAATATTATTGAATTATATATGTATGACTGTATCTCTGAAAAAATTAATGTTTCAGGTTCTACTAGAAATGTGGAAACAAAAGAAACAGTGCTTGTATAAGACTTTACATATAAATACATTGTTACATTTGCCTCTGGCAGTATGTTTTTTATGTCTGATTATTGCAAAAGAGCAAGGGTAACATTTAATATAGCTTTCATCACGGCCTGCTCTCCTACTAAACAACTTGTTACTGAGTTATTGTGAAGAAAAAGCTTTTGATACAAAGACACACATTCTGTGCTGCAGAAATGCCACAGGATCCTGTGTGCTGCTGCTTTCTGAACACAAGGCAAACTCATAAACCATGCAGCTCCAATCAGAAATACAGAGGGGTTTGACCTTTCCTAGAAAAACATCTACATATTACACTGCTGTAAAAAAATTTAAAAATAATAACAAATAAAATAAAAAAAAGTTCCAAACCTGCTGACAAAGCCACCTTCCATTTGACAGGCATTCCTCAAGGGAATAGTGTTGGATTGTGGTCACATTTGGGGTTTCTAGAAGGTTCTTCTGACACCCTATGTAAATTACCCTGTCCTGAAAGCCAGACATGGCAGCAGGGTTTGGTTTTCTGTGCCCAGCACACCACAAGGCTGACCTGCACATCAAATTATAAAGACAAAAGGCTTTGTGCCTAAGCAGTGAGATCTTAGTGACAGAGTCACATCTGTGCTGTGCACCCAATCCCCTTTCCTTCATTTGCTGACAAAATGCACAAGTGGAAGGTATTGTCTGGTATCACTGCACTGCCACAAAAGCAGCTTTAACATCATTGCTGTGAGACAGACACTGTAGGATATTGAGATACTTGAATTCTGGATGGTTCTGAGCATCGTACAGACTTGCAGGAGGAGCTGAAGCCTCACCTCTGCATCTGGAAAACCCCAAACTGCAAAATTAAGAGAAAACAACCAACTTCTTTCCCAAGCCACAGTCAATTATTAAAGTCTCACCGTGAACCTTTCATGTTGACTCAGTGTCCATAATGCTGCTCTTAAATTCTCTTTTATTACCACTTTGCATCTGGATAAAAAATAAGTCTATGTCAATTTTGTCTGACTTTAATAGAAAACAAACACAGTGTTCTCAGTTGTCCAGGGTGCTGGCAACCCATGCTATTCAATAAACAATTTTTGCAAGCTTATGGAAAATCTGATGCCAAATCATTTCCCAAGAATGCTGCAACTCCGTAGTCAGCAGCGATAAGTTAATAATATATTATAGCAAATAAAAATGGAAATCACAGAATCTCTGTCCTGAAATCTATGTTGTTACAGAAATTTTAAGTAGCTACTGGGCAGATACTCCTCAGACAAGAAGAAATCATTTTATAGGTTTTCTAGTTCATGTTATCTAAAGACTATATTCAGGGCAAACTAAACTGCTCACTGAATCAGATCTTAGGAACAGTTTGGCAGGTTTGAAGATGAGCAGAGAAAATGGAATAAGTTTATCTGAAGCCTCAAAACTTAGTAAAAGAACATTAGCACCAACGTTCAACTATAGTGGAAGGCATTGTAAATCTGATAAAGAAAGAAATTACAAGCTCCAAACTTGGAAACCTGGGAAGATATAAACTGCTTCCTCCTGAACCTCTTCTGTGGTTTAAGGGCTGCCCTTTTGCCACCAATCTTAATGGAAATGGAATCGTGCCAGGATTGGAACTGTGGCCTCCAGGAAATAAAACAAGAAGCAAGTGTTAATAAATCAGGAGTATTAACAGGTCAATCAGGATGGTTCTTGCTAAGTGATTACATGAATGACATAAAGATAGCCCTTATCTAATGAATCAAATGTGCCCAAAGAAGCTGTAGCACAGGAGGTCAAGAACTGGAGCCTTTATATTATATACAACACTTTGGTCTCTCTCACTGACCTTTATTTCTCAGAGTTGTCTGTTTAAAGACATCTCTCTCCTTTTTATTAGCATGTGGGTATCACACACTACGGTGCTACCACAATTAATACTTTAGGTTTTCTCTTTAAATTAAGTCCATATCAGATGCTGCTGAGACTATCGCTGATTATCCTGTTGCTGATTTTAAAGAAGGTGGTATTTGTGCTCACTTAAAACCCTGTTAAAAATAGTGAACTTACCACTGAAATTTGAAAACAGCATGAAATTGGTTAATCTTGATGAGATGAAGACAGCCAGTACAATAAGTCCAAACCTACATGGCTTAATTTTGGCAGTATTGTGAGTTGAAAAGGCAGGTCTGTAATGAAAGTGTCAGGCAATATTATTTTAGATTACACCAAATACAAAACTTCCAATCCCTCCTTTACTTACTACAGCATCTCATTCCTCTGCATGCACTACATACATGATTGTATTTGAAGGAACAACCATTTTTAGAAACAATCATTTTATGCCCCATCAGGCTGCTACTGGCAGGTTACAGGTTTTGTGGAGGATAGGATTATATTTTCTCTAATCTAAACTCTAGCCTTTTGACAGTTCTTATTTCTTTACTGGGGTTTTAATTCCTCATTATTCTAGTCAGGTTAATGTTTGGTACATGGGTCAGGATTGTATCCAAGGCTGGGGATGTTTGCAAGAGTAAGAGACAGGCTGGGCAGCTCAGAAAGTGCATTCCACACCACCGCTGTCCCTGAGCCAGCACAGGGTGAAATGCTGTCCTAACAAGGGAGGCTTTAATTCAGATTTACAGCAGGGTTTGTCTCACAGCTCTGCCACCTACATGTTAATAACACCTTTCCCTTAAACCCAGCGTGTTCCATCAATCTTCACTGTCTGCCAAGTTAAGGCTGCAACGAGTTTTGCTTCAGTTCACTGCACTGCAAGTATGAACTCCCAGCAATCAGCAGCACGGCACATTAATTCACGTGTAAAATAAACACAATACTGTAGAGCTGACCTGAAGAGCTGAGTGCCTCTGTTCCTCCTAAAAGCAAGGGCCTTATGAGAACAGAACAGCACTCCAGGTTGCAGGGTAGCTCACTTAGGGAATTGATAAACCATCAATAGCAGCTCAGTCAGCCAAGCCCGAAGCACTGGAGAGCTGAGCCCCAGGTGAAATGCAGAGATCCCAGGAGGGGCCACAGAACCTCGTGAGGAGAATCAGCAGTGCCTGGAGCCTGGAGAAAGAATTTGTGTCCTGGGGAGATCAATCAAGGCAAAGAAACCCTGCAGCGCAGGACTGAGCTGCCTACTGCAGCAAGCAGCAGCACATATTTATTACATAAAATTATTACATGTAATATATGTACAATGTATTTATTATATTTATTCTTATATTAATTACATTTATTTTTTTATTTTTAGGTATGGCTCTACCTGACAGCACTCCAGAGCCAAATAGGAGTTTTCACAAATATATATATAGATATATATAGACATAGCTCTTATTTCCAGACCTCTAGTCTTTACTTGAGAGAAAAAGAAAATGGTCTGGTATTTTATTGTTAAAACACCAGCTATTTGCTACTATGGATAAACTATAGGTGCTTATGATTGATATCCCAAACTGCTTTAATATTTTTCTCTGAATTAATGATACTATACTTTTTTATTTTTAAGTTAAAATGCTATAGCCTACTTCCAAAAAACATTTTTATTACCAAACAAATTCAAAACCTGCCAATAATTTTATAGTCAAAATAATCTGAGCTGAAATCTTGGAAAACTGAGGTTGAGTGAGCTGATTCTCCCTTGAGACGATTACTTGGGTAACAAAAAAGGTCCTTTTTAATGAGAACTTTTTTAATGAGATTTAAAAGTAGCTTTGTACCTACGGGAAATGTGTCCTACAGCACTCTATTACCAGTTCCTCTGTTATACACTTGTAGACACCCCTATATCCACACTTACAGAAATGTGTTCCTAACAAGAAGGCACTTGTGGAATGGCTGTTCACATGCACTGAAAATGTTCTGTACAGATTTTTGTGGTTTTTGAAGGAAAAAGGTTGCACTTTTCTCATCTTTGAGGTTGCACTCTTCTCATCTGCAGCCATCTCATCATTTCCCTGCCTCATCCTCTCCCCTTTCCCTGTCCGTGGGACAGGAGACAGCCAAACTCAGGGTTGTGCCCTTCCTCCAGAATAAAGAAAATGCCAGATTTCTTTCAGGCCTGGGAGGAGAGAGCTAAGCCCAGGGGTGTGATGCTCTAGGTAAGCTGCAGCAGGTGCCACTGCAGAGCCAAGCAGAGGAGAGAAAGGGGCCCGAGGAACTTCAGGGCAATGCCCACAATGCCCTCTTTCACTGCTCTGCAATAAAACACCTACTTGGGGGTTTTTTACCTGAAAAATATCTTTCAGTAAAAAAGTATAGGAATAACTGTTGAGTTACACAAAAAACCTGAGGCAGAGCTTGTGTTCTCATGTAATCCCTGTACTGAAAGGCTTCCCAGAGACATGCCGCAGTTCCAGCTGTTTTGTATGCAGCCCCTGATGAAACAGTGCTCAGTACAAGATACACAGGAAACCATGTGAAAGGCAAACAAATACATAATATATTCCCTCTGTACACCCATTTAATTTCCACAAAGGATCATGGACTCAGACCTCACACCCAGCTGGTAAACTTGCCTCTAACAGCTTGTGAGGGGTATTTCTTATTTCAAATTTAATTGCTATTTTTTCATTTATTCTTTCCTCCTGTAAGGTCAGTTTGTACCCTGTGCTATTTCTCTCCCCCTTAGCTTTTCTATTACTACAACTCCCCAGGAGAAGCTAACAGCAAAATAATTTCTTCCTTTCTCTGCTGTTATTTTCTTGACTAACAAGCTCTATGCCTTCATCTTTCCCTCAGTTTGCTGATCATCCTTAATTGCCCTGTAACAGTCTCGTCTCTCTCTCTGGACAAGACTTCAGTGAGTTTTTCAAGGAAAAACACACAGTGTGTGCTGTATATCCCCCACTATTTACATTCTCTATTATGGTCACTTTCTTCTACATATCTTCTTTCAATGTTCCACCTCAGCCATCTAAAAATCAAGAACTATACTCAAAATTCATAAATTTTACTCAAATAATTCCTTTTAGGCAGGGTTTTCCAGACTGTACATCCTAAAATTCTGTACTCAAACATTTTCAGTGTTATTCATTACTTTGGAGAATCATCACTGTAATGAATTCAAAGTGGAAAGCAAGACTTCAAGAAAGCTGAAAGTCTAAATTCATCATAGCAGTTGACAATATTGTGCCCCTTTTCTTGCTTCAGGCATTTTTCTTCTCACTTTTCATCAGATTTGTGGGATTTTTAAAAGATTTAATTATCCATCTTTTCTCCCTTGGAGTGAAAATGACAAGAATTGCAGTAACTATTCTGTCTCTCTCGCTATGTCCTTCAGACTGTAAACACTGCAGGCCGGTGTAATCCTTCTTGCAGTGTTGTGGGATAGAGGACACAGGGCTCCTAACCCCCAGCTGAGCACTTGTATCAAAAGGAGAATTTTCTTTAACTGGATCCCAATCAAGATAAATATCCTCTGTGTAATTATACAACAAAATGTGGGGAATGCAATTTTTAGAGATGGAATTTCAATCTGGCAGTAGGGGTAGGAGAAATTCCCTCAACAGGGGGTTCTTGTGCTCCGGTGCTTCCCAAGCCCTCATATTCCCCACGTTTCTATTAGATGCTGTTTGGGATTGCAGCAATTTTAGCTGGCAAAATGGTTAAGAAAAGTGTCACATTTCCTGTGTCAGGCTCATGTGTTTGTCTTTGAGAGAGATGGGCACGCCGGGCTCCCTGCCAGGTCACCCCAGAGCGCTGTCACCAGGCTCCTGTCCCCTCAGCAGCGTTAGCACGGTGCACACCAAGACTGCACTGAGGGGACACGACCGGGCACATCTGGGCACACCTGGAGATTGTCACCACGTCCTCTCCCTGAGGGGTCCGGGGTCACACAGGGGACTCTGTCTGGGGACACTGAGGGGACACAGTTTGGGGCACCACAGTATAAAAAACCCCAGCTATTTGAGAGTGTCCAAAGGAGGCCACGAGGATGGTGAAGGAGGGGATGCTGTACAATGGTTTAGGACACTTGGTGTGTTCAGCCTGCAGGAGACTCAGGGGAGAGCTCACAGAGACCTGCAGCATCCTCATCAGGGGAAGCGAGGGGAGGTACCGGGCTCTGCTCTGTGGTGATGGGACAGCACCTGAGGGAACAGCAGAGCTGGGTCACGGGAGGCTGAGGCTGGAGGTCAGAGCTGGGTACCTCTCACACACGGTGTGCTGTTTAGGGTCGGAGCTGGGTATCTCACACACACGGTGTGCTGTTTAGGGTCGGAGCTAGGTCCGATGGTCCCCGTGGGTCCCTTCCCACCCTGTGACCCCACGGCTCCGAGCCCACTCTGCTCCTGAGGCAGCGCACGCCGACTACAACTCCCACTCTGCCCCGCGCCGCGCGGCCCGGAGCCGCCGACTACACATCCCGGCATCCCACGGGGGAGCCTCGCTCTCGCGAGACTGAAAGGCCTCACGGAGGTGTTGCTGCGAGAGCTGCGGGCCCGGAAGCTCCACGTCGGAGATCGGAGCGAGCCCGGGTGGAGGCACCGGAGCGGGGCCGGGGCAGCGCCTGGGGACAGCGGGGCAGCGCCTGGGGACAGCGGGGCAGCGCCTTGGCACGGCCGGGCCATGGTGAGCGACAGGCGGGGTCCCGGGAGGCGGATCGGCGGGGCAGGAGGGGCCAGGGCCGGCTCGGCAGAGCGGTGCTGCCCCAGCGAGCGGCTGGCCCGCGGGCCGGGGTCGTGTCGCGCTCTCCCCTCGGGAGCTGCAGATCCCAGCGGCTCCGGGGCTAAACACGGAATCAAGGGGAGCTGTGCTCGCCTTCCTGGTGTCTGTAGCAGGAGAAATGAACCCAAATTCATCTCCACATCCCATGTCATGGCTGTAGTACAGCTACTACATGATAACCAGGTGGATTTTGCTCCTTGCAGTGTCTAACATAGGTAACTGTACATTTTATTAATACGTGCGCTGTTCTTTGATCAGCTGTTTTGCACTGAGTTCCCTGACATAAAAGCAGGGTTAAATTATCTCAAATGAGTGTCCAAATGAATCCATAATGCATCGAATATATTAGTCAATCACTTTGCTAGCCTTTAAAGTACTCTGGCCGTACATTGCCAGTGATGAAAATGGAAGGTCCGAGCTTTCTTTGTAAGGGAAAGACTTAAACTTTTCCCTCCTCTCAGTTTCTGCAACAGACTGTTCCATTCTAAAATGTAATTTTGGAATTGTGAATGTAAGTAAATTGATAATGGGCAAATATTATTGTGCTCTATTGTGGTAGCTGGCATTTCTTCCTGGTTTGTTGGGTAAAGTAGCAGGAAGATTAATTTTCTTCCATTTGTATTAGGAGCAAGTTCTCTTTGCTTTTCTTAATTAGTTCAGGGACACCAGGAAGATGTGCAGTGCATGTTTTTTGGTTGTTTTGTTGTTTTTTTTTGACTCTGCTGGAGGTACTTTTTGAAGAGGTTTGGAATTTCACAGAATCAAATGAAACATAGCCATTGCCATTGGTGAGGATGCAAGGCTTCCTACAAAAACAGATACGCAGATGGATAGAAAAGAGTAGTAACCTTCTGTCTGCCTGAACAGCAAGATTGAGTAAACTGCAGTAAGAGTAAACTGCAGCCTTCCCTTTCCCTTTTGTGTGCCAGTTTGCTGTTAAACCACCTGACACTGCCAATTGTTTCCCCCAGCCTCTCCGACTGGACATCAAGCGGAAGCTGACGGCCCGCTCTGACCGGGTGAAGAGCGTGGACCTGCACCCCACGGAGCCATGGATGCTGGCCAGCCTCTACAACGGCAGTGTCTGTGTTTGGAACCATGAAACACAGGTGAGGGCTTTTCACACAACAAGTGTGCCTTATTGTGAAATGTTCATGACTCACAGATGTGTATCTAGTGCTGAGAAACTGAATTTGTACAAAATCCTGTCACTGCCACTAACTGACTGTGCTCTCCTCTGGCTCAGTACAAGAATCACTGTATTGTATCAGTGGACAAGGAAGTGACATATTGGATATGGTTAGGAAAGTAGAAGGAGCTGGTTTCAAAATCTGTATTTTCTCCAGTGCTATAAACTTAACTTTTTTTATTTTCAGACTCTGGTGAAGAATTTTGAAGTGTGTGACCTGCCTGTGAGAGCTGCCAAGTTCGTGGCAAGGAAGAACTGGGTCGTTACTGGAGCTGTAAGCTGCTCTCCTCATGTGATTTCCTATGCAGCTGCATGTTCTCTGATTAATTGTCATGCCATTACTTTGTGCATCACTTAATAATCTGATATGATATGAATTTGTAGAGGGGAAGGGAATACTTCACTACAGTTTCTCAGAAGTTTTCTCCTTTGAAGGAAGCTTAGAAACTTAAATGTTTCATTTCAAAAGAGAGCAGCCTGCTAAGGTGACTGACTGCAGGTAATGCCAGGTAGATGGAATTCAGCTTTTACTGCCAGCTGGAGCATACCCAGCACACAGTTCTGACTCAGTATCAGAGGTGCTACTTTAACTAAGATGAAACTATTGACAGTCCTAGGTAAGATGAATTAGAAATTGCTTTCTATTTTTGTTATTGGTTATATTAAAAATATTTTTTTTTATTTTGCTCACCACTAGAAAAAAATGTCTGCTTTTATTTGGTGAATCTATCCTGAGAGCAATAGTTGTGTTCTGATCTTGGTAACCCTTTATTTTTATGGAGTGAATATTTTTTGGCTAAATTAAGGTAATGCCTAAATATTTTTCTCTCAACTTTCATTTTCTAGTCTTCTGCCCTGTACATGGAGTAAAAAAATTATTTTCAGTTCATTACCTTACGCTGCCATGACTCAAGTTTCTTGTAAAAATGAAAATCTGGTTGAAGTTTTTTCCATTTCATAAATGGCTTGGAACAGCAGTGTGTAATTTATAGCCTTCTGAATCCCAGGATAATTTATATCATTAGCAAGCAAAATTCCTTAAACATTTGTTGTCTCCAATGGTGGAATGTTTTTTCCTAGCTCTCCTGCATTGCATAGAAGGTGCACTGCACAAGAGACTTATTTTCATGTGGCTTTTCCTCCCTTTCCCAGGATGACATGCAGATCAGAGTTTTTAATTACAACACCCTGGAGAGAGTTCACATGTTTGAGGCTCATTCTGACTACATCCGATGCATTGCAGTGCACCCCACGCAGCCCTTCATCCTCACAAGCAGTGGTGAGAGTCCTTTGCAATGTTTTCATCTTCAGCTCTTTTCAGGCTTCTGTTTCCTGGGGACTGAAGGCTTGCAGGTCTTCTGGGGAAGACTCAGGGTTCCTTGAGCAAGTAGCCAATGTGACATTTGTGATTTTGTTGTTTCTTGGTAGATGCATTCATGTTTTTTTAATGGAATATAAGCTGAACTTTAAATTTAAAATGTAATGGCTTGTGTTCCCATCAGAGAAGAGCAAAGAGCCTTCTCTCTTAATATCTGCCAGGGGAAACATTCGTCTATGTGCTAATTAGTGTGGCAAACCCTCAAGTAACAGCTCAAGTTGTGTTTTTTAAAAAAATTCATTGTGTTTTGGAGTAAGTTTTTAGCTGGGAATCTGACTTGAAAGCGACAAACAGCTTTCATCTCCCTGTGGCCCTTCTGCAAGGACTGGTAATCCTATAGATGCATATAGATTATTAGCAGTGCCTCCTTTCCAGCCTGTAACATGAAGTTCTGGAGGATGATGCAGTTTAAGGAGATAGTTATCACCCACTGATTGGTTCTCTGTTGTTTGTGGTTTTTTCCAGACGACATGCTGATCAAACTCTGGGACTGGGATAAGAAATGGTCTTGTTCTCAGGTGTTTGAAGGACACACCCATTACGTCATGCAGATTGTCATAAACCCAAAAGACAATAACCAGTTTGCCAGTGCCTCTTTGGATAGGACAATTAAGGTAGAGAAACTATATTTGGGGTTTTTAGTTATTAAGTGATTATCAGTGTACACAAACCAATAATCCTGTGTGGATGATAGGTCAGTGTTCTTAAAAGCAGGTGCAGTAATAGAATTTTTACTGAACAAAGACCTGGATATTGGTCCAGGCACCTACTAAGTAATCCAGTAAATTTACCAGATTACCTGTTGTCTCTGATGATTGGAAAGTAATTAATTTAACTCTTCTGAGTGCTATATCTTCATTTGGACTACAAAGAAACATGGGAGAGGAGTAATAGTTTTACTGTCAATGAGTGATTTGGGAATATTGAAACTGTACACTGGATAAACATTAACGGTGCATTAAAAAGAAAAAATTAAACCCTGGTAAAAGGGTCTCTCCCATTACTTTCATGTCCTTGGCTGTCCATGCATGGAATTGTTCCCAGAGATGCCTTTAGCCTTCTCATGGTCTCATTGGCTGTGCAGCTGTTACTGAATATCTGTGACTACAGATTTGCAGCCACTGAGCACTGCCACCTCCTCACATTTCCTGTGCATTATCAATATATTGGCTGTAAAAAACCAGCACTGATTTCAATGGCCACATATGAGATGTTGAGATCAGGTGCACGTCAGTGTTGATTTGATGTGATAAACATGAGAAAACACTAGTATATCTACACTTGACTTGCTTCATTTTGTATCCTCATTTAATATGAGATTTGTTATTCTTTAGTATAACTGGAAAAATTAAAATTCAGGACAGTTGGAGGAAACTCATGTATAATAACAATTAGTTACTAGTTTGTTTTATAAACAGTTACTAATTCTTAAAAACAGTGCTTTATATGGTTTCATGTACTTAAAAAGAAGTTCAAAGCAACTAATTTCATTGTTCATTGCAGAGCATGGGCAATTCAGCATGTTATTTGTGTTTATTGAAGGATTGGTAGTTTGCTGAGCAGTTGTTGAGGTTTTTCACCTAAAAAAACACCCGTGTCTTTGGAATTTTGTGTTATTTCTCTTTGGACTTGTGAAGTACTTCTGGATACCTGTTGTGTTTGCCAAGGGTGACCTGGACACAGAAGGCTGCTGAGTACAGGTGGTTGTGTTTTTTTGGTCAGGTGTGGCAGCTGGGATCATCCTCTCCCAACTTCACCTTGGAAGGCCACGAGAAAGGAGTGAACTGCATTGACTATTACAGTGGTGGGGACAAGCCATACCTCATTTCTGGGGCAGATGATCGTCTGGTGAAGATCTGGGACTACCAGGTGTGTGCTCAGCTCTTCAGGAGCCTTTGTGCAGGCTGTCACATCTGGTATAAAGTTTCTGTTAGATTTATTTCCTGTGACAAATTGATTCCCTGCCTTTTAGGCCTCTTGATTGTGGATTAAGCTGTTCCTCTTCTATATTCAAGTGTGAATGTTGCTAATGTATCAACTCTTTACATTCTTCCACCTCTTCTTATTCTTCATTCTTGAGAGCTTCCCCCTCTCCTGTTTCATCCTGTGGACATTGACACAGTCCCATGTGCTGCATGCACACACATGCAGTGCTACCCCCAAAGAGGGCAAGAATGATGAGGTGCCCTGCTTGAGTGCTCCTCAGGAGAGATCTAATCCAGGGATTCAGTTCTGGTGCTGGAGCCTAGAACTCCCAAGTTCTTCCTGTGTACAAGAGCCTGAAAGGCCAGAAGGGCAAGACAGAAGTTGTAAGGTGGTACTTTCTGGTCGTTAAAACTTCTTGCCCTGGAGTCTATACTAGCCCAAAAGTTGAAGCTGGCACTGTTAATTTAAGCATTCAATGCAGTCATGAATGTCACACAACAGTGCTTGAGATTTTGCCACAGTGCAACTGGAGACACTGTACATGCTCCAGTCTTAGTTACCTCAAACAGAGTAGCCTCTCTCTCACACCTGTGTGAATGAACATTCTTACCAAAGACCTAAATTAGATCTGTTTTCACCTGTAATGCAATGTTTGGTTTTGATCTTTTTTGCAGTGTGCTCAGCTTTCCATCTTGCTTTAATCTGTTGTGCTATGCAGTTCTGAGAAAGCATATTTTCTAGCCATAAATACATCTGAAAATAGAGGAAAATTCCTCTGTCAAGGGAAAGATTTTCTTATAAGCAGGAGGTACAACTCAGTACAATCACAGCTTTTAATAGCATAGTGCTGTTGTGTGAATACCTTGCAAATGTAAGAAATCTGGAGAATTTTCAGATCTATTTTGGATTTGGGAGCATTTTTTTTAAGAAATAAGGATTAAAATATGGCATTGTGTTCTCTCTTTCTTTCAGAATAAAACCTGTGTGCAGACATTGGAAGGACACGCTCAGAACGTGTCATGTGTCAGCTTCCATCCGGAGCTGCCCATCATCATCACTGGCTCTGAAGATGGTAACTTTGGGTTTTCTGGTGTAGAAAAGACAGGAAAAGAAATGAGGGGAGAGCTCTTGTGGTGGTGTGGCTGCACCCCTGCTGCCCTCACACTGGGCTGAAAGGATCCATCCCTTTGCTTTCCCCCAGGCACGGTGCGGATCTGGCACTCCAGCACTTACCGCCTGGAGAGCACCCTGAACTACGGCATGGAGAGGGTGTGGTGTGTGGCCAGCCTCAGGGGCTCCAACAACGTGGCTTTGGGATATGATGAAGGCAGCATTATTGTTAAGGTACAGTTCATGGTTTGAAGTGAGAAATTGTGATTCATTGCTGTCTGGTGTGCACAACAACTGGTTTCTGATTTTGGGATTTTTTTTCTATTTTTCTGAATTTTTGGCATTTTTTTTATAGAGATTGGCTATTTCGATTCATATTTTCAACTGAAAAAAAAAATCAACAATGCATTTTTTCTATAGCCTAACTTCTTATTTACTTTCTAGCTTGGTCGTGAAGAACCTGCCATGTCCATGGATGCAAATGGAAAAATTATTTGGGCTAAACATTCCGAAGTCCAACAGGCTAACTTGAAAGCAATGGGAGACGCTGAGATCAAAGATGGAGAGAGGTTGCCACTGGCTGTGAAGGATATGGGCAGCTGTGAAATCTATCCTCAGACGATCCAGCACAACCCTAATGGACGGTAACACATTCCTTTATCACTTCTCTTGAACTGGTTGGGGCTTTTTTGTTAACAAGCTCAAATAAAAGGGATCCAAGGTACAAGAGCTGCTCAGTGGAGACCAGAAGGAGCATGATTCAGGAAGGAAATGGAGTTCCATGACATTTTAGGAATATATAAAGCCCATGCTCTGTGTTTCAGTGATTACCTTGGACATGGGAGCCTTTACCTTTACAGACAATTGCCTTCTTGCTGCTGCCTGTTGGCCTGAACACAGATATCTGTGCCTCTTTCTCCTGCCCCAGGTTTGTGGTGGTATGTGGTGATGGTGAATACATCATTTACACAGCCATGGCTCTGAGGAACAAGAGCTTTGGTTCTGCACAGGAGTTTGTGTGGGCACATGACTCTTCAGAGTAAGTCTTTCAAGTTTTTTCCTTTGTATTACATTTGCTGGTGCTACTTTAGTTTAGTTTTCAGGCCATGAAGACCAAAACATGCATGTAAAGTGAACTTTCAACAGTTGTCCTGCTTGAAAAGTTTGGATTTTTAGAAGATAACTCAAAGGCAGTTGTTCTGTAGCAGCTTATGGTTTAGTAATATATTACTTTGGAAACTGAATAATAGTTTTGTTTATTTACAATTTAATGTCTATTTAGGTATGCAATCAGGGAGAGCAACAGTGTTGTAAAGATATTTAAAAATTTCAAAGAGAAGAAGTCATTCAAGCCTGATTTTGGAGCAGAAGGTAAGTACTTCAGAAATAGATGTGCTGGTGTGGTTTCTGCACAACATGGATTTCCTCCACCTTTACTTTCCTGCAGGCATCTACGGTGGCTTTTTGTTGGGAGTCAGATCTGTCAATGGCCTGGCATTCTATGACTGGGAGAACACAGAGCTGATTCGCAGGATTGAAATCCAGCCCAAACATGTAAGGTTCTGCATGGGACTGAAGACACTTACCTGTCTGGGTTTAGAGATTTATATTTTTTTTACTAAACTAATTTTCTTGCATGAAGCCAAATTGTCAAGAATAAAGGAGTAATTAAAGTTTATCTAAGTCATGTAGCAGAAAGGGCAATTTGATTCCCACATTGTCCTTCTTAGCCTGGGGTGTTTAACACTGTACCACTGTTGATTCTGCTGTCACAGATTTTCTGGTCTGACTCGGGTGAGCTCGTGTGCATTGCTACAGAGGAGTCATTCTTCATCCTCAAGTACCTGTCAGAAAAAGTGGCAGCAGCCCAAGAAACACATGAAGGTGTCACTGAAGATGGAATTGAAGATGCCTTTGAGGTACCTTCTATTTAAAAAGTGGAATAAGATTAAAGATGGTAGAAGCAAGAGAATACAGCAAACTTAGTCCTTAACATAGTCCAATTGAAATGATAGTTTCCAGACCATTTTTAGTATCACACATTGTGCATCTGCCTGAGGAACACTTAATCATTTTTTTTGGGATTCCTGAGGAGTGTATCCCTGTCTGAATCCCAGCATAACAGACCTTGATGCCTGCATTTCTCTCATCTGTTGTCAGAGAATTACAGAGATTATTTTTATAACACACTTTTGGGTCATTGCTTAATTATTCTTTTTCTACAATTTTCAAGTTTTGAAATGTTATTCAAGTTTGAGCAGTGAAAAAACCTCATGTGGTAAAATGTCAGAAATCAAAATTTCAGAAGGAAAGTTATCTTTGATTGTCTTGCTTAATGCTTAGTTTGGTGCTTGTTTCCTAGATTTGTAATTGGCTTACTTAACAATTAGGGTAGCATGCATATAAAACTAAATTATCATTTATGTAATTCTAATCTATATCTAAACTTATATTTGCAACTTGCCCAACTATTTAAGTATAAAATATGGAATTATATTTTAAATGCAGTAGTCTCTCTGCTACCTAGAAGTACCTTTTTGTGTATGTAATTACCCAGTTTTTGCTTTGCAGGTTCTTGGTGAGATCCAGGAGATTGTGAAAACAGGTCTGTGGGTGGGTGACTGCTTCATTTACACCAGTTCTGTGAACAGACTCAACTACTACGTTGGAGGAGAGATTGTCACCATTGCCCACCTGGACAGGTGAGCTCCTGGTGAAACCCTGGCAGCTGCTGCCGTGCCCTGCTTTTAGCACAAGGGTGGGAACAAGTTTGGTGTCCTGAGGCAGCAGTGCAATTCTGAGGGATGAACAATGCTGTGTGAAAGAGTACATCTAGGAAGAGCAGAGTATTTGATGGGGTATTCTTGCTACCAAAATAACTGCTGGAATGTTTTTGTACAGACTGTTTGTGTGCATCTGCTGAAGCTGAGTGCTCTTTGTTTTGTTTCAGAACAATGTATCTCCTGGGGTATATCCCGAAGGACAACAGGCTGTATTTGGGAGATAAAGAGTTAAACATTGTTAGTTACTCTCTGCTGGTCTCAGTGCTGGAGTATCAAACTGCTGTGATGAGGAGAGATTTCGGCATGGCTGACAAAGTTCTTCCCACAATCCCAAAAGAACAGAGAACCAGGGTCGCACATTTTCTTGAAAAACAGGTAAGAAAGCTACTTCTTAGTTATCCAACTAAATAAAGCAGTTTATTCACATTCTTAATTACATTTGCTAAGCAAAACCCAATGATAGTATCTGTGAGCATTGACTCTTGTTAATTATCCTGTTTGTTTGAGAACCTTCTGTTCAGAGTGCTTTTGTTAACGTATTTAGGATTATGTTAGACCTGACAGGTCCCAGCTTCACTGTCAGACTTTTATTTTAGGGCTTCAAACAACAAGCTCTTGCAGTATCTACAGATCCAGAGCATCGTTTTGAACTTGCTCTTCAACTTGGAGAATTAAAAATAGCCTATCAGCTTGCAGTGGAAGCAGAGGTAATTACATAAATTTGAGTGATTCATTCTGGATTCTGAGTATTAGCAGGAGTCTGAGAGGCCCTGTAAGAAAAGGTAGTGGTATTTGGGGATGCAGTACAACTCCCTAAACACAACTGAATTGCCTCCAACTACTTTGATGAAGTTCTTCTGCCTGTAATTCAAGGGAATGTAAGTTGTGGGATGGGGACAAAGAATGGTGTCTGCTCAGAAAGCACAGGAACCCCTGGAGAATACAAAACTTGAGCCCAGAACCAAGCCTTAATCTCCAGTAGTTAACAGTGAGAGGAGGAAAGCCTTCACACCTTTGTTCCAGCCTTGGCAAACTTAGACTGCTGCAGTAAAAAAACTCACAGGCAGTGATTTGTCCTATCATTATTATGTGGAGAATCAATCTCATTGTTCCTGCTGTAAAATAATCAAGTTATTTAGAAGGAATGGTAACTTAGTTACAGACACAAATGTCTTGCAGCATTCTGAGAGTTAACTTGGGAGCTTTAAGAGATTTTTATAGTTCGATTTCCAGTTATGTCTGGCTCCCCCCTCCATGTTTAGTGAGAAGCTGTTTATATATTTTGTTATGTTACAGCTGGGTAGGGATCTCTTCACCCTCACTGGGAACATGTCACGCTGGGAAGCTGTAGCAATTGCAGTAACTCAAAGGGAAGACAGGTGTAGTCATGGGATACAGCACCTTTACAAGCCAACTTATATTTTCATACTGAGTGCTATGAAAACCTTTAAATGCTGTTCAGGAATGTGAGTGGTTTGGTTTTTTTCTTTCCCTCCCTCTCCCCTTTTTGTACAATCAGTCAGAACAGAAGTGGAAGCAGCTTGCAGAGCTTGCCATCAGTAAATGCCAGTTTGGCTTAGCCCAGGAGTGTCTCCACCATGCCCAAGACTATGGAGGACTGCTGCTCCTGGCCACAGCTTCAGGGAATGCCAACATGGTGAATAAGTTGGCTGAAGGTGCAGAAAAGGATGGCAAGAATAACGTGGCATTTATGAGCTACTTCCTGCAGGGAAAGTAAGTAGCAAATGAGCTTCTGACTGTTCTGTTTGCTTTCTCAAGTGTCAAGACCCTCAGGTTCTTCAAGAGGTTAACTACAGCTAACTGAAAACTTCATGGAGAAAGATGGGCATAGGTCCTTCTCAGAAAAGCTCTTTCTATGATGGCTGCTAGATTTAAAATCTGAAATGAAAGCACCTTAAATTAATGGAACAGAATAAACAGCTGTTCTAATACAAGAATTTGTCTTTAATAAAGTTTACTGGTTGGAATCACATTTTGAAATCTTTTAGGCTTGATTCATGTTTGGAACTCCTGATCAAAACTGGGCGTCTCCCTGAAGCCGCTTTCCTTGCACGGACGTATTTGCCAAGCCAAGTTTCAAGGTAATTTCTAAGCATATGCAGAGCTTGAGTTGTGTTGTCTGAGTGAGCTGTCTTTAACAAATCTGGTTTGCATCTCCAGGGTTGTTAAACTCTGGCGGGAGAGCCTCTCTAAAGTCAATCAAAAAGCTGCCGAGTCCCTTGCTGATCCTACAGAATATGAAAATCTTTTCCCTGGATTAAAGGAAGCTTTTATTGCTGAAGAGTATGTTAAGCAAAGTCTTGCTGACTTGAGGCCAGCCAGGGAATACCCCCTTGTCACTGTAAGTAGAAGGTTTTACTGTCTTGAGAAGAAAAACATTTGGTGCTGTGCAAAATCAGCTCTAAGCAACTCAGTGCAACACTTAAATGTCTCTGGGGTTTTTTACTTTTAGCCAAATGAAGAAAGAAACTTACTTGAAGAAGCAAAAGGATTTGAGCCCTCTGGAATAATGACATCTCAGGTCAGTGAGTGATGAATAAGGGAGAGCTTTGCTGTCTTACAGTAACATCTACCCTGGAGTATATTTCACCAGGAATGGACAAATTGTTGCTTTTATTACCTTGACTGTAAGTGCTGAAGTTGCCTTCATGTTTTTTTGCCTCAGATTCTTCTTAATCTACATCTGTACCTACTAACAGCTTCTTGACTGAAATTATTTGTGTACTTCCTTACCTTGGGTCACCCTTTGTAGTGTGAGTAATTGTAGAGCCTTTCCATTGAATTCATCCTACAGAAAAATAACTCTGCTTGCATTTACAAACACTGCCTCGACTGCAGCTGGTTTTCTAAAAGCTCAGTAGCTGGAAATGGAAACTCGCCTATTACAGCAGTGACAAATTCTCTGTGTTCTTTGCTGGTGTGCTGCATAGTTGTGAAATAATGCTGCTCCACAACTAACTGACCAGGAATCCTACTTGGATACTTGAACATAGGTTCTTATCAGTATCTGAAGTAACAAACTCATTTTTTTACCACCACAGTTGTCCAACTCTTATGCAGAAAAAAGACAAGGTATAAGCATACACTTGAAACAAAGCCTTTTCAGAGCCTTAGGAGAAGATGACAACTTCTGATTTTGCTCAAGTCAAATACACTTTACATGTGTATGTGAAAATCATTATGTGAGGATTTCTTAAAGGTAGTGATGGTGGCACAACTCTTTAAGGCTATAAACATCTAAAATCAAAATTGCACTGGAAACTGAAGGAGAAACAGAAAAGCTACAGCTCTCCATTGTCTGTACATTTTTCCCTATAGGAGATGTGCTACAAAACATAGTTTTGAACATCCCTGATGGAGCAGAGAGGTTACTTTCAAGCTTTTGTAGTGACTCTGCCTCTTGTGCATCCACAGAAATACCATTAAAGCAAAGTCAGACTTGTCTGCACATTTGATAAAGATGATAAACAACCCTGTCAAGGCTACTTATGGAAATAAATGAGAACTAGCTTGCCACAGAAGCTGAAAACAAGACTTCTGTATCTGCATTCAGCTCATGATTGCATAGAAGCCCTAAACCCCAGTTCTCTTACAGCTGAGACTAATTATGGGATGTTTTGTAGGAGATAGTTAATTCTGTAATTAAATACAGTTAATTGAATAGCACCAGTGCCTTCAATAATACTACTGACTGATGAATTACCTTAATATAAAACTTGTGCAGCAGTGAAGCAACAAGTATTAAACTATTATAGGATTTGGAACAGAAAGCACAGCAACTACTAAAATTTGCTGTCAGTCTCAACTAACTTGATCTCTCCTGCTGAGGGTGTTGAAAATCACTAACAGCACTTCAGTATTTAAAATGAACTGATGATTTCTGAAGGTTCTCATTTTATCAGTTCTATCAACTGCTTCAAATATACTGGGGTGAGAAATAGTCTCCAGTGGAGTGAGGACTAGAATCCTTTCTGACAGTGAAGATGTGGCTCAAGAGTAAGTGAGGGAAGTAGAAAAAGAACCACTGGGAAAGGGTTCTCTTTTAGAGAGATTATAGGTATGCTGTTGTTTACCTGCTTTTGTTGAAAGAATTTAAATTGAAAAAAAAACTAAAGGAATTTTTTTGCCATTAGAAGAAGGCTGAAGAACCAGTTCCTTCTCCTAAACAAGAAGTGATGAAGACAGTTGTGCAGAATTCTGATAACCTTCCAGCAAGAGATCAAAAGGTACCCAAAGTTTTCTGAGGGGAAGTATAAGCACTCAATTCATTTTACATTAAAGACTTTAATGAGTGTGATTTAACCAAGGAACTCCAGAGATGACTGGCAGTCCCAGAACAGTGTTCAGAGCCCAGCCCTGCGTGTGCAGACACTGCACACAGTCACAGATCAGTTCAGCAGATGGGCTGACATGGGGCAGTTCAAACCCAGCTGCTCAGAGCATGGAAAAACGCTGCGGTGGTGGAAGAGGCTTCCTCACCAAGGAGGCAGCTGCTCTCCAGCTTCCTTCAGCACTCATGTTCCTCATGAGGCCTTGGTTGGGGTTTGCAGAGCGCAGCTCCATCCTGTAAGCTATATCCTGTATACATGTAACCATAGCAGCACCCCCTTCATCCAGTCTTTTCTCTCCCTAGACACTGCTGGACTTGGAAGATGACTTAGATAACTTGGATCTGGAGGATATTGATACCACAGATATCAATCTGGATGAAGAGATCTTAGATGAATGAACATCCATTTTTAGTTGACCAAATCAGGAAATAATTTGGTCAAAACCCAGAGGAATGAAGTTCTGTGGACTAGGTGCTCCAAGTTACTTTGATTTTTATATCACAAGTGGACCATGTACAAGGAAGTACGGAGCCAGCAACTGTACAAAGAGAATCACCTTCCAGTATGTTGAAATTCAAGATGTTGGCCTGCTCCAGAACATACTAAAAAATGTTTTCATTTATCAAGCAATTCAATAAATCCTTTTAAACATTCTGCTCCTCAGCTCTCCATTTACTAGCAATATTTACTAAGAATAGCAGAATTCTTGTGAATAACCCAGCTTCCATAGTGTATATTCCAAATCTGTGAAACAGGAGCACAGTAACTGAAAAATAGTATTTTAACCTGACTTTTCTCAGCACTTACACAGACGTATGTGGTTATGTTTTTACTGTGCTGCCATCTAGCACTGGTAACCATCAGTATCAGCTTAGCTACTCTTTCAGACACCACTTCTAGCAAAAAGCTCCAAGAGAGCAGTGGTACAGCTTAAGGGTTAGAAATAATTAGAAATTGTTACAACACCCTTTCCTATATGAAGCTGTCCAGACCCTGCACTTAGCTTAATAACTAAAATTAATTGTGGGCAATTCTTTAGATTCAAGATGTAACAGTAAAAAAATTGAACTCAGGGTACAGTGTCAGTGAAAACAAAGGTCATGATGGCTGCTCTAAGTTCACTTACAGAACTTTTCAAAATAAACTGCTGTAGTGAGTCACATGTATTTCAGTAAAGAAAAATACATTCTAAAGCAGTCATTTTCAAGTATTTATTGTGGAATCCTGTACAGAAAATGTTTATAAACAGACTTAAAACTTCTGATGAGCTGAGGTTTACTTCACGAAGCTGAAGAAGTAGCCATTGCTTCTTCATAAGCCTGCAGGGCAAGCTGGATATAACCTTCTCTCTGGGATTCAGTTTTTACAAATACCTGCAGCCATGGCAGGAGAGAGGTTAATTAACAACAGAGTCATCATGCCAGTGTCAGATAAGCCTCCCACAACTGAAATCCTGGTGCAGCTGTACATACATACAGTTTAACAAAAACCCCAGCCTGTTATGTACAACAGTTCTGGTTAAATATCTGCTTCCTAAGGTGAGGAGAACTTTAACTACTAAATGCGGTTCTGCTGGTTAGAGGCTCTCGTCTGCAGGTTAAACAGTTTAAAGCAGAAAAGCTTACCTTGATCAGATCAACTCCTCCAAGTTTCCCTTCTTTAGCTTCCTTTGCTGACTGACATTCAGGGTGAAGCATATGATACAGTGTAATTAAACTTGTAGCATCCTCCAGCCTGAACAAAGAAAGGCTCATTTTAGCACGTCCTTTCTCTTCAGAGTATTTCCAGAGAGTGTATTTTGTGACGTACTGTGCACAGCACAGGTTGCCAAACTGCTGGTTCCACTGAGTACCCAGTCCCTGGACTACACAGGCAAATGCCTACATCTGTCCCTCCTGCAGCTGAAGCCTGATGGCCTGCTCAGCAGTAATACAGCTGACATCCCTCTGAAAATACAATTAATTTCCAATAGTGAGTGTTTAGTGAACTTTCTAACACAGGCTGCGATGACCAGTATGTTTTACAGAAGTAGCATTAGAAATCCTGTGACACAGAGCTCTCAGGTGAATTTAAAATGACTGAAGTGTGTGGAAGGGAAAGACATTCTAAACTCTGCATATTTAAATTGGCCAGATACATGAATTTTCCTTTTACTGATTCTAAATCTGATTCTAAACCAGGAATCTTTCTGATTTCTCCATATGCTCAGGTTTAAGAGCAAGATCTGACCACTGAAACAGCAGGAAATAAATGCCACCATCACTGCAACTTCTGATTGTACAACTTTCTCTCAGCTCTAGTATGATCTATTGAATATTGCTCACTTCATGGAACTTTGAATAAATTTAGTACTGTATTTTACAGAAATCCACCCATTTAAAATGAAACCTTATCTACATGTTCCTAAGCTACTTAGGAACTGTAATTAGGAATTGCTCTAAAACCCATAGTGTATCAACCTTATAAGCCAAAACTGAGCTCAGTATGAAAACATTAGGCTTTAAGATCAGCAGTGCTCAGAGCTAGAACTATCCTCACAATTACATGGGAAACAAAAAAAAACCCCACAAACAAAAAAGAAAAACAAAAAAAAACACCACCACCAACAAAAAAACCCCAACAAAAACCCAAAAACTACAGAAGGCTAATATCTGCAGAAACTATATATATATATACACACACATATATATACACACACACACATATATATACGTACATACATATATACACATATATGTATATACACACACACACACCCTCCAACTTCATGGACTGTTCCTGGTGCTGCTGTACAGTACCTGTACAGCTAATAGAGCTGGTCTAAACCATTATGCAAATGGAAACTTTCGTCCATCTGACAGAAATACTGTTTTTATTGCCAAACAGTGGTACTTGTTCTAAGGCTAAGCAGGATTACCAAATGCCAGCCTGTACTCACAGGTCTCTGTTGATCATGTCTATGAGTAAGCCATCTGTCTTCTTCCTGCTGACCAGGTACCACACCATGCCCCCGAAGTGCCTGGTTGAGCGCAGCAGGTCGTACTTGGCGTGTTTCTCGATGTCCTCGTAGGTGCGGTGGTGAACCTGCACACACAGGGCTGTTTCACTGCACAGCTGGAGCCTGGTGACAGCTTTCCCCTGCACCTCTCTGAGCTTTTAATCCTTTTCATTTCACTAAGGTGCAGGAGTAAGCCACATGCTGAACCATATGCCTGTTATAATTCAGGGTAGCACTGGGCTAGCCCAGGCCTTGGTACTTCAGCATAGCTAAGTATCCCTAGCTGGTCCTGCCAGCTCCCACCAGCAGTCAGTGTGACTTCAGCAGCACAACCCTGCTAAGAGCCCCTGACAAGTGTTACCCTCAATTCTGCTTTGATACCTGAATAAGGACTATTTTTGTATGTGCACTACCTTTCTAGGCTGGTGAAAATTACTTGTGCAAGATCCTGTTTTACTGTTCTGCATAAAAATAGATGCCAAAACTCATCACAAGGATAATCTATATGGGAAAATTAGAGCACATATGACCAACACCTCCACTCCCCAAACAAATATTTATGTTTACAAAATAAACCCTACAACTCTCCAGCAGGATTTTTTTTTTGCTAAAAAAGGGAAAGTGAACTCACTCTGATATAGTCAGGGGAATCTGGCTCAAATTGTGCAATGCACATGTTCAGGACATCTTCATGACGGTCTTGCTGAAATACAGTCTGAAATAACAGTTTAGATTCAGAAATAGATTATGTAATCACACCATCCCAACTCTCCAGAATCAAAAACAGCAGATATAACACTGTTCTGGGCAACACTTACAGTGAGTAAAATGGACAGAAGTACAGTAACTGCCCTGATGACATAATGTTTCTTGATTTTTAATTCTGAAACACCAGTTCACATTTCCAGATTAAATGTGCTATTGTTTCTAGTGTAACACAGTATTTACACCTACCCAGGACTTACCTGGTCCTAACCTGGAACTTTGTTTCAAGTATTTTAACCAAGTTACAATGAAAGACGACTGTTCAAAATGGAATTCAAGCAGCTAAACACACCCACGCAGAATGGCTTATTCAGAGTTACTCTGCCCAAAGAGCAGAGATTCACTGTCAGACTGCAATGAAGTGAAAGTGCTCAGTTTCAAAGCCAGGAAGAGCTTACCCCTAGGTTTTCATCCTTGAATAATGTGGGGGGAATCACCCTGCGCCCTTCCTTTGGGAAGAATATCTGGATCATCCTGTCTCGTTCCTCCCAGGTGGCTTTGCGTAACACTCCGTTTGGTTCTCTAACTACAATGAAACGTTCCTGGAAATGAGATAAAAACCAAACATTGTCTAAAGCCTTCTCTTTTCATAGCCAGAACCGTCCAAAAAAACCCCTCATTTGTCAAAGTCCTTCTACTCCTAAAGTCACCCTAGTAACACCAGCTTCTAACGGACTGCTGCAACGCGCCAGATTCATCATGTCTGCCTTTCTACCTGCTTAAGTACTGCTTTTGCACTCAGTTTTACTGTCTGACCACCATGCATGTGCCAACACGGAGCACTACAACTCTGAGAAGTTTAGAGATAACATAACTCACACCCAGACAGGCAGTTATCCTGATTTTATCATTTGATAATCCATACATAATTAGGAATGCAACTGTCATGTGCTTTTTTACCTTTTAGGTGCTAGAATCAACTAAGGGCAAGTGCAAGGCAAAAAAAATACAACAAATTAAACAATATACTCAGATCTGTTCACAAGTAGAATTGCTTTAGGGTGGCAAATGGGAAAGTTTGGTTGACAAGGAAGTTTTCAATATGAAGCAGCGGTTCATTTCACAGGACCATCGCTATATCCGTATTTGAACCATAAAGGCTTCTTGGGACTCAAAACTTTGTTAAGAATTTTTCCAGTCTCTTATTACTGGTACTTAAAGACAATTAAGATGTCTCATTACACAAAGAAAACTTTATCCCTATACTCCCCAATTCCATTAGACAACTATTTCTTTACAGATTTCCTGGGAATTCATTCATCATTTCCACCAGCTTTCCACCAGACCTTTGCAACTGTGGAGTAGCTCCACCTTACAAAGGAATCCAATGCTACAGAAAGCTTCTAGGAGCATGAAGAAACTCAGCACTCCTAGCATATCACAAGCACCTGCTTATAAAATAATTAACTACCTACCACACAGCTTTCCCCATGCCTGCTTTTGAGTAGCAGAATGTAATTTATGATTATCAGTTAGAAGCAAGTACATAGAAATACATTTTTCTCTACTGCCTTGTACCAGACTGAATTTTCAACTCCTCAGCCCTTTTGCAAACTGATCCATCTACATTTTCATTAAAGCTTATTTTGAGAACAAATTCATACTGTTGATCACAGTACTTACACGATGTGGAATGGAGTAACTTAAATCTGTAAACACATATTTTGCAGTTTCAGTTCCTTCAAGGATTTTGTCTTCTGCTAAGACATCATCAATTGGCTCTCGTTCATCCAAAACAGGGGGCATGATTAGTTTTGTTTTAGCTTCCTCAATGGCTTTTTTTGTGGCCTTGTAGGGGAAAAAAAGTAGTTTAATCTTACAATTAAAAATATCATCCTATTGGAAAGATAACATACAATCTGGGGACAAATAGTTTCATTTAGAGAAGCCAGTTTTTTTAATTCTGCAGTTGAGAAAAAAGTGAGACACCAATTCCACCTCCAGGTAGGTAAATTTCATGTTAACAATTTACCGCTACTAAAACCTGGACAAAATGCTGGAGGAAGTTACAAAACTACAACAGACAAACTACTGCAAACACCAAGTCTATTTCAGATGTATTTCCATAGTAAATTTCCCCCAAAGTATAAACCACAGCCAGCAGTTTGTATATAGTTTTAGTTGTGGCTACAGCAGAACCGGCTTAAGTCAGGTCCCTTTGTCATCCTGAATGAAGTCAGACCAGAGTGGAGAGGAAAAAAAAAGCAGTCAAAGGATTCCCAGGGCTACAACTTAAGTATCAGATGAAGGTATTTGACAGAGTTAGGAAGCATAACAGGTTAATAAAGAAAAACTGACAATATTTCCTTCTATATTCCATCAAAATCGCACAAAATTGGACAAACCAAATTATTTCAAGTGAAGAAACACAGATTTACACTCACTTAGGGAATAATTTGAAACAAAGTAAAGAAACCAGAATGTTTTCAAACACAGCAGTAAGGAAGGCAGAAATCTGGGCTATTACAGGCATTTGGCTAAAACCAACACTTACTTCCGAAGGAAGCAGAGCAGCCTACCTCTTCTAGCTGAGCTTCGGTCATCAGCTTGTAGTGGGGCGGCTTGAGGTCCTTTTTCACAGGCCGGAACACTTTGCGCAGGTCGAGCCCCGTCATTTTGTAAAGCAGTGTCTGAACCGCTTCGTCCGTGAAGGCGGGCTTCGGCGGGGCGGCCTTTCCCTCTGCGGGAGTGGGCACACGCTGTTACCCGGGGGCTGAGGGGACGGCCGCGGCCATCCGCTGCCCTCACGGCTCCTCCCGCCCCGCCGGGCCCTCCGTGGCCCCTCACCCGCCCCGACCGCATCCCTCCCCACGGGGACCGCAGCCGCCCACCACCACCGCCACGCGGGGCGGCTGAACCCCGAGGCTGAGCGGCCTGGAGCGCTCTGAGGGTGCTCCCGGGTCCCCTCGCGTACCGCCCGCATCCGCAGCCAGCGCCCGCCGGGCGGGGAGCGCCCACAGCGCCCGCAGCCGCGAGGGCAGCGCGGCCGAGCCCCGCGCCCCCAGCGCCGCCATCTTCGCTCCCGCCCCTTCCCGCCCCGCGGCGCGCCGGGAAATGGAGTCCCGGAGCCGCGGAATAGTCCGAGCGGGCAGGAAACCGCCGGGAGCGGCGAGTCCCGCTCCTCCCGGGCCTGCACAGCAGTCACACCCTGTGCCAAAAGTTGCACCTTGTGCCTGAAGCGTTGTCCCAATGCTTCTTGAACTCAGACAGGCTTGGTGCTGCTGTGACCACTGCCCTGCAGAGCCTGTTTCAGTGCCCAGCCACTCTGGGTGGAAAACCTCGAGATATCCAACCTAAACCTCTCCAGGCTCAGCTTCAGACCGTTCTCTCGGGTCCTGTCACTAGTCGCCAGAGAGCAGAGATCAGTACCTGCCCTCCGCTTCCCCTCATGAGGAACTGTAGATTGCTATGGGGTGTCCCCCGCGCCTCCTCCCGGCCTGGGGGAGACACGCCGTTCCCCGGCACTCCTCGAGGAAAAGAACAAGAACGTTGTTGCTCCGAGCGCTCCCAGCGCGTTTGTGCCATTAAAACGCTGCTGAGGGCCCGGTGAGGGCGGGGAGCCTACTGTGCGGCAGTGCCACAACCCTGGCAGGAGCGCGGGCTGCCCGGCTCCCTCAGCCGCCCAGGGCACGGAGCAGCCCTGCGGGTTCCCTTCCGTGGCGGGGAGTTCCCGTAAGAGAAAAAACGGGGGAATTAAGGCCACCGTGCGGGATTAAAGCGCTGTTGAGCCGCGGCCGCCGCGAGTGCGGAGAGGTGCGGGCGGCAGTGGGTACGCGCTGTGAGGGACGGCGGCTGTGAGGGACGGCGGCTGTGAGGGACGGCGGCTGTGAGGGACGGCGGCTGTGAGGGACGGCGGCTGTGAGGGACGGCGGCTGTGAGGGACGGCGGCTGTGAGGGACGGCGGCTGTGAGGGACGGCGGCTGTGAGGGACGGCGGCTGTGAGGGACGGCGGCTGTGAGGGACGGCTCCCGGCCCCGTGTCCGGCCAGGCTGCCCCACGGGGAGGAACAGCTGGAAATCCGCACATTAAACCCCAGCTGGCTCTGTGTGTGCCGCTCCGGTCCCGCATAATGCCCGGAGCCACCTGTGCTCTGCGGAGCATCGGCCTCGTCAGCCCGGCCACGGCTTCACTGCCGCGCCTGCTGAGGAATGCCTGCCCTCATGTTCGGGGAGCTTTAACGCTTCTGTAAAGGAAGGAAAAAATATAACTGCACTTAACCATAAAACCAAAATCAGCTTTATATTCAGTAATTTAGACATACTGGCTCTAATGTCTGTGAGGAGGGAGGACTGACTTTTTACAACTGGGCCTGTTTCAGGGGGTTGGAAGTTTATTATGACTTGAAGTTTATTTATTCTAGTTGGTATCTCCTGTTGTGAATTTCAGTCTTACAGACTGCGCTTAGGGGGGTGTGAAACAGAATTTGATCTTGAAGGTCTCTCCAAATCTTGATTATTCTACGATTCTCTTATCAGCAGGCAAGTCTCTGTCCAAGAGCCCAGAATGCCTGAAGTTCCAGAAGGTTCAAAGCCACCCATCGGTGCAAGCTGGCTCACGACTTCCCATTGAAACAGGAAAGATTTCATCTCCAGGAGGGGCGACACAAGCAATGTGCTTATGTTCTGTGGGTCTCCAATTGTTTTAAACTTTAGAGGGTTGTTCATTGCTTTGCCACATCACAGTCTAAGTTATACTACTTTTGAAAATGAGGATTAAAGTCTGGGAGAAAATGAACGCTTTTTAAGATATATTTGTTTTAGTTAGAATAAACTTAAGTATCAACTAAAAAAATGTATTCTTATAATTATATTTCTATAATTGTATTTCTGTAATTATAATTTCTTATAATTCTTATAATGTTTTCTTATAATTGATTTTTTTTTTTTTAATAGGGAGTATTCCTGTTTTCCTCAGCCTTATACCCAAACACATGTTCTGGGTTGAATTTAATATTCAGGCTTTTCAATATCCTGGCCTTGTCAGGAAGGTTGCAGGAGGATATGTTCGTCTCATATTTGCCTTGCTGCAGCTAAGTTTAAATTACTGGGTATTGCAGAGGGTAAATGAAACCCTTAATATTATTTTAATGTAATTTTGTGCAGAATTTATTAAAACAATGCTAAGAAAATGAAAAATAATTTTGATGAAATGGAGAAGGTGTTGTTTTTCAATTCTTGCATGGAAGATCTCTGGAGTGAGAGCTATACCCCTATAAGGGAATTGGGAAGTTTTTTGGCAATGTGCCTAAAAGCCACTTCAGACCTGTTCATGAGTTTGGATGGCAAGCCAACATCCATTTTAATTCACAGAAGTGCTTAGAAAAACAACAGAATTTATTGGGCAATATCCAGGAGAGGTTAAATTCACATTGAGTCTGTACTGAAGTAGTAACAGCTGCTGTGAGGATTAACCTTTTTGGCTGGTGGGATGAAAGGAAATATTAACTAACTATACTGTAGATGGAAGTATAGCAGGTTAACATCATTTATAAAGTAGGATCATTTATTACGAGTGGGTTGGTTATATTTTATTGTGGTTTAAATTTATACTGAAGTAACAGCTTTAAATAGGATATTTTGTATTGATGTAGTCAAAAACATAACACCAGCTTGAAGAATAGGTGGTGTAAAAATCAATAATGAAATAAAGAATGTTTCTGAGCTTTTGTTATTATTTTCAATGCATCCCAGGACAGTTGCTGTTGGAAAATTACAACCATCTGATGATGGGTGGATGTCCTCAGTGAAACACACCGGTGGTGCAAGTCTGGATTATATTGGGAAAGTGTCAATACAAAATCATCTGCACAGTTGGCATTAATTTCCTTTTCACTGGCAGTTTCAGGAGAGCAAAAGGATCAGGTAACTGCTGAGAGTGCACCAGTGGTTGATATCTCAGGGAAAGAGGAGACAAATGAGGAGCTTAGGAGCTTGTGTTGTTGCTTTGCCTATTTAATTGATAAAATTAGGGGCTGTAGTTTACTAGTCTTCCTGAGCCATAAATATGTCAAATTAGTAGTGAGAAGTTGTTTGGAAGGGAGAATTCTGTCTTGGAAAAAAAACAGACAAAGTGTCAGGTTTGGTAACTGTGCATCCAATTGTTATGTGAAGGACACAGAGTGAACCCAGAGAGCCTGTGCATGTGTTCACAGTTAATGATGTGACCTTTTTAAAATTAATGGTTGGTTCTCTTGTTCCTGAGAAGAAAAATTCTGGCAATCCTGCAGAACTTTTTTCTGGAGGACACAATGGACCAGGTTGGAAGCTTTTTTTACTAAACCTGCATGGATTAGTTTGAAGATAAATTATTTTTTCCAGAGAAGGTGTAGAGTGCTGACATAAGAGGGATGACACAAACCTTATTATATCATCAAACTGGTTTTTAAAGGAATGAAATATTACACATGTCTGGTTTTGTTCCACTGTGTACATTGAGGGAGTGGGTATTTTTTGCTGGAATCGTTGGAGTTGTCATTTTCAATAGCATAACCTATTTTCAGAGTTTCCCACTGAACATCAGGTAATGGAGCTCAGCTTCGACATTCTCACCGTGTGCAAGCTGCCTTCTGCTGCTGCAAACATCCCCAGCGAGAGGGACTGGGGAAACATGGTGCAAAAAGCTTCCAAAGCTGTTCCTTTGGTGTTGTCACTTTCAGCAAGTGCTCATAGTCAGCGCAGGGTGAAGACCAAACAGCCCTCGAGGTTTTATTTGTGCCGTGAGTATTTGACATCTGTGTTTCCAATTGGAAGGGGAAATGACAAAGCAGGAAGGATTATCTGTGCTCTTTATTTTCAAATTTCAGTCTTGTTTCAGCCACGCTTGCCCTGAGCTCGTGTGCTGTGTTCCTGTGGGCCACGGTGGGGCAGGAGCGAGGGTGTAAGAGCAGGGAAAGTGCCTGAGGAGCTGCAGCGGGTAATGTAAATAAACTGTTTTCATTAATGACCCACATTTGCCTCTGTCTCGCATAAAGCTGCCATAATCTCACTATAATAATGATAAATTAGATCCACACAAAGACTGTCTCCAGTAGTGGAGTTTACATACATTATTTATAGTAGGAATATAAATCCCACTTCAGTTTTATATTGTTTTCTTTGCTGCATTATAAGGGCTTGAGCCAAAGCCCATTAAAGTCCTTTCCTAACTTCAGGAGGCTTTGAATTATGAGTCCCTATTTTTAAAATTAATTTTATTATTCCTCTCTCTTCTTGTAATACTTATCTTTTAAAGATAGTTGTCAAGGACAGAAATAATAGTACATATTACATATTCAGTATTATTCAAAGTAAGGTATGCTTTCAGTAATTGTTGTTTTTCCCATTCTTAATAGTTTTTAACCTCCCTCTACATTCCATCACTATTTCAAGTCCTGTCCTTCTGGATCCAAGTGCTTGCCAGGGCACTGTGATCTAAATCTGGTGTGCAGCACACTGTTATGTGTGGGCAGGTGGGATGTGTCTGATCCCTTTGTTTCCACAGGAGAAGGACAGAGCGATGATCCTGGCAGAATTGTTGGTTTGTTTTGTTCTTTGGGCACAGGAAAATTAGGAAATGGTACCCTCCAGTTCAAAGGTTAATTATATTATTTTCCTTCTCTCCTGTTGCTAGCACAAGTAGTCAATACCTTGTTCTAATAATTGTACTTTTATCTGTTTTTCACTGAAACCTGACACCTGAGAGAATCTTCTGAAACCAGAACTGTCCAAATTAAACCTAGATGTGTGTATTGTCTGGCCTGTTGTCAAATGTTTCATAAAAGTCTAAATCCCATGTGTCTACTAACTAGTAGTTTGTCATGTTTTGTCAACCTCACAAAGAAGTGTGGAGGTCTGGTTTTCCTGCTTTTTTTAATCCAAGTTTCATCTGGGCTATTGTCTCATTTTATGGTTTTCAATTTAATTATTTTATCAACGAATTTACCTGGCAAAGAAGCACATCCCCCTAGTTACAAACTGTTTTAATACCTCTCACTGGTGACTGCCAAGTTTTGTTTCTTCCAGCCTGTTCTCATAAGAGTTGATTATATTAACGGGCAACCACTTCACTCTTCAATTGCTTCAGAAGGTGAATATATTTGTTTTCTCGTGACTTGTAACAGTTAAATACATTAATTTTTCCACCTCAGAATGGTCCAGCTTCTATAATTTTGTTTATTTTTTTTTCCAGTTTAAAGAGCTGTTACTTCACACCAACCATCTCGTTGCTTAGTGATGCCAAGAAATCACTCTTATCTGCATGCCATTCCCTTCTCAAGTTCTTTTTCCCTTAGAGATTCATCTGGCTGGGATTCTTTTACAATTTCACTTCTCCTTTTATGCAGTTACTTTTCTTTAAGTGCCCTCATAGTTTCTCATAGTACCCCTAAGCCTTCCTGTCTTCATATTACTTTGAATTCATCTGGATTTATTAGGATGTTTTTTGTCACCTTTATTCTTTATTCATCTCTCCACAAATTAATTTTTTTGTGGAAATAGCTCCTGTAGTTTGCCATTTAACAGTCTGCACTTTTTCATTTACTTTGTTGTTGCTGATAAGGGCATTGTGTACCTTTGGCTTGCTATCGTATATAAAAATAGCCTCCATGACAGGGCTAACTTTTTTAACTATTTCATAATATCACACTATTTAAAACAGAATCCCTTCTCTTTTAAATGTGGCAATGGAGATGTGTTTGTATATTTGATTTTTTCCTTCTGTTTTTTTCTTATTCCTTCCTTTGGATCCAGACTGTAATACAAATTAAATTTGCTTAGGCAAACCCACTGTGCATTTAAAAAAAGTAATTTTAAAGACGGGTTCCTGGGGGTCTGACAGAAAAGCTAAACCAGCTGTGCTCTCCAGGACAAACAACACATAAATCTACAGTATCTTTTCTTCAGAATCAAATAAGTGAAAGAAAAGCCTCAGAAAGTAAAATATATTTTTATCTCACAGAAGCAGAGCTAAAAGAATTTTGTATCCGTTTAAATTTTAGCCATTCCTGTGCCATTGTAAAATCCAAGCTCTATTTACATGTTTGTTATGAAGGTTGTCTTTAGGTCCAAGAAGAAATGGTTATTCAGCTCTTCAGTGAAGAGCCAGTCTCACAAGAACACTTTCCAGTTGTGTTTGTTCTAGCTGATTTGCTTGAATAGAAAGGAAGCAAGAAAATTCTTGAAACTAAAACAGAAATACAATTAATTTGGTCAAATAATTACCAGATTATTTTTCCCCATTTATTTCTAAGTAAACTTCTTGACATTTATTAGGTTGCTCACTGGAGCTAATAGGAAGGCTCCTATTAATTTTTTGGACAAAGTGTCTGATTGGAGAATGAGATGATTTCCAGAAGAGGCACAATAAAAAATGATTCAGTTGGTGCTATCCCTGCTGTATTTGGGGCAAAATATATATGTATGTTCTTCATGAAGTGTTTTAAACCTGTGCAGCGAGTAAGAAATTGCATTTATGCTTCTGTGGGTTTTCAGAGAGTGTTCATAGGTAGAACCCTTCATTTGCACAGGGCTTTCTCCTGCATGCCCTGCATGCTGCCCATGGCATCCTGCAGGAATGGAATGGGTACTAACAGATGGCAGGGTTTGTGTGCTGGGGTAGAACAGGTGCTGGCATTTTGTGAAGGCACATTATTTCGTATCTTAATAAATAATGTAGCTGGGCAGCTGGAGGGATCTTGTAGTGGTTTTATTAAATGCTTTGAGGCAAAAAAAGCCAGCAGATAGCCCCATGGCAGGGGAAATATTAGTGACAGAAACAAAGCACTGCCCTGTGCACAGTGCAGGGTGTCCCCATTGTCAGAGAGATGAGTGTGGGACACAGAGGGAATTCTTCCAGTGTTGGGGAAGGAGATAAGAAACAACTACAGCAAGCAAATAGACTGAAAATTAAGAAGTGAAAAGTGCTAGAAGTCCGAGTGTTTTTGTCTGGTTAGATCTTTTTTATTCATTTAATTTTTTTACATCTGCACGGGAAAATGGAATGTCTTGATCTTCCCTTTTATTTACTCATTTCTGGGAAGTCTGTTTCTGATTCCTCCCCTTATACCTGCTCCAAATACACACATTATATCTTTTCATAAACAACTTCAGAATGTAAGTGGAAACAATGAATCAATTTTCTTTTTGGTTATTGAGCTGAGTCAAGTGACAGAGGGACCCAGTGAATTCCAGACCGTCTAAAGAAAAAATGGAAGCAGAATCTTCCCACTTTGTTAGCAGCAAACTTCCAGACTGTCACAGCTTTTCAGGTAATTGCAGCCTCAGGATGCAGTTTTATGTCTACTCAAAACTGATCTAAGACTTTTCTGTTCCCTCTGTTCAAGCCCTCCCTAAAAACATTTTGTTTTTCATAACAGTCACTAAACAGAGTCGATAATTTCCTCTTGAATTTTGATGAAAAGCACAGTAGTTTGTGACACAGAAATTCAGGATCTGACTCTGAAAGGGAGCTTAAATGCTGCATGGAAAAGCAAACTGGATTCTGTCCCTTTAGAGGCTCTGTAGCAGTACAGACCTCTCCTAAACCTTACAAGGGGTTTCTGAGATGAGGCCAATCCAAGGGTATTTTACAGAGAGTTTGGCAGCACTGAGATAATTTCACTTTTCCTGGGTGCTCCACTGCAGCAGAATTGCTCCCAACCAAGTACCATTCATTTTTTTTAAGGAGGCAGGGGAGTTTTTGATTGATATGTACAGATTTAGCAGGGTATTGCTTGGCATGTTTTGTGTAACAGAGTCCAAAATTAACTGTGCAATTTTTATGCACATTTCTGCCTGAAGGACTGAATATTTGCCCTTAAAGCAGAGCATCATTTGAATTAGCTGTTCCTCTTTTCCCTGCTCCTTTCCTCTCTCTTTTTTGAATTGTAGACCCAATAAAACTTCTTCTAAATGCTGATACAGTGCATCCAATTCACTATATTCTCTAAATATGATTATATATTTCCTACTAGTGACAGTTCAACATTGCTTATAGTCAGACATTCTCTTGCATTCTCCTCATAATTTCCTCTGTCCTGCTCAAAAAACAAAACAACAAAAAAATCCTCCTTGTCATCTGTCAGATGCGATTTTTTTATCATATGGTACTGCACTGGTGGCAAACAAAACTGATCCGTGTTTGTTATTGTGAACTAATTTAGAATATCCTTTCCGAGTTCTCGTTGTCGCTGCGGATGTGGTCTCGGGCGCTAGATGGCAATGTGGCTGTGTGACATCCAGGGAACGGCAGCAGCAGAAGTCTCAACACGTGAATCCTCATGTTTCAAAAATATTTGTAATATTCCCTTTTTATTATGAAAACAATTATAATGTGTAAATGCTCCGGTTTTGCAGTCTAAAAGCTTTACAAACTTTCTTTTTCCTGCATTATGACTACACAGGGAACATTTCTTAATGAGTTAGACTGGTGAGTACAACATTTTCCCATTTTTTGGTCTACTGTAAAGCTCTCCAATCGATTAATCCATCAAAAGGCAGAATTTTCAGTTCCTGGCATCATCAGCACATTCCTTACCATGAAAGAGGAAGGAGGAATGACAGAATGCTGCCCTCCCCTCTCTCCTCAAATAACCTTTTATTTGGTGTCATGGCAGTGATGAGAATGGACATTTTAAAACTCAGGTGAAAGCAAAAGGTGTTAGCTGGCAATAGCAACCTTATACCTCTATTTCAGGCTCCAGAGTCATCCTGAAGACAACCAGGGCAACAGCTGTTACTCTCTCAGTGTTTGAGTGCTCTTGGATGATTTCAAAAGAAGTGGCTTCAGAACCACTGCCCTTGCATGACTGATGATTTTTGAAGGGCCCAGTCCTGCACAGGCTCTTTAGAAAAGATTATGTGTGTTTTGGGAATGAAGCTGAACCCCTTGTGGTGTGTTATTACTTTTCTATGTCATATTCTACCTCTTTCTTACTGCTTTAGGTCTCCCTCTTGACCAGCCTGCGTGGGTCACTTTTTATCAAGATAAACTTGTGTCCTGTGTTTGTCAGGCTTAATGATCTCATTTTGCAGACAGGCAGGCAGAAATAATGCCTTGAGGAATTTTGCATGGAGTGTATTATTGCTGTTCAGACAAGAGGGAAATATGGAATGGTGAAGGCTCACCAAGGCTGTTAGGGGTGGCCATTCTGCCTAAGGCACCCCAGAATGTTCTATTGCTCCTGCCACTGGAGTGCTCTCCATAGGGCAGGAAGGGTTTGTGTCTGCAGATGTGTCTGCCTCTGGGACAGGAGGGTGAACAGGCTGTTTCAGCTGTGCTCTGATGGAACTGGGGGGTCATCCATGGCCTGTGGCTCCTGTTGGATACCAGGATGAAGGGAGCATTGTCTCATTATTCTCAGAGGCAATGCTGCTTTCAGTGCCCAAAAGGAGAGGCAGAGCTCAGAGCAGACATTTGATTTCAGGCTTCTCCCAGTTGCCTTCTCCATCCGTGTGCAGCATCCAGTTCTGTCTCATGATAAACACCAGCAGTCATTCCATTGGGAAAGGAAGCTTGGATGGGAAAACTAAGATATTTATGGCCTTTATTAATGACCCTTCTCTGCCCCCAGTCTCTTTTTTGCTGTTGGTCTCTCTGCTCCCTGTTCCACTCTGGTGTTTTATTTTGACATTTTTGACCTCTCATGCACTTCCTTTTTTTTCCACCCATTGTCTCTTTCTGTCCTCGTCTTCTTTTCCTGGCAATAGGGCGTATCCCTGTGGCACTTGGTTTTGTTTGGTTGGGACTGACACCAGTCCCCACCAAGAACATTTTGGTTTGGGTACTCGTAACTACTGTGTGTAAGTGTAAACCTCTCATGGCTACAATCTTTTATTTCTCAATGACAAACACAAACAAGGAAAGCCCTTGTTTAGTGGAAATGAGATTTGGGACTTCCTGCCGACTGATCAACTGTAAAATTAAAGCTGAACATTTTTGGAGAGCAGTGCTGAAGTAAAACAAAATACACCCAATGAATCACGTAAGAATTTTTCTGAGGTTTGAACTTTTGGGGTTTTCTTTCAATGATTCAAAATAAAAATGGAATCCAGACTGGCCACAGAGCTGTCCCCATCCTCTTACAAAGTAATCAGACTCAAAGCAAGCAGATACACACCATGAGCACATACAAATTGTGTCCCTTTTGAAGCCAAGGGTTTCTGTGCCATCCCTCTGCCAGGAGTGCCACCTGTGCTGAGGGGCTGGGGCAGGGCAGGAGCTGCAGCCCACCCCACTGCCAGGAGCCCCCAGAGCAGGGCTGGGCGCTGCTGTGGTTTGCCTTGAAAGACAAGCTGGGCACAGCTATTGCTTGGGAACAAAGCTGTCCTTTGAGGTTATCTCCATGACCAGATGATATCCCCTCCTCACAGAAGGAATTTTTCCTCCCATCCTTCCCACTGATGACACCAGTGCAGAAAACTGAGAGTGCTGTGTCTGGGGAGGTGTCTGTGCCTCAGGGTTCTCAGTTCCCAGGAGAAAACTCTTCAAAACGCCTTTTCCAAATCAGTTTGTTTTAATAGCAGATTAAATGCCCTCAAGTCTCCTACTTGTGTTTTCAGTGAGAAAATGGCCAAGCAATAGCTGAAGCCCCTCAGAGAAACAGGACATCCTGAGCTGTGGCAGATGGACTTCCTTTACACAGTTTTAATGAAAATTTTCAACAATAGCTCTGTGCATGTTCTTAGGGGGGTTAGCAAGTACACATGTTTATGTACACACACACACACTGTGCAATGCTACACAAGCTTTTTAAAATAACATACAAAATACTCAGTATATTTTGCAGGAATAAATGTGTTTTGTAAATATATGTATACATATATTAACTGTGTTATGACATAAGGCAGGATTAGGTAGAGAGAAAATTTCAGGATGTGGGTGGCCATAGTTGAAGGTCTTACAGGGAGTGTTCAGTAAAATATCCTTGGAACATCAAATTAAAATAAATGAAGAATAAACTTAACCAAAGTATCAGTGAACATAAACAAATCTTCATGCTAAACAAATAATCCAAGGAAGCCAAAGTGCAATAATTAGAAAGGGATAATTATGCTTCCTCTGCTTCCTAGAAGAGCAATGTAAGATTTTCAGTAATTTCCTAAATGTATGGTGTAATATGCAGACAAAAAATTACAAACCCCTGTTGAAGTTTATGCTATACAAGAATCTATTCTGGCTGAGAGCCTGTTTCATGGCAATAAAGACACAGAGAATGAATAAAAAGTTTTGAAATATTTTAAAGGTGCTGTCTGCTATAACATAAAAATATCTGGAAATGTAACATAGAAGAAAACAGTTACAATATTGTAATTTAGACAGGACTGTGGTAACATATTATCCAGTCATTGACTCTGTTGTCTTTAGCTCACACATTTTCTTCTTTTGAAGGAGATTTTTTATTTTTAATGTTTGTGATTGTTAATTTCAGTTCATTTCTGAAGTACCAGATTTCTAGGAAGAACAACAGATGAGCACTGTTCTGATGTCAATTATCTGGAACTGTTCTGTGGAACTCAGTTTAGATTTTGAAGGAATGCTCTGAGGTAATAAACTATTCTTATGATATTTTAACAAAATTACATTGTTGTCAAAATGCAGTAACACCATGAAAAAAATATTTATTAAAAACTCTCTACATTTTCTCTTATATGGTAAACAATCTGGTCTCTAATCCCTTCTAGATGAGCTGAACCTCATTCCTATGCTTAGAATGACCCAACAATAATTGCAGCATCACCTTAAGCCTCTCTTTTGTGTTTTTGTTCTCCTGTATTTGCAGAAATGTGTCAGCATTAGAGACCCACAAACAACAGTGACAAATACATGTCCCAGATTTTATACAGGCACGACTGGGAGGCTTTTCTGTTGCTCCTGTTAGCACAGTGTGGAGAAGCCTTCCCAAGATGCTTTAGATAGAGCAAGGCTATAAAACAACAGCACTCAATGTTTTGTTTCAAAAGTTTGAGTCATTCTTAGAACTGGTAAAGAAGGTGAAGACTTTTTGTTTTCTAATCACGAATGAAGATGTGAAAAGTCCTTCTCATTTTGTGTTTCAGAACTGGAACCCCATTTTGGTGTTCCTGGGAAATGATGGAATGCAGGCAGGGAGTGTTTGCTCCAAAGCAGGAGCACTGTGGTGTCCCTGTTAGCTGGAATAGCTGAGCCCTGAAGGTGTGTGGCTGTGAGAACTCCACTTGCAGGCCAGTAAGGACAGGCTCAGGTAATTTATAACTGCATTTAACACACACTCAAGAGTAGAGACAAGTAGCAAAACTTGTGCTAGAAAATGTGGATACAGGTGAGCAGGCTTTGTGTAGATAGATGGATGTGAATTCTGGGAAAGAGAATATAAAAGCTTACACAAAATGCATCTCATACAGAAGAAGTATTTAATAATCTTTAATTTTTCTGCATATTTGACTGTCTTGCATTTTAAATTCCACCATAGAAGAGATTTTTTACCATAAGCTTATTTTCAACTTTCTGAGAAGTTTCTTAAAGATTCTGATGCAGCATCAGAAGGAAAAATAATTGGAACAGTAAGTAGCAATTAGATGCATTTTATTAGGACAGATATTTGCATGGCCTGTGCTATGTCCAAGAGTCATAGAACTTAAGCCTGTAGACTTTAGGAAAATGTTTGTTTTATACCTTAGGTCAGAAGCTTTTCACTGTCAACCTCTTTAAAGTCACTGTGGATTTAAACAGAAAAATTATGTCCAGAATATTTTGGTCTAATGTCCTTAGAGCCCTTAAGAAGGAGAAAGCCCATTGTCAGTAATTTTGGTGTGGTCTAACGCTGTACCTCTTTAGGATGTATGGAATGCTTCATGTCTTGTGATGGATAATTAGCCCTGTCACTGGGAATATTCCTGTAGGTGTCTGGAGGAGCCAGTGAAGAGGAAGGGCTGATAAGTGGCCCTGAATCAGGAGGGGGTTCGTTTGTTTGGCATGATGTAGGAATCTGCTCAGTGACTCTGCTTCCTGCATGCTGCTCAGAAGGTGAAGCTGCACATGGGACTGAGGGGGAAGAGGATGACTGTGAGCAGACAGACACAACCATCTCAATGCAGGGCAAGAGTTTGTAGGGATGGGATTTGCCTCCACACCGGGAGAAGACTTAGCATGGAAAAAAGCAACCTGTGCCCTGTATCCTGAACTTTTTGTTTTGTTATAAAGCTTTGATTTAAAAGTTTGTATTTGCATCTCTAATCAAAACTGAATTCAAATCTGAGCCTGAAGCTCAGGACACAAGCTGTTATCCTGCTTCCTGTTTTATTTCTAGAGTTGTGCTGCTTGTGGGACTGAATAGGATCACTAGTCACTTGTTTGAAGTTAGGATTTCAGTGATAGGTTTCTCACAACTGCCCAGCAGATCCAGTTGAGCTGGGTATCTTTGGGAAATCAGGTGCCTCGTTTTCAGTGATTGGTTTCAGGTCTCCTAGAAATTTAATCCCACAGCTGTCTAAAAAGGACAATTTGTACCAAAAGACGTGATTTAGGGTTATGTGGATACAGCTCTATGTTGCCACATCTTTATTCTTGAGAATGATTAAGATATTGTGATGCAATATTATTTGATGACCCAAATGTCCAGTTCCAGTCTGATCTTTCTCTGAAAATGAACGTTCAAACAAGTCATTCTTCAGTTGAAGATTTGATGCACATACTAAAATAGATCACTACAAAAGTTTGATAAATTCTTTGCATAGACCAAATTCAAAATAACGCTTTTCTAGACTGCATTTTCCATAAATAACTAAAAGTTGCAAAAGCATTACAAATTTGGTTAGCATCCAGGCATCTATTAACATCAAGAAACAAGTAGAATCACCTGCTGTGATTTAATAGCCCTATTGGCTAGAAGTTAGGAAACTCAGTTGGGTAATGCCTGGTTCCAGATCCTTGTTAACTGAACTCAAAAGCAACCTTGAGCTGTCTTCTAGAGGCTTTATTTCCCCTGCATGTAGTAAAAGAGTAGAAACAAAGTAGCTCAGAACACAGAGGATAAAAATTGATCATCTCGTAGCACCAGGCAAGCGACCTAAAACATAAAGTGGTTTATTGTGGATTAGTTATCCTAGTTTTGGAGTAGTCCTCAGAGAATGAGTGGAACCATCTCTCCAGCCAGAAGAACCCAAAAGATAATGAGCTCCCAACAGGAACACGTGGGATTTATTTTGTTTTGGTCAAAGCTGGGACATTAAGCCACGCAGACCTGAGCTGTTGAAATTATCATACTTCTTTCTGTAACTGAAAACTCTGGGCTAACTTAGCTGAGTGTGTGAAGGTGTCTTTTAGAGGAATGAGTGTCTTGGTTTCCCACAGCTGGATTGCATGAGGAGAATGTATTCTGTGTGAAAACTGAAAAGGAGGTGTTGTTCAAGAAATTACAAGCCCTACAGGTCCCCCTTTAGTTTTTAGGCTTGGGAGAAAGTAGGGAAATGAAGTCTTGGCTTCCAGTAGAGATGAACTTCTGTTTCTTGATTCCACCTGCCCTGGCTGGAGCGCACGTCCTTTTTACTCCCTCCCTGCCAGCTCCTGGGGAAGAGGGTGTTGCCTGCCTTGGTGTTTGGACTATTATTGCCCAGGCTGCTTGTGATCATACAGTGTCACCTGCATGAGACCTGACTGCTGTTTCTTCTGTCCAAAAATTGCACCAGCAACACCTCCCTCAGTGTTCATTAGCTCTCACTGTAAGGGAGGGTTGAGATAGGGGTAAGAGCTGCTCTCAAAGGAACAAGACCCCATGGTTGAAGTTAACCCCACAGGACTTTCTTAAAGCCATGCAGGAAATCTGTGACAGATCCCAGAATAAATCCCAGATTTCCTGTCTCCTCCACTTGTGCTGTAACTACAAGGCTCAGAATTTCTTAGCTGAGGAAAGTGCTGTCCAATATTATCTTTCTTTTTCTGGTTTACTGTTGCTCCAGTTCACTGCACAAGTTGCTGCCACATGTTAGGCTGTTCACCCCATGAGTCTTTTTTTGTTGTATTTTATGGAACATGCATGAGTGTTGTACAGTGAGAAGTGGTAAATGCTGAGTACCACTACTCCAGCATTCAAGCAAGAAACACTCAATAAAAGTGAGTATTTGCAGGTGAAGGTAATGTATTGTCTGAGACCCTCTTCAAACTAAACTGCTCATACTTCTAATCTAAATAGCATTCTTAGAAGCAGGTTTGGTATATATCAAATAACAACTGCCTGTGCTAAGATAATGCATACTGATAGAGTTAAATTATTTGAATAAGTAATTTTCCTTAGTGCATATGCCTCTTTGTACTTTGGAAAATTGGCACGTTCTGTTGTTTTAAGCATCAGTCCTCTTTAATGAATTATAAAGTAACAGATACAGCATTGTCAAGGGAAAGTAACTCATTGTGGATCTATAATTGAATGAGATGCTCTGAAGATACTATGACTTGGGCTTGATAAAGAGAAGCTGAAGGAATTTGGTTTGCTCTTTGGGTATCTTAGATATTCACATGGGTTGCTGAATGTCTCATTTTGGGTTTTTTTTAGATACTTTGCCGCTAGGTTAAACTTTAATAGTTTTCGTTCTGTGCTTCTCAATTTGCCGTCATATGGTTCTTCTTTAGATAACATTACTTGTACAAATTCCAACCGAAGCAAAATCACTAATCTTTAGCCAGTCTTGACAGCATTTCTAATGCAGTGCAGCTATGGAATTTCATTCTGTCTTCTTGTTGCTAAATAACTGAACAGAAACATGGGAACAAATGAGCTTTGCTGAATGCTCCGTTCTTCATTTATAGGATGACATTTAGATCACTTATTAAAGATGTCATTGTTTTAAATGCAAAACCATTATAGACTTCAGTGGGCAATTTCACAAGCAGGATGCTGAAGGTTTGTGCTCTACAGATCTTTAAAAACAAAGCCTAACTTCCAGCCTAGCACAGAAACTGATGCTTGAGTTTGCAGTGAGCTTCTCTGAGTGGAGCCCAACCAGTGCTGACCTGAGGGACACCTAAGGAGATCTGCCTGGTACACTCTTCCCAGCATTCTGGGGCACAAGCAGCTTTTCCATGGGGCAGATGTGGGTCCACAAGAAGGTTGATGTTTTGCCATAGCCCCTGGTTCCTTCTACAACCAAGAATATTGAGCACCGGCGTACAGAAATCCTTTCCTTTGCAGGGATGAGTTCTCTCCCACTCACCATTACCCTGGTGGGCATTGCCTGGCCCCACACAGCTTTCTGTGCACCATCAGGCTGGCTCCCATTTCAGCCATGTCTTTCCCTTTACTGTCCTCATTCCCATTTCAGCCATGGCTTTCCCTTCACTGTCCTCATTCCCATTTCCCAGCTGGTAATCCCAGCTGGATTACCAATTGCTTTCATGTAAAATTGGTTACTTTTTGTTGTGGGAAGAGTTACTCTTTGGGGTGGGTGCTACCACTGTAACATCTGTCCTGATTCTGAACATACTGCCCTGCAAAATAAAACAGAAAATTAAAGGAACGGCAAATTAAGGAATGGCACCACTGACTTGAGTCCATTTCAAGGCAGAAGGATAATGAAGACGAAGATTTGGAGGATGATGGTGAGGGGGATGATGTCTCCCTTACATGAGTGTGACATGGCACAGATCCAGATACTGAACTCCAGTTAAGTCAGTGTAAAGGGGAAGTGATTTGATGGTTATCAAATTTTTAGACTGTAAGAAGCATTAAGAGAGTTATCGCTGAAAAGGAAGAACTTCAGTCTCAATATGCTTTTGAGAAAGAGAACACTGTGGTTCTTAATTAATTTTTCATTTTTAAAAGGAGAAACAGTAGATATCCTACCTGTCATCTCCTAAACAGGGCTTTACACTGATCTCAGTATTTGATACTCATGTTGTATAAAGGCCTCTGGTGGCTCACAGTGGACTTAAAATAATGAACTGGCACCCAGTCTCTGAAACATTTTTCCACATTTTCTGAGCTGGAGATGCCAGTCTGCATGAGCTACCAGTCTAAATCCTAATGGGCATGGAAATAACCACCTCAGCCCTTCAGTTCCCCTTACCAGGGTATCTAGGAAGAGAGGCCTGGAAGGAGGCAGAGTTTACAGCTCTGTGTGTGTGCTTCTGCTGAGGAGCTTCCAGCTTCACTCCTGCTGTAGTTGGGTGAGGGATATGATAATCAGATATCTTCTAGCTGACTAAGAAACTGTGTTCTAAGGGGGAAAGATGCTTCTCTTGCCACTTCTAATTACTTTCTTTCATCTCTCACCTTTGATTTATAATCATTTTTACTATACAATGTATAAAATAGAGAAGTATAGCATAGCTCCCAAAACAAGCTCGGTGTACATGGGAGGGTTTATTCAGACACTGAAGGATGCCCTCTGTACACAGAACAAATCAGTCCTTGGACTGCAAGGACTGCAAGGCCAGTCTTGCCAGGAGCAGCTCTTGGAATGACAGGAGATGTTTGTCCTCCAGCTGCTGATGCCACAGAGTCTGGGCAGCCCAGCCAGAAGAGCTCTGGGCTAGAACTGAGCTCCTAAGCTTTGCCTACACCCAAATTTTCATTCACTTTTCTAAACCAAGTCCTTATATTTAAGGAATGGAAAAGTTGCTAAATTACTGCATTCATAGGAAATCACCATGAATTAACAAGCAAGATTAACAGGAACAGAATAATAATTAATTATACATGAATGTACATGGCAAACACTTTTGATCTCATAGCATTTGTGTTTAGCTTAGACTTTGAATATGGAATGTATTTACAAGCTGACTTTGTATATGGCTGAGGACACGGCATTTTCAAAGTTCTGAGTTAGATGACACCAACACATTTTTCTCACCCATAATAATCAATTCTGAGACTCATGGCTTCACTCCTTGCTTATGATCAGCACAGCACTACTCTTCCTCCCACTGCACTGCATTGCTTCACTTATTAGTGCCAGTTTCTGCTTAGACCCTGCAATGTACTCAGGACTAACAGGGGAAACATATTGGTCACAGGTCACCCTAAATGGATAAATAAGTTTCAGAGACACAGAGGACTTTCAGTGCCAGCACAGAGCTGAAGTGCTCCATGTTCATTTGATAGCTGTCTCTAGACTTCTTTTTATCTCTGTAGTTTAGAAATACGTACATGTCTCTGTACCTGCAGAGTTCTTCTTACTTCTGTGATGCTTCATAAATCCAAAGTGATGTGATTAGCAATTTATGTCATTATTTTGATTGTGATTAAGACAAATTAAAGAGAATATAAACCAGCTTCAGTTAGAATATTCTGCCTTTCCTATAATGTACCCTTTATTTAATTTAGTTGCTTACAATGGTTGTGCCTGGTTAATGAGGCTACATGCAGTAGTGGTGTTAGCAGAAACCATCAGGTCTCTTCATGCTGCTGTTTTTAGTAAGTCTGATTTCTTTGTGAAAAACAGCTGGTTTGTACTTGCTCTGAGTTCAAAGACATAATCAACAAACCTCATAGTTCTGCAGTCAAAAAGCTGTTTAGTTCTATGAGACTAAGGATTGATTGCAGGATTAGAATATCCCTAATAACAGCTGGCTGCATCTGGAGAGTTCTGCAACCATAGTTTCTTCCTTCATCTCATTTCTTAGTTTCATAGTCTCATTACATAGTTTCTTTCTTCATCATCATTGGTTTCCATTGTTTCTTTCTACATTGACCTGAGATGCAAATAAATTTTAAAAATTCAGTGTAATTTCCCAAATGAAACTTAACTGAGATGCTTTTCAGGATTGAATATAAAGATATAACCATGGTGTAGGTACATGCACTTTTCAAATTTGAGAAAAACTCAAATCTTATCTGCTTCATATGGAGCATGTCCATAAATAATCAATAATGCATACTGTAAAATAATAACATTAAAATAATTAAAAATTGTAGTCAGTGTTGTTTACCACAGACAGAATTTCAATTAACATCCTCCTTCAATTCTTCTTGCAGTTGTCTGTGCAAATACCCCAGCACCTGGTTACCATGAACAGCAGCAGCCATTCTCAATTAACTGCCGAAAATGGCTCTTTTTTCCCTCCTAATTCCTGTTCTTTGTGTTCATTCAGTGCCTGTTTCAGGGATAAGGACAGACATATTTTAACACCTTCCTGATTTACAAACCCCATCCTGCCAGGCAAGAAGGAGCTGACTTCTAACAGGTTTCTACAGTAAACAGGAACCCATTCCTGAGCTGGATGGAGTGCTCACCCAGGAGCTGCGTCCCCAAACCTGCAGCAGCTTTACAAACCTCACAGGGGCTGCAGAGCCAGCCCCAGGAGGTGCCCCCCACTTTTTCTGAGCAGCTTTCCCCTCGTGCAGAGCTGCTGGGGTGGAGCAGCAGTTCCCAGGGGCAGGGGATGCGATCTCTGAGCTGCACAAGGAGTGCTGCTGGCAGCAGGGGAGACACGAGCTGAGGCAGGGCAGCTGCAGTGCTTTAGCAGAATCTTGATATTCCTCCTCTTGTCGAGCTTTGTTCTTTGTGAAAGAGCTCATATGTCAGCACTTGCAGTCTAAGATTCCTCACGTTCTTGCTGGCATGGACAGGATGGACTTGCAGTGGTATTTTCCTCCCAAATAATCCAGACTGTTCTGCACCTCTGCAAAGCAATCATCCAAAGCTTGGTGGGCAGGGTTGCTTTTCCTCAAATGAGTGAGTTTCACTCAGTTAAAGCTAATATGTACTAACATCCCTTAGTTGCTGATAATTTTTATTTTGTCTAATAATTATTTTTAAAGCTGAATTTTTAACCACTGCACTTCAATAATTTTATAAGGATTTATTAACAAGCCCCCTGTACTCAGTGCTTTAATGAAGGCTGATAATCAATTGTGCAGTACTCTCTGGGAAGGAAATCACTCTCCTTCTAGAATAATCTCTTATTGTGCCACTTTGAAAACATAGTATAATTATTTTCTCAGAAAGTTAGCAAAGATAAATGTACACCTTAACAGTAAAAAATGAAGTAGAACTGCTTAGATTGCTTGGTGTACCCCAAAATACTTTAGACCAACAACAGGGGATGAATTTTCTTGCAGAACTTTTTAGCCTAAGCTCTTTCTAATCTTCACAGACATGGAAGCAGCACCCCTTATACATATTTGAAATAGATAAGAAAAGAAGTTGTGTTTGTTGTTTTTTTTAATTTCTAATTTAGAGCTTTAAAAGAAATGCTGTGGTGCTTGCCTGGATGCTTTGGAATCACAAAAAGAATTTTTTGTTTCATTCCAGTGAATATTTTCTCTTGGCAAGGTTTGTTATTTCTAGCAGACTGACCCCATCTAAAAAATCTTCCCAAAACTTTCTTGGTCTAGAACTGAGTTGAGAATTTTTGTAGGCTTAAGAATTAGTATTCCTAGGGAATATCCATGGGAATGGCAGTTGTGAGTGATAAGAGGGTCACCCCTTAATCCTCCTGCCCCTCAGTGCTGTCATTGCTGCCTCCTCAGTGTGAAGGAGGAGCTAGATCAGCACCAATGCAAGTCAAAGCTACTCAAAAGTATTTTTTTAAAGATGTTCTTCCCCCAAAACCATCAATCCCCTTTACTGGAAAAGCTGCTTTCTACAGCATCCCTGTCCTCTAAGCTTCCTAAAATGATAATGAAAAGAGCAGGGCATACCTGCTGAATCAGCTGCTGCTTTATTAGAAAACCAACTGGGGGGCTGGAGAGGGGGAAGTAAAAATCCCCTGGTGTAGAGAGTTCACTGCAGAGTCAGTTCAATAAAACTTGTGCTTCCCAGTCCTGGCAATGCATTTGGACATTTCAAAGGGCCTGATAAACAGCAATAGCCTTGTCTCCCACACATTAAAGCTTCATCACGACACCGAATGAAAAGAAGCAAAAGCTGGCAGCACAGTAAAGCAAAGGGTAAGGTGTTCCTTGGATGGGTCAAGGTGCTCTGAGCTGCTCTTGCTTCACTGAAATAACAGCGTTGCTTTTCTGGCAGCAGAACATCTGTAACCTCTGTCTGCCTCAAAGCAGCACATCTGTTCACAGTTATGGGTCAGTACCCTACAGGAAGCTCACTCGTACTGTGTTCAGAGATGCTGGATCAGAGCTCCCAAAAAGCATTCCTAAAACTTTAATTAGTGAAGGAACACAGGATAAAATGAATGCAAATCAAAGCCATGAGAGTTAAAACCCCAAACAACTGCTTTTAACCTGATGAACATCTAGACACAGCTATAGGTGGCAATCATCATGTTTTATTCAATGCTGTATTTTTTATTGATTTTAGTTAAAATTCCGAATTCTAAAAAATACCAGGGAATAAAATTTATATTGGTGGTTCTGCGAAGCTCATAAAGAGCCTGGTGGGCTGTCTGATCACAATGAATTCATAGCACAGCATGTTTCCTGCACTCATTCCTGTCCTGCCAGCCCAGAGCTGCTGCAGTGTCAGGCAGCTCCTCGGAAATTCTTCCAGCTTTAAGGGGAAAGCTGAAACCTACAGCACACACAGTTTGCAGTGACATTAAAATCAGTTTACTGGTACTACAGTTGCCCTGTAAAGAGCACATTTATTTCTTTTGGTTCTCTTTCCTCTGAAAATAGAGTTTGAGCGGATTGAGATGTACATTTTCAATCCTAAAATATGCAGGCCTATATACATGCAGCTTTCTGATTACAGTACCTGCCTTGAATCCAGTTATTCCAAGTCTGCTTTTATTGGAATATAGAAATATTTCTGAGAATAGTAACACCAGAACCTTTAGCTCTGTGGCAGGAAACACAGATCAGAAAGCAACGTAGAAAACTAAAATTCAAAATACTTTTATATTTTGTAATATCACCCAATTACTTTTTTCAAAAGAATTAATGGGCTTGTTTGAAACATACAATTATTAGTACAAAATGGACAGAGCTGATATTTTCTCTGTGATTGGTTCTGCTTCTTGATTATCTTAACTATGAGACTGACCTTGCTCTCCACTTTAAACCCATTTAATGTAGTCCAATTTTATTGCTGTGTCTTGGAATAAGCTGATAATGCTGAAATTTGCCTATAGGTTGCCTGATTTCTCAGCTGCTGGAAATATGGTATTAATCTTTCACTAGAAAAAGGAAATTACACTTCCATTTTCCTATTTCCTCGAAGCACAAATACTTCAGCATTTCAGTGTTCTAGCACAGTGTCTATTCTGTCAACTCTAAATCCCATCATGAAGACCCTGATGGAGATCACTGCTGTAGATGATGACTTCTAACACACTAGAAGTTGTAATGGTTAAAACAAATTAATCTGATGATTGATCTTTTGTTCTTAATTGGAAGACATGACTTATAACAAGCATACTCTGGCATTGTGTGCATTCATTGGTGTGGCAGGAAGCACTTTGTAACCTCAAGAAATAATGTATAAAACATGACTGGGGCATAAAAATGTCTAAGTTCTTTACAGAAAGACACTTGGGAGGTTTATAATGTACTCATCTCTGGCTTAACTCTCTTCTAATTGCAGTCCATAAAATGCCTCCCCTTCCCAAAGTTCGAAGGGCAGTGGTGTTCCTGCTGAGGAAGTTGTGGCTGAACCTGCAGCTCCTGACATTTAGGGGATATCCAGGGAAAATTCTGTTGCAGGAATTTCATTTGCCCTCGTGCCAACCACATACTGGACACCAGAAAATCACTGCATCATGTTGGACAAACTCCTGCTGTGAAAGCTTGAACTCCTGCCAAATATTTCAGCTCTATGACATGGAGAAATTATTGACATGTTATCCAATGGCATGATTCAGTCCTTTTAAGATGCTTGAAGATCAGTATTTTTTCTTGTGTGAAGTCCTGGACACCTTCAAAGTGCATAAATAGAAAACATTGGTGATGCCACTGAGTCATCAAATAAAAACAGACAAAAACGTTTGCAAATATATATTTGCTCTTTTACTAACATATCTAGCAGTTTAATACTTGTAGGTGTTTGAATAACACCAATTTAAGGTTTAAATTTACAGTAAAGCTGTAAATGTGAGACCATGGGATGTGAGGGATGAGCTTTTGGTGTGAATTCTGTGTTGCAAGTTTCAGTAACCTGGCTTCAGACATCACTTTGCAAAGATCTTGGTGCACAGGTCAGCTGATCCTCTACATGCAGGTACTTCTAAAATAGAAGTTAGAATAGAAAATATTCTATATATTTATATTCCTATAAAATATTACCTGCTGGCCATAATCCAGAGAATAGCAGCCATTACAGGCATGGCTTTTAGAAAAAGAGAAGGAGCACAAGCATGACAAATGTTCTTATGGCACCAAGCTCTGAGAGGCAATGAGTACCTGGTTTTCTGTAGCAAAGAGTTTTACTTGTTTTTTCTGTGCACAAGTTGAGGGGGGAGAAGAGCCTGTCAGTGATCATAATTAAGCGTTAAGAAGCTTAGTTCAGAATTAACAAATATAAATGAGGCAAAATTGATGAAGATCTCTTTGAAGGCTGGGATTTGGACTGAAAGAGTTACCACAGCCTATGTAGTTAGATCCAAGGCTTCCTAAAGCAGGAAAAAGCTTCAGTTTCCTCTTAAAAAATAACTTTAGCTTCAATGGCTACATGTGCTGTCTGGCAGGAGATGCAAAATGCTAAAATGGCTGAAACAATTAATGTAGTAAGTTGTTTCATATAACTTTTTCTACCAAAATATTCCCAACAGGTAATTTTTTATGCTTGCTTTCTTTGGAACCTGAACTTTGTTAGTAGTTACTGTAAGGCATAGCAAGGTCCTTGTTCACGTCAGGTTCACCTAATTTCCAAATAGAACATGGATATGTTTATCAGCGTGGATAAAGTTCTATTGAGCAACTCATTCAGAAATGGAATCAGAAAGTTTCATCAGCCCCATTGCATATGATTGGTATTGCATGTTAAAATACATTAGAGAAACCTGTAAGGATTTCTTCTGCAACCACAGTAGCACACAGACAAGAAAGCTGGCAAAAGTGGTGAGAACAGTTAAAGTGCAGAAGGCAATGGTTTATATTGATGTTTAAGGCTGGAGAAAAGCATGTGATTGTTTTATCAAACATTAGGAGTTTTCCCAGAGAAACTTTGCTGCTTTTGTTGAAAGTGCACAGCTGACCAGTTGCTTTTCACTCTAGCAAATTATTCTGTTGATTGATAGCTCAGTTAATTTCAGAAGGAGCCTTCCTGCTGCAGATGCAGCTGTGAAGTCTAATCAAGGGAAGCAATTAACTGCTATCTCTGTGCCTGCAGAGGAGCCAACCAGAGAACCAGATGTACTGAGAACAGTCCTCAGCAGATAACTGAGAAGGGTGAAATCCTGCCTAATATTTACTCCCTGTAACATTCCCTTAAACACTTAAGTATTTAGTAACTGGATTTGTCAGTATTACTCAGTCAAGATTTCTATTTTCGTTAATTTTAATTTTACTTAGTTTGGCAATTGGTAGGAGGGATTAAACAAAGAAGACCTTATACTGTGATTAAGTTAAATGTCTGACTCCCCATTTTCAGTCTAGATGCAATAGAAGTATCCTGGCACCCAGGTGGACTTTTAAACTGCCATCGGTTTCAGTGAGAGCAAGTTTGATGCCAGGTGATATCATCTCAATGTCAGCAAATCAAACCATACCAGAATAAGAACTTTTCAGGATTATGTCTTTCTGGTGTTCAGATACAACAGGCAAAATCCTAAAACTTCTGTAACTACTAATACTGACAGACACATGAGTAAGAAGAAGAAAGCAGGTGTAGTTTTTCAGAAGTGATTAAGTACAACACAAAAATAGGATTGCTGAATAGAGTCACTAACCTGGTCTATAGTATTATTTCACACACAATTTTTCACTTTGATGTCAGTTGAATTCTGTTCTCACTGAGTGGAAAACCAGCAGTTAAATGAAAAAAAAAGATGATCAATTATTTAAGCAAATGAAGATAAAAAAAGTTTATCTCATATGAGGCTAATACAGTAATATCCCTTCTATTTATATTCTGCGTAAAGAAAAAGAATTTTCTGTAAGAAACAGTATGTAAAAAGTCAGGGTTCATCAGCAGGTATTGAGTATACCTCTTAAAACTGCCACCCTTAAGGAAAAGGAAGACCCAAAATAACCTTGCCAGCACTACCTCTGACTCACCCTATATTTTGATTTTCATGATCTCATTTGCATGATGCATTTTCTAACTGATAAGAGAAAAGAATTGTGCCCATGATTCAAAAACTGGGGCCTGCCTGGCCTCCAGCTGTTCCTGATCCTGCAAACTGCAAGGCTACCAAGCTGGCAAATTCAGATTCACCAGAACAGCTGAATTGTACTGCCTTAGAATTGAGCTAAAAGGAATTGAGGCTTGCTGAATGTTTTCATCTGGCAGCAGAAGGAAGTGGTTATTGATTCTCCTTTTTTTAGTCATCAGATAAAAGTTTAGGAAGTGTTCAGGTATGCTTGGGGCAATTTAAGGATGAACACATCTATATTCATTGGCATACCTGTGGGTAGTGCTGCTTGGTGATTCCCTAAAATTGCTTATCAAATATTTTAAAAGAATTTTTCCCTTCTTCCAGAGCAAGGTGAAAGTAAGGTTAATAGAGACATTTCATTTATTCTAGAAGAAAGTACCTTGATATGTAAAGCTAATCTACTGAGCCTGGCAGAGGCAAGGGAAATTGCTGGAGTTCAACCACGACTTTCTTTTGTACCAAGTGAATCCTATGCTTAGGCCACTAAAATCTTGAATCCTGATTTTGAGATTGAGTTTAGGAGTGCTGGTTTCTGGAGGTGTGAGGCTGCTGCTGGCACTGCCAGCTTGGCTGGGCACTGCATTATTGCCCCCAGCTCCCCACAGGAGCTGCTCCCTGCAGATCATTCTTTTGCATGCAGAACTCGTGGCTCACCTGGCAATTTAAAAGGAACTTTCTAATGATGTAGGAAGGAAGTTTGAGGTTTAAAAATCCATTCATCCCAGGCAAGAAGTTTGAGCACTGAAATGAGCTAGGGACTTCCTGAATCCTGGAATTCAGAATCCAGCAGTTAGAACAGCCACATTTCATTCAGAGGAGGCCAAAGAAGAGCTTTTCTCTTTTCTCTTGTAGATAGCAAACTGAAAAACTTCCTTTAATGTGCCATTAATATCCATCCAAGCTTTTGTGTGAGACAAATTGTGTGGTGTCAGTTACACAGAGGAGAGCAGGATGGGAAAAGGAAAGCTTTTAAAGTTTGGCAAATTTTGTCCTCATTCATCCAAAGTTAAAATTAATTGCCTTTGGATCAGTATTACATTAATTGTGAAGGCTGCTTCTCTGGTTTCAGCTTTTAATAATTAAGATGGCTTTCCAAGAGTTCACTCTGCATCCAGCTCTTTCATTTAGTTCTGTTTGGAAAACTGATTCTGGAAAAACTCAAAATTCTAAAGCCAAATTTGTACTGGGGCAGGCTCTGCTGATGTCAAGAAATTTCCACTGGTGCAAATTTGATCTAACTTTTGAACTATCCCTTTATAAATAACTTTGTGTGTGCCAGCCCACCAGTAGGTGGGTCAGAAATGGTCTGTTTGTATGGTTATTTGAAAGTATAAAAGCACCAATTATTTTAGACACACAGACACTGGTTATGTTTATGATAAATTTTGCTTCCTACTTGCTGTGACTAATGTTTACCTCATTGCTTTTAAAAAAATAAAAATTAAATACATCTCCCTTTCTAGGCCCTAAATCCATTATGTTTTGTTTACTGTCCTGGCATAGAAGAACTTTTGAAATGGTAGAAATAATTTGGGGATAGGGAAATGCCACAGTGGGGTTTTTTATTCCATCCAACAAAGAGAGAAATATTTTACTGCAAAATACTTGGTCAAGATGTACTTCTGTACCCAAATAAATTCCCTGTGTTTGCCAAGAAAAAAAAACCCAAAACAACAAAAACCAACCCTGCAGAACAAAAGAAAGTTTGGAATGAATAAAAAGTTCAATAGGAGTAGATGCTATCAGAGCTGCTCTTTCACTTGAAAGGAACATGAAAAACCTTTTGTAGTGTTCCTATAAACTCCTAGAGGACACTAACTTCTCAGAAAATCCTGCTGTCTGTAATGTGGTTTGCATGGTCAGCGGCTCCTGGGCTGAGAGAGACTGAGAACCTCACTTGTAACCTCCCATGCCTTTGGTTTTCAGCATCTCTGGGGATTTCAGAGGCTGGAGCAGTGGTCCAGGCAAGCACAGCATTGTCAGTGACAGAGGTGAAATTTCTCCTGCTCCTTCACCTCCAGCAGATTGCTCCATGACACAATCACTGTTCCCTCAAAGGGCACAGCCAGGCCTTGAGCGGTGCCAAAGAGCTCTGTTTAGGAACAAACACACATTATTCAGATTTTTTAAATTACTGCTGCATCCACAACTGACTTTAACCTCTTCCTTCTAAGCAGCTGCATCTGAGTACTACCTTTATTTCTTGCAGTTGACAAACTGACAGACAAGAGATGTGTAAAAAACTCTAACTTCTGATGTTCTCAGTTGTTCCCTTTTAAGAATGAAAATCTCCTACATATTTTGAATGGAATATTGACATCTGTTTTGACAGTGTTGGTTAAGTGTTTTCATAGTAATTATTCTTGAAAAGGAAAAGCAGTTTGAAATGCAGCTCTAGGCTGGGTTCCAACTGGGATAATTACATGCTACCTCCCTTTAATCCCCCTCCAATATTGTTTTCTCTGATGTTCCTTTGCTGCTGGCTTTAAACCATTGTTCAGTGCTGCAATCAGAGCCCCTGTTCCTTTCAGAGGTGGGTGCACATCTTTGCATATCATTATGTAAATCAAGGAGTCCTGTAGTTCCAAAATTGCTCAGTTTTGGTCCCCATACCTCAGAGCAGAACACAGCTGATCAGAGCAAACCCTCCTCCAGCTCTTCAAACACTGAGTGCCAGCAACCTCAGGTTGGAAGGCATCCCTGAGGATCAGCACACAGCTGGTGTCCCTCCCCTTTCTTTAAGGCGAGGGGAAACTGAAGTAAACTCTTCAGCATTTCTGGAAGTAATGCAGTTATTGGACGAATTTGCTGTGGTGACTTTGAGCCTGCTTTAGTCTGACTGTGCCAAGACAAACTGCTGATGGCTCCCTCTGACACTGGCCAGGACAGGTAATGAAGGCTGGTCAGAGAACTGATTGATTTTGCCTTCTCAAAAATACCAGTATCTCTCTCACACGTGCTTAGTCTGGCCAACACATGAATGAAAATTACTTTGAATTTTTTATCCACAAGGAGTGCTTGCAAATGGAAGCATCTTTCTTTTTCTGTGATTTAGCCTCTCTATCAGTACCTGGTCCTCCAGAAATAACAATATCCTTGGTTCTGTGGCACCTCCCCTCTGTTTCATGGCTGAGATGAGAGTCTTGCAGCTATCTCAGGGTGGTAAGAGCTGTTTTGTTTCCTTCAGCCAAATCAGTAGCCTTGTTTTCAGAACAAAAAGTCACTGATGGGAGTAACAGTTCTTTTTGGTGAGAACTGAACTTGGTTCTCTGCAGCTCTCCTGATAAACGTCGCCTCCGTGGTTCCACTGAACCAAAACAACCTGGCACTGCAAGGCAATTAAAATGCAAACAGTGAAGATTAGACTGTATTGGGATGACAAAAAAAAAGAAAAAAATTAATAGAGATAACTAAATTGCAGTTTGGGCAGGTCAGATTCACAACATAAAACCTGGACCAAAGTCCTGTGTGAATCTAAAAGGAATGAGTTAGCAACTGATAACGTAGGAAAGAGGGACACAACTTTCCTCTTGGAATTCTGATCCCACTGATGTGACATGGACTCCCCTCCTTGTCTTTTCCAGAACTGCTTTGCTATCTTTATTCCCTTTCTATTTACTGGAGGCCAGGGAGAAGAAAACAGACTTGAGAGCTGTATTGCAGATGCTGTGGCGGAATGTGGAGGATGAGCTGGTTGAGTTAGTGTGCGCAGTGTTTACTTCTTTTGGAAATAAGCAGGGAGTTCAAAAGGAAGTAAAAACAGCTTCCTCAATACTGGGCCTTTTTACTTTTAAACATTTAAACCTAAACTGAACCTGCTGACATTTTTGCAGGTTTGTAAAATCACTTCACAAGCTTTGGCAGATCACTGATAGTTGTGGCTGTGTCACAGTATTCTATACTATAAGGTTCTGCTTCACCTCTCTCTCTCTCTCTCTTTTCAGTGTAGTTTTCCTGGGATAAAGTGCCTTGTACACTGAGCTGTAAATGTGGGGACATGGGTAAAATCACCCATGTTCCAGTGACCTCCAGGGAGCTACACTGATTTATATGTATATAAATAAATTGATATTTGATTGATAGCCTGGTCCACTAAGGTAGTAGGCACCAAAGGGTGCAGGAGAATAATCCAAGATTCACAGGGACTGAGGAGAGAGTGAAATGGGAAGGTGCTATTCTGTGTTTCAGGAGTAGTTGACACAAGAATCACATCTGGTCCCATCGAGAAGGGAATTTAACATGCACAAAGAATTGTTACTTGTAGACCAGGGAAAAAGTTTAAGCACATTAATGGTCAGATTGGTAGGCTGTCTAAGAAAATGGGAATTTTCCAGAGAATGTGTTGGAGAGGAGAAATGGAGAGGAGAAAGTAGCATGGGTTGCAAGACAAATCCAGTTCCTAATATAAATGCCAAAATAGAAAAACTTGCTGGAAAAAAGGGAAAATTCTAGTATGTGTAGCACAGAAATCCATCACTGATAATACTGTCAATCAAATGAGTGCATGGTCCATGAGTCCATAGCTGTGGAGCTACTGACATAACATAGGAGTAATAAAGTAAAAAAGCACAGTTTGCTGCATTTGAATGTTATTTAAATGTGTCATTTACTTGGCCTTTACTTCTACTTCATTTGTTAATAGAAGGTATCTAGAGAATGCACAATGAAATTTTTGTTAGCTTCAGTCATAATGAGTCATTTGTAAACAAGCATAAAAGCTTAGAGGCATAAATACATCACTTTAACATCAGTGCTAAAGTTCTTTGAGACTGGTTCTTTGGCCACTCTTAGTTTATGTGACCTCAGAGATCTAACTTTGGATTTTCAGTCAAAAGTTTATGGGAGGCATTTTAACAAAAAACAAAGCCAGGGGAGTTTCACCTTCAACACAATTTATCTTATATGAGAGGTTTTATAATCTTCATTACAAACTATGTACCTTCCCAGGCTCTGATAATGAACTCTGTGTATCCAGAAAATAACAGCTCATGCTGGTTTTAATTCATGGAGAGGCTCATGCATCTGAATTTGGAATGAATTTCTGTCTTCAGACCAAAGCTGGCATATAGACACCAACAACCACATGTGTCTGCTCACACACACATCTGAAGTAATAAACTGTAAATTTCCTTTTCAATTAAAACACCTTGCAAAGGCCTATTTTGATATTTTCTAAAGCCAGTAGCTTTCTTTTTAGTTTGAAATTGTTCTCACAGCTAATGATTCAATTAAAATTATTTAAAGTCTGCATATAACAACTCAAACTTCTCAGTTTCACATGGGAGGATTTCTGGACTCTCAAGCATGATCATATGACAGGAGTTCCTCACCTACTTTTGCTTTCCAATTTGAAATTATTAAGTGTAGTGTGAAGTGTGGTCCAGATTTGCTACACCAGGAAGACTTTGACAAAAATTCTTTTAATTTCAGTGTTATGGGAGATAAGTTACTGTAAGCCTTGCTAGATCATAGAGTATTCATGATATTCCGAGTATCACGGTATGGAGTTCAAAGTGCACCTCTTACAAATGTACCTGAAAACAAAATTAAGACACAGAACTAAGGTTTATTGGTCACTTCTTTGTATTATCTGCTTCAGAGGCCCCTTCACCCACAGCCAGTGTATTTTTCCATCTGCAGAAAGAAATGCAAACCCCTTTTCAGACCAGAATCATGGTCAGAATCCAGCAAACCTACTGTGACCAGTGATTAATCGGGAAACTGATGAACTGATTGCATCTTTTGCTCCCACCAAAAGACTGTGTGAGAAACATGAATTTTTATCTCATGGATCCTGATGTTCCACCCTTCTTGTTACATACAGTGAGGAAACAGGTTTTTGGTTTCTTTAGCACAATTCCAGGGCACTTCTACTATATAACTCATACACAGCCTGATTTACACAAGCTTTATAAAGTACTGAGCTTTGGTAGCCTTCAGAGCTCCAAATTCCAGGGAGCATTGCTGTGATGCTGTTAAATACAGATGTAAAACTGGGTTCCTGGTCTTCCAAAACATTTTTTTTCCAGGTCACTGTGAAAGCTGGGAATGCTTGCAATGCAGCAGTTGGGCAATTTATTTCCATCGTTCTGCCCTCAATTTTCAAGCACAAAGAGCCTTTTTTTTTGCTTAGTGTGATATGCTAAGCCCAGTTCTTAGCCAATGCCCAGAAACAGCACTGTGCAGTATTCACATCAGCAGAAATTGTGCTAACCCTGGGACCTGCTGGGTAGAGCCATCGTGTCTGTGCAGCTCTCCATTCAGGAGAACTGAAAATGGGACTGGGATGCCCAAAAAAGGGGCCCCAACGTTACCAGTGGGAGTTTGGGAAGGTAGAGTTGTTGGGGTTTTCCGGACTTTGGTTTTTAACCTTACAGTATTTTCATGGAGCATGAAATAGGGACATAAAACTGAGTTGGAAGTGAGTTTTTGAGACCTCTGGGGTAGTTTATTCCTGATCAGATGAAAATTCATGAGAACAGTCAGATGGAACCTCATAAGAAGATAGGTTAGACACAAATTCCAGTGTTTTCCTAGCAGTCTTTCCCTTTTTATTACCTTGGCTTTTCATAGATTCCAAAGCTCTTGAAGATTTGGAGGAGCACTGGCATTGCTTTTTGGGGCCTGGGATATCTCAGGCTCCCCATTCTGGGTAACTGTTGTTGTTCTTCTGAAAGCAAGCACTAGGAGAGCTTGATACCCAGTGTGCCAACCCATCCTGTAAAGGTGGAAACAACAAATTTCTGCCAAAATAATACTAAATAATACAAAATAAAAATAGTATAGAGGACAGACATTGAGTAGCAGAGACAGATGAACAAGCAGAATGTGTAAAAGCTACAAGAGCAACTATTTAGAAAAGTTGACAGCTACAAATATAACACACTGAAAATTATTTTGCAATGTTCAGCCTGTCTGTCCCACTTTTCTGTCTGGGACCTATGTTAACATTATACACTTAAGACATTATATCATTATTCTTATTTTAATGCATTTCATGCCGATAGATTTAATATAAACAGAGGTGCTGACAGGAGCTTCAGTTTAAGCAGGTTGAAATGTGAATTTGACTTTATGATTCTCATCAGGGAAAAAGACTAAACAGTTTAAGTTGATTAAATTTTCTTAAAGCTGCAGCTAAATATAATGAAAGCCATTTGTGCATTTTTTTGCAGGAAAATTGAGTGGCTCGGTGTTAGTGACTGACAGCTTGGTGCAATGAATTCTTTTCTTGTGATACAGAGTCAAAACAGTTTCTATTTTTCATAAACTTTTGCAAGGTAGTTTCAATTTTCTGATTTTCAGAGGAAGCATAGCTTGCTCATTTAAGAGTGGGTTTATTAGACCAAACTATATATGTTAAATTACTAAAAATACAGATTGTACCAGATATTCCTTAAATATTATGTTTTCTTGTGCTATGGACATCACAGCAATCAATTCTTTTCTTCCTTTTCTTTAAAATTAAATTTCTCTTTTTTAAATTTTATTTATGAGGTGTTGTGATTAGGTAAAGCCTAGAGCTTTTACTCAGCCTGGATACCTATTTCAGCATGGACCAGATTCCAAGCGTGGTCTATCACATCAGGAAAGGTGGTGGTGTGAACTTAAAAATAAGTAATGGGCCAGGCTCTGGCTAAAGCTGATATATGTTTGCTAGAGGTTGCTTCTGCACAGGAGAAATGTCATGTTCCTGCTCTGAAGCAAAGCCATTTAAACTCTGTTTAAGGGAATACTGTGTCCATATGCAGACTTTCTTGTCATCTTTTCCCTGCAGAGGATCTGAGTTGCAATGAGTGTGTGCAGATGTGTTTTGCATGTCATTGTCATGGGAATAACACCTTCAGGACTCCCAGCTGTGCAGTGGCTTCTCAGTGTTGAGGATTGTGAGGACATCCTTGTTCACAGGTAACTTTGGAACCAAAACCCAGAAGTATTGGCCCAGGGGTGAACACCTGGGAAGGGTAAGAGCCACCTGACCAGACTGCAGCCACACACAAATCCGTTTTTTACAAGTGGAACTCTAGGAAAGCTTCAGCTTTATTTTTGGTCAGAAAGTGATTCATCCTCTTCCTGTTCTTGCAAATTACAGAAATACGCCTTCACAAAAACTCAATCCTTTTTGACATGTTCTTAGGAATTATTTAATGTTCTTGGCTCCAGTGTGGTATTTCATAGGACAGGAAGTCGGAGACAAATGCTCTGTGTCTTTGTACGGGTTGTTTTTGAGGTTGCCTGAAAAATCAGATTAGACATCACAGCCTGTGTCACTTTTCAGTGCACTCTGTTAAACTTGTAACATCTTGCTGCAAGTTTGTTTGACATCTTTTTGCCCCACTGGTGTAAAAAGTCATGCAAGTCCACAAATGTTAACTCTGGAAAATAACTTTCCATAATAAATCAGTTTAAATTATGTTCCTGGTTATGTGATAAGGTGGATAACTGGTCAGTTCAAATACTTGGCCACTGGTTCCCTGTGACTTCATGAGAAATCACATCCCTGCTCTGTGCCTCAGTTTCCCTTCACCTCTCCATCTACTGATCTGCCACACCTTGTGTTTGGAGTGAATTTAGAAACTTAGAGAAAGATGAGAAAAACTGCTTTGCTTCGAGTGTGTACTTAGCAGTTAAAATTACTTTTTCCTACAGTTAGACTTACATAGAAAACAAGGGAAGTTCTCATGGCTGGTGTGTCCAGCTCAGTTCTGTTGGTGACCAAGAGTCTGGATTTAGGTGGACACTGAAAAATCTTTCAGGTGTGTTTTCAAATTTTCTCGTGATCCACCAACCTGCATTCCAACTATCTCACTGAGCAACACAGTCTCAGCTGGTTTTTCACCAGCTCAAAAGCTCATTATTTGCTCTGTCATCCTCTAATTTTTAAGGCATATTTTTGGCACCAGTTCCTTCTCTTCTTGGCCATTTTTTGAGCATAAAATAAGACCACAGCAGCTTCCACACTTGCCAGGCCTGCAACAGGAAGTATCCTTAGGGATAACTGTCTCAATATTTGGAAACATATCCCTCTGGTGTCACTAGATTGCAAGTTTCCAAGGATATCTTTGGACAGTCCCACTATTAGATTTATTCAGAAAGTCAGAAGGGTCAGTGAGTGCATGGGAAAGAGGATCAGTAGGAGCAGTAAAGGCAACCATATGTAAGGATTCACTGCAGGGAGAGATTTCATCCCAATGGAAATGACCCTGGAACCAAAGCTTGCGCTGTTGCCTTGCAGCTTCTCCAGGTATCAGAACTTACAAATGTTTTTTTTTTACAGTGGTTTTGATCCCACTATGTGCCTAATTCCAAGTCCATCCTATCTGAGTGAAATCTGTTGGAGTGGTTTGGAGGGCGATGCTCCTGGCAGCAGCACCCCCAGAGCTGTCCCTGTGCTCAGCTGGGCATCCCAGCTCTGCCTGGCTCAGAGGCACCAGCACAGGGCAAGAATGAGTCTTGTGTTTCTGCTGGGAAATACATGGATTTAATCAGGCCTTATTGTTTAATAACGGCGTTCATTTATATGTTCGCTTATTAGCAGAGACAGCGTGAAAAATCTGGCAAGGGAACTTCAGTGGTAAATGGATTTTGTCTTGCATAAAATGACCATCTCTGTGTCAGCTATCAAAGCTGTGAAAGCATGCTTGGAGCCACCCCAAATATAACATTGCTATTAACTTCCTCTTCACTTAGCCATAATTGCCTCATGGCCTGGAATGTGCAGCTCTGACTGGCTTCCTTGGAGGACAGAAATTTCCTGTTCTTGCCATGCAGAATAAAATAATAAGTAGTAAATAAAAGAAACCTTTTTCATTATAAGGAAATTATTCTTTCTGTGAAGACTTTCTTGTGGAAAGTAATAGATGTAGGATTGAAAGAGAGAGCAAAAATGACCTGTGGCGAGACATTAAAATATTTATTTGAATCCAATCCACCCACTCATTTGTAAAACATGGAGTTAACTAGATCTGAAACAAAGGGCAATAAAGATAAACAGCTGGACACTGAACAATTAGTAATACAATTGGTCATGAATATTTCTTTCCCTTGTTTGCAAAGTTATTGTGAAAGAGATAAAGAGAATCGTTCAGAGTGGCTTTTTTTTAATGTGTATTTTAAAAATGCATTCACAGGAACATGTAATTCAGAAATGTGTTGGGCTGCATGTTTGTATCTGCAATACCTTCTCTGACAGCGAGGACCACACAGACTGCTTTGGGATGTGGAGCATTCTCTCCAGATTTATTTTTTTCCAATTTTCTTCTTTTGAATTATTTCTAGGTCTTAATTCTAAATCTATGCAATACCTAGTGTAAAGAAGCACAGACTGAAAGGGCTGCAGAGGCCATGGATTTTTAAATCATGTAAAGCTCTTGGATTTTTTGCATGTACATGTTAATCATGGAAAGTACAAAAGCAATGTCTTGGATGGTTTTTGCTGGTGCCCCTCTAAATCCTGTTGTAATTAATGCAAAGGCTCCAAAAAATTTCAACAGGACCAAATCTGATCTTAAATCCTTCAGGGATGGGGACCAGTTGCATATACCTGTAGGACTTAAAAAAATATTAATATTATAATCTCAGACTTCAGGCTTCAGTCCCGAAGCCTCTGCCAAGCCAGGAGAGGTGTTCAGAGTCAAACTTTGGGCATCTCAAGGCCTGTTCTGCAATAATGTGTGAATGCACACTCAGCCTGCTGCCCCTGTGCCTCTCTGTGCTCTGCACCCATCTCATACAGAGTTCTGCACCTCAGGGAAAGGTGGGATGATGTGGCAGGTGGGGTTCACCTGAGCAGTGGGAGGATGTAGCACTGGGGTGTGTGGATGGCTGATCCATTTGGCCATGCTTCCTTTTTATCTCTGGGGTTTTCCTACAAGCAGTGCAGAGAAATAACCAGAGAAATCATCTCTTCTGTGTACCTACCTCAGGTGAGAGGAATTGGAGACTAAAAATATCTGATCATGATTTCTTCATTTCCAAAGCTGTTCTGGCTAAGGAGTAAATTTGGGATATTGTGGAAGAAGGATATTTCTCTGCATTTTAAAAAGCTACAAACCCCCCACTTCTCTGATAAAGAAACTTGCCTCAGTGTGTTGATACAGAGCACTCTTTAATCCAGCAGTGAATGCTGCACAGGCATGCAGCTACAATAATTACAGTGACAGCAAAAGTGTTAAAAACAATATAACAGAGCTTTAAGACCTTTCATTGCTATGCAGCCATGTGTCCATTCCAGCAGATGTGGGGAAGAAGCAATGAAAACAATTCAATAAAAATATTCATATTTATGCCTAAAGTGGCATTAGAGACAGAGTTTGTCACAAACTTCAGGCAAGAAACCTTACGAGAATGACAAGCTCGTACACAGACATGTGATGGTAGAAACTCCAGGGTTTATTTTATAAGCATTCACTTAAACCCTGCACAACAAAAATGTAACACTTCCCTGTTGCTATTCTCACATTTCATAACAGTGCACAGAGAATTCCATTTTGATGTTCTCAGAATTTATGTGATGTCTGCATTGAAGAGAGGCTGTAATGCACTGCTCTGCTGGGGTGGAGGAAATCATCACTTTTGTGTTTGTTGGACTCCACCAACCTTTTTGAACGGGATCCCATGCTGATGCTGGTGCTGTGTAGGGGCTGGACCAGGAAATATGCAGTTACTTATTGGCTTCAGAAAACTAGGAAGACTTCTGGATTTGTTTTTTCCCACCAGCAGCCTTTGGTGTGAGGTTTTCTGTTACCCTTTCAAAGTGAAAAAACAAAATGTTTTGCAGTCCTTTCCTATTGATTTAATTAAGCCCATGCACAGCTTAACTTCCCCAGCTCCATGGGGTGTGGTGAAGATAAGAGGTATTTCCTCATCTCCCAGCTCTGATGTTAATGTAGGATTTCCAGACAGGTGTTTAGAATTTTTTTCTTCTTCATAATCCTCCCATGCCTCTTCATACTGCAAACAACCAAAAGTTTAAATTTTCAGATTGTGTCTATCTCTGATCAGATAGACTGAACTTCGCTGTCTACCAAGCCCTCTTAAAAGTTGTCTCTTTTCTAAAGACCATTTTCCAAACAAACTGCTTAGATTTCAATTACAAACTGGGATTCAGCCAAACACAGCTGTGACAGTGAGATCTTCCTGGGCCACATTTCTCAGCAACGTTGGGAGCCAGGGATTAAAGTCATTTTCCATCCACACAGACCACCAGTGGCCTGAATACTTAAAGTATCTTCACAAATTGGATTTATGCTACACAATCATTTTCTTGCTCCAGCTCTCATGGATAAGGTGACTATTGAAATGATAGCCATGTATTTTCAATCAAATTCAATCCTCACAGAGGTTACTTTCAATAATTATATAAATATAACTTTTTATAGCAGAATTTATTGTAATAATTACAAAAAAAAAATTAAGCATGTCTGTCATGAGCTACTTTTGTTAAAACCGAATTGGTTGCTAATTCAGCTGAGCAAACCGAGGACATGAGTGGTCTTTTAATTCTCTGCTTCTCTGTCTTGTGAGCTGTGCAGTCTAGAATTCCACCCCAAAATAAACACATATCGGCAATTTTCTAAATGTGTCAACAGTTTCTAATGCTGTGTGTGCTTAATTTTAGTCCCAGGAGCACTTCTGTGGAGAGGTCACGTAGATATGCAAGGTTTAATTCAGAGAAAGAGGGTCTTTTACACCTATATTGAATTACCAAAGTGAAATCCCATGGTTATTATAAGTGGAAGTGCAGGTTCTAGGCCATCTGAAATATCAGTTTGTGGAAATATCCCCTTGTTCTTCTGTGTGACTGATACAAATATTACTTCAGCAATTATATAAATATTGCCTGCCTCAATAAAGAAATGTATAGGATACAGTAAATAATTGCAAGTTTCATCCTGTCTGTAAAAGCTGAAATGAAAATCTCCTAGCTGGAGCAGGGATGTGTATTTTCATTGATTTACTTGTTTCTGCTAGGACATTTTACAGTTATGCACGAAGCTTACCTGAACACAGTGTGGAATGGAATTATCAGAGAATCTGGATATTGTCAACCATGAGGGAAACACTTCCCAGGGTGGAAGTGCAATTCAGCCTGTTTGAATGCACCTGAGATGTCCTGTGGAATACCACAGGCTTCTTTGTGGGTAAATCCTTTCTCAGAAGCACAGCTTACAGAACTGGAAATGTCCCTATCTGCTCCACTGAAAAACACATTCAAATGCCTTTTTCCCCGTGTGGAATGCAGCCTCACTCAACCCAGATGAGCAGCAGACACTTGTTCAACACCACCATTACAGAGCTTCCAGCATAACATCTCATGCCTGGATAAGCAAACAATTTGTCAAGCAGAAAAGAATAATTTTGGTCCTCTGCCACCTGCCCATTTGAAGGCCTGTGCCACTTGCAGGACAAAGTGCTTAATCCTGCACTTAACAGGGGCAGGAGAGATTGGTGTCTCAGAATTGCTGTCTCAATTGCCACGTTATTTGTTGTTATTGCAATAGCTCTGAAAAGAGATTTTGCTGCTTTGCACTCCCCAGAAAAAAATAAAAATACAGGCTGCCACAAAAATAAGGAGGCCTGAGAAATCTGAGCAGACTGAGGCACAGCTGTTCTCATTTGCACACTTTTAGTTTGAAGATCTGAGTTTGTTTCTTCTACTACAAAACACCAGCGGGGAGGGATGTGTGGAGCATCAGTCAATCAGGTATTCAGCCAGAAGTGCAGGGTGAGGCTGAGGAGGGGCAGGGACAGGCTTTGCTGAAATCCATAGAAGGGATTGTAACAAATCTCTCATTTGTTACAAGAAATGCTCATTATTTTTAGGAGCAGAGTGTTCGTGATTCATTGCTCAGGATCTCTCTGAGTAAAGCATTCACTGGTCCTGGTCCCAGAGACCTTGCAGCTGAAGTGTGAGAGAAACATCAGCAGAAAAATTAGAGACCAGAAAGAACAGGAGTGAGATGCTGTGGTGCAGCCTGGTGTACAATTTACCTATAAAATACATTTCAACATCTCATCAGCAGATGAGGCAGCGTGGGGAACTCAGCAGAGCCAGTTCTAGCATTTCACAGATGTGTTCCTGTTCAGGAATAACCAGGAACATGGCTCAGCTTACAAGAATTTCTTGGGGTCACACTGGGATGAACCCTTTAGCAACCTGGTGCTTCTGCAGGGCTTCATCTAAGGCATTAATGACCAGATTAATGTTTTTTAAGAAGTCTCAGGATGGTGTTATTTGAGATAATAGAGTTGATCAAATACTGTTGAATGGTCCATAACAATTATCCATTTGGGGTTTTTCTACTGAATTATGAATGTTTGGCTTTCTAATAGACAATTGGTTTTAATACCCACTGTATTTCCTAACTGGTTATGGGGAGGCAGATGGATGGATGGATGGATGGATGGATGGATGGATGGATGGATAGATAGATAGATAGATAGATAGATAGATAGATGCATGCCTTTTTCCCATACTTCCTTCTTTTTCCAGATTTTTTCCTGACCTCTGGGTATGTTGAGCTGTATTTAGGCAGAAACCCACAATATTAAGTTTATGATTAATCAATAAAAGGATTTCTGCCTTTTTTTATAGCATATGCAAATTGACGGTCAGAGTGACTCTGTTTGGTGTGGTTGTCACTGTAAAAAGAAAAAGATACTGTTATCTGCCATGAAACAAAACTGAAGTCTTAAATGAAAAAGAAAATCAATAAGCAATATTTAATACACATACATGGAAGATATTTGCATGTTTCTTTGTGGCTACACCTAATAATAAATAGATTTTCATAGCAGTTAGAAAGATCCTGCTGTAACGGTGTTAGAGCTGACAAGGTCCATTTACCAGGACTGGGCAGGATCATTTCTCAGTGAGAGCTGCTGAGCTCTGCCCTTTCCCCTCCTGTCCATCAGACATGTACATGTTGTACATCACACTTGGTTCTCAGAGCAGACTCAGAAAAGGCTTCAATCTCTCACAAAACAGGATGATCAAGTTATCCTAACTAGGACTTTCCTGCCAAGTGTTCCTGGGGCTCCTGTCCATCCCCTGGAAAAGGTCTGCAGCCCCTGCTCTGAGGAATTCAGTGTGTGTCTATGGACAGGTGGCTTTTCTTCATCTTCTCTCCTTGATGATAAATACCATTTAAAACCACTCATATGACTTGTTTCAGAGAGTAATATGCATCAGGTGCTCCCTCTCCTGAAACACTTTCCTGCTAGAACCACTCAGTGATTGTTCTGTTCTCCTCTGCTTCCTTTTCCAGTCTGTTCTTATTCCACTGCCCTTCTTTCTCCCAAATCCTTTTTGGGAAGCAAAAAGCAGGGAGTGACGACTGAACCACACATTTTAGCAAATTGCTGACCCCTTCCTTGGCACTCAGCTCATGGAAAAGATTGAAAGGACCTCCATGGCTGTTAAATGAGAGACAGAGGAGAGAGCCCTGGACTTCATTGAGTAAGAGCTTGTCTACAGTGGGAGTTAAAGGCAGCACAGCAATGATTCCTGGGGGCTGCTGCTGAGTGGATCAACCTTTTGTCAGCTTGAGCAGCTCCTGCACTGCACAGGCAGCAGTGTTCTCTCCTTGGAATGCTTTGTAGCCGGGATCCTGCTAAGCAGCTACTGCAGAAATAATGATATAAATCCCATCTCTTCAGGTGGGTGCACTTGAAATAAAAGTGTGCAGCCTCCCTCATTGCACAGCCCCTCAGCAGCTCTTGTGACCTGGACATGTCCCTACATCACACCTGCAGTGCAACTGGGAAGTTGCAATGCTGGAATTGAAGCTCATTTTGGCATTGGCACGGATGGAGTCATTACCAAGAAAGAGTTAGTGTGTGTTTGCAATATCTCTGGGATTGGTGACGGGATCCCTGCTTGTTGCTCACTGCCTGTCCAGAGCAAAGAGCTAAACTTAACTCTCTGGCTGGCAAACAGGGGATTTGCATTGGAAGTGAAGCTGCAGCACATACATTAATAATTTTCTTCAGTAACTTGTTTATTAATTTGCATTGTGCCACTGCTGGGTCAGAGGTTTTGGCAGGAAAGTACAATATTTGGCAAAACTCCCAGATAGTGTGAGCAGTGTGTTGGTGTTGCATGTGACACACGTGCAGCAGCCTGCACAAAGGCTTGAAATCGGATCAGTATGAAGTGATTTGGTGCTTTTGGAGTCAGGAGTCTGCACAGTGAGTCCTGTTGTCAAAGTTCAGTGTCCAGCAGTGAAAGGATTACAACAATCTGAGCTGTGAGGCTCAGCCCTGGCGCTGTCCCTGCGAGGGACCGGAGCCACCCCTGTGCCTGCTTCCACTGCAGGCAAGGAGCTTCAGCAAATCCAGGTTTGCTTTTCAGAGGCAGGTATTTAATTGTCTCCTTCTGCCTTTCTCCAAGAGATGATTCCTGCCAGTCACTGAAAGATGGTGTTAAGTTTCACGAGCACCTCTTGCTTCATGGCAAGTTTTCCTTTCTCCTGTTTTTTGCGTTGTCCTGACACGGTGGCAGTGGAGGGGACGTGCAAGTTCTCCTCGGCCATGGTGCCTGCTCATTTCTTCTGAATTTCAGTTCAGCTTTTCTGATGATAGCTCAGAGTTTTCAGTTTGTTCTGAATGTTTGCATGCTGCAGGACTGCGACAAAGGCTCAAATTCACAGATTTTACCTTAATGCAAGTCCCACTGAGAATGAACATGAATATTATTATTTTTCCAGACTCACATTTTTCAGTATTTCTACTATTTTAGCTTTTTAACACACTGCCCTGTGGCCATGTTTGTGACATGAGGCAGAACAAGTAGATTTGGTTGTGTATTTTTTAACTGAAGCTAGACTGCTTTCTACCTTGTTTCTTATGGAGTAACAGAATGTCTAATTTGACTCATTTAATTTCAACCATTAAAAAAGCAAATGTGGGGAAAATGCAGTAATTGACAAAATATAAATTCTTATTTCCCTGAAGCCAAAGTGTCACTATGCAAAAAAAAAGAACAAAAGTTATTATTTGGTTAGAGATTCCAGCATTAGGTTTCTCTCTTTTTATTTCTGTATTTGTATTTTGGTAATTTTTGGCTTTTATAAATTTTGAGGAAAATTTCTAAGGAAATATATTCAAATTCTTACTCCACAAACACCAACAAAAATTTTCTGTTTCCTTAGACATAAAATAGGAGACTTCTTAAAGATGTTTTGATTTTTTTTTAAAATTTTATACAAAATGTATTAGCCAGGCAGCTATTTCTGATCAAGATACAGCCAAACAAGAAAAGAAAAATCCATTATAAATCCTTTTATTTGGAGTGGACAAAACAAGTAGAAAAAAAAGGGAAAGCTTGTTTAGAGAAGAAAATTTCCTTTGTTTTTATTCTCTACTGACTCTACTGCATATCTGTTTTTAAACAATTTACAGAGAGTAACCTCCCTCTTCACAATCAAAATATTCCTGTCTAAACCAGACATGTGAGACTGCTGGTATGAAGCCTTCAGTTCTTTAAACATAATCAACAAACAAAAAATATTTACCTTTCAGCCTGGAAGAGGAGGTACAGAACTGTGCCATGGAGTTTTTCACAGCTTTCCCAAGAAACCTTTTTCATTTTTCCATTTTGCATTTTACTCTTGAAAATTTGCATTTGAAGGCAATTTTTTTATCCTGATGTCTCAGTGGGTGTGAGGAAGGATGGATTGGAACACAAGTGCTCTGTGGGTTTGGTGTGCAAGAGAGGAGAGCGAGGGATTTTGAGAGATGCCTGTGCTCCTTAAGTGCCACGTTTTTTTCACAGCCTCAGTTCTCTTTCAAAGAAAAATGACACACAAAGGCACGCTCTGGCCTTCCTGCTCCTTCTGCCCTGTGTCCTCTGCCAGGAGGTGGATTTTCTGGATATGGAAAGCTCCATATATACAATATATACACAATATATACACAGCAGCACCACAAGAAAAAAATCAGAGGCTGCAACTTTTATGTTACTTCAGGCTGCAGTAGAAAATTCTGAGTTCAGTTTTCAGGCAGCCTGACAGTTGGGTTGAGTTTCATTTAACCAGATGTCTCTTGTGAATAAATGCTCCTTGCTCTGCCTGCAAGGATGAGTTACAAGTACATTAAATACATAGAGTTTTGGAGATTTTACTTTTTTTAAAAAAGACCGAAGTGGGCAGAGAAGGAAAGGCTTAGCAAGAAGTTAACAGTGATCTTTTCCTGTTGTGGCTGGTGGTGCTGAGTGTCCCTCGTGGCTGGAGCAGTGCACATCTCCCCAGGGTCAGCACGATGCTGAGGGGTCCCACCCGAGCTGGGAAAGGGGATTCTGCACTGAGCAGAGACAAACAGCAGCACAACAGCATGCTCTGGCTGGCTGTCCATCTGTCTGTCTGGCTGGCACAGCAAAGCTTTGGGGTTGGGAAGGCTTTTGCCTCCCCATTTCTGCCGCTAACAGCTCCTCTCTGCCTGCAGCAGCCACCTCAGGGTGTGGGATTCAGTCACACAGACGTGAGGCTGACACACAGAAACACTGAACATTGGTCTGGCCATGCAGAGTGGTGATTGCAGCAAAACCAACAGAGAAATGCAGAGAAAAGTAGAATGAGGAAAATGGTTGTAATGTTCAGACAGAGATGTGAACCTTGCCTTTCCTCTCACTGCTGATATCAGCTTAGTGGGACATAACCACAGCGCTCTTTCCTGAAGATCATTAAAAATAAATATTTTATATAGTTATATATTACACTGCTACCCTTTGTCATTGCAAAATAATTTAAAAGGTTGCATGTATAAACTAAAATTCATTATTCTGCTATGAAACTCATCTATAGCAACATAAAAATGTAAGTCAAACATACACACGTTTCTAATATGAATTTGATACTCTCTCTGTGTGTATCAATTCCATCCAAGCCATATCCCTGGTCCTCAGTTCAGTCACTGTAGCCATCTATAACATGTCACATAAACCCCTAGTGAGAGGTTTTGTTCTGCATCTTTTGGGTCTGTTCTCTAGCTGACTTAGAACTGAGTTCTTGCTAATGTTCATCATTGTGGCTGGTTTTTATAGTCTGATTAAATACCAGAGAAGGCCAGTGGTGCCTTCTCGACTGCACAGTCATATTCCAAAATTTGCACTAAGTCTGCGGACTAACCTTTCTGATATTTTCCAACAGTTTGTTCCCAGGAACACCCCTGAGAGTTGCATTTTTTTCTGTCAGATCTCTGTGATGTTTCCCTCTGTTGTGTTTTCATTCAGTTACAGACACACTTGGTGACATGCAATGTTTGCCTGGCATCCTTCTCCATCCCTGTGCAGAAACTGGAATCCCTTACAAAATTCCAGCACAACTCATATTGAAGAAGTGCTCCTTCTGTGATCATATCTGCCACTTGGGCAAGGTTTGCTTATATCTATAGCTCATGGTGCACCAAAATCAGAAAAAGCTTTGTGTTGGAAAGAATAGGGAAAGCAAATCTTAAAAGTAATGTGTCAAATTGAGCTATGGCTTTAAAATGAAACAATCAAAAAAAAAGGAATTTTAAATCTTTGCTCACTGCAATGAAATGTAATGACCTGTCAGATTTTGCAGTAAACTGATATTATTGTAACATTTTTTAATCTGACACACTTTCACAAGAGCCTATTCTCCCAGCACAGCCCTCTGACATAGAGCTAATTTGGAGAAGATTTGGGAGTATGATGCAATATCAGCTGCGTTTGCATAACTCATCACTGTTTTCATTTGAAATCTCTCGTTAAGACTCATGTTACTGTTTGGAAAGTTACTCAGTTCTTTCCTTTTCAAATTTCGAAGCATATTAATGTGCTGGGAATAAAAAAGAAGCTGAAGATCATAGTAGAAATTAAATTAGAGTGTTATTCGTATCAAATGGAAGATTTCAGGCTAGGACACTAATTGAAAATTCTGAGTTGCCAAGTAGACAAATGATTTTTCTACACACAGAACTAAGAACTTACAGTGCCCGCATTATTGTCTTGCTATTTCATTTTCTAAATTAACTGTTCTAATAAAACAGTTGTGATCCCTTTGTTAAGTTTTGGGAACTAAAATCTTAGCAGTTCATTTAAACATCTTCAGGCACCACCCAGAAAATTATTATAATTTCAATATTTAAAAATATGCATATCACAGAAAGAATTCTGCATGATCAGAGAAAGAACCTGAAAAAAAAGTTGTTTGGAAAAAGAAAATTAATTTTGCAGCATAATGAGTGCTTTCTTTTCTAAAGCACTGGCTTTGTTGTTGAATTTGTTCCCATACACTATTATATTAAATTTTGTTCTAGTTAAAGCAAAAGCCATCCACTTGTTTTCCATTAGAGATATTGTACAGAAAAATATTAAGTAGATTAAATCACCACTTTCTGCTCTTTCTCTTTATTCATTAAGTCCTTTTAAGATCAATAGAATCCTGAAACTCGACAGACATTTTTCAAAATGGTATTTACATGCTTAAAGTACATTTTCTTACCATATACAGTAGTCAAAATGATTCAGTTACTCTTAAAATATTTCTAAAGAGTCCCACAGAATTCCACATGAAGTATTATTCAGATCTGTCAGCATTATAAATTGACTTCATCAAACACCACTAACTAAAACTGAAAGCACCGGGATTACATTGCACTTGTTCTCTTCACTTATTAAAAATTTGTTAAATGACAGCGTGTCAGAGAAAAAAATTAACTCCCACACATAAAATGAACAATTTCATTTAGATACCAGTGCTGGTGATTGCAAAAGCTGAGGCAGTGGGGCTGGTATTCATGGAAATTCAGCGGTGTCTGGGGCAAATGTTAAGTTGAAATGGACAGCATTTTAAATCTGTTTTGCCACTCAGATGTATGTAATCCACAGAGCTCTGACAAAGCTGGGCCTTGCAGACCTTACAGATTCAGCCCAGAGTTCGACCAGTCAGGTTAAATTTCCTGACCCACTTCTTCTGCTCTGATTGTGACCATTGCTCGGAAAAAAAACAGAAAGGAAAAAAATTCACCCCCACACACAGGCTTCCAAAAGGATCATCGTGGAAGTTTTATTTCTTTAGTGCAGATTCTCATTCAACCTGTTAAAAAAGAGGAAAAATCTTGAACCGAGTCTTCAAGGTTTGATTTTATTATTAAAGATTAAAAAGGTGGTCTTGGGAATGAAAAGCACCTTCAGTAACGGGACTGAATTTTGTTCGCGGTGAAATCGATTTGAGGGTTTTCTTCTTCTGCTTTAGGCTGTGGGGTCTTTTCCTCAAATGAGAGAAAAGCAGCACTGAAAGATCTCGTGAGTGCTCAGAAAGCTGGAGGAATCCAGGCAGGAAAGGGAAGGGTGAGGGTGAGCACGGGAGTTGTGGGCGACACTGGAACAGATCCACAGCTCCCCCAGATAATCCTCTCCGCAGTGACACTGTCCTGTGGAACCTGTTCTGGGGGTTCTGCAGGACACTCACCCGGCCCAAACACAAACAAAAACCTACTCAGCACTTTTCTGGCAAACCCCCAGCTAATCTTACTCGAAACTTCCTTATTTCTTCACCTGATGGTTTTTAAATCCGTGTAACGCACATATGCGATACCTTTGTTTTGAACATCTGCTGCGAGATTAAAATAAGATTTTAATTTCTGGTATGCTCTTGATGTTCAAAAAGTGTAGGATAGAGAGCATTATTAGCTATCTGCTGCTTGACAAGGGGGCAGGATTAGGTTTCTTTAAGGGAATTACACTTTTGATGACCCCACTACATATAAAACATGTTAGCTAATGGGGGTGCAGAGGGGGCAGATTTAAGTGTTTGATCAGGAAATCCTGCATGAGCATATTGGATGGAAATTTGATTAGTAACCTTAGTGACAAGGGGATCAGATCCACTCTGAACATACAATCAGATCTGGCAGTACATGCTTTTTTGTCTCTTTGAAGGAAGGGAACATTTGTACAGAATCAAGGCAGCGTATTGGATAATTTAAAAAGCTGTTACATATTGAAACCTGGAAAATCACCTTTTTTGTTTTATTTTGGAAATATGCTTGCAGTTTTCCTGGTGTGTTTTTTCTTACCAAAAAAAAAAAACCCAAAAAAAAAAAAAAAACAACCCACCAAAACCAAGAGAAGAAAGGAGTAAGGCTTTTCAGATTTGCTAGAAATATTTCTAGAAAGTAGGCTTTTTGAAAATTATTTGTATTTTACCTCAGTGTTGTAAAGAATGCTGAAAAAGATTGTCTTACACTGGCTGTAAGCATTCTATCTGTTGAGCAAGATGATTTTATTTTGAAAGCTAGTTTATTTTTTTAGATGACTAAAGCATACCATCAAGTTTTTAACTAGTGTGCTAAAAATCAATATTTCTGTGTTTTGACAGCAAAGCCCCTTTCTTTGTGTTTGACTTTTGAAAGGAGCTTGGAGTGGAGGCAGGAACCAGGCAGGCTGCCTTTCCCTCGGTGAGGAGTGGAAACTGGGGATGAGGATGTGCAGGGTGAGGAGTGGAAATTGGGGATGAGGATGTGCAGGGTGAGGAGTGGAAATTGGGGATGAGGATGTGCAGAGTGAGGAGTGGAAATTGGGGATGAGGATGTGCAGGGTGAGGAGTAGAAATTGGGGATGAGGATGTGCAGGGTGAGGAGTGGAAATTGGGGATGAGGATGTGCAGGGTGAGGAGTGGAAATTGGGGATGAGGATGTGCAGGGTGAGGAGTGGAAATTGGGGATGAGGATGTGCAGGGTGAGGAGTGGAAATTGGGGATGTACTGACCACCAGCCAAGCCTCTGGACACGGGGTTTGCTTTAGGAAGGACCAAGACTAACCCCAGACCTGTTACCCTGCAGCACCTTGTGTGAGAAGGAACTGGGAGAAGGAGGCAGCTCAGGGAGTGCCTGTGGGCTCCTCTCTGACCCTCTGAGTGTCCCCTGCCTCAGTGAGGGACAGCCAGGTCTGGCACATGCGGGGCAGGAAATTTGCTGATAATACCCCACCATAAAGAGGAGAACCCAGAGTTCAGATTCTGCCTCTGCTGCTGACCTTAAATGAGTAATTTCCTATCCCTTTACTTCCCTCTTCCCTGCTCTGTTTTGGGTTCCAGTTCTAGAGGATGGGATGAGGATGGAGCACCACCCTCAAATCAGCCTTTAGCATCAGTGGCTGTCAGACTGTGCTGTAGGGTCAGGGTGTTTCTGCTTTATAAATAATATTTCACAGGAAATCCTGGCACCACAAAAACGCAGACTGCTCCTGCACTTAAAATTTGGTATAGATTTTAGTTTTCATTTGCTTGGGATTCTCATATTTTTAAGGACAGTTGTACAGAAATTCAGGACGTGAAATCAGCCTTAGAGATCGAAAAGGAAAGGAAAGTCAAATTTTCCAGCGTGTTGTGGAAAAAAATACTCAGAGTATCCTTTTTATATAAAGTCCACTGCTAGAAGTAATTAAGTAATAACATCTGATGACACAAGGACTGTCATCTGTTTAAACTCAAAGAGCTGGAAAGCTCAAGGAGCCTGGGTATCAGATAACAGGAATGCTGCGTGGTGCAGCTCCACAGCAGCTCCATTCTCGAGGTGGACAGGAATTAATGATGGAAAACGTTAATTGTTAAAAATCTGTGCATTCAGGGAAAAATAGACAACTGGCTTGGGAATGGTTCTGAGCAGCCCCAGGCCTCAGACTGCCATTGCTCCTGTGATGGAGGTGGGATATCTTTGCCTTTCCACACACATAAACTACAGGAGAGTCAGGCCCTGCTGTCTGAACCCAGGCACAGGCTTGGGACGCGCTGAAGAATTTGCAACTTATTTTCTAAAAGTACTTAAATGAGTATTAGCCTTTCCAGTGAGCTTGATGACATTATTTATTTTATACAACAGTCTCATGAGAACAGCCAATAGTTTCTTAGTAATTAATTAATCTAATAGTTCAAAAATAATACACCCAGCAGTTTCAGGCTCCTGCCACTAAGATACAGTAAATGTTTAAGCTTGTCTTTTTTCATTTTACTACTTGATGTCAAAATACTTAAAATTCTTTTCTCCTTATAGCTATTATTAATTTTTTTTTTCTTTTTAATACCATGGTCCTAATTGCAGAGAGTTATAAGGGAATGACAAAATATAGTGAAAAGGAGGTTCTGATTGGATTATAAAGGCTAACAACTAACCAGCAAAGTGGAACTTTTTTTTAACACCATCCAATGATGTCACCAGTTTGAGGTTTCTCTGGGACTTTATTAAAATGTTTGTGACAGAGCCAATGTAAACCATCCTAAATCTAACACAGAGCTGAAAGGCCTGATTTTAGGGAATGCAAAGATATGGATCATTTGGTCTGTCGAAGCGGCATCTTGAGCCAATTATTGGTGTCATCTTGAGCCAATTTAATCAATCCAAGGGGGACTCAAAGGGGGTGGGGGAGCAGGGTTGCAAGTGTTGGTCAAACATTCTAGCAAAAAAGGGATTTGTTGTAGCAGCAGCCAACCTCTGGTGTGTTGACTTAGTTCCTCCAGCTCTGGGCTTGTGCACGCTGTAAATAACTGATCAATCGTGGAGCTGCTCTCAGGGTTTTAATTGCTGGCTAAATCTGTAGAAGATGTGGTTGTATGTACACATATGTGAGCTTGAATTTATTTTAGACACTCCCAAAGTGGAGGTAATTTAGCGTAAAAGAACCTGAAATCTCAGATGGTGTTACTTTCAAAAGAGCAAAAGTGTACAAATAGATTTCTACAGAGTAACATCTACTGACATTATCTAAGCCTGATCATGCACACAAGTGAGCTTGAGAGTTGCAATTCTGTGGTAGAAACTCCTCACACAGTGTAAAGGCTCCTCAGTGGAGGAAAGGTAACTTACAACACAACTGCTAGCAACAGGGAATTAAGTGAGAAGTGCTCTTAAAGCTTAATAATGTGCTTTTGTTTTATCCTGTCAGACCCATTTTGAGTCTAAAAACCTCCATGAGAAAACATTTCATTTAAATCCTACTCAAAGCTCCTTTTAAAGATTTTTCTTGTTTCATTTTTTTTTTTTTTTTTTAATATAATGGTATGGTTAAGAAAGTTTTTTATGAGTTAAAATGCCACAAACTCTCTCTCATTCAAAACAAAATGAATCCTCCTCATCACTGGGATTTTTCACCTCAGTGAACATTTGCAGCCAGGGTACCACACATATTCTCTTGTTGTAACCACACATGCAGTAGTAATTTATAATGTGTCTGTGCTTGAATATAATTGAAATCCTGGGTTAAAAATGCTTCCTAGTAGCTCTGCAATTTGCACCTCATTATTTTAAAGGTAGAGAGAGATGGTTAATCTCTATACAACAAGAATTGAGACAATGAAATATAAATAGATATAGGTAACAATAAGGACAAACAGTAGAAACAGCAGACAAATCTTTGCATACTGGGATAAAAATACATTTTTTGCATGGAATAAAAGTAGTATGTGTATTTTAAGTATGTCTCATAAAGATTATCTATCTATCAAACTAAATTAGTGAGAAGGGGATATTTGTTTTGGACAAGATGTCTTGGAAAAGCAATTTCTGTATTTTGGAACTGTTAACACTGCAGCAAGTGGTGTCACACTGCAACCACAACTGAATGCAATGAGAAGGAATGTGAGATGAGCTGATAAAATAAAAGCTAACATTCAGAGAAGTACCCACTCTGCTTTACCATGGCATCTGTGCTGTTCAAACAAAGGGCCATTTGCTTTAACATATCCCAGAAAATCGGGACAGAGCACTCAGGTGAGTGTCCAAACCCAGCCAGAGCACTCAGGTGAGTGTCCAGACCCAGCCAGAGCACTCAGGTGAGTGTCCAGACCCAGCCAGAGCACTCAGGTGAGTGTCCAAACCCAGCCAGAGCACTCAGGTGAGTGTCCAAACCCAGCCAGAGCACTCAGGTGAGTGTCCAAACCCAGCCAGAGCACTCAGGTGAGTGTCCAAACCCAGCCAGAGCACTCAGGTGAGTGTCCAAACCCAGCCAGAGCACTCAGGTGAGTGTCCAAACCCAGCCAGAGCACTCAGGTGAGTGTCCAAACCCAGCCTGTGGTTCCTTGCTGCTGAGTGCACGTGTGAAAGCAGCAGAGAGCACATGGCAGGATGTCTGTGGTGCCTTCCCTCAGCTCTGCACCTCTGCTCAGTGCATGGAATAAAGAACAGAGGTGTTCAGTTGGGCAGGCAGGGAAAGGTCACTCTCTGCTCTGTGCTCTGGGGGGTTTCAGCAGCTCTCTGCAGCAGGATCAGCCTCTGACAGCAGTGCAAGGAAAAGGGGGACATCAGAGCAGTAACTCAGGCAGAAGTACATGGCATCATGATTAAATACTTCAGGCATTTGAGATTGGGTCTTTCAAAAGTCTTGGTTTGTTTGACAGGGAATTAGTTCTGTACTTCACCAGCAGAAAAATGTTGATTATAAATTTGAGATGCAAGGTATGTCAGCTTACCAGAATCATATAGAAATTCCTACTCTTCAATGCATTCACAGCTCAAAAATATTATTTGTGCTTAATTTGTCAGTAAAAGAACATCTTTCTTCTATTTATAAATAGTATTATATTTTTTATCACTCCTACCCAGTGTACCTTTTCATCTCAGAGTGACATATTTGTGATGGTTCAACTTCAACTATAATCTGCAGGCTCTAGGTCTGCAATTTATTATTTGCTCTAAAAGATCAGGTCCAGAGTTTAAACGTCCCTAGCTGAAAGTTTATACTAGTCAGGACAGAAAATTATTCTCTATGCCTAGGTTGAAGTACATTACTTCTTTATTGAATTAATTATGATAAGGATCATAACTTTAAACTAGGGGTGAGGTGCTGGCTTTCTACTAGGATTGCTTGAAGCAATTTTCATCTGAACATTTTTGTAGAGTTATTGAGTCTGGCAGGTCTGAACTTTATGAGAGAGTAACTTTCTCCCCAACTTAAAAGAGGTTGGACATTTATCCAGGCAAAGGTTTACCATATCCCATGTCTGCAGCCAGAAAAATTTGCACTGCATACTGAACAAATAACTACAGAACCAAATTAAACACATCTTATGAGCTTTTAAAATAAAAGCAGTGCAGACCCTTTCCCTGAGGGATCCATCAGGACACTGAATTAATATGACAGATTTACTTCTTTTTTTGTTTGTTTGAAGTTGAAGCCTAAAATGATTTTTGGTCAAGGAGGAATTAGTCTACTAAATATGTATACATGAGTCTACTGAACCATGCATATTCAGTGACAAATTTTATGTCTCTATCAGATTGGAAAAAGTTGGGCTTCAAAAGCAGGTAAAGATGTTAATCCTACAATGACTGCTCCACTCTGATTGGATTAAAAGGCCCAGGAATGACAGAAGGAAATTACAGAACTTTGAAAACTTAAAAAGCAGCAAAGAAAGAAGAAAAACATTCAGCTGGAGAAAAGCAGGTTCCAATAAGTGTTCTGTTGTCTTGAGCCACACAGAGTTTGTGCAAGACTATAAACAAGAGATCCTCTGGGAAATCTATGGTTTAAATGACTTGTCTAGAATTACTTAAGAATTCTGTGGCTCAGATTGGATTAGGAACAATTGATTTGGGTGAGAAGTGGTTATTTTTTTCATCCATTTCGTGTTTTATTGCCTACATTACATCTTCTTTTTCAGAGTAAGCGGGGCAAGAGGCTCCCATCTAACACCCTCAGTTATGTAACTGCTTAAAACCAGTAAACAATTACTTAGGCCAACATTTTAAAATTGCAAAGCTGTTTCTATTACACAGAGACTAAAACTCAACTGAACTTTTCTTTGATGTTATTTTATAATTAAAAAAATTCATTTTTTTCAAACCTTCAGAATATTCAAAATTGTTTTGTCCCTGTTTTATGCCACTGAGTGAAATAACAGGAATAATGTCCAAGATACTTTCTTCTTTCTCCTTTATTTTGCTGCTTGTCCCAGTTTCTGTCCTGGATAGCCAGAGTAGCAGAGACAATAATCTGTAGCAAAACTCCTCTACATTTTCTAAACTTTCCAATAATGGAAATAGGAAGGGCTTTCAGCCTTTGTAGCATTACTTTCATATACATTTTTTAGTTCTGTAATTTGTTAGCTCTACATCCACCTTGACATTATAAATTGTATTAGAATAATCTTGAGAGCTGGGGCACTGAAGTAGCAAATACAGTTACCATTTTAATTTATAAAGATAATTAAAAGCTTTGTCCTGCCATGGGAGCAGAGAGAAAGGAGGATGTGCATGTTTTCTAAAGAAAGATTGCAGAAGCCTGGGCTGGAACTCAATGGATTGGAATTTAGAGGTGTTTAAAACCGTTCTTAAAATGTTCTTGTCTCATTGAAATGCTGAAATTAGAGGCACATCTCCCTTGTCTCCCATGGGATAACCAAGTCTTATATCCCAGTCTCCACACAGGTCAGTTGTAGTGGTTAGATCGATATTTTACCTTGCCAAGTCAGTAAATCTCTCAGTTCTGCTGCACTGCCCATTATCCTCCTGTTGCACATTGCAGCAGGACCTGCCCTCCCCCAGGCAGCCTGGAAACCACTGAGGCAGCTGATCCCCTCCCATGGCCCAGGAACTCAGAGTATCCAGTGCCTGCTGTGCTCCTTAGAGGAACAGCAAAGAGGAAAAGAACATTCCTGCCATCCCCTTCAGGAGCTCTTCCTGCCAGCTCTTTAAATCTTTGCATCTCATGGAAAACTCAGAGCTCAGCTGAAGTTTAGGAGACAATTGCCAACCAAGCAAGGGAAAAATGACCAAAGAGAGAAATTTCACCAATCTGATGAGGTTCCATCTTAGTCTGTGCCTGCAGGTTTGGTCATTCCAGCTCAAAAATGTGTAGGAGACGCAGAAAAGATGTAGGATAGTGCAACAGTGATAGCCAAAGGTATAAGGTGTCTTCAAGGGAGCTAAACAGAGTGGGATTCTCTCTTGAAAGAGATAATCTGTAAATAGACATTAGATATGACAGAAGTTCATAGAAAATTCATAATAATATCAACTAAACACTGTGAATGAGGAGAGTTAGAAATGTTTATTCATTGTTTCTCCCAAAATCAGACTTATATGCTGCCAAGTGAATTTGACAATAGATTTAAGACAAAAAATGTCCCCTTTTTCATGAAGTTAGTAACTACAATGAAATTTGTTGTGTTTGGCCTCGAATGCATTTGTAAGAGATGGAATTGATGCTGCACCTCACTCCTTTTGGCTGTGCACCCTGCCTGGGTTTGGTGGGTGGAAAACCCAGCCTTTAACACCCCTGGCTCCAGCTGCTCATTCACTGCCAGGCAGAAGAGCTGATAACACGAGACAGAATTCAGAATGCTCACTGAGAGGGTCCATTTGGTGTTTGACTTGTGCTGGTCAGTTCTTCCTGAGCTCATTTGAGCACCAGCATTACTAGACTGTTGATGTGGTTGCTTCATGTCCTCACCCCCTGATATCCCAAGCTTTGGAGATTGGTTCTTGCAAAGCACCAGAAGCACCATGTCCCTTCTAATCTCTTTTCTGGCTCGTGTGTGAGCTTTTCCTCTGCTGTATCTGCTCTGCAGGACTCACAGACCCATGTGAGCAAATCCTGAGCTCACCAGCTCCATCCCCAGCCTGTTTCAGGCCACAGGGAAGTGGAGCAACTTTTATAAAAGATGATGGAGTAGCTCAGAACTCAGAGCAGGCAGACAATTTCTGTTTTCCTGTTAACTGTGGGTGGCCATCCTTAGAGATTTTGTATCTTTTTCATCCACCTTGCCATTTTGGTTCTCACTTTTCCTCCTGAGCATAGCAGGAGCTGGTGACAGGCAGTATCACCACCTGATCTTCACAGTGCTCTGTTCAGGCAATTCAGTATTTTGACAACATTTTCCTCCCTACATGAGGCAGTGGCTGGTCTCACACCTCTGTCCTGTGGTTTAAAGTGTACCTATGTTTTAGGCCTTTCACATTTATTGTGTGTTTTCAGATGTCTCATTTGTGGTACTGAACATAACTCACATGACACAAAAAGGGGATTATGTCTCCCAAAGAGAAGACTGAATGTATTGGGTGCTACTTCCTTATCCCTACTTAAGTTATATCTAAAAATATCTATCACTTGATTTATTTGAGGAGCCTTTTATTTCTGTTTATTTATACTTGCAGTGTTTCTTTCCTGATGAAACAGAGCCAGACCTATAATCTCTAATATCCTGATGGATGGGAACAGTGTTTTGTGTGCCTCTGGGGTGAGGCCTCGCTCACTGACAGTGCTGTCCTTTACTCCAAAGAAGCTGATTTGCTTTTTTCTTTCTACCTAAGTAGCACACCCTCTGCTGCTGCACAGGGCATTTCTGAAATGATGAAATTGCTGAATTTCCTCAGTCTTCTTTCCTACTGCCAGTCATTGCCTTACTTTGAGATGGCTGCTGCAGTGCTGTTGACATGTTTGGGTTAGCTTTTGTTAGCTCTCTATTCTGTCTCTGCTCTTAAAACATTTTGAATTTTGTTTAGGAGATACTGGGTCAGAGCTGGTTGCTTCCATAAACTCCATTCTTGAGCAGTGTGAATTTTGTTATTTGGCAAATGTTCATTTCTGGATTTTCTTATATCTCTTTCCAAAAGTTTTGCCCTGAATTTCAATAATTATCAGATCTTTTGTCAAGGACTCATCCCTTCCCCATAACTGGCTTCTTAATTTATGATTAGCAAAGTCTTTTATCCCCATCTTTTTCTGTTTTTCTTTGTTTTCCTTTCTATCCCTCAGCTCAGGTCCTCTCATGCCTCTTTAATGCAATTAACTAATGGCCAGCTCTCTCCTCTTGATTAGCGCTGAAGCGCCTGCTATCAGGAGCACAGATCAGCTCTGCTTGTTCTCCCTGGGGCTGCTGGCTTGGGAGCACATCTGGGAGCACATCTGGGAGCACATCTGGGAGCCCTGGCAGGCTGAGAGCTCAGAGCTGTGTCCCTGTGGCCATGGGCAGCTGCACTGAGGCTCCAGGTCCTGCTCAAACTGAGCCAGTCCTGCTCTGGGCATCCCCAAACCTTTCTGTTTCGTGAGAATGGTTTAAAAACACCTGTGCCCTGTGAGCCTTCATCAAGGTTTTGTTTTCTGTGAACTATTTTCATACATAAGTTCATTTTTCTGAGAGCCTGAGGAAGCAATAAAAGCATTGTATTCAATAATAACTGTTACTTATATATGTATATATACTTATAATAATTGATTCAGTAATAACAGTGATATTCATAGGTGAGATGAAGTTGTGGTAGCAAATATTCCCCATGAAAGGGGAGTCCAAACATCTCCTTTTCCATGCTCCAGAGGTGGTACTAAATACTGCCCATGAAAGGAGAGCCCAGATCTCTTCCATGCCCCAGCTGTGGCAGCAAATATTCCCCATACAAGGGAATTCCAGATCTCTGTGCTCCAGCAAATATTCCCCACAAAAAGGGATCCCAGCTCTCTCCTTTTCTTCTTTTTCTTCTTTCCTTTGATATCTTTTCCCAACAAATAGACAAAGGGCTGCTTGAGAAGACTTTCAGCATTTTGCATGAAGAATTTTGACAAAACTGCTGCATATTTATTTGCCTCTGATAATCATTCTGGGGTTTTGGCATGCATTTCGCCTTTATCTTTTAAGTTTGGAGTACTTAATTTTTTAATTCTGATGTCCATTGTTAACAGTGCCAATAGGGGTTTTCTCCTAGCACCACATTATATTAAATATTCAATATTCAATATTCAATATTCAATATTCAATATTCAATACTCAATATTCAATATTCAATATTCAATATTATATGTTAAATGTTAAATGTTAAATTTTAAATGCTAAATTTTAAATGCTAAATGTTATATATTACATATTACATATTACATATTATATATTATATATTATATATTATATATTATATATTATATATTATATATTATATATTATATATTATATATTATATATTATATATTATATATTATATATTATATATTATATATTATATATTATATATTATATATTGTATATTAGATATTAGATATTAGGTATTAAGTATTAATTACATATTATATATTGTATATTGTATATATAACATGCATATATTATATAGTATATATATGTATATATATTATATATAGAATGCAGAAAGCCAAATTTATCTCTCAACACATTTGTTTGGCTTTACAGTATACTAATACTGCATTATTGATGTTTCTAAGACTGTTTTTCATGTTGGGAAACTATCACTGCACTTCATTTTAATTGTGCTCTGCTTTTTGCACCCTGCTTTAAATTAATTTATATAAATAAATTTGGAAGTGACAGAAACCTACTTTAACAACATCCTTAAGTCTGAGTGCACTGGGCATACTGGGAGTGATGTAGAGTATACCCTCCTACCTTTTTATTTAGAAAAATCACCAGCAATTAATCTTTCTTCACAAGTTTATGGGAAAAAACAAAAGACTAATAAAAATTTCTTTGGGTGCCTGTCTGTACTTTAAAGCCTGAAACTTCAAACGATTTTCAGGCATTAAAGCACTCACACCTATTATCTTCACTGAGTTTCTAAAACACTGAACTGACAGGCAGTCTCTCCTTCATGGTTCTCTGCATCAGTTTCGGTATTATATTTATATTGTAATATCTGTAAACATAAATATTATATTTATATATAAATAATATATATTGTAATATTTGGTATAAATATATTATAATACTATAATTACTATTACATATAATATTTTATATATTTATATCTAATATTTATAAATATTACATTTAATTATAATAAGATATTATATTATCATTATTATAATTTATGTATTAAAATTTATACTATAATATAAGTAGTATATATTTGTAATATTAAATATTTATATATTTATATAATAGTATGAATAATTATTATATATTATAATATAATATAATATAGAATCATATATTCATATTATATATTATATTATATTTATATTTATATTTATATATTTATATTTATATTTATATTTATATTTATATTTATATTTATATTTATATTTATATTTATATTTATATTTATATTTATATTTATATTTATATTTATATTTATATTATAACTGTAGCTTTAAACTTAACACGTTCTGCTCAGCCCAAATACCAATGGATTAGAGCCTTTGAATACTATTTTCTTTTGTTTTTTTTTTCTTAAGTATTCTGTTATGGGTAAAAATAAGATTAAATATCAGTGACACTGAAATGCAAATTAATTCAACTTTCCTAATCTGTTGCAAACTTCACAGGAAATGGCAAATCCTGGCAAGAAAGCTCTTGTGATTTCCCAGCAATGTAAATCCCAGCACCCTCTCACTATGAACAGGAGATCCTGCTCGAGGACACTGCAAAGTGATCCTACTTGTGATCCTACATTTCTTATTAAAAACAACAGATGAACAAATCTGAAATTTATCTTGCATGGAGGAGAAAAGCCTCAACAATGTCAGCGTGTTCTCACATTGAGAAAAAACACATAGAGAGAAAAGCAAGATGAAGTTTTACTGCAGAAGGAGTTTGAACTTGAATATTCACATGAAATCCTCCTTGATATGGAGCGTGTGACTTGGTGACAGTGATTAATGCACAGTTTATTTGGTGCCAGCGAGCTTAGGGCAGATGGAAAAGGCAGCAGTGCCTCAAATATGCTTTTAGAGCAGGTTTGTTTTAGCCCTGAACACACACCCAGGTGCTGCTGCAGCCAAGCACTGAGCACAAACCTCTGGAGAAATCAGTAAATGCTGAGCTCTGCTGCCACATTAAACTCCAGCCAAACCTGCCCAGAACCAGCCCAGCTCTCACCCTCTGCTTCCCAGACAGGAACTTTTACTGGGACGCTTTGATGGCACACTAAAACATTGCTCAAATGTCTCTAGCTGCTTTAAAGCAGAAATTTGCAATATTTTATTGGTGGGTATCAGCAATAAACAGAAGCTGGAAGGTCCAGGCTGAGGCTCCCCTAGCAGAACAGCTGATCTCATGAAATATTTTTTACTAACACAGTTCTGAGTCTCATGAGACCTGCAGATAGTTGGGTTTTAAGCTAAAGAAGTGGTTATTCTTAAGATATAAGTAAGATCTATTCAGGGCTAGGTATTTTTTGGGACCCGAGGATAAGCCGTGTTTGTGGTGTGTGCTGCAGGGAGGATGTCTGAACCAGCTCTCCTTAAATCCAGGGTTTCACTGGAAGGGAACAGTGAACAAAACAGTGAACAAAGGTGTCTGAACAGATTCTGGGCCCCACACTGAAGACCAAACTCTGATGACACAAACTAGCAAAGCTGTGCTTATAAATCTCTAATTAAAATTTTCTTCAGCAAGTGTTTTAAAACTGACCCTTTTTCATCAGATCTCAGCCCAAGGAGAGAGCTCCTGAATCAGAGAAAAATAACATTTCTGTTTAAGGTTTCTGTTTCATTCAAATAGAGAAAAGCCCTTTGGGGAGATACAGAAATAAAGGCTGGACAGAAGATCCTCAGGTTCAGAATGCCAAGTGCTTCTCTCAGTGGCAGAGAATGAAAGGCACCCCATGTTTGTATTTTGTGAGTGAAATGTTTCAGTGGCTGTTTCAGGACAGGACTGACTGCAGTGGACAGATGAGAATGGAACAGGCTCAGGGTTTTTGCAGAGTGACAGGAACACGTGCCTGTAACCCCAAACAGTTTTGTGAAGGCCTTTATCCAGAAGCTAAGTTTACAGATTTTGCAAAGACATTAAACAAACACTGTAACTTTTAAGATAAACACAATTAACTAACATAAATATTTATGCAATTTTCTTTTCATTTCACTCAATGCATATACCACACATGAATCAGAGTTTACCTTAAACAGCTGGCTTTAGGATACCATTATCATTCTTATCAAGAATTAAACTTTTCTGGAGCAAGTAACTTCCTTGCTTAGCACAAATGCATCTCCTGAGATTAGTACCTGCTCCAAAGGGTTTCAGGACCTGTTCAGCCTCTCACACTGAAGAGCTGCTGGCTACAGGCAGCTGCCCTCAAGGTTCAGACAGACAGGAGTGGTATTTTTCTCACCATGCTCCATCTCCAGTTGTTCCAGCAGAACAACAGAAATCTTTCACTGTGAAAATGAATGAGGACTGAGCAATGGGAATAGAAATTTCTCTTCAAGCAGCACCCAGAATTACTATAATCCCTGTTGGGGTAGTAAGCGTTCTGGCTGAGGGTCTCCCCCAGAAGATATTCCTTACTTGATAAACCTTTCTGAATTTAGTCCAAAAAATAAGAAAAAAATTTATGGTGTAGAAAGTAAAGCACAGACTTTACACAAGTCAGTCAATCCCATAAATAAACCACCAGTTAGGAACCACAGTGGTTTGCTTATATACTGGCATGATGAGAAGAAATCTAAAATTCAAATGAATCACAAATTCCCCTCTTTATCCTATACCAGAGATGTCATTTCTTTCCTTTTCCTGTTTTCCTTACCCTACCAGGCAAAGTGGACGTTTCATTTAATTGTTATTGAGATAATTCTCTTTTTCTCCTCACATACTGCATGGTTATTGAGTGTCTCTGGATCCTCTCGTGTTTTGCCTTCCTCAGAAAATGCCTCACTGCTGAGAAATGACAGAGAAAGAATGGCAAAGCAGAAAAAGGCAAACAAACATCCTGCCCACTGTGCCCTTACATGGATCCAAATTGTCCATGCAGGGACAGCACCATTCAGGGTACCACTGCACATGGAGAGTTTCAAAGTTTCCCAGCCCTGAGACTCATTGCACTGAGAATCTCTCAGCAGCAGGTGATGCAATGATTGTCATTTCACAGGAGAGGTAAAAGACAAAACCTGGGGCTGCCTGCACACTCAGATAATTCCAGGACTGAGGGACAAGGCTGACAAGGGGCTGACATTCAGCTCTTGTATTCACAAGTTCTCCATCTATCTGCCTTCCCTATCACCTGCTGCCAGAGAATTCAGCATCCTTATTAAACACAAAACAGTAGTTAGGTAAATGATTTTTATAAAATTCTAGCACTCAGGAGTAAGGGAATGCCAGGATCAAACTTGCCACAATGATTTTCACAGAATCATGGCTCGGCTGGGCTTGGAAGGAACCTCTGGGAATCACCTGGTCCAAACCCCCTGCTAAAGGAGGCTCACCCAGGAGCTGCCTTAATATCTCCAGGGCAGGAGACAGTTCTATTTCTGCCCTAGGAACCTTCCAGGAGAAAACTGGACCTGTGTGAGATGACACAGCTGATGAGTCAGAAGCAATGCTGTCTCTAGGTTCTCTTTGTTACCTCAGCTGGAAGGCAGAGAGTGAAGGATGCAGAGATAAAAGAAATCAAAGGATAGAAAAAAGAAGAAGTATTACTGTATTTCATTATATTAACACCAAAAGGGGTCATCAGCAGATTACAAATAAATTTTACAGAGAGAAAAATTGTCTGTAATGGTGATCAATATTTAAAGTTTTCCCTTGGTCTTCTTGTGTGTTCATAAACAACTGTAAAGCTGTTTGCAAACGAAGGAAAAAGCATTCCAAGCCCTGGAAACTTAAAGCTACTTGTGTGACTCAACTTTATGCACACATGCACACAAAAATTTTGGCCCCAAATGAAGCAATTTTTCAGTCTTTTCAGTCTTATCCTGGGTTATCCATCCTTTTGAATGTGTCTGCCACCTCCCATGTGAAATACACATCAGCCCCCTTTTCTCTCTTAAATGCTGCAGGAATGCCAGGCTAAAGGATGAGAACACAGCAAATCCAGATTTATATCTTTGTTTATCTTCTGTATCTTCTGCAAGGCACTTCTTGAGACAAAGGCACAGACATCAATGGGATTGCAGTTGATCAAACTCATGTCCCTGATCTGAGCAGACTCTGGTTCAGCTGCTGTGTGTATCCCTGGCTCCCTGATGGATTTAATCACCTGTGCATAAAATTGTAAGAGTCTATACAAATAATAAAAAAAGTCCAACCTCGTCCCTCAACTTCATTCCATTGGCAGGTGTAGAGCATTTAGAATTGTGTGCACTGCTGACAGTGATAATCTCCAGGAGTTACATCAGAGATCTGTCAATCTGCTGCTGTGGAATCTTGTGTCTTGTCAAAATGATGACAAGAAATTAAATACAGGAGCCTTATGATACAATTAAATGAAGCCAATAGTCCTGTCCAGTCTCAGCATTCCTAATACTGATGCAAGGACTGAGTAGGGAAAGAGCATCAATGTGGAAGCTCTTTTGGAAAATAAAGGGGGAAGCAACTTCTGTGGTTGTACTGATTCTCTTGTTTTCTGAGACACTGCCAAATCACATTTGAAGGTACTCAGAGCTTAAAAACACTCTTTGGGAGCTTGTTGAAATCTAGCATTTTTTTAGGGGACTAAGTATGGACATGAGCTCCTAAACAGAGGGTAAACATTCTCTCTTAGGGTGTATATCAACATTTTCCTTCCAGTTAAGAATTTGGTGAAAAACATGAAGGAAATGTGTACTTCTGTATCAATAATATCAAGAAGTGATGTGGGAAAAAAAATCACATACAAAGCCCATGTCATAGTGGAAGCTTTTCTGTTCATTTCAAATAAAAATGGCTCAGCTTATATGGAAGCAATGAAGAACTATAATAGAAATAGAAATAGAAATGAAATAGAAATGGAAATAGAAATAGAAATAGATCAGAAGATGTATATTCTGCAAGACCTTGTTTAATCTCCATCAGAGTATTTAAAGGAGTTCTAACACAGACATGATTAAATTGTCTTTATTGTGTTTGAACAGGTCAGCTTTGTTGCAGAAGAGTATTAGAGTCCTTTGTGCAGCGTGGCTGGAAAAAATAACTTAGTAAATGTATTTGAAATGCTGAAAACAGGCAAAATCCCTCAGCTGTGGCTGGTTTTGGGTCTCTGACTAGAACTTTTGAGATAGCCTCTGACTGGATGCAAATCAGGAAATGAAACTTTGTGGCATCACTTGATGTTTGTGAGGCAAAACATAGACATGAGTTTGATTTATCACTGTGACTGCAAAGTGCTGTCTTCACACATCCTATAGTTTATTAATTCATGGATAACACTGAGCTGGACTGCTCACCTGCTGCAAGAGCTTTATCTACAGTAATAATCATCTGAAGCTGTCTTCAACTCCCTGAGTAAATGCTGCCAGGTAATTTCGGGTTATTGAACTGATGTACCCAGTTTATATAGACATAAAAACATCTAGATTTGCTTTCTGAACGTCTTTGGATGTCGTGAAATGCATCTGTTTTAATTTACTTCTATTTTCATGTTCTTTCCACATAGGCCAGATTCAGCATATCCTATCTGTGATGGCTCAATTTCTTATTCCTAAAAAATATCCAGACAACAGCACAAGGTTTTATAGCCTCCAGGCAGCATGTTTGGAATCAGGGAAATAACTGAGAAACAACATAGAGAATGAGGAGAAATAGGAGGAATATCTATTTTTAGGAGCTAAAATATTCTTGTGTTTAATTACACTGTGTTTCTAGCTTGTGCAATCCATATTCCCTACAAACATGAAAAGGAGCAAGCTGGAGCACATTTAAATGTGGTCATCTGGTGTGAATCTTTCAGGCAACTAATTCTGCCATTATGATTACTTTCCACTCTCACATGCCATTTAATATTGGAGGAAGCAAAATAGTTCTGTGTGGTTGTGGTCTATCCAATCTCAGTGTGTCACTGGGAAGTTAAAATCTCATTGGAGCCAGAAATGAAAATCTGCCAGACCTCCCAAGAGTACTGAAAGCTTCTTTTTCTCCCTCTGTGCTTGAAAGTGTGGATGAGATGAGATAACATCACATCTTTTGTGTCTGGGAAACCATTCTCTCTGCTCATTCCTAAAACTTGTCCCTCTTTCAGCTTCTTCTTCTTTTTCATAGGAGGATTGCTTTCCTGAACCCTCTTGGTTCCTTTTGAGCTTTCCTTTCGTGGCTAAATAAAAATTAAGATGTGCAGATGCAGAAATTTTGTAGGATTCTGCCATTTTACCTGACAAGGTCCTATCATTTTATCTGTCATTTTTTTAAAAAACTCTTTTCACATAGTGACCTTTGAGATCCCATAAATGGAATTTTTCACTTTTTTCATTTCCTCATAAATTAGGAAAAATTTATGAGGAAATGAAAATGTCTGCAGGTTTGGGGCTTTACATTCTTTTTAGTAAATATTATATGCATCTCATTTTATTTAGGTGATGTTGTCCTGCTCAGCTTCATAGAGTTACATTTAGAAAGGCTGGGAAGGAGAAAACAAAGTGTGGCAATGAATTATCACATCATAAATTATGCTTCTGTGCCTAAGGAACTGGTTCTAACCCATCTAACAGAGGATTCTGGTGCCTAAACTGGAGCAGAGAAAAGGCAAAACCATCAAAAATCCTGCCTGGGAAAGAAGAAAAATGAAGAACATCTGAAAAGAACACCAGGAGCATGCTACAGTAAAATAATTTGTATCTTCACAAAAACTTTAGCATTGGCACAGAACAGCAAAGAAAGCGAAGAAAGATCAGGTTTAGCACAGTCTGCATGCAAACTTGTATTTTTTTGTCCTTTTGCTGTGTACCTTTGGTTGAATAAAGGTGAATAAATAGGGAAGAAGTTCTTTCCCTGTCATTTTCCCAATCCCAGTGTGCCTGCACAGTTTAACACTCTGTGTGTCAGGTCCAGGGAGCTCTGCTGCAGAATAAATGAACATTTGGGACAGACATCCCTTCCTCTGGGGATGTCCTGGCCAGAGACTGGAGGAGATCTGAGTCTGACACAGGGACTGTGCTGATCTTATCCTTCTAAGGTCCAGAAAGGAGGTTTCAGTCTAACACAAAGTCACAAAACTTCCCACTAATATTTATCATTTCTGTACAATTATTTAGAGAAAATCTAAACTTGAGTCAGGACAGTCACAGCAGTCAGGGGCTGGGTGAATTCTCTAAAGAGAGTCTTTAAGAAATCAGGAATAAAAAGACCAACTTGCTCCCAAGAACCTGTAGATGATTTTCTTGAGCACATAACAATCATGCATAAATTACAATTATGCAACAGTTATGTATAAATTATGCCAATTAGGCATAACTGGCTCTGAGCACAGAAATCCCTCAGTGCTGCCATTGGGAAGAGCAGATCACACCAGCTGGGGGCTTGCCAATGTCATTCTGTGTTTGATGCTGTGAGCCAGTGGGGCAAATCCTGAGATAATTCCATTGAAGACTTACTATTCTGATAAATCACAGGACACAAAGGTCATGATCTCCTGGGAACTTTGATTTCAAGCTGTTTTGCTCAGGATTTCTGTATTTAACTTTACTGCTGAGTTACTACAGACATTTGCTTTGCCTCTCTTTCCATTTTGTTTCTTCTCTTACCAGTGATCCTTGAAAACATTTTGGTGATTTAGTTTAGAATATTTAATCCAGAGAATTATCTTCCCTAATATGCTTTCAACTGATCATACTAGGGAGAAAAGATGAACTGGAGCAAAAATTGTTTGAGCTCTTTGGGTGTGTTTTACATGCTGGGAATATTTAAAGGTGCTACTGAGGGCTGAAGGGTTGGATTAGGAACTGTGAAAATTTGGGGAACATGTCTAGTTAAATAATCTGGGAAATCTGTGTTGGAGGAATACCATCTAAAATTTGTCATTTGAGTAATTTATCCATTATGCACAGAATATGAACAGCTGAGTTCCCATCACAGTGGTGGTTGTTGATCTCCAGAATACAAGCACCAGTTGTTTGCTGAATTTGGGGTAATTCAGAGGCAACTCTGGGGACTTACCCCCAATTGTGATGTTGAAGTTGATCTTCCCCTCTGCTCCTCAACAAAGCAGTGCTGACAAGAAGACCAAAACCAGTCTGTTGGAATGCACTGGAAAAGTTGTGTCAGAGAGGGGCTTTGTGAGGGTGGAGCTGCATCACCTTGGGGGTGCAAACTCACCTTGGGTGTGAGCTCCCTCCAGCTTTTCCCTGTTCCAGCACCACAGAGAGCAGGGGAAGGAGCTGCTGCAGCCTCTCCTCTCCCTCTGGGGGCAAGAACCTGAGTCCAAAGCAGAGGAGAATGGGCCTGACCCCCCTCAGGCAGCACAGCTCCTGCCACGAGGAGATGGAGCACAGCAGGAACGGGTTTGGCACCCTGGCATCCACAACAAAATGCCATTTTAACCATTTAAAACACGTGAGACTGCACCCAGCACAGCCCCTGGGGACTGACCAGCACCCTTTAGCCCTTGTAAGAACAAAGGAAGAAGAGACCTTGCTGCAAGAGCTCAGTGCCCTTTTACAAGGATCCCAGCAAAGGAATTACTTTTTATGTCTTTTTATTTATTTATGACTTTTTATTTATTTATTTAATGTCTTTTTATTTATTTATTTTATGTCTTCAGCTCAGCTTTGATGAGAGGTTCCTTGACTTTTCTGTAGAGGCTGTGCTTCCTGGCTGAGATAATATCTAAAATGAGGACTGGCTCCTTCTCCTGTTTCCTTCCCACTGACCAAAAGGGGACCCTCCCAAAGTGTGCAGCCTTTAATCTGCAGGCAAACACAGGCTCTGTTTGGAGCCCTTCTCCTTTCTACAGTGCCAAGAGTTGCTGCTTGCAGGTAATCATTTTCTATCTCATTTAATCCTTTCTACCTCCTTCACTTCTATTATGCCACAGAGGAATTCACTTTTATGCTGAGCTGCTGCTTGTGTATCATCATGGCACTGGGGATAAATAAACACACATTTAAGCCAATAAATCAGCATTACTTCAGCAATCTTTGTTTTATTCAGTGTGGCAATCTCACAGCACGTTCAATTTCAAATGATAGGGTGTTCCATGTCCCGTTTTTAGATATACAGGGTCTAATTTTGCACAAATATGCATTCATTTATTTGTTTATTTATTACTTTATAATGATATTATTTCTAATACTGCTAGTATTGATAATAACAGAAATGATATTATTCATTCCACGTGCATTTTAAACTGTAAATCACTCGAGAATTTTTCCACTAAGAAGCCAACATGATGGGTATTGCAAGTAGTGGTGAATGATACTGAATACTTCAGAGAATGCTGGGTTAAGCCTTTTTCAGTCCTGTTCTTGTACTGACGAGCTGTGAAATGAGACACATTCTTTCACAGTCTAAAATCCACATGCCAGGCCTTATTGGCTGATGAATGGTCATTATCATCATGTTTATTGGCCAAATCAATTCTTTTAATTATTTTAATTGATTATTAAATCAATAGCCTCTGATGAAATAAGGATAGAGCAAAAGCCCCACTGATTTAATGGTGGTGGGTGTCCCTTCCCCTCCTGTGTCCTGGTGCTCCTTGGGCCATGGCCTGGAAGACACATTTTTTCCCTCCCCTGTGGCTTGTAATGTTCCTGTAATGTTTCTTTTCTGGTGATTTCTTTCTTTGTTGAAGTTGTGAAAGCTGGAAATTGGTTTATATGGTTTAGCAACATTGTGAATTTTACATGGCAAGTAATAACTTTGAAGTTACTTGGTGTATTACTTGTACTTTTAAAAAATTGTGCTCCTTCACCTGTGATCTTAGCAAAATTCACAGATGTTCTGGAAATGTGTATTTTACTGTCTCTTCTGCCCTCTTATGGAACAGCTTACACACATTATGATTATGATTATGATTATGATTATGATTATTGTTGTTGTTGTTACTATTATTACTATTATTATTGCTATTTTTACTATTATTGTTATTGTTTTAATAATAATAATGAAACACATTATTATCATATGAATTATTATATTATTATGAATTAGCATTATGGATTAGAGACTTAATCCAACTCCATGCAGGGGGACATTTGCCACTGATTTGGATCAGGCTGTTGCTTTGGAGGGAAAGGATGAGAAATGCCTTCTAAAGAGATGTTTTGAACAGGTGAATAGCAAAGAAAAGATGAGTGGAAGATGAAGAGTGGCCAGTTCTCTGCAGCTCAGTAAGGACAAGGAGATAAATTCACATACAATCAATCAATCAATAAATCAATAAATAAATAAAATAAAGAATAAGAATCTCCCATTTGAAAATAATGCTTATTAGCTATGAAGCAACTTCTGCCACTAATTCCTAGTGCTCATGAACTGCCTGTCCATGCAAACCTGAGGGTGGAAATCATGGCATGGAAAGTGAATTGTTCCCCTACTGCAAGATATTGTTGATCCTTGTAGGACATTTTTGGTTGTTTTCTCTGTGCATGGGATATAGAAAATGGAAGCATGAAATGAAAATACTCTGTTTGGAAAAGCTGAAGATTCTGTTTGATAAACAGGACAAAAGTATTCATAAGACTCGAACATTCCCTTTTTGGGTCAATGCCTTGTCATTTTCTTCCCTTGGGCTAAAATCTCAGCATGTTTTCAGGCATCCAAGTCGTGGTCTGAGCTCACAGATGAAGAATGAGGGGATGAGTCTGACATTCTGTCTCCTCTGTCTGCCTGTCTTGTCACACACGTGTGCCCACTGCTTTTGTGTGCTGGTTCTCCCTGCAAAAGACCAACACACATGAGGTATTTTGTTCCCTTCCAGTCTTCTACAGAAGACTGAGGTTAGTCCCTCAAAAGCTGTTGAGGTTCAGATGCCCCCCTAATTCCCATATTTATAATGTCATAGAAGCAAGAACAGTCAAAAGTTCTTTGCCATCATCCCTCCCTCCAGCTGTTCCAAACTTCTGGCCATAGTCCTGTCCAGGTTTGGACATCCAGAGAAGAGAGATGCAAAACTGTCATTTACCAAATGGGTAAAATACCCAAAAGGGCATTTTATCCCCTTGGACCTTTGGCTGCAGGACTGAAGAGAAGGCAGGGTTCAAACCAAAGGGCGGCAGGGCAGGGCAGGGCAGGGCAGGGCAGGGCAGGGCAGGGCAGGGCTGTGTCCCCGCTCTCCACGCTGGCACAGCTCTGTGGGCTCCTGCTCCCTTCCATGGTAAGGCTGATCCTTCAGCTCCTGTGGGAACAGCTAGGGAAAATGGCCCATACCTGAATCTTAGTTCAGAGCAGGATTTAATGGAGCAGCCAAAACTCGTTTATTATTTGGTTCTTCCTGTGGGATCCTGATTTACAATCACTTTTTCACAGAGCCCACTGCTTTAAGGATCCTTTGATGGACACATCATTGTCTCCAGGCTGGGACCTACCAAAGTCAGTGGGAATAATACTCAGAGCTCTTACTTTGGTTTCTGCCTCTTCGACCTGCACCAGTTCCAGTTCTGGTTTACACTGACAAAACACTGGTCCTATTGTCTACTGGGGGCAGTGAGTAACATAACATCTTGTTCAGCATGACTGGAAAAGAGCCTCAATATTTGACCTTTAGATAGCTGGAAGGAAGTGGGGTGGAGAGAGGAAGAGAAGAGGAGAGCTGTAAAGGGCATTCAAAGTAAAGATCTCCTTCTCTGAAATCATTCTGTAGGCAAAAATTAGCAGTGAGAGCCTGAACTGGTGAGCACTGGCTTTTAAGCTGGTGAGCACTGGCTTTTAAATTGGTGAGCACTGGCCATGGGCCTTTGGCAGTGATGGCAGCTGTGAGTCCCAGGAGCTGAGTGTGGAGCTGTGCTGTGACTCCAGGCTCTGCAGGGAGCAGTGGGATGGCCTTATCACAAACATTTTATCTGGATAAAATTCAATTTGCACTTACTGAATATAAATGAGTGCATAATATGAAGAGCACACGATTTCTATAATTAAAGATTGGTGCAGAACCCTACTTAGAAACATAAATTATTTTCAATGATGCCTTTCACTGAAATTGAACTGAACAGTTTCCCAAAATTTACAGACACACACATACAAACGAATTTGTTGTCGTTTATGGATAATAAGTTATTAACATTATATTATAGATAAATTCTGTTACCCCTGTGGGCTTTAGAGCCTTTTCCAGCCCTGCTCTGTCCTTGCTGTGGGATCAGTCTGTCAGCTGTGATCAGCTTTGCTGCTCTCTGCACAGCACAAAGCTCACCCCGATGCCTCCTGACCGGGACAGCTGGAGCCAGGGAGCTCCAGCTCAGCCTCACAGCTCCAAAGTCCACAACCTTCTCATATTTTCAAGGTTTCGTGTGTTTTACACAGGTCAACTCATGGTCTGCTTCTCCTAAAATTTCACCAACAGTTTAGCAACATCGTCAGCTCCAGGGTTAGGATGAAAAGTGCATTCATGTAAAATGACTGTTGGTTTTGTGATTTTTATGGCTTAAACAATTTAGTAAAATCTCGGAATCAGACTCAGCCCTGAGAAGTACACAGGGCTCCCTTCGAGTCAGTGAAACAGTTAATTTACATCAGGTGAGGATCTGACCTGAATTTGTTTCAACTCTGATGCTGCAGTTGCTGAGCTGCCTCACTCTCACATATGGAACCCTATCACTGCTCTATCAAAGATGTAATTAAAAACCTGCCATAACAAATGTGCACTGTGCCCTACCGAGCTCTTGTGCTGACAAACTGCCAAAGGGGAAGGGTTTGATCTTTCCCTCAGTGTGCCTTGCCCCTGGTCCCGAAGGTTTTATCAAAGAAAGTCCTGCTGGAGCAGCAGAGGCAGCTCCCAGCTGCCAGAACATCCAGCCTTGCCCAGGACAACTCGCACATTGCTGCAGCACCAAGCAAGAGATAGGCAGAGCCAAACACTGAGCACAGTTTGTTTTATGGTGATAGCAGCTCCTTTCTGCTGAGAATGTGAGCAGCAGAGCCCTGCCCCAGCTGGTACTTCTGGGTGGTCCTCAAGGCTGACTTCAAATAGCGGCCAGGGCAGTAAAACAGCATGGAAGTGTCAAAGACATGAGGAACTCTGCTAAGGTCCTTATCAGCACACAGCCTCCAGTTTCTGACCAGCTACACACCCAGGACGAGCCCAACAAGCCACCATTCCTCCCTAAAAATCCTCAGGCCAGCCTGCAAATAAAGGGAAAGAGCATGCAGGGCATTTCTTTGACTAAATGAGCTCTCAAACAGAGTAATGATGATCAGATGCTAACAAGGATCTTGATCTGCTTCCCAAACCTATTAATCTCCTACAAAAACATAGCTGATAAAAGCAGGCTGGTCTTGAGTGGTGGCAGGCCAGAGGATGAGCATAGGAATTGTTTATATATATGAAACATCCGATTAATTTATTCAGTTCTTTTTTGTGTATGTTCCTATAAAAAGTTTTCTATATATCTCTTAATTTAACTGCTCCAAACAAATTCTTATATGACCATTAGTCATATTATTCAATAAACAAGTCTGAAACCAACTTAATCAGAATACATTTAAAAGAACCCTTGACGTTAACGTGCAGAACATGACAATTCCCAAATGGATATTTTAACAAAACTGTAAGAAATTATTTTGCCTAAGGACTATATCCAGAGTCCTCAGAAATGGGGATGTTTTTGTGATTCACTAAGATTTACATCAGGCCATAAGTGAGCACCAGATTTTATAAAATGTATCAGTTATTTACAGCAGACTTTCCTTGTGTGGAACAAATGTATTGTTTCAAAAGCACGTGGAAGAAGATGGCTGCCTCTTTGTTTAGAAAATTTGCAAAGTTTTAAGGCAGTGGTGAAGTTTTTTGCTCATTTTACTTGTGAAGAACTGGGCATATATGAGCAAAATAATTTGTGAACTTCAGCACTCCTTTAAATAGTTACAAGACCAAATATTGTATTGGGAATAGACAAAGGGACATTAAAGACAAAATGCTTTCATTCAAAAAAGGTATATAAGATCTGAAATTTTTAGCATTTCTTATGCTGACATTGCTTCATAATAATTAAATTTGAAAATAGATGTTATTTTCAATAATACTGCATTAATTTTAATTTTTTTTTTATTTTTTTTTTTTTTGCAATGAGAGAACTTAAAACATATCCAGAGTTCTTTCTGCACTAAGACAGAAGGAGAAAAAAAAAAAAATCACCTGGGAATGTTAAAATTCAAAGACCTAAATGTATCTGTGACATATTCCAGCTGCATGCAAAATGCACTTAATCCTGTGCAGAGAACTTGGCATTGAAAGCAGCAGCCCCAATAAACAGAGCTGGTTTCATTTGCTCTCAGTGCCCTTCACTTTTGTCTGTGGAGGGAAAGGTTCCTCTCCAGACAAAGCTCTTGGTGGGTGGAACAGCAGAGCACACTCTGTCACTGTTATCAGTGTCTTTCAATGTGGAACACATTTAACTTGACACAGGAGGAGAAAGAAAAGGGACTTGTGAGCTGAAGTGAAAATGTGCTGAGCTCTGCCATATCTCAGGAGCAGAGAGGCAGAGGAAGGGCAGTGGCACCTCCAGGATCTCAGATCACGGAGGAAAAATGTCCTGAAGCAAAGGCAGGATTTTGGGAGGAATCAGAGCCCAGTGCAGGTCCTGCACACGCCAGGAACAGAAGCACAGAGCCTTGGCTGGCAGGAGAGAGCCAGTCTCTCACTTGGAGTTAAAATCCTATTTTCTCCTGAGGCTCACAGAGCTTTCCAGGGCAGTTCTTCAGTGAAACCAGAGAAGTCTCCCAAATTTCAGCCTGAGCCTACAGCCAGTCTCTGGCCACTGAGGGCAATTAAGGCCAATTAGAATAATCACAGCCCAACCAGGGCACATATGTGTGTGAAGTTCCTCATCAGTCATCAGGCTAGCTGTGAGCTCAGAGGTTCTTAGTTCAGTTATTTTTCAGCTTACAATGAGTGCACTGAAGTTTTAGGGTGACATTTTAATTTTTAGATTTAGTCCTGTTTATGTATCAGAATATTTATCCCTCTTCAAACTGAAAAAATTCTAAAATACAAAAATCGTTTGAGGAGTTTTTCCACCTTATGATGTGGAAGCAATGTTAATTAAACATTCAAGATGCCTTTCCAGGTATGCAGAGTTATTATTATTATTATTTATTATACTTTTAGTACACTAGCAAAATCCTGTGTGTTCACAACATCTGTTTTTCAGGTAACGGGGAAGGTTTGCTTCTTTCACTGTAACAGAAGTTGAAGTGCTGTATTTTGAAACAATTGAAGCAAAAAAAAAGTTTGTCATGTCATTATATCTATCTAAAGCAGGCGTTTTTTACCTATGATGGTCTCAAAAAAACCAAATTTCAGACATGCTGAGTGCTAAAGAAATGTGGAAATCATAACAACTTAAAATGATCCCAGTGTTTCTAGTGAAAAGGTGTATATTTCAGTTTTACACTAATGTTCCTGCTACCACACAAAGTTAAAATGAAAGTTTAATACAACTTTTCAAACCAGTGAGGAGAGTGAAACAGATTTAAATCCCAGCAGTGCAATGTGAAGAAGCTCCTTTTCCTTCCAGCTCCTTCTCTGTTATGCCACAGGACCTGGAAGGGAATTTGTGATCATGGGCCCAGTCAAGGGAGGAAAGGCAGCAGGAACCTAAGGATTGGGTTTGAGCAATGAATGGCTTCTAATCTAGCAAGGTAAAATGTGTTAATTCAGTTTGCAAGGTGTTCAGAGCAACAGCTTAACAAAGATCTGTTCCTATGCGTGCTTTTCACTTCTTTTTTTTTGTTTTTGAGGGCAAGAAGGAGCTTCAGTGAATGTCTGAGACTGTCCTTCCACTGATACAGGGTTATGTCCCCTGTGTCTGAGCACCTTCCACGTCCCCAGGGGGGAATCTGCTCCCAAGCATCCCTGCATCCTGAATTCCTGACTCTGGAGGTGCCTTACAGGGAAGGACAGCCACAGACAAACACCTGGCTGGGAGCTGGTGAGCCCTTTGTGATCTCCAGCTCCACCAAACAGTCTCAGGGTTCTGGGTGTGCACCTTTACTTCAGGAGGGGCAGAAAAGCTGCTCAGCCTGGGCACTCTGCCAGACAGGCTCAGGGTTTGTTTGGCTCCTCTCTGCCACAGCTTTACAAGGGCTCCTAACACAACAGCATCACCTGCTGAATTCATCCTGAGCTTCAGATTTATTGCAATTTTTTCTCCCCTTTAAAGTGAAGTTTACAAGTCCTACACTAATTTAAGACTCTCAGGACTAATAACTTCACAGCTTTCATCGGGACAACAAAAGCTTCCAGCGATGGAAAATGCATCACCAGGTGTAAGAAAAGCCAGTCTCACACAAAGCTGTTCTGGGTTCTTCTTCAAGTTATCGTGACATTTCTGAGAGTGAAAGTTACCAAGGCTAGACTGGTGTCCTCAGTGCCAGGGATTAACAATCTGTGGGTGCTTTTACATGATCCACTTTTATCTCTTTATGGAGGTGTGCTCTGGCCTTATGAAATTCCTGCTGAAACCACATGAATAACATCTAGATTGGTCCTTTGTTATTGAGAAATACTTTTGGGGTCTGAAATTATGTGCAGCATAAAGATTACCTGTCTGATTAGTGAGCATCAACACCTTTAAAGAATGTATTCTAATTTTGTTTTGATTTCTAAAGCCCAAACATTATAACAGTTAATTTTTTATGCATTCTTCAAATATTTATTTGTACCTTTTGTATGATTGCTGTTTTATACTTGTCCCTAAACTAATATTTTGGGGAAAAAGTTAAACATTTACACATTAGGTTAATTTTTAGTGCAATATATCCTTCCTGAGACTATGCTTTTTTTAATTAAGAAAAAGAGCAAAATTAGGCACAGGAATGTGAGCTGACTTGCAACCTGAATTTCCTGGGCTTGATTAAAATAAAATAAAATATCTCCCACTGATACTTGAAAGCTTTTGAGGTAAACAACAGCATTTCCTATTTCTGTGGAATGAGGCCATCCCTCTCACAGATGATGGAACCTGCAAATCTTTCACATTTGTGTCATTTCATTGCATTTCATGAATAAACACTAATATGAAATCTCCCTGGATTTCTGTCCTTGCTGCCATTTCCTGCCATCCTACTCCCAGATCCCTCTGTTCCTCTTAGGGGAATTAAAAATTGCTTTGTAAGCCCCCTTTCAACAAAAAAAATAAATATTTGTTAACGTGTTATGTTTGCAAGCAGCATTCCAAAGTTTTTATCATAAAATCAAAAAGATGTAAGTAGCATTTGGTAAAAAGGAAATCTTTGTAGCCTGGGAGGCTGGCAAAGAAAAAGTGACAAAATTCAGTGGAAACATTTTAGTGTTTCTGAATTTGCCTCCTCTCAGCAACTGGCATGGTTGAGATGCAAAAACAAACAGAAAAGCTCCCCAACTTTGCTCTTACTGAACCATGAAGTAAATGCAGTTTTCACTGGAATGTTCTCGCTCGTGAGCAGCGCATTTTGTGCCCTGATAAAATGCTGAGTGAGCAAACCGTGCTTGACTTCAGGTGCTGCTCTGCTGCATGAAGGTGAAGTAATTTAGTGGCTGTGTTTTCCTGCAAGTGACATAAACACAGAGTAACAATTAGCGGTGCTCAGAGAGGTGTTGATGCCGATTCCTAGAGGAGATGATTTACTCTTAGCGCTGACCTGTCAATAAACAACGCTAAACTTCACTGAGGAACAGCAAGGCTTTAGTGTGTAAGTGCTTTTGTTTGCCAGTGTTGCTGAGTATTTCTTTCCATCTGGCCCAGGTCCTGGGGGCTTTATGGTTATGCCCATTGATAAAGGCCAGGTGGACGAGTTTTGTGAGCTGTCTGTCACTTCTTCAGAAATGGGATGTGGCTGCAGCTGAGAGAAAAGTAGAGGAACAAAAGGGGTGGGCAGGGGAGCAGAATTCCTCTCATTCCCAGCCCCTTCTCCTGTTCAAGCTCAGCAACACCTGGATGTTCCCCCAGTAATGCTGCTCTGGGGATTCCCTGGGAGCTGCTGTGAGCAGCAGTCGCCTCTTTCATCAAGAAATAACCCAAGAGCGCTCGGTGAACGCACGGCAGCCTGGAGAGATGCTGTGGAAACTGAGCTGTGGTGCCCTTGCTGGGCTTGTCTGAAAGCCTTCCTCTAAAATGTTCCATTTTCATGGATTGTGTGTGATTACTGGCTAGATGGTGGTGTTAGGCTGGTGTTTGTAACAGCTTCAGGTACCTTTTCTCACAGCTTGCTAAATGCATTAGCTCATTTTTGTACCATGGGAGTCTCGGTGTTTCTACTGAATTGAGATGAATTGCGTAGGACAGAAGGCACCTGGTGCTCTTTGGCATAAAATATGTATCTAAAACTTAAACCTGGAATGTTTCCTTACAGAGCACAGACCTCAAGGCTTGTAGTAACTTTTGGCTGCCCTTTTTGTCAGGATTGGCATTAGTGACATCTCAGTCCTCTTGGACAAAACCACACAAAAAACAAAATCCATGCATTCTTAAATACAGGAGTAAGATGCAGAAAGGCATTTAAGAAAATGCAACTTCCATGGTGATTAGGATGTGCACTTTATTTAGGTCTAGCACTTAACAAATCCGTGTTTTAGCAAAGGAAGCTTTGCCGAAGCAGATTGGGTTTGAAGACGATGTAAACCCCAGGGAAGGAGGTGAGCTGCTACTTGGATTTTCAGTGTCACTGCAGTGAACAGGTGGCTATTTACAGCAGTGTTTACCAAAGAGGTACTTAGGATAATATTTACTAAGAGAGCAGTGGAGAGAGAAAGCAACCAAATGTTTTGGTTCCTCTGGAATTCGTCCCCTGTCAGCCTGGGGGGGCAGTGCTTTCAGAGAGAGCAGTGAGGCTGCAGCTTGTTTTATTTCCCTTCCCCACTTTCCTTCCTCAGCCCCTCCAGGGAACAAGTGGTGTCTTTTACTCTGCTTGTGATGAGGACATCCTTTGCTAATCAGCTGTAGTGGAAAGCAGATGATTGTTTCTACTCAATAAATTCTGACTGAGACTTCAGTGAGGGCTAAATTGAGCTTCATTACACACTGTTTACATATTGCAGGGATTCCTTGGGAGATTATTGCTAGAAATTGTCCTTTTCTATAAAAATCTAAAGGTGTTTCAAAAGTGTTGGGAGTAAAATCTTTGTACTTATCAATGTTCTGCAGAAAGCACCTCAAGAATCTGAATTTTCCTATGCCTCAGCTATTTATCTACTAATTTTTAAGGGTTATTGAGTGATTCAGATGAATTTGTATCTCTTTCTACTTGTAAAAATGATTTTGAAGCAGTGTCTGACTTGTGTTCAGTGGGAGAAGCCATGGATATATTTAATCTTGCAGAGCATCAGACACTGCCCCTTGTCCTTAAATCTCTCATTTTGAAAGCACTTCTAAGTGTTTCTGCAGTTTAAAGTTTCTGTTCTTTTTTCTCCTTAATAAATAGAAATAATAGATTTCTGACCTATTTATTAATTTCAGTTTTGAATGTAATAAACAATTGTGTTATTTCAGTGTTTTGTTAATTGTAAAACAATAATCTTGAATATTTTGCCCATTTCTAGGGATTTAAATGTTTCTGTACAGTGCTGGACAAAAGTTCAGGAGCTTCTTAGGCACTCTTAGGTTCAGGAGAGCCTTTCCATCACTTTCTTTAGGAACTGAATCCAGCCCATAGCCTGTGTTTCCACCTCCTCTGAACTTAGACTTTCAAATCTTGATCATGGGTGTGACTGAACTGAAAAAATCTTGATTTTCTCATCAAAATTACTGTAAATTCTTCACTGTTGTCAAGGTAGAAAGGCTGTGAAAAGCTTGCTCTCAGCCCTGGCCTCTTTGAGCATCTGAATATTCATTTATTTTTTACATGGGAATAGTGAGTTTGTAAACAAGCTTTGCTTTGCAGTAGCTGTGAAAATAATCCAAGTGTGATGGTGGAAGTGATGTACTTTGAGCAGTGTATTGAGGAAGAGGGGGAGCACATCAGTAACTGTTTTAATTGCTGCTTTTTCTAAACAGGAAGAGTAATTAAAAATTAAATACAGTGTTTACCATTATTCTCCTTTTTTTTTTTTTTTTTTTTCAGAAAAAAACCTGTTCTAGCTATGGTGTCCTGTGCATTGCATGAAGACTTCTTAGGGGAATTAAAAATTGCTTTTTAAGTCCCCTTTTAGCAAAACAAAATATTTGTTAACGTGTTGTGTTTGCAAGCAGCATTCCAAAGTTTTTATCGTATAATCAAAAAGCTGCCGTTATTAATTATTATTATTAATCAATTAATATAATTATTAATCAAAAATACTTCCATTATTCAAAAGTTTACAACTCATTTTAGGTTGTTGTACTGCTCACAATTAGCTTTATTCCCTTGACAAGTGAAAATTATTATAAATAGATGCTGGATATACAAATTAAAATTTCACTTATAATTAGGCACTCAGCATATAACTGTGGCCAATTAAAAGGGAGATAATTGGCTAAAAGCTAAGGGCAGGCATGGATTCAGAGCAGAGCTGTGGAGAGCACCGAGGGGCTGCCTAGGACAGGGCACTGCAGGAATGTTTTGCTCTCAATTAATCCATGTAATTGGCTGGTGTCAGAGCAGTGCTGTAAAACAGCAACGTGTGACACCCATGAACAGGCAGATCTACCCTCGGTTTAAATCCTAGCTGAGCTCAAATCCCCTAACTGGGAAGCTTCTGAGGTAAGAGCAGTGTCAATTTGATTTTCTAATGCAGATCCTACTGTATTTTATTGTCAGAATTATATAAAATTACCTGTTACTGGTTAGATGCCAGTTCCCCTAAAAAAAATAAATGAGGTTTAATAGCCTCTTTCTTAAAGGAAACTGTCTGGTGGAATCAAAACCAAAAAAGGTCTGGTTTATGAAACCCATGGGCAAACTGCTGCTTACCCAGGGACTGTCAGCACACACTGGATTTCAGCTTTGTATTTATAGAAAGGAAAGGCACAGAGGGCACTGGGAAGATGAAGATGTGCAGTTTGTGTGGCTGTGTGTAGTCAGCACACTTAGGGAGCAGTGTGACTGTGTTTTTAAGATAATGCCTGTGTAATCAAGCATAGCACATAATATTGCAGCTAATTCAACACTCTGCAGCCCTCAGGAGAAAACCAGCAGGTTTATGCCCCCAGGTAGTCATAAAATAAACCCTGGAAGCAACCAGTGTACATAACTTCAGTTTGAATAGAAACAAAGTAAAATCAACTGTAAACTGAGAGAGTTTATTATCTTGCATAGCTGCCATGTCTTTAATTTCATGCTGGAATGGTGATGGCTGCAGCACTGACTGCAGGACCAGGATCCTCACAAAGGTTTTAAGATCAGCATTTAGTTCTGTGAAAGTCTGGATTACCACACCATTGACATCAGAAAGGCAAACCTGGTTTGGAAGCACTCCTTGGAAAACCAGCATAAAAATGAGACTGCTAGCAAATGTGAAACATGCTGTTAGGTTTTGGACCTTTCAAAGACATGTATTTTGAGATAAATGTGCAATAAAGCCTGTGTTTAATCTAGGAAGAGGAGCAGTATTCTACTGGTAAAAAGCAGAAGGAAAATAGATTGCATCATCTCTAACCTTTGCAGTCATAGGCTCAGTGAACAGAACATCAAAACCAAATGTAAGGAAAACAAGCCTCTGTGTTCAATTTACCTAGTGATATCCGGCCTTACAAGAAGCTTTGAGTCTATTCATTCTTTAGCTCCAGTGTGAAAAAGTCAGTACTGGGCTAAGTCCTCAATGGATGAATATATCTAGGGGAAAAAATTGCTTAAAGCCAGATCCAAGGTCTGTCAAAGTGACTGGAAATAGTCCCAGGGACTCCAGGGACTGCAGATCAGGCTCTCAAACATGTAAATGAAAGTTTGATTGCTCTGGGTGAGCAATACTTCTGTTAATCATCCAGCAAAATAGATCTGATTATTTGGAACAGCAAAACAGCCATTTGATCCCTGCCAGAATACAATGCATGTTTGAGCATATCAAATGTGTTTGGAGTTAGGGAAGGAAGAATCTCGAGATGTTTGGGTTTGGTTTGGAGACGCACCCGGAGCCTGTGTGTTTGCTGAAGCTGCTCACCCTGCACCAAGGGCTGCCTGGGGAGTGAGCAGCCCTGCCAGACCTGTCCAGTGCCAGGAGCCAAAAGTGCCAGAGCAGCCAGCATGCTGGAAAAGGAACCAGGAACTGGGGACAGAGGCTTTTTCAAAGTGTCTTTTGGAGAGAGCTCAGCTTTCCACAGGGCCGGTGTAGAGAACAGCTTGGCTCCAGCTCTGCTGCCATGCAGGAGGCTCTTTGAGACCACTGTCCCCCTCTGACATGTCCTGAGACCACTGTCCCCCTCTGGCATGTCCTGAGACCACTGTCCCCCTCTGGCATGTCCTCCTGAGACCACTGTCCCCCTCTGGCATGTCCTCCTGAGACCACTGTCCCCCTCTGGCATGTCCTGAGACCACTGTCTCCCTCTGGCATGTCCTCCTGAGACCACTGTCCCCCTCTGGCATGTCCTGAGACCACTGTCCCCCTCTGACATGTCCTGAGACCACTGTCTCCCTCTGGCATGTCCTCCTGAGACCACTGTCCCCCTCTGGCATGTCCTCCTGAGACCACTGTCCCTCTCTGACATGTCCTGAGACCACTGTCTCCCTCTGGCATGTCCTGAGACCACTGTCCCTCTCTGACATGTCCTGAGACCACTGTCCCCCTCTGGCATGTCCTCCTGAGACCACTGTCTCCCTCTGGCATGTCCTGAGACCACTGTCCCCCTCTGGCATGTCCTGAGACCACTGTCTCCCTCTGCCACATCCTCCTCTCCTGACTCTCCTACCCCCTCCCCTGAGGCTTCTGCAGGACTTTGGGTTTGGTGGCAACATGGAAATTTCCCTTCTGGAATAATGTGATTTTTTTTTCCCCTCGGTTTCCTTTCAGGTGTGTGTGTGTATGTGCATGGGGGTATGGAAAAGGGATGGTGGGGAACAAAATCTGGAATTTTCTTGACCTTCCAATCCTGCCCAGATGAGGTGCTTCCCTGAGCTGGTTTGATGGCTGTGTTTTCTCTCCTTGCTGGGTGCTGGAGGATGTAAGAAGTGCTGATGTCCTTCCCCTTACTAAAATTAGGAAGCTTCAGTTTTGTGTCTGGGAGAATCTGACAATGGTTAGGCATGGTGAAAACTAGGAGGTATGAAAAACTGATGTGGAGACAAAACTCCCTATGCTGTGCTTGCTTGCTTGCTGCTGGAAAAAATCCTTACTGCAGGAGGAATACAAAACAAGGAGAATGAAGCCTTCGATGCACAGTTCAAATGAAAATGCTTTTTTTCTGCTGCCAGTGCAAAATACCAGTGATTTTCTGCTCTGGGAAGAGCTCAGCCCATAGGAAATAGTACCTCATGGAGCTTGTGTTGACAAAATATCTGAATTCCCACTTTCCACTGAGGTGAAACTGGCCCTGTGGAACAGCTGACATACCTTAACTGGAGTTCTGTGCACTCTTCACTGAATGTGTCCCTTGGAGCGTGTGTCTGACAGCTTATTGTGGAGTTCTGTCACTGCCATGGCAGAATCTGTACCCAACTTAGAGAAGGAGAGTTCCTTTCTCAAACAGAAATCACACAGATGAATTTTAGTTGGTAGCTAATTAGAGTGTAAGTAGATAAATATGTAGCTAAGGACAGTGGATTAACTTGAGGATATGAAAGGAAAAATTGATTCCTTGATTCCTTTTTTTCAAAAGACCATAAAAAGCATCACTCTGAAGACAGCTGTCATCTTTTTATTGGCCTGGGTGCATGTGTGGAGCTTTTTGTTTGTTTTTTAAGGGGAGGAGTAGAAGTCTTCTTTGGCAAGGTTTCTTTGTCTGAGAATCTCTGATTAGGAATGTTGTGCTTTAGTTATCCTGGTGCCTGGTTCTGGGCCAGGATTTCTCAGGATGGAGGATGTTCCCAGTGGTGGTGTGCTTTTTTGCCACTAGCAATGGTTTTTCCTAATAGGGCAAGCTTATGAGGCTCATTACCATGAAGGGAATAATGGGAAAGGAAGTTTCAGTGGGATCCTTTTTTGTTTGCTTTTTTAAAAACAAGGGAGATGGAGACAAAGGATGGAGTTAATATAAAATCCTGCACTCCAGTTAGCCCAAGAGATGACCTGCAGTTTTTGGAATTACGGTATGTTCAAAGATATGTCACTGAAATAATGTAATGCCACAGACATTAGGCCATAATGACCTAAAAAAGTATGTGTTTAGTAGTTTGCAGCTGGAGTCAAGGAAGGAGCAAAACCGCTTGAAGTGAGCCAGAGCCACGCATTCTGAAAAGCATCATTACATTTGGAGCACTGGCTGGGGAAAACATCCCCAGCTAACAGTGTGCCTTTGGTTCAATGGAATGTCACTGGATCAGTGGCCTGAGAGGGTGCAAGGGGAGTTGGACAAGGGATTTTTGATATTTTTGGAGCTATCAACTATGATCTGAAAGATCACAACTGTAGAAGCCATCAACAGCGGTCTGGAATTTTATGGGGTGGAGTTTTTGTTTGGGGTTTTTATTTAGCAAAGAGAAAGGACTTTTGACAAAAAGGAATTGATGTGGATCACCCAGAATAGGTAAAGGTCTTCTGAGTGTCCTCAAATACTTCCTGATGACCACAAGGACTAAATAAGCATAGCTATGTGCTCAATAGTTAACCAAATTAGAGATTAATTTATTAATTAAATCTCAGTAATAAGGCCTCATATTATTATTAATCTTGCCTGTGCACTTACTCATCTATGCAGCCCTTTTGCTGAAAATGGCAGTGTGAAGAGCTGAAGTCTCTCTTGGTGGCACCACAGCTTTCCTAGTGCCTGCCTCAGCAGTGGGCAAAGCCAGGGAAATCAGATTTGTTAATTGCTGATTTTCCTGACAGGGCATGTACCTTTTCTGATGTCTAATTTACCAGTTCTTGCATTGAAGATTTAGCATTAAAACTTCCTTTTAGAGTTATTTTTTTATCTCCATACATTGTCCTACTCTTCCTCAAAGCAGTTTTAGGTGTGGACCCCACAGCTGCATCAATTGCCTGTCTGTTTACCTGGTGGAGTCCTTCTGCACTTGCTTCTAAGTGAAACCAATATTCCAGCACTGTCACCCCCCTTGGTGTGAGGTAGGAACCTCCTGATGTCAAACTTGAGGTGTTTCAAAGCACCTGCCCCAGCAGGGAGTACAAGTTTTCCTTTGGAGCTTTTGCTGGAGAGGGCTCTGTGTTTTACTCAGCCCCTCACTTTGTTCCAGAGATGTTGGCTGAACTAATAAGGGACCATCAAGCCCCACAAACCTGTTTTCCTGTATCTAATCACACTGAGGAGCAGTTATCCCAAAAGTGAAGGTGGTAAGCAGAATTAAGTACAAAAGTGATTCTGATGTGGCTGAAAAATAACCACATTGGCTTTCTTTTTTTTTTTTTCCCCCCCCTGGAATGTTCATGCTGTGGTGTTTGGGTGTTTTGAACACAAAATGCTTTTTGCTTCCCCTCCAGTGGTCTGGTGTCCTTATGTTAAGCAATTCCAAGGACAGTCTGTTCCAGAACATCTTTGGTTAATAAGAAGCTGAAAGATAAGCCTTGTGATAATTGATAAGTCATTAGCAGGACTCTAGTTCATCAGATAAAGCAATTAATGGTTTCACATTTCCTAAAAAGTGGCAGTGTTGGGCTGAGTCACTGTGAGATGTAGGATGAGGAATTGTTTTGCAATCCAGTTTGAATGCAGGACAGATTTATGTCCCAGTGTGTTTGTTTCAATCCATACGTTGGTTTTTCAATCATTTTTATTGACTTTGAATACTCAGTTGAGTGCTGGATTTGTATCTCATTCACTCAGGTTTTGTACACCAGGATCTGTTGTTTGTTCTCACTTATCTGTGTTACTCAGTGAGCTGGCACAGCAATAAAGTACTTCACTTCTTTCACTCTGTAGGTGTTAGAAATATGGATTATGATTTGAACAACGTGGAACCAAGCTATTCCATAATTGGATTATGAAGGAGGATAAAAATTTATCAGAATTCATCCCACATTTCTTAGGAATTAAGTTATAAATTTGAAATTCAATTTTTTTCAGCTGGTTAGAACCAAAATTTTTACTTTCCTTGTGTGGTATAAAAGTTCAAAAGACTGTGAAGAGAGTAACACAGCATAACTTGTACATTCAGAGTTCTTTGTACTGGTACTGAGAATTTTACTGAGATTTGTGCTTTGAACACAGGCAGGTCGAAGGTGCTGAATTTTTGAGGCAATGTTGAATAGAAGAATTGGGTCTTCATTTCAAAACATCAGTTGAACAGAACAGCTGTGAAATGACCATTTTGGTGGAGAGCTTTAGTCTGGCAATATTATTTCTAGGAAAAGTCGCTTTTAGTGAAGTGAGGAAGTCAGGAGGGAGCTGTAACACAATTTGTGTCGGGAGGTTTGGTGGTGTTGGCTGTGTGGAGCCGAGGTGCTGCTGTAGCCACTTGGACATTGTGGTGGAACTCAGCTCCAGCTCCTCCCTTCTGAGGGCAGTGATCAGGAACAAAGACAGTAAATGGCTTTGGGGGTCTTTTTCTGATCTCTCTTTTCGTGTTGCTCCAATCCCAGCTGGGGTTTTAAATCTGTGGTCTGTAGCAGGTCCTTGTCCCCTGGGAAGGTGAGTGCTCCTTGCACCTCTGCCTCCATCCAGTCCCTCCATCTTCTCCTGAGAAATGTTCCTGAGTGTTTCATGCTGGCTCTGATGAATGAGTGCTTCATATTGAATAAAAATTCCTAATGATTCTTAGTCTTACACGTTTTGGAAAAGACTGCACAAATGGCACACAAATTCCTCACTTACAGCACAGGCGAGATAAGAGAGGAGATAACATCCCAGCTGAATTGAAGGATGAACTCTGGTGGCCTTGCTGTTGAAAAGCAGGCCTATTTTTTAACCTATTTCCCTCCATCCATAGGGGTAAGAGCTTGCTGGACCCAGCAGGCAGGTCAGGGGCTTTGTGACACTCAAGGTTCAGCCTGTACCTCGGTGCCTGTTTGAAATGCCCCTTTGGGAATCCTACAAAACACTATTTTGTTCAAACCTTGAGTAATTTTTGCATGAAAAATATTATGGCCACCTACCATATTATGAGGAGGTTTTCTGAGTATATAATTACATACCCAGAATTAAGTTCTGTAGATACTTTAAATCTGTGTCTTTGAAAGTATGAAATTCCATCTGGTATTCTGGGTATGGATCTTAAAGGCCAAGCACATAAAGCTTGTCATTTGCAGTGGGGAAAGTGGATAATTTCGACTGCACAAGCTTCTCCTCTGCCAGTGTGAAGTGGAGCCTGTGTCCAGAGGGTAGATAAGGATCATGCTCTCATTAGCATACAACTTAAGGAGTTAATTACAGCGCTTAAGAGAGCTGATAGCATCTCAAACTACAGCCTTGAAAGTGTCAGAGGAAGAATAACAGCAATATGAGTGTTTGATTTAAAGAGATGGGAACACATCCTCTGCTGATAAAAGCCCACATTGCTGGTGTTGCAAGGCAATGTCAGAAGCTACTGGGAAGAGCTGTTGGAAGCCTACCATAGCTGGAGCCCACTAATGCATGTCTAAACACGTGTTAAAACTCCCTCTGATTCAGTATTGAAGTTACAGCTGTTACATAAATAATAACTTCTTTTTATAAATCCTCTACTCCTGAGATAATTCCTTTTGAAAGGCTTACAACAGGCTTACAACATCCTAAAGAAACAGACAACAGAAAGGTGGCAGAATCCGACCTAGACTTACCAACTTTGAAATGCAGCTCCAAAGGTGATATTCCAGTTTGCTCTCACTCTGTCTTTAAAGCACGTTGTTTGGGCTGTAATATAATCCAGCTCCATTCATCTCAAGTGATGCCTATGAAGTCATTTGCACGGTCTTGAGGGCACTGAGCCTCCTGCTGCAGCGGGTGAAAGAGAAGACAGAAAGGAGCACAGGGTGGATGGAGGTGTTGGTGTTACTAAAAATGTCTCAGGGTCTGTCAGGTCCAGACCTGTCCCTGGAAAAGTCTGGAGACAGAAGTGCAAAGTCTGGCTCTCAACTCTTCACAGAGCTGAAGTGGATTTACTGTACTCACTGGCAATTTCACTGGAGAGAAAACAGGAAGGAAAAACAGGCAAATACTCTCCTATTTAAACTCACAATTTGTAGCAGCCACTCTTGGGCAACTCCAGTTTAAGGCCTTTGTGGCAAGGCTTGGTCTCACCTTTCTCCTGCCACATCAGTACACAGTGACTTCATCCTGCTTTCCCTGGAAATGGGGAGGGCATTGCCAGAGGCACAGATCTTTCCCAAGAGCTCCTGGGACACAAGGCTGGCCAAAAATGCTCAGTGTCAGCCTGCAGGAGAAGAGCTTTGAACCTTTTATAATCTTTGAACCATTCATAACCTTCTTACTTCAGTAAGGTAACACCTCTGTTCTAAGCAAGTGCCTTAAAACTATTTTGTTCAGCCCAGGACTGTGTAAAAATTACAAAAGCTTTCTGAAGTGCACACATTTCTAATTAACAAAGGCATCGTGCCCTTCATAGTTTTCTCCTTCAAAACCCAGACAATTCCTGCAATTTCATTTTTTACAGAGTGCTTTAGGCAGTGATTATTCACAGTGACTTCTGCTGTTCTTCTCTTTGCATCTGCAGGATCAGGTGGTACAGAGAATTCGCTGGAGCAGTGTTGTCACTGTTTAATCCTCAGTATACACTTGCAGGAAGGCAGCAGGGAAGTGCCTGAGCCAACTTCAAAGTCTGTTACTTGAAGAAGAAATCCACGTCTTTGCAGCAATTAGTGACAATAGAGGCACGCACCTGTGGTGGGGAACTTTGACTCCAAAAAGCTGATCTAAAAAACCTTTAAGCACCCAGGATTTCTTGTCTTAGGTTTGGAGGAGTGACAGAAATGACCTGTTCACCTCTGAGCTGGTGACCTACAGGTGGGAAGAAGCATTGTTAGAGATGTGTGAGCAGAATGTGAGGCTGTGTTGTTTTGATGTTTAAGCTATCCATTTCATCTCCGTGCAAGAATAACAAAGAGCTGCTCTGCCTGGTGAAAGGCAAAGCTGCACTTGAGTTAACTTGGCTACAAAGCCAATTTTTGCAAATATTTTTACAGTCTGCATGGTGAAGATGTGTTAATTCATTTCCCAAATCAAAACCCAAGTCAAGGATTTTAAGACTCCTACTGTCTTTATGTATGTTCTGTAGGTTCTAAGCCTTTTTAAACTGGAATAACAGCATTTTGTTTAAAAAATTAATGCAGAACTCTGGCATTGACTTCATTGGCAGGTGTTTCTAGACATAACTTGAGCTGTAGCTCAGGATCCTTGGTTCCTGTGGATGGTGTCAGTGGAGCACAGCAAGGTGGTGCCAGGGAGGCCACGAGGCAGTGGAGCTCTGCAGAACTGCTCATTTAGGAGCCCTTTCTCATCAAAGAGCCACTGACAGCCAAAAGGCAGAGAAACCATAAACCACCTTCTGCCAGGAGCTCGTAGCACTCAGCTGCTTCAATGTGCTGTGTTCATGCTGGATGTGACTGTTGTTAATATTCCAGGAGGCACAAAATCAGAATTACACTAGTGCTGCCAAATGGGAAGGTAAGAACCATCACTGTTTTCTTCAGGTGCTTGAGGTTGGCAAATATCTCCTAAATGATCCCCGCTGCCAGATTTTAAATTGGGCAGGAGGAAAGGGGAGAAGGAGATGGATGACCATGTGAATTTGGTCAGTGGAGTGGTTTAGGGTGACATAAAGGTTATGAGCCACTGGGGTAAATAATGTGAAGAATCTCTCTGAATGTGCTAAAATGCAGTGTTTGCTGTTAAAATGTGTGTTTGTTTCTATAGAAATCAGAGGGAATGCAGAATTCTCAAAGACTGCTCTCCCTGGGGAGGCAAACATGCCCTGCCATGGGGAGCCCTGCCATGGGCAAGGCCTGGGCAGTGCCAGGAGATGCCAGCCTGAGGCTGGGCAGTGCCTCGAGCTGCATGAGATCCAGCAGGACTCTGAGGCAGGTTTTAAATGTTTCACAGGGTGGCTGATCATTGCCTCATGCATACATGCTCACATATGGTGTTTCTCAGAACTTGCAAGTAGAAGGTTCCAAGGGTGTCAGAAGAATATTTATCCAATAATAAAGAAAAGAAAATTAAATATGTATGGAAATACATATGTATGGAAAATACAGTTCCAGGGTCCAGGATCTCTTAGAATTGTAATCCCACAGCACCTTGCACAAAGTATTTGGTGTTTTTCAGCAAAGAAGTCTATATTTTTTTATGAGAAAACTCGCTGGAAGGGATGAAAGACCCACAGTGTGAATTAGCGAGTACAATTCAATTTTATTTAAGTATTAGCTACCAGTTGCTGCTTAGAAATCATGCTCCAAACAGAATTAAAATGGCAAAAGTGTACAGGATCCATCTTCCCAAAGAGTTACCAAGTTTTAGAGGATACACCAAAAAGTCACATGAAACTGGAGCAGCTAATTTCAAAATCATTTTAATAATGCCTGATCCATTTGAATTTAAGCAGATGAAGGATAAGCTGAATCAGGGATAAAGTGAAAGGCCATGTGCCGAGTCCCTTCATTATCTGTGTGACTAGAAACTACTCTGCTTTAGCATCTGCTGTCTCTTTTTTGCTATCTCCCTCTTTAATTTTCCTAAATGGCTGGTGCATGGCTGCTGAGATAAGGTATTTAATATGGGAAAGGATTTAGATGTTCCTACAAGACCAGCCTAGGCTCCTTTTTTTTTTTTTTTTTTAAATGTCATCTTGATTTGTGCTTTTTTCTTCTCTCTAAGTCATAGGCATAGGATTATTAAATGAATCTGGAAGCTAAATTCCACTAACAAAATCCTAGTCTCCAGTGGTAACATAAATAACAATTGGTTCATAGTACAATAATTCCAGACAGCAACCATTATGACAAGATGCATAAACTAAACCTCATATTAGATACATTACTCATAAAATAGACATTTCAGAAGCTGTAGGGCTACATATACTTCATTTTCAATAAAGTTACCTAATTTAACTTGTTTATGACATTCTTTATATTAAAAAAATCACCCATAATCATATATACCTGCTCCTTCCAGGTCTTAAAACTCATCCTGTAGCAATTCCATGGAGGGGCTCAGTTGAGAACTGAACTTTGGTGTCTCCCAAACTTCAGGGGTGTATTTTTAAGGGAGCAATCCTAACAGGACACCACATTCCAGCATCTCCCCAAATGTTGTGTTCTGCACATGGCTGGGGGACCCCCCTGCACAGAGCTGCTCTGCTGGCTCCTAAAGGAGGTGTCCACACACATTTCAGTGTGATCAGAAATGCTTTTCTGAATTGTCTCCCCTCATCCCTGCTCACTCTGCATTGATTCAATTCACAGGCTGAGTCTTGGAGCTCATAAACAGAACAATGTGCTTCAGAACTGCAATTGAAATACTGAAATTGAAATATGGCTTCAGCCATAAGTGGGTGCTCAGTTTGGGGAACAGATGAGAAGCACCAGGCTCAGACTGAGTGTGGTGGGACCTCTGCATCACTCCTGCACCCTGCAGCCCTGTTCCCTCTGCTCAGCAAGGCTTGCAAGGGCAGACAGAGCTCAAGGGTAACAGGAAATGCAAAGGCACTACAGCAAAGTGTTCCTGTTCCAAATAGCTCGTGTAACCCCAGTTCTGTCCCTGGCTTTGCATCTCGTGGAAGCCTTCAATGTCACAATTGCCCATTGAGCTGTTCTGCAAAATTTCTTGCTTCAGTCAGTGCATTCCACAGACTTTTACTGGGGAAGGAGGCAGAAAATCACTATTTCACTATCAACTTCAGGACATTTTTAAAATTCATGTATGTTTACTGCTGTAGAACACCCTTTCTGTAACATTTTGCTTTACTAATAGTGAGGCATTCTGGTAATATTCTGGTATTACCAACATAAATCTGTGACAAAGTGCCCAGGCCACCTCAGATGCAGAGCTGAATGGGGTGGGAGATTTCTACATGTGGATTCTCATGTCTGGAATGAGCAGTGAGCAGGAGAGCTCAGAGCAAACTTCCCCTGAGCTCCCCAGTGCTGGGAAGGGCAGGGATGAGGGGCTGCAGGAGTAGCCCAGACGCATTTGGAGGGTGCTAAGCCTCCCCAAATAGAAAAGCATGGCATTTTCTGGTTCCCAGGTGAGCTAAGGTCTCTGTGTGATGCTGTGTTTCAGGTGACCCTCTGGTGTGACCACCCTACAAGTGACAGACAGCATTAAAAACCTGTTCAGGTGGGCAGAAACCCCAAACCTTCAGCTGTACACGGGTTTGGGAGTGTTTAACCACAGGTACACCTGAAACTCCAGAGCTCGGATTTTGTAATAGATATTTTCACCCTTTTGGTTTGAAGGGTAAGCTGGTAGGGCAGATGGTACTGGACAGGGAAGGATCTGATCCTTGAACAGTTTGGAAGTCTGAGAGTTGTGATGTTTTGGTGGGCAGACCACTGAAGGAACTCAGGTCACAATACAGCAGCACTACAGCAGTAACCTGATTTTCCTGATTGGAGAGCCACAGGGTGCAGAGTTAACTCCACTAAAGTGAGAGGTTTTTTCCTAACTTGCCTCTGTATCAACAGCTGTCTCAGAAATTCAAATTAAGAGTTTAATCTCCTGGTTTTCCATAGAAGCAGCTCTTGAGTGCATGAAAGAAGCATAAGCCTGCAGTAGCCTGTTCTGGAAATTCTCTGGTACCTTTCTGTAGCTAGAGGGAGGAAATTAATGGATGCAGCTGCCAATCCTATAATATTCTAATGAAAACTTCATTTTTATTTAAGCTTAGCTTTTATTGGCTTCCTGCTTTTGAGTAACACTTGGTAGGAAAATTATCCGGGTTGTTAAAGCAGTGTGGACAGGGAGATAATTTCAGAGGCTTCATCTCAGTTTGTCCCTGGAGGGAGAAAACGAGGCCTAAAACATCCAGGGTTGGAGATGTAAAGGTTGACTGCTACAGCTGGTGCTGCTTTTAGGCAACTTCAGGAGAGTTGTGTTTCAAAGCCAAATATTTTCCTCATTGCAGGGTATGAAGGATTTTTGCTGTAATGCCCCGGTTCTTTGTGTCATGTGTGATCAATGCCCAAGGCAGACCTGGAGACCTGCTCCAGAACACAACTTCTGCCCTTTATTTACAATGAGTTTTACTCCCTTTTCTATTAAATTGCACTGGCTAAGTCTCACCAGTTTGGCTTAGTCATTGCCAAGGTGCTTTCTGCATTTAGGATGTGGTGACTTGGATTTATTTCCACTGCAGGAAAGGATCCAGAATGCAATCCATTGCTGGAAACTGGATGTGCCCCTCCATGCACCTGAGGAACATCAGCTCCATTGCTGCAGCTCAGCCTCTCAGCCTCTGCACCTGAAGAATGTTTGGTTTATGGTATTTTATGGTATATGGTATTTTATTTCATCAGGCTTTGTTGATGAAAATAATTAAAGAGCTCTTGAATCTTACACAGCGAAGGCCTCTAGCTAATGTTGACTGTGATGATTATGTAAAATGCTGGAAAGCAAAATTTTTTTGGAAAAGTTTTTTAATAATCAGAACAGAGGGTTTTGAATATTAGACATTTATAACTGTTGTTTTTACAAGAAGAGTAGATATAGATAAAGGGGTTTTTTCAAGGTGTAGTCTGCTATAGACAAAAGAGTTCTATTGCAAGATATGCAGGAGAGGTGGATCCAGTTATGGACTGGAATTGCTATTTACTGTTTCCATTTGTAGAAATTATCCCAGGCAATCAGCCATCTCCTTGGCTTTAAGGTGAGGGTGCTTTGAGGAGAATATCAAAAGATAACTCTGGAGACAAGCACTGACATGGATCTCATTTATCCTTGCCTTGCAGCTGGAAGATGTGTGTGCTCCTAGGAAACCCAACAAACCAGAGCAGAAGAAAAGACTGGAAAGTAAAACATGAGGTTATGGGGGAAAATGCAAGAGATACAGAAGATCATTTAGTCAAATCTTGTGGGTTTAGTGTAATACCACAAATACAATGCTCTGAGCATTCTGAGGCCTCCTTCTTTATAATTCTACACCACATGCTGAATTTTCAATTCTGTGGTTGAGATACCTTGCAGTCACCTTGATCTATTTTACAGCTTTATTTTCAATATTTTATGTAGGTTGTGTGGGTCTTTTTGGCTTTTATCTTTCTGTGATGGTAGAGATAACATTGGCAGAATACAGAAACAGTTGAAACAAGATGCACTCTCAGTCTTCATGGAAATTCCAGTTATTTTCTGCTTTTGTTGCAAACTAGTGGTGAAATTGTTCAGGAACCAACATCCAGGGCTGAACATCTTTAGAAAATCTTTGTCCCCTGTTGAATAAATTACCAAAGAAAAAGAAAGTATGCTTTCAATTTTTCTCATTGCTGCCCATTCAGGACAATGTTGTATTGTATATTAATAAGTAAAATTAAATTTCAGCAGAGTCATAGGAAATGCCTTAATGTTAGAAGACTATAGGTCTCAAATTTGCTTGTTCACTCAGTTAAGCAGAGATGACAAAAGAAGGAGTAATTAATGCCAGTGGGATTCAGAGTGGTGGGGAGGCCTGGCTTGTTGTTGTTTAGATCTTCTGCTATGATAATTCTTAGCACATGAAGCCCTAAAACCCGGTGACTTAGCCTAAAAATACAGAAAACCAGTTTATTTTTCCTGTCAAGTAATTGACTGCACTAATAGAGCAGAGAGGGGATTAAGGTGGAGTTTGCCATAAAGATCTGTAAATACTCGATGTGTTCACTTTTGCCTCATAGATCAAGTTACAGACTCTATCCTATCCTGCCCTTGAAGATATCTGATGATTATTCCTTTAAAAGAAGTTATTCATCTTTGTCTAAACTACTTACCTGTAAACTCAGAATCATTTTATCTGAGGGGGCCTTTGAGCACAAATTAGGATTTGAGAACCACAGGTTCCCAATGTTATTAATATTTGCAGAAAGCTGTTCCCAGAAATATTGATCTGTAAAATGCTGCTTGTTCCCAGAGTTCTATTTGGTTGTGCATTTTGCTTAGCATTTGTTAGCATGTGAGTTTTCAGAGTCCAGCACTAAGTCAGACAAGGGTAATTGTTCTTCAACTGTTGCTATTATCTTACTTGAGATTTCCCATTATGAAATCAGTGTCTGTCAAAGAATCGGATTAGTGCCTGATTAGATCTGTCAAGTTTCATCTTCCAAAGTGTTTTGTGCCAGATTTGGATTTGAGAATGAATACTCAGAGTATTAGAAGTTAATATACGATACAATTGAAAGCTCTGTTGGGTAATTACATTTTTCATTTTGAATTTGTTACCCTAACAAGTACAGTAGGGCACAAATGAAAGGTTCTAGTATCAGAAAATTTACTACATGATGTCATGTGCTGCATCCCTCCCAGAAGAGTTCATGTTAATTGTCACAGAGCCTTGCCAAAATCATGAGCAGTGTGCAGTAATGAAATCCTAATAGCAGACAGCTGGCTTTAGAGGCACATACCCAATGGCTTTAGCATTCTTCAAAGAGGTTCCTCCTGCAAGGGCTCTGAACTCGAGCCTGACCCACTGAGGGCAGTGGAGCTGCTCTGGCAGCAGCTCTGCAGTCTCTGCACATTGTGTGTGTGGCAGGAAAAGGGACACTGGATCCACCTCTCTCCCCATTTCCCTCAGTGCTGAGCCCAAGGGAAACTCTGCCTCTACATTAACTTGAACTGCATCACAAATTTCTAATTATCCCTTACCTTCTGTTTTCCCTGGCTCCAGCCCTGGGCAGAGCATCCTCTGCTGCATGTTTCTTTATAAATGGGTCATTTCCACGTGGCCTTGCCCTCTCCAGTTGGCTTCAAAACCCAAGCCGTGTGTGGAGGGATCAGTTTTCCACCTCACTGCAGACATCCACCCCCTTTGTTCCTTAGGGTGAGGAACAGATCCCAGCAAGCATCTTCTTTCCTGAGACTGACTTGTGGGTGATAGTGGGATTTGGGAGGTCACCTTCAAGCATTCACAGTCCCAGACAGAGAGAAGGGAAGCTGTGACCATTCTTTTGGGACCCTAAAAAAACCCCAATTGTGCTATACCAGTGCACCTGCTGGTGCACTCATGTTGTGGAGAAGGGAACTCTGCACGTGGATGTGTTCAGTGGTACCAGCATCCATTCAGAGATCAATTCTTTCCCTGTGTCTGCAATTTGATTTCTTACCACCTGTTTACCCATCACCTGAGAGGGTGACAATTTTTATTAGTATCTACAGCCCTGTATGGATCTATTTGGAAGCCCCATATCAGTTTCCTGCTGCAATCCTTACCTATTGAAGTGCTGATCATCCCTTGGAAGAGACTAAAACCTCCTGAACTGATGTGAGCTGCTCAGCCAGGAGCAGTGACAGCTCCCTGCAGGGTGGAGCTCAGTGGGAAGGGATCCCAGGGCACACTGGCACTAGCAGAGAGAGGTCCACGTGTCCCCTGAGGCTGGTGAGGCAGCACCTTCTGTGCAGAGTGCAGCAGGGCAGCTGCTGGAGCCCTCGTGGAGGTGGTGGCAATCCAACCCCAACATTGCCCTGAGCAGGGAAAACCCCACCGTGTCCTGCTCCAGAAACAGAGCTGACAGCACCTGGAGAAGCAAACCCCTTGATATGGTAGGGCAAATGAGACTTCTGCTTAAACACCAATAAATACAGGGTATAAAGGGGAACTTGTCAGCAGGATGGTGAAAATCAGGGTGGGGGCTGTAGATTGTGTGCCTTGCCATGGGGAAAATGATGCTGCTGAAATCAGTGGTAATGTTAGACAGAAAATGCTCCCTGGGCACGAATAGATTTCTGCAGGTCCAGTGAAATATTTGAGAGAGAGATATATGGGTGGGAATATCTGATTTTTTAATTAATTAATGAATTTTTTTAAAAGAATTTCTAAGTAGTAGGTGAATATGTTGTACTGTGGGAAAATCAATCCCTTCCTGCACTAGGAAATGGTTTTCAGCCCATGGTATCTCCATGACAGCCATCACAGCTTTATACATTCTGCTTGTCAACACAGTGCACAGGCAAGGTAGAACAATAATAAACCAGCTCAGGCAGAAGGGTTTGCTACTCCTTCTTTCCCTCTGTAAGAAATTCCAGTGTAAACATGTTGTTCTGGCTTTGCATGCTGTCCCACTTCATATTTTTCATTTAGCATATTGGTAAATGCTCAAGCAAAGCAATATTAGAGCAGGGAATGCAACAGTTGGTTCCTAAGAGGTTTTCCAAAATGAAAATGATAAAGCAGCAACTCCACTGTCAGAGACTTGGCTGAATAAACAAAAGTTAATATTATTATTAAATTCTGATTGGGGGTGGGGACAGTGGACAGGTCATGCTGGTTATTCTTGCTTTTACACAACACCAATGTAATAATTAAGAGCAGTAGCCAGACAGAATGAACACACACACATGAATAAAGGGAATGATTTTCAGGGAAGTGAGTGATAAATGGCAGAATAGAAAACTGGGGTCTATTCAGCAGCGAAGGATGGCTCCCAGCAACTGCATAGGGGGAGTAGAAAGGTGGCTGCCAAACAGAACTGAACTCTTCTTTCCATTATTTTGATGTAAATATTCATATTTATGTGAGGGGCTGTGGAAAGTGTGGCACTTGTATTTCTTGTGAGAGCTCCAAACCAAAATGGGTGTTGGAGACAGGGCAGGATGAGCTCCCTGTGCTCCTGTGGGATCTCCCTGTGTGCTGTGTGCTGTTTTCCCCTGCTGCTGTGCTTTAGCAGGTGCTCAGGCACTGCAGCTTTCCTGCTGAAATGGCTTTGAGTCAAAGGGCTGTGGCTCCTTGCTGAGACACAGGATGCCAGCTCTCAGGTAGTAATACAACTTGGTTCTTAATTTATTCTTTAATTTATTTTCAAATTTTAAATTAATTTTTTAAATTTTTAATTATTTTTTTTAATTTCCAGCAGGGTAAAAACACTTCATTCAGCTCACAGCACTTAGTAAAAGGGGAGATTGCTTAAATTCCCTAAATTCCCTTTTTGTAATGAGTTCAGCAGTACTTTTACCTCTGTTTAATATGAAGGATATCTTTTGCTTCCATGGATGCCTTTTAGTATCTTAGTTTCAGAATAATTAGTGGTATTTTGGGAAATGGGAGGTAGGGTCTGTAGACTTCCCAAATGCACTGTGATGGTCTTTATCTGATTTCTGTGGGTTTCCTCACAAACCAGAGCAAGGTCTGGGAAAACAAAGGAGAATAGCTGAGAGAGAGAACAGCAGTGCAAAATCCCAGCTTTTCAGCAGAGCTTCCAGAGGCACATCCAGCTGGGGCTGTGTCCCTGTCCTGGCACATCCAGCTGGGGCTGTGTCCCTGTCCTGGCACATCCAGCTGGGGCTGTGTCCCTGTCCTGGCACATCCAGCTGGGGCTGTGTCCCTGTCCTGGCACATCCAGCTGGGGCTGTGTCCCTGTCCTGGCACATCCAGCTGGGGCTGTGTCCCTGTCCTGGCACATCCAGCTGGGGCTGTGTCCCTGTCCTGGCACATCCAGCTGGGGCTGTGTCCCTGCCCCAGATCCTGGCACATCCAGCTGGGGCTGTGTCCCTGTCCTGGCACATCCAGCTGGGGCTGTGTCCCTGTCCTGGCACATCCAGCTGGGGCTGTGTCCCTGTCCTGGCACATCCAGCTGGGGCTGTGTCCCTGTCCTGGCACATCCAGCTGGGGCTGTGTCCCTGTCCTGGCACATCCAGCTGGGGCTGTGTCCCTGTCCTGGCACATCCAGCTGGGGCTGTGTCCCTGCCCCAGATCCTGGCACATCCAGCTGGGGCTGTGTCCCTGCCCCAGATCCTGGCACATCCAGCTGGGGCTGTGTCCCTGCCCCAGTCCCTGGCTCCTGCAGGAGCCCAGCTCTGTGTGGTGCTGCTCCAGCAGCGCCCTGGCTGTGCTGTTAATGACATTTAAAGTCCATGTCGTTGTAAAGGCCTTCCAATACATTGATGTGGGCAAGCTGGCAGGCTCTGGGGTTTGTACCCTGCCACATGGGTGCCACATGTTCTGTCACAGCCTCTGCCCATGCAGAGGGGTTCCCTGACTGCTGAAATGTCCCATGTCATGGGTCAGCCTTGCCAGAAGTGTTCAGGCAAAGGTCCCAATCTCCTCTCCAGTTTAGGCTCTGGTACACTGGTTTTCCTTAATAAGCCAAATATTGCCATCTAGAATTGAAGGAGTTTCTCTAATCCCCTCGCTGCTGAGAGCTGGTGTAATGAGAAAGAACAGAAATGACCTCTGGAATTTGTGCAGCCCGACGAGCTTTCACGAGGCTCGTGGATGCCATGAGTTCCACACAAATGACTATAAATAATTGCCTAGGTTGGCCTGACCTCGGGTTGTCTGAGAAGATGATCTGATAATGGCATGAGTGACTCTGGTTCTGTTCTGAAGCTGAGATCCCGTTTAGGATTATACTTATTTGAACTCTCTGTAATTTAAGAAGAAAGCTTTCTGCATGTGCCAGTACTGGGAACACACTCTGAGCAGAGGTCACTGATGTGGCAGCTGAAATCATCATGAAATAAGGCACTTGGGACACGAGTTGAAGCAGAACTGAAAAGTTACCTCCTGTTTGACAGTGCAGTTTTCTTTCCCTGCTCTCTCAGCCCTGGTCAGAGCTGCCAAGTTTTGTGTTAACTCCTCAGTTCTGCAGAGTGGATGGGGCAGATCTGGCTCTGTGGGACCTCAGCAGGGAGCTCTGCACACTTTGGGTCCCATCAGCCTGCAAAGGGTGAGTCGGGCACCACCCCTTTCCCTGGGGGCATCCTTGTCTCCTTTCCTTTCAGTGGCAAGTGGTGTGTGTCCCTTTCCAGGAATTCCTAACCCATTCCATGCAATGCGGCTCGAGAAAGAAGAAATTATTAAGAAAAACAGCTTTTATTACAACCTTGCTTAGTCATGCCTTTCTTTTTTTCCCTGACAAATTACGAAGAACAAAACTGCCTCAATGATCTTTAATGTCTTTTCCAGCCCTAATGGCTCTGTGAGTTTTTCCCCCTGTAATTTCTGGTTTGCAGAATGCACGGCACGAGGAGCAGTTCCATTGCTTGCTGTCAGTGTCCCCCAAGGTGTGCAGAGCTCACAGCTCTCCATAAGCTCCTGATATCATCCTGATACCATCCTGATATGATATTTCATGATCCTGAGATGCAATAAAAGAATTCTTTCCGTTTTGATGTGTTACGATGCCCCAGGTCCCAAAAATTGAGATGAGAAACTTGGTTTTTTGACAAAGTAGTCAAAATGTCCAAGTCAAGATATCCTAAAAGAATCCTTTCAAAAGAGGTGAAAAGCACTGTTAAAACACTGGGTTTGGTAGCAGTTTCTCCAGTCAGCCGTGTCTGTGACTTGGTGAGCTGTTGCTGTAAATTTTTGGGTTTTCCAGCAAATAATGATTCCTAGATATTGCTGTAGAAGGCAATGTGATGAATGTGCTGCTGGGAGAGGCAAAAACCAATGCAAAATGGCCCAGAGCCCGGCAAACAAACAGGATTGATGCTGCCAGTGGAGGTGTTTGCTGCTACTGATGGCTGAACATGCAGCAGAAGAAAGTTTGGGAACTCCCTGGTTTGGAATAAAGAATTCCCTGGAGGCAGATGGTTTGCACAGATGAACTGTGCCCTTAGCAGGCCAGGCTGTCAGTAAATTGTTTTGTTACTGGTGCCATCTGAAAGTCTTTAAACCTCACACAAGCCCGGGAGAAAGCTCCGCAGAGATCTGTGTGTTATTTATATATTTTCATTCCTTCCCAAATGATTGTAAAAATAATTTGATATTACTGTTTTGAGTAATCTCCTAAAAAGCCTATGAAAACTTTAATTCTTTCACTTTGCTGCCTTTTCTGAAAGGCAGAGGCCTGCTTATCCTTTCTGTGCTTAGCCAAGAGTAATCTGTGGAGGGACATAACTGTATTTGGGGAAGCCTTGGGGCTCATTTCATTCTAGCTGTAGTAATAATATGGACCATAAATAGTGAAAACTGATTTATCATAAGCAGAGCCACATGGGGAGGGGGCAGATTTAATCAGATTTAATTTTTGGTCTGGGGGTTTCTAAGGCTTTATAAGTGTGAAAGAGTGACAGGAGAGGACATTCAGATTCCAGCTCCTCATCACCTGTTTGTAAAGCATTAGCTGAGATTTTCAAAATAGCTGCAGGATTCAGTCACGTCTTCCACTGAGGTGTGACTGGAGAGAAGTTTAAATACCGTGAGTTCAGGAAAAGGAAAAAAAAAAAGGTTGAAAATATTTTCAGTCCTTACTGAAGCGTCCCACGGTGCATTGGTGTGAGGAGAAGGAAAAGACAGGTGAGATCTACTGTAGGGCTGGGCAGGCTTCCAAGAGCATGAACATTTTATTTTAAGAGATGAATAAAACCCTCCAAATTGCTGCAGACTTGGCAGGTAAGGGTTGTTATGCTTCATCTTGCCTCTTGGCCAGAAAGCTCAGGGAGTGGGGAGCTCGCCAGATACGGCAGTCTTCACCACTACCTGAATTTAATTTAAACCATTCTGTGCAGCCCTGATTTTAATCCTTTCATTTTGGTTTTGAGTTACCGCATATATGGCACAATGGAAATATTTTTTTCAGACTTAAATTAGAAACATATTTTAGGAGACAAAAAAAAGAGAAAAAAAGTGCCTGTCTTTTATGCAGAATGAAACATCTTTAACTGTTAGATGAAGTAGAGCCATTGGACCATTTCACTTGAAATGTTTGATTATTAATAGGAAAATGTGCATTTTTCTTTTTGTTTCCCTTTCCTTCTTCCAATTGCACACATTGCACAGAGTATTTCTTCAGGGTGGACAACAAATATGTCTTTAAAATAACTAGAGATAGAAGTGGGATGTGCCAAAGGTTAAAAAAGAACAAAAAAATCAGTGTGTTCATCTTTATTTTTACACTTTGCACATTAAAGTAATGGTGAGGTTTTTAAAATTCTACTGAGATCTTTTTATTTGCCATAAATTATGGCAATGTTTTCATCTCCTCCAAGATTACAAGTTTTTAGGACCTACCATCAACTTTTTCTCTAAAGGCAGTGCAGAACAGAAAGTATAAATGCTCAATGCAAGTAAAAGTGGTAGAAAGAGGATGGGCTGCAACCAGATCTTCAGTTCTGCTGCCCAGGTTGGCCTTGTTTCCTCCACAAGAAAAAGGAAGAGGCCAGCTCAACAGATAAAAACAGTAAAATTTTCCTATTTTTTAAAATATATTCAGGGTGTTTTTTGAGGCTAGAAAGTCTAGAAAATTCAGATCTTTATGGAGCTGCCAAAGCTTCTCCAGTGAGAAGCACAGGGGAAACCTGTTGGAGCAGTTATCAGCAATTCCCCTTCAGATGGTGCATGGATGAGATTTAAGAGATCCTGGCTATGGCTCTCCCAAAAACACATCAGAAACACAGCTGGAAGAGGGAGGTGTGGTTTGAATGTGCAGGTGACAGGATCCTGCTCCAGCAGGATGAGTGGGAGGTAGAAGCCTGGCCACGACTTGGCATTTCACAGAGCATGAGCACCAGTGGGGCTGACTCAGTGCTAAGGATGTTTGGGGGTCTGGAAATGTCACTCAAGGCCAAAGTCACTGCAGTGACACAGTCACAGTGATGCTCACTGACTTGTTGTAATTCCTAGAATCCCATCGAAGTGAGGGTTGTTTCTTTTTAATGCAGATTTATTAGTAAATCAGATGTGTGTTAATGTGATTTATGCACTTCTTAATGCTTGCATGTTGGCAGCAGAACCTGGAAACAGAAAGGAATATTTGCTGTGCAGTTGTGGTCAAAGGACTGTCCTTAATTCATTGTAGGATCATTTAGGGCCAGCTCCAGAACCAGATGTGCCTGAGGCTGGAAGGACACACCCTGGTGTGTATCTCCAGCTTCTCTGAGCTCTAGATCACAAACTGCTGCTCTGTGGGGCTCTCAGCAAGCTGCTGGTGGCACTTGTTTCAGCAGAAATACATAAACACTGGACATTGTTTTACAAGGATCACTTTGAGAAGTGTGTCTTTTGAGAAATCCATGCTAGGTGATCTGGTCTGCTCTTTTAATTATGTGAAAGAGGCCACTGGGAAAAACGGCTTATTTCTATTGTGCCTGGGGAATGGTGGAGTGGGCAGATTGAAATGTGGCTTCCCTGAGTGCTGGTATGCAGAGAAGGTCATGAAGTCACCCGTGGGTGCTGGCCAGGACCACACCTGACACGGTAACAAAGCAAACTGAAGGAGGGGAAGGGGCTGGTGGGGTATTGCTGGTGGAGAAAGCTTATCTCCAACATGCTGGCTACCCTGGAAAGTGTAAAAAGTCCAATTAGCTCTGCTTATCCTTCCCTTCCTGTTGTTCCCAGCCTGGGTGTGAGCCACACACAACTTCTTAAGGCTTTGAGCAATGAGCTGCTTTTTCTAAGGATTGTCAGGAAATCATTTAATGAGCTGCTGGGAGGGAGAAGTTTCCTGTTCTAGTTAGTCCTTGTATCATTCCTAAACTAAAAAGAGAAGGCAGTTCAGTGGGCCAGAGCATCAGCCCCAGTGTCCTGCTCTGACAGTGGAGATTACCCAAGCTGATCACATCTCATGGAGCTCCCCTTCCTCCCAGCTGCACCCTGAAGCTATCAGTCCTTTTAAAGGATAAGTTGAGTTTTCTTGCAGGAAATGTAATGGAAGTGCTTTCAAGGCCATGACTGTGAGTTAACTCAGGGCTGAGAGGCTGCATCAGACCCTCAGGGCCATTTGGAGCCTCATGACAAGCTAAACTCAAGTGAAGCCTGCTCTGCAATGCACAGAAAAACCACAATGCAGATTGATGTACCTATGCCTTGTCTCACACCATTTACTACCAATACTTCATTACCTTGGTCTGCCAATACAAGGCCTTTATCCCTTTCAATCCTCAAGACACCAGGATGAATGCCAAGAAATTCAGCCCCTGTGTGAGTGCCAGGGGCTGAGCAGGGCATGCCCAGGCTCGGTTACAGGCAGTGAAAATCTGAATTACATCCCTGGGCTCCCTGCCAGCAGCTGGGCACTGCCTGCAGCTGCCTGCCCTGTGCTTCACTCTGGCACTGACTGCAGCAAAGTGTCTGCAGCCACACACCCTGGGGAATGGGATCTCACACCCTGGGGAATGGGATATCACACCCTGGGGAATGGGATATCACACCCTGGGGAATGGGATCTCACACCCTGGGGAATGGGATCACACCCTGGGGAATGGGATCACACCCTGGGGAATGGGATCACACACATTGGGGAATGGGATCTCACACCCTGGGGAATGGGATCACACACCCTGGGGAATGGGATATCACACTCTGGGGAATGGGATCACACCTTGGGGGATGGGGTCACACCCTGGGGAATGGGATATCACACACCCTGGGGAATGGGGTCACACCCTGGGGAATGGGGTAACACCCTGGGGAATGGGATATCACACCCTGGGGAATGGGATCACACCCTGGGGAATGGGGTAACACCCTGGGGAATGGGATCACACCCTGGGGAATGGGATCACACCCTGGGGAATGGGATCACACACCCTGGGGAATGGGATATCACACCCTGGGGAATGGGATCACACCCTGGGGAATGGGGTCACACCCTGGGGAATGGGGTCACACCCTGGGGAATGGGATCTCACACACTGGGGAATGGGATATCACACATTGGGGAATGGGATCTCACACCCTGGGGAATGGGATCTCACACCCTGGGGAATGGGATCACACCCTGGGGAATGGGATCTCACACACCCTGGGGAATGGGATCACACCCTGGGGAATGGGATCACACCCTGGGGAATGGGATATCACACCCTGGGGAATGGGGTCACACCCTGGGGAATGGGATCACACCCTGGGGAATGGGATCACACACATTGGGGAATGGGATCTCACACCCTGGGGAATGGGATCACACCTTGGGGAATGGGATCACACCCTGGGGAATGGGGTCACACCCTGGGGAATGGGATCACACCCTGGGGAATGGGATCTCACACACCCTGGGGAATGGGATCTCACACCCTGGGGAATGGGATATCACACCCTGGGGAATGGGATATCACACCCTGGGGAATGGGATATCACACCCTGGGGAATGGGATCACACCCTGGGGAATGGGGTCACACCCTGGGGAATGGGATCTCACACCCTGGGGAATGGGATCTCACACCCTGGGGAATGGGATCTCACACCCTGGGGAATGGGATCAGACGCTCCACATTCAGCTCTGCACGTGGCTAAAATGCATAAGGCACTTGCATTTCTCTTACTGATGCTTTTGGTGTATTTATCCCCAGATTTGTTGTTTAAGGTCTTATTCTTTACCTTGAGAAATACTTTATTTTTATTATATATTAATATGTTATATTATATGATACATAATATACTATAAGTAATATAATATAATATATATTTATTTTATTTTTAATACTATATTTGTATTTGATCATATTTATATTTGAAATACTCTTCTGAATTCACTAAAGACTGTGTGTGCTTTTTTTTATTCTATAAATTTTTATAAATTTATTTTTAGTTGTGTATTTATGTTAAAAGTTGTGTAAAAATACAATTTTATTGATTTGAATGGGTGAACTGGAAACATAAATTTTGTCAGAAGCCCACGGTAAATTTAAAGCTTTTAATACTTTAACAATTCTGCTGAAAAGTTGCACAAAATGTGTCATGTATTTTAAAAAAATACTCACTAGATAGGATTTCATGTTAAAAGTGGTACTGACTAAATCTGCATTGTTAAGGGAAAGAAATATCAACTCAGCTGTGCTTCCACAAGTACATAAATAGTATTATTCAGTAAGTGGAGTCAAGTCCTTTGCTAAAGTTGTGGCATTTGTTTTCTGCCAGAAGTGTGTGTTTGTTTCTGGGGCAGACATCCTCTGCACGCTGAGGAACCTCTCAGAAATCACAATATTTCACAGGGGTCCTGAGGAAGGATGTGACAAAGCTCTGCAAGATGTGACATCTGGTGGATGGCCTGATTCCAGTGACCCAGGGCCCCTGTGGGTCAGTGATGAGCTCGGTTTTATTGAGGTCTTTAACAAATTTCAGATGACTTGATTAAAATCATGAGTGTGCAACTCTGTCTCCACTGGGGGTTCAGTTCTTTGTGCTGCAGTGGGCAGCACGGAACACCCAGGTGTTATTTGAATTTTGCTAACTGGTTACTTGACAGCACTGAAGGATTACAAATCCTCTCTAAAATCTGAAAGAGAAGTTTGGTAGGCCAGAGGTGCTGTGGAAATTGTCATGTTTGTTCTCCTTCTGCTTCCCAGGACAGGTGTGTTTATTGTGGTAGGCTTGTACATCTGCATTTCTATTCTGTCATTACCAGTTTTTTACAAGTCCCCAAAATCATGACATTCACCTAAAATGTATCTCAGTGCAATATACTTTACTGCATTTCTTTTTTCATCTTCTAACAGGAGCCAAGAACTTCACCTGTAAGTTAAATAATTGATTGCTTGCAACATAGAAATTGCAGTCTTCTGTGGCTCCAAGAGTGGAGACTTACATGGAAGTACCAGAAATGGCAAAAAAGAAAAAGAGAAAATGAGTAGAGTTCAGCCTGCTATTCCTTAGTGAGGCTGGAGCTGTGGGGCAATCCCTGCAGTGGTGGCTGCACTGAGCTGGCAGTGGGAGCTGGAAAAGAGGACACAGGGAAAGCACCTGAAAAATCAACATTTTTCAATTTAAAATAAATCTCCCCAAGCCTGTTTCTCTTTGGTTTATATGCTTTATATGCTTCTGTTGGTGTCCATGCTGTTCAGAAGTTACAGATTGTGCATCCTTTATGATTTTTTCCTCAGTCATTCCAGTAAATTTTCTCCCCTGTTATTTGTTATTGCTGAGTTATTCAATCAGGGGCAGATTTGTTTGCTTGTTTTTATTCTGTTTTCTTCCTGAGATGCTCTGTCTGGAATTTCAAAGCAAAGGAAAACTTTTGAGGTGAAACTTCTACTGGCAAGGGTTGGAGTGGTAATTTCAAATAGCTGTGGGAACCCCACCAGAGACATTAATTATAATTATTCATAAAGATGAGGATGTATCAGTCTGCCAGTAGTTTTTGCTGGGACACAAATGTGCCCATTGATTGAAATGTCTGACCTGAGCTTTTGTATCCAGGAAAAAGTTGTTGATTTTATCCCATGACAGTATCAAAATACCTCCACCGCAGATTTGTATAACCTGTGGTTTTTTTCACCACACTTTCCTTATTTTTTCCTGCACTAAATTCTTGTAAGATATTCTCTTCTCAATATAAACCCTCTGGTCTGCCTTCCCCCTTACCCTCCAAGGATTTCGTTTGTGAGGGGGAAGTGTTTAAAAATCATTCCAGATATGGCAGAACAGCCTGGATCCTTTCTACAGAGTAACTGACATCAGACTTCTGAGTTCACAAAATGGTCAACAAAGATCAGGAAAAATATCTAAGTATTGTGAAGGGCAAACATTTTTTTTCCTCTTTCCTTTAAAGGGAAAATGCGACATTTGAATCAGGAGTAGATTTTCAGGCTGTGGGAGGCTGACACACACCTTTTATTAAAACCCTTGTGACTTTATAGCCTGAAATATTACCCAGCCTCTTAAAAGCTTCACTTCTCGGGATATGAGCGGCTCTGCTGCAATACCACATTAGTAAATTAGTAAATGGATTGCTGTGCACAGGCAGGGCTAAAGAGAAAAAGGGAGATCTCTCCTGTTTGCTGGTGACTCACAGGTACCCTGGGCTGGGCTGAGGGCTGGATTGTGCCCATGTGGGAGCTGGGGGATGTGAGGAGATGCAGCCTGAGGCTGAGCAGGGGATGTGTGCCTGCAGGGCACTGCCCTGGCTCTCGTTTCCCATGCCAGAAAGCAGGAGGCAGAGTGGGACTCAGGAGACAAAGGCTGAGGAGGGGATGGGGACTGTGTTTGCCCCAGTGCCAGGTGCCATTGCTGAGGTGCCACTGCAGCTCAGCCTGGCCGTCACTCGGAGCTCTCAGCTCACACTTACCTTGCACAGCCTCCTGCTGAACTTGCTCATTTGAAGGAAGCACCTGAAGTGCTTGAGGAGAGGCCAGGTGCTGGAGGAGAGTGATTTCCTTACCCCAGATGTGATGTACCCAAATTCCAAAGCAGACACCAAGCGAGGGGCTCCGGAGAGCGAGGGCAAGGACGTGGCCAGCACTTCCAGTACTTTACACTTCCCAAATTCCTTGGCTTACCTTTGAAGGACGAAATTTTGAAATAATAATTTCTTTTTTTAACTTTTTTATAATTTTAGAAATTTTAATTCCTATTTTCCCTGGCGTGTAAGGTTAGACAAGGAAAATAACACACCCTTTTCCCCAAATCACTGGCTACATTCACACATGCATAAATACAGCCACGCCAAATCTTTCTGAACATCACAAGCGTATTATTTCCTTCTGCTGCATGCTAACAGATTTTTCTAGATCCTTGTCCTGTTCAGGGGATAAACCTCTGTACTTCTGATTTTCTGGGGGCTTTGTCCTGTTTTTCTCGGGGGGCAGCGGGGATGCTCAGGCTCGCACCTTGGGGCTCAGCATCGCTCCTCCCGCTGTCTCCATCTCTCGCCGTTTCACTGATGCCCCCTTCTGATTCCCCTTCACATCACGGGAAAACCTTCCTTGGCAGGGGAGGGTGAGCTTGGAGTGTGCCGGGTGTGCGGGGACGTGCCCAGCTCCCCTCCTGTCACCCGCTCATCATCAGCCTCTCCTGCGAGTCACGAATGCACCCTGAGAACGTGAGAAATGCACTCAGCTGGACGTGGGAATGATTTCATCCATTAGAAATCTTCGTGTGTGTGTGTGCGTGTGACCAAAAAGTTGTAAAAAGCACATTTGGCTTTCTGTTTTCAGCCGTGTGGCTGCCCGGGCACTTTGAGCCAAAGTATCTCGTAAGAAATTACAAAAAAAAATGAACAGAGCGTCTTTGAAAACTTGGGTCTGGTGTCTGTCACTGTTCTTGCTCTCGTTCCTCTCCAGCAGCCCCTTCCAGGTGATGCAGGAGCGCACACCCCCTGTTCATCACTGCTGAACACAGCTGGGTTAAACACAGCTGCTGCTGCTGCTGCTGCCTGGGCAGCACCTCCTGTGTCCCAGCTCAGGGCTGCCCTGGTCCCCTCCTGCAGGAGACATCCAGTGTCAGAGCTGAGAGCATCACCCACATCCCTGCCCTGGTCCCCTCCTGCAGGAGAGATCCCGTGTCAGAGCTGAGAGCATCACCCACATCCCTGCCCTGCTCCCCTCCTGCAGGAGAGATCCCGTGTCAGAGCTGAGAGCATCACCCACATCCCTGCCCTGGTCCTGTCCTGCAGGAGAGATCCAGTGTCAGAGCTGAGAGCATCACCCACATCATCCCTGCCCTGCTCCCCTCCTGCAGGAGACATCCAGTGTCAGAGCTGAGAGCATCCCCCACATCCCTGCCCTGGTCCTGTCCTGCAGGAGAGATCCAGTGTCAGAGCTGAGAGCATCCCCCACATCCCTGCCCTGGTCCCCTCCTGCAGGAGACATCCAGTGTCAGAGCTGAGAGCATCCCCCACATCCCTGCCCTGCCCTGCTCCCCTCCTGCAGGAGACATCCAGTGTCAGAGCTGAGAGCATCACCCACATCCCTGCCCTGCTCCCCTCCTGCAGGAGACATCCAGTGTCAGAGCTGAGAGCATCACCCACATCCCTGCTCTGCTCCCCTCCTGCAGGAGAGATCCCGTGTCAGAGCTGAGAGCATCACCCACATCCCTGCCCTGGTCCCCTCCTGCAGGAGACATCCAGTGTCAGAGCTGAGAGCATCACCCACATCCCTGCCCTGGTCCTGTCCTGCAGGAGACATCCAGTGTCAGAGCTGAGAGCATCACCCACATCCCTGTGCTGCTGCTGCTGCTGCCCCTGGGGCTCAGCTCCAGCTGTGTGCATTTCTGCATTTCACTGGGAAAGGGACAGGAACCAGCCCTGGCCCAGGTTTAACTGGTGTGGGGATGTGGCCTTGGCACTGAACAGGTCTGCCTGTCCCTATAAACCTGTACAGGGGTTGTGGGGCTGCCTGCCCCTATAAACCTGTACAGGGGTTGTGGGGCTGCCTGCCCCTATAAACCTGTACAGGGGTTGTGGGGCTGCCTGCCTCTATAAACCCATGGAGGGTTTGTGGGGCTGTCTGGCCCTATAAACCCATGGAGGGGTTGTGGGGCTGCCTGTCCCTATAAACCTGTACAGGGTTTGTGGGGCTGTCTGCCCCTATAAACCTGTACAGGATTTGTGGGGCTGTCTGCCCCTATAAACCCATGGAGGGGTTGTGGGGCTGTCTGTCCCTATAAACCCCATGGAGGGGTTGTGGGGCTGTCTGTCCCTATAAACCCATGGAGGGGTTGTGGGGCTGTCTGTCCCTATAAACCCATGGAGAGGTTGTGGGGCTGCCTGGCCCTATAAACCCATGGAGAGGTTGTGGGGCTGCCTGGCCCTATAAACCCCATGGAGAGGTTGTGGGGCTGCCTGCCCCTATAAACCCATGGAGGGGTTGTGGGGCTGCCTGTCCCTATAAACCCATGGAGGGGTTGTGGGGCTGCCTGCCCCTATAAACCCATGGAGGGGTTGTGGGGCTGTCTGTTCCTATAAACCCATGGAGGGGTTGTGGGGCTGCCTGTCCCTATAAACCCATGGAGGGGTTGTGGGGCTGCCTGCCCCTATAAACCCATGGAGGGGTTGTGGGGCTGTCTGTTCCTATAAACCCATGGAGGGGTTGTGGGGCTGCCTGCCCCTATAAACCCATGGAGGGGTTGTGGGGCTGCCTGTCCCTATAAACCCATGGAGGGGTTGTGGGGCTGCCTGCCCCTGTAAAGCCAGGCAGAAATCACCTGCTGGAAGCTCTGCTGTGGGTGCTGATTGCAGGTGGCACTCAGGGGCTCCTGGAATGGCCATTCTGGGCAATACCTGCACACAGACTGGTCCCTATCCTCCCATGGTATTCCAGGGAGCTCCTGCTGCGTGGAAAACAGAGTTCCCAAAAAGGTGAATACTTCTGGAGCACGGATCACAAGTGCAAAGAGTGCAAAAGAAAAACCAAAAAAACCCAGAAACTCTTGTCAATTCACAAATATGGATGAGAGGATATAGGCTGCTTTAATTCAGCATGGAGAGGGAGGGCAGGGAATAATGCCATAGAGACAGGACACAAAACATTTCTCAATTTTAGGGACTTTTAGGGAAAAAAAAAAAAAAAAAAAAAGATGTCTGTGGAAATGTTTCTGGATTTTTTCAAACACAATGCAAAGATTGTATCTCTGTTTCCCAACATCAGCTACAGTGATACAGAACCACTGTGGAAAAAGGTTTTGGTCACTGCACTATCTTTGTTTTTACAATATTAAATGCAGTTACCAATTGCCTGGGACGATCTCCCTTCTAGGTCAAACTCTTTTGTTTGTGTTGCAATGGCAGCTTGACATAAAATGATTTAATGACTAAAATGAAAAATGGTACAATATTTCAATCCTCATATCACAAACAATTTAGGAATTAAAAAGAATAACACAGAATTAATGCATTTTTCCAAAATTCATCAAAATAACCCTCTTAATTTCAGTTAACACTGACATTTAAATTGACCTTAGTTTTTAACAAAACACCTGTGTTTTTTTAAGGAAAAAAAATGCCAACTTAATTGAAGTAAAGCCTTTGTATCTGAAGTTTTCTCCTGTGTCCTGATATAGCTGTCTCTGAGCTGGAACCTCCTGTTCCTCCCTGTAAACAGCAGTGAGAACAGGCAGAGGCAGCTCCTTCCCACCACCTCACGAGATGTTGACACACAGGAGTGGCAGAGAGGAAGGTGCAAACAGATGAAAAGCCCAGCTGAATGAGTGGGTTTTTAATCTTCTTGCACCTGTTTCCAGGAGGGAGTGTGACACTGATAGGGTGCAGAAAGGAATGTTACAACCTGGGCAGCAGGATGTGGGTGGAGGCTCCAGTCCCAAGGGGGGGGAGTGGGACGGGGGAGGAAGAAGCAGGAGCTCACATCATACTCCAGACCTTGGATTTGGAAGAACTTGATATATCTACAACAATAATTTAAGAGAAAGAAAGTAATTCAATTAATTTATTAATTTAATTAATAAATTATGAGTTTTTAGGTATGGTGTTTACTGGGGAAGAGAGGTGTTGACCTGCACAATGTGAATGCAGCAACTTTTGAAATAGCTTAACTTCCAAAAGCAATTGCTGTGAGAGCACAGCACTGGCTCTGCTGCGAGGATTTCATGCACAGCAGAATGTGATCTTATCTCCCAAGCCAATTGTCTGAGCACAGAGTGGGGGCAATTCAGCACAATCCTGAATGGTCAGGAGTGGGGTATTGAGAGTAAAAAGCATCCCAAGGCAGAGCTGCTGTGACATTGGAGAGCAGGACAGGCTCTGATGGGTGATGGATGGCTCATCAATCTCCAGTCCCTGAAGTCCTCATGGTTACAGGGGCTGAGCCCAGGCTTCAGAAGAGCCTGCTTGGAGGCCAAGAAAGCCACCCTCATTTTCCAGCCCTCAGCTGCTCACTGGCCTTTTACATTCCAGCGATAGAATTGTGACAAATCGCTAAAATGTTCTGCTCTGCGATGTTCCTGGAGGTTTGGGAACCTGCTGCTTCCCAGCACAGCCCTGGATCCTGGGCTGGGTATTTCCTGGCCTGTGCTGGGTGATTGCCCAGCTGCACTCAAGAGTCCTTTGAAATGATGCAGAACAGAGATTCATTTCAAATGGCGCTTAAAATCCTATGCTATTGCTATAAATCCTTGGGTTTTTTTCCCTTTTGCTCTCTTTTGGGTGGACTCCTAGCAAGTTTGACAGCAGCACGGGATATTTTTGATACATGGCATCAGGTCTGTTAGTTCAGAAACCCCACACAGAAGCTTGTTTTCAGAAAGAGAGAAAATAAGATTAAACAGGACAGGGAATGCTGTTATGAAGGAATGAAAATATTTTCATTACCAGAGTATTTGTATGTCAACAGCTGATAGGGAATGATGTGAGACATTCCCAGAAGGACTCCCAAAGATTTTTTTTTCCTTGTGTAATAGACCAATTAGCAGAGCTCAGACTAAATGAGCAATGTCACATTGATTCTTGCATTAAAAAAGTGTGACATTCAGTCTCTTTATCTAATAAATGTTTGCATTTTTTATCCTTGGGACTTCAGTTATGTTGCTTTCAACAGCTCTGTGTTCCCAAGTAACACAAGGAAAATGGTAGCTTGTCCAGCATAACTTTCAGACACATAGATATATTTCTCTTATGTAACATCAATTTTATAATATTTATTAATGAGAAGCTTTGTATGCTCTTGGAACACATGCACATGTGGAAAGGAGGGGATATTAAACTCTGCTAACACAGAACTTGTAATATTTTGGAGCTGACTTCACGAGTTAATAAAGGAGGAAATGACCAAATTCAGTTTCAGACTCTCCTGGAACAGCCCTTGAACTGACCCAAAAGAAATCATTTGATTTACAGTTGTTTTTCCAATATTAAAGTGGTTTGGAGAAGTTTTAGTCTTTTCCTAGAGAAAACAGCTGAATAAGTAGATAAAAGATTAATGCTATTAAGAAAAAAATTGATTTGCAGCGTTGCTTTGTTTTCTTAGCAGCTTTTATATTCTACTGCAGAAGAGGCTGGTTTTTGGTGGCAGGCTCTTTTTATGAATTAATGTTAGTTTGCAGTGGGTAGAAGAAATTCCAATCGATTTAAAGAGCTTTAACATTTAATTGAATTTAATCTCCATATACCTTTTCTATTTCCACATGCCTGAAAATTTCCACAAGTTAATTATCAGTTGGTGACTCTGCTCTTTGTCAGATGAGTAATTGAAGCAGGTTATAATTCAGAATCAGACAGCTCCTTTGGAAGTGATGGCACCTGCATCTCCTGCCAGTTATGTGAGTTCACTGAAAAAAGGCAGAAACAATGGAATATTATTCCATGTCAGCACTCAAAGCACTTGCATTTCACAGGACAGCCTTGTCCACCCAATTTTTCTCTCTGCATTCATCCACTGATGTGTTTTTACCTCATCTTTACCTTCTTCCTCAAATCTGCTCCTTTTGCTGATTGTTCTTTCTGAATACAGGGCACAAAACCTGTCCCTCAGGTCAGAGGAACACTTGAGAGAAGAACAATTAATTCCATGAGAGATATTTATTAATAACATTACAATATGCTCCAGAAAAGACTCAGGACCCTACTGCCCACTACATTTACATATTGTCATCCTTCCCTTAAAAACTCCACTACATTTACATATTGTCATCCTTCCCTTAAAAACTCCCCAAATTGCCTCAGGTGGGAGTTTCAGAAGGATCTGAATAACTTCACTTTTCATCCTCACCCAGGCTCCAGGGGCCTTTCTTTCAGGGATAGCCAAGAGATGCTTTAGGACTAAACATCAGTTGTCTTCCTAATGTTTTTTCAGATTTTCTTCTGAGGTTTATCAGTTCTAGCTGTCATCGTTTCTGGCAGCTGAATTCTGGTTTGTTACATCAGCAGCTCTGGAAACAGGGAGGTGATGGGAACCTGCCTTCCATGTAGAAAAGTCATGAAATGTGCATGCCACAAGGGAAGGCTGAATTGTGTCAGAAAATACCAGTTTTCTCCTCTTTCACCTCCCCTGTAACTACTTCAGGTGTTTACTGCATTTGTCCCATTTTATTTGGGAGTGCAGATTTCAGTGCACCTCTGTTTCTTTGGGAGGTGTGTGTGCACGTGTCAACGTGTGCAGGAAAGACAATTTCTCTTCTACTCTTCTTAAAATATTTTTATTTGCTATTCATGGAGAGCACCTCTCTAGGGCAAAGCTGAAATAATACAAATGCAATTGTTTCTCCCCCTCCCTCAGCCACTCCAAAAAATCCCAGAATGTGAAGGTCCTTCCCTGGAAATGAGTCCAGCCCCGTGGATATTCCTTCCTGCAGGAAAAAGAAGGAGCAGGTGCCAAGTTAAAGCTTTCCATCCAGAGGGATGAGTGTGACTGTAAAGAAGTTAAAACGGTGCCTAGTGTTGATTACCTAATAATCACATTTGAAATAGGCTTTTCCCACCCCTGGATATTGCTGGGGTCACTTGGAAGAGGAATGACTGCAGGGATTTCACTCGGGGTGGGGATCCACAGGCAAAAATGCAGTGAATAACTGGTGAGGTATTCTACCCGCTGCAGAGAAACCTTCACCTCTTGCTGGAGATTTTTGGCATCCAGAAGAGCTTATCTTTGAGCAACATGTAGAGTGTAAGGTGAATTGCAAAAGAGGAATGCAGACAGCTTCTCCTATCAGCACATTGTTTTGGTTAAAACTCCGCTGGAGTTTTGTAAAAATGTGCTCGGGGGAAGAGAAACAGGACAAAGTCAGCCTGTCCTCTGGGATTGTTTAGTTAATCAAACAAGCTTATTGGGAAATTAACACTTCTGGGCTTAGAAAATAATTGCTCTTTTATTTTTCAGATGCCTTCAAACACTGTATCCAGCTGTCTGAATAACAGCCAGGCACAAAAACAAGCTCTTGCACTTCTGGCTGTAAATGCAAATGTGGGGGGCCAGGAGCCTGCATTGTCAGCACAGGTCTGGCAGGTTTACCTTGAGAAAAGGAGAATTTTTAGACCTATTTTTAGACTTCTTGTGAGGGACTGTGGATCTTGCAGCGCTCCGGATGTTGGCAAGAGCAAAATACTCAACAAATCACCTTTTCTCTGATATTTTCTGCTTTGTTTTAGAGTTATCTGATAACTTCCACCAGTGTTAGCTGCTCTTTAGTGACTTCTATAAAACCACCCCTTAGGAACTGCCTGCTTGCAAGGCTGGGTGTCCTGTCCTTCCCTCTCCTGAGCACAGCAGCCTGACTCCTACAGCATCGATGCAAAACCCTCCTGGAAATTTCAGATGCGTTCGTCAGCAGTTCATTAAAATGCGCTCTTGCATGGTTCTAAATCATTTTTGCAGGGAATTAAGGGCCCCCCCCTTCCAAAAAAAAAAAGTATGAATCTTCTTTGTGTGTTGTTGCCAGCACTGAGAATCACCCTGGCTGCTCTGCCTTGATCCCTTGCCCTGGAGACACTCAACCAAATTCTCCTGCTGGTTTCTGCCCTGAGCAGCTCTTGTGCAAACACCTTCAATTCTCTGTCCCCAGCCTTGCCACTACTCTATCTAATCCCCTTTTCTTCCTTGCTCTTCTTTTATATTTGTGACATTATATATATATTGTGTTTACTATATTATTTTATATGTATATATATTATGTGATATTTCCTGAGCAGCTTTAAGAGTTTCAGCGCTTGCTGTTTCCTCAGCTGCTTTTACACCCTCTGCATTCTGTGGGTTTGAATTTTATCCCTGAGAAGCAGGGCTATATTGCACCTGAAGCATGGGAAGTAAAGCCTCTGATTTCCAAATCATTTAAAATCTAGGTTATCATTTTGGTGGTAAATCTCCTCAGCTGGGGAGCTCACCTGTGATCTCAAAGAGAGTGAATTGGGGAGAAGTATGTGAAGTTTTGGGGAGGTTTTTTAAAGGACTTTAATGTAAAAAAACAGGCAGAATAAAAATAAATACCTGATCTGAGGAAAAACAGGCAGAATAACAATAAATACCCAATTTGGGGGCAGAGAACAGGCATAATAACAATAAATACCTGATCTGGGGGGAAAAACAGGCAGAATAAAAATAAATACCTGATCTAGGGGGAAAAACCAGGCAGGATAACAATAAATACCCGATTTGGGGGGAAAAACAGGCAGAATAAAAATAAATACCTGATCTGGGGGCAGAGAACAGGCAGAATAACAATAAATACCCGATTTGGGGGCAGAGAACAGGCAGAATAAAAATAAATACCTGATCTGAGGGCAGAGGACAGGCAGAATAAAAATAAATACCCAATTTGGGGGCAGAGAACAGGCAGAATAACAAGAAATGCCCAATCTGAGGGTAGAGAACAGGCAGAATAACAATAAATACCCAATCTGGGGGCAGAGAACAGGCAGAATAAAAATAAATACCCAATTTGGGGGCAGAAAAGAGGCAGAATAACAAGAAATACCCAATTTGGGGGCAGAGAACAGGCAGAATAACAAGAAATACCCCAAGTGCAGAGCACAGCTCCGCTCCATGCCCAGACAGCTCCAGGCCCGATGGTATCTGAGTGACACCAAACCACCTTCGGTTTTCCTTAGCAAGATCTGCACATTCCTTGTCAGCAAATGCCTTTAGGAAGTGTGCAACAGGAAACAGAGAGAGGAATCCCTGTCTCCAAGCCCACAAGTATTTCCCTGCTGCCTAAAAACCTTTTTTCTGCCCTGTGTGGTTGAGAGATGTTTCCTGAGCTGCTCAGGACTGATGCTCCTGTACCACTGTACCTTTTTCCAGCTGGCTGTGGCACGCTGTAGGAACATGTTTAATGTGCATTTTGGGGAGTGGAGGAGGCTGAAGATGTAAGTAAATAATGGAAAACTGGTAATGCTGTGCATTTAATAAATGTATTGTTCTGGTGTTAAATCTGGTTTAGACAAAAGTGGAATGATCAGCAATGGAGTAGCCTTTTCCTAGGAGCTGATTTTCATGTCATTTCAGACATGCAAATGCAGAACTCTCCTATCCCATCATGTTGGGGTTTTTTTCCTGAAAATATCTAGTGTGCCAAATGAGTATTTATTTATTTATCTTTAATGTAGGCAAAGTAAATATATGCAGCTTACTAGAGCACTTTAAAAAAGCAAATGTTGAACAGAGGCAAGGTTTGATTTGTCATTTGCACTCTAATAATTCAGGGTTTCAAGGTTTGGTTCTGCACTTCTTAGAATAACTCCCAGGAAAATCTCTTTGGTCAAATATGTCCCTGTGGAAATCTGTCATGCTGGATTTAGTTCATTAGTTCTTGTTCTTTTTCTTTCTTTTTTTTTTTTTTTTCTTTCATATTTTTTAGGATCTTAATTGGATTTTTATTTTAAGGATGAGAAAGAAGAGAAGTTTCACTGTACAGATTCAGAGGGAATCAGTAAAGTTTCACCTCCCTTTTGTGGGGCTGTTAGCCAAAAAGGAAGATACTTCTAGTGTTTCACTCCAAGAAAAAAAAAATGAAGTGTCTGTTTGGCCCTGGTTGGAGCTATCTGATAAGGAGCTGGAATTTATCATTAAAAAAGTCTTGAAGTTGAACTTCAGCTCTTCAGAATGGACTCACCTTAGTGTGATTCTATGCATGGTCAGCTTCCTTTGTGCCAGTAATCAACAGCAAATAATCTGGGGGAGTTCACTGGCCAAAGAAAAAATTCTGAGATGAGCAATCACTTTGTTCAAACTTTCTCTGATTCCCCTACTTTTGTGTCCCTGGTTTTGCCCTTTCTCTCACGTTAATTAAGTGAATCTGTTAATTACCTGGACATCTCTCATGATTTTTTTGTTCAGTCTGTGTGAATCTTCTCTTTTTAGGAGGTAAATGGGTTCAGCACAGGCAAGAGGAAGAGTAAATTGTCCTTCCTGGTAATTAACCCTGCTAATGAATGCCCTGCCTGCTGGTTGTGCTGCCCCAGAAAACAGCCTCTTTCCAGGAACATGAAAGTCCTGAGACAGCCTGAAAAGACAAAGAACCCAGAGACTGAGGCAATGGAAAGTCAAGACTGATGTAAAAATGCAGACTGTCTAAAAAACAAATAACTGGATTGGCACAATAGTGGCAAATCCCTCTTATTTAACTGCTTTGACAAAGGGAAACTTTCCAAAATACTAAAATGAAAGACTTAGCTGTGCTATTCATATCAAATAATTCCAGCAACCCTCCAGCAAACCTTTCTTCATCATCCTGTGAATAACCTGAGTTAGAACAGCTGGATAAGGAACAACTCTGAATTGCAGATGCTGCAATGCAGATTATATTTTATTAAACTGAAATGAGAGACATTGCAAACTCTCCCAGGGAGTTCAGGAGTTTCCACCCTCCTAGTAATTGCATACTGTACAGGAAATGGAGGTTAAAAAAAATTACAAAAGTCACTCAGGGTATCTCTAATAGCGTCAATGCCTTGAAACAAGTTCTCATCTCAGAAATCCTCTGGAAGAAAGAATCAGGAAAGCCTTTTGGCAGTTCTTGGTACTTGTCAGGAAAAAAGCTCCTGAGCTGTAGTGCAGCCCCCCAGGCCTTTGCAGCCCCTGCAGTGACATCTGCATTTCACACTGAGCTCTCCTGTGCCCTAAGTACCTGGACAGGTGTGTTGCTCTCTTCTCTCCTCACCCCTGCTTTCCCCTTTAGGCACCACCTCCTACACAGGGTTGTGTTTGCTACTCCTGCAGAGCTGGAAGGATTTCACTCTGTTCATTCCACACAAGAGCATTATCAGCCTGCAGCTTCCATCTCACCAAGGTGATGCAAGATAAAAACTCAGCACTGGAGCTCCAGGTTGCTCTTGCCCACAGCACATCCCCCTCTCTGGGAGTACAGCTGTGCTCCAAGCTCCTCTCCAGCCACCTGGGCTCAAACTGCATCTTAGAGGGAGAGCAGCGCTTTTCCTCCTCCTTCCTCTCCTTTCCTAATGAATACTCTTAAAAAAAATAAAAATTAATCCAAGTCTGCTGTTAGCTCTTGAGAATAAAGTTGTTTTGGCAGTTGCAAGTCATGACAGTCGCTATAAAAGGGAGGCTTTATACTCAGATTGTGCTTTGTGAGGTAATTCTCTAAAAAACTTGGAGTACTGGGAGTGTTTCATCCACAGCAGTGCCAGAATGATCAGTTTCCTCTCTGGAGTGGAGAGAGAGGGAGGATTATCTGGGAAGCAGAACACTTAATTTTTTGTTTTCTTCAGTGGCTGAGTCATTAACAGGTGTATGGTCAAGGACCAGGAGGTTCTGCACCATGTTCTAATTTCTTCTGGCTGCCTATAATCGGCTTCAAATTGGCCATGAGCTGCATGTACCTTAAAATAGGCACTGTGTACCCCTCAAAAGGAAAGGAAATATTTGCTTGCAATTTATAGAAAAGATGCTTTAAATATAGGCTTGACTTAGCCTGTCCAAATGCAGGAAGCTGAGGCTCTTCAAGATGTGTTGTATAGGGTGTACCTGATGGACTGTGCTGGAATTGCTTCATGGTTCTGTAGGAAATCCAGCTCCTTGTTCAGCAGAGTTACCTGGATTTCTTTACATGTGAAAAAGGGAGTGGTGGATTTTTCTGCGTCTCATTTGCTCTTTTTCCCAGAACAAACACAAGGTTGCATGAGTTCCACTAAAATGGTCATATTTGAGTTTAAACTATCACAAGTGCTAAAGGCTTGTGGGAGAGGAATAAAAAAAGCTCTGAGTTGTGACACGAATCTCACAGCACTTCCTTTGAGGCTCCATCAGAAGAGTAAATTAGTTACACTGAAACCACCATGCTACACAAAATATTTGGTTTAGTTCTCTCTTTATTACTGGTGCAAGATAGAGGCTCTTAGGAAAACTGCACAATGCAATTTATGTATTCATAAATTAGGCAATTTAGAGTACTGGTAGGGTTGTATTACTATAGAAAGTACAGTTATATCAGCTGTTTTATATTAGCTATAATATAAATATATTTATATTATAAAATATATAAAAATAAAATATATAAAACATATAAAATAAGCTATAAGTAGGATGTCCAGGAGAACTTAATTTATCAAAGATTTAGGTAAATTTCAAATTAACATCCTCGAATGTTCCTAAATTGATGTGAATCCCTGACTTAGCACTCTGTCAGTAATATTAATATGCTGCAGTAATTATGAGAATAGTTATCAACACTTATTTAACTCCTTCCTTTCTGAAATGTCTGTCCAGTTAACAGCAGTGCCATTTACATGATCTAGAGGGGAATTTGATTCTAGGTGTGAGCTAACACAAGTAGGCAGCAAATTTTCATTCATTAAGTTTTTTTATTAGAAGATCACATTTGGGGTTTGGCTGGATGATAGGAAGTGTCAAATCAGGAAATAAAGCCTCTAGCACACGTGGCTATCCAAGCTATAAAAATGGGAAATACAGAAATAAAGTGGTTCTGTGCTTAAAAATGCAAATCTGTGCAGACTGAAAGTGAAAAAGGTGTTTGAAAGATGCCAAATTCTCTTGGTTTACAAAATGGGATCTCAAAAGATCAAGTCATATAAAAGGTGATATAACAAATCTCAGATCTGTAATTTTATGCTTCAAGGAAATAAACTAAGCATTTCTATTGTCATATTTGAAGCAAGATGCATAAGAAATCAAAATCCTACAGTGTGCACTGTATTCCTATTTTTATTTTTAATGAATTTAATTTGAAATTATAGGTAATTATTAGATACCAAAATGTAGCATGTGGTTTTATATAGCTTCTCAGAACTTATTCTTTTCTTGCTGCTATTTCATATACATATATTTAAATAATAAAAGGGCATTACATTTATATTTTTATTTATATATTGTATAGTATACATTTATATTTTTATTTATATTTTATTTATATTTTTATTTATATTCTATATTTATATTTATATTTATGTTTATGTTTATGTTTATATTTATAGATATATTTATATTTATATATATATTTATATTTATATATTGTATAATATATATTTATATCTATATCTATATCTATATCTATATCTATATCTATATCTATATCTATATTTATATCTATATCTATATCTATATCTATCTATATATTGTATAATATACATTCATATTTTTATTTATATTTTTATTTATATTTTTATTTATATTTTTATTTATATTTATATTTATATTTATATCTATATCTATATCTATATCTATATCTATATCTATATCTATATTTATATTTATATCTATATCTATATCTATATTTATATCTATATTTATATTTATATTTATATTTATATTTATATTTATATTTATATTTATATCTAGATCTAGATCTAGATCTAGATCTATATTTATATTTATATTTATATTTATATTTATATTTATATTTATATTTGTAATTATATTTATATTTATATTTATATTTATATTTATATTTATATTTATATTTATATTTATATTTATATTTATATATCACCGATTCAGTGAAGGCTTTCTGTCAGTACGAATCAACCGGCTCATTTAAGAGCTTGGAGCTTTTATTTTTCTTTGACTCACAGCCAACAACCAAATTCCCTGGCTCTTGTGTCCTCCTGGAGTGCCAGGAAAGGCAAAGAGCACACAAGTGGAAAAGAGCTCAGGATGCTGCGAGGACAGGCCAGCGTCACACACCTGGCAAATCCTGCCCTGAGTGAGTCACAACGGGCTGAACACACCCAAATCTCTGGTTGCACTGGCACCTGGTTTCAGGTATCTAAAATCAGGTAACAAAAGTAGGAGCACAGAGCTGAGGGCTGGGTCCTGCTGGCTGTGGTGTCAGCCAGATGTTTGCTGGCCCCGTCTGTCGGCGGCAGGAGCAGAGGAAATGGGTGACACCAGGGAGAACCTCGCCTGCAGTGGGCTGCTCGCTATCTTTCCAATCTCAGGCTGCTCATCCTTTCAGAAGAGAGGATGGTTTGTCCTGGGAGAGGGATCTGGAGCAGGCCAGGCTGTGTGAGGAGCACTTGTCCTTTCCTTGCTCCCGAGGCAGCGGAAGATGACAGCCTGTGTAGACCATGACCCCGAGACCATGGCCCCTGTCTGTCCCCCGTCCCTCCCGTGCAGGATGCTGCTGCTGCTGCCAGAGGATTTACAGGACGCTGGAGCTCCCTGCCAGCTGGGAAAAGCTCAGCAAGGGGCAGGGAATGCCCTCTCCACCAGCCCAGGCACGCAGAGCTGTCCCTGCAGATGGCTCTGGTGGTACCTGCCAGGCATGGTGGATGTCATCAGATCCGAGTGTCCTCACCTCTCTGAGTTTCTGTACTCCTGGGAGGGGACTGGTCACCCTGCACAGACTGACTGCAGGGTCAGATCCAGCTTTGGGTCACTTCCACCCCCAGAGACATCCATCCCATCATGAGAGCTTCAGGAGAAGAGAGGGGCTTTTCTGCACCCAGGTGGCACAGAGAAGTTAACTAGGGTTGAATTCAGAGAGGCTGTGGGCTGTGCTGGAGGACGAGGCAGAGATTTGTGCACAGTTTCTGAGGGAGGGCAAGCACTTGAATGGACAAAGAGATCAGAAATAATAAAGAGCTGGCAGCTTAGGCTGGGTGTGCAAGGCAAGGAGAGCCACAACCAGTGATATGTTCAGAGATGTTCAGATCAAAGGGAATAAGGAAGGTGGAAACTGAATTTAGAATTCTTAACCCTCCTAGTCCAAAACCAGGAGTAGGTGCACAAGGAGACTGACGGGGGCTTGAGGAAGATGGGTGTTGGCACAAGGATCTCAATCCACATTATCATCATCATCATCATCATCATCATCATCATCATCATCATCATCATTGCTGTGCTGCTCAAGTTTATTTGCTCTGTGTTGTCCTCTGCTCAGTGCAGTCTTTTGTTGTGTTTTGTGACTGGTGATCAGTCTGTTCTGCGGTTTTGTTTGTGAGAGATGCTCCATGGCTCCACTGCTCCCTCTGCCCTGGCTGTGCCTGCTCCAGGCTGTCCTGTCTGAGATGCAACACGTTCTGTTCAGGATTATATATTCAATAAGTTATATTCAGGATATGAAAGAGCCATGGGTGTGCACAGGGACATGGGGAGGTTTTCAGGTAAATTTCTTACCTCTCATAAGATTCCACTGCTGCTGTGTCTGTTGCTGCTCCCCGAGCTGGCAGCTTTTATGGAAGCCATTATTTCAAATTATCTTTGTTGTGAGGTGAGAGAGAGCCACAGTCCCTCACTGCATGGATGAAATCAGGACTTCTTTTCACTTTGTGGATCACTTCACACTTTGAAATACTTGAGTTTCACATGCCATGTCGTGACAGGTTATATAATATTGTCATGTAATTCTCCCTGGCTGACTTTAGTTTTTATTTCACTGAAAACTGCATAGCATGAGGAAACCTCATCTCACTCTCCACTTCTCTAAGAGACCCATGAACACACTGGACAGCACAAGCTGTAGTGGAGATTCTCATGGAGCTCCACAGTTTCCTGTGGCAAGGGACTCCCACCCTGTTTATTAGAAGGTTATTTATCAATGTGAACACTTGCCATGTTTATTCTCCCATTTACAATTAAAGCTCAGAGGGAGAAGAAATTTATCATGAGCTGTTTGGGAATGTAAGTAAGGTACATGAGTAAGAAACCCATATCTATGTTTGTTTATCTTTTCAGAGAAAATCTGTATCTCTAAAATTCTGGCAGCCCATTGGCCATCCCAATCTCCTTGGTCTCGCTCGAGGTTATTTTGATAAATGTGCATTTTCTGTCCCCTTGACATGATGTGCTTAGATATTCCTGTAGTCTTCACATACAAGAATATCTATTTTACCTTTTAATTTTCTTTAAACAAGAATTAACTCTGTAGTTAAAGCTCTCCTGAGATGGATCTTCTCCTCCTACAAGCAGGAGCACAGCATGGGTCTTCATGTTCCAGCTAGGAACATTTTGATCTCGGTGCTCAGGAGCAGCTGAAGAATTGTTTCTGCTCTTGTCTATTTTCTGACCAACTGCTTTGTGCATTTTTTTGGGGGGAAAGGGATGTTTGTGGTTTTTATTGTAATATTATTTACAAGAAAACTTGGAAATGTAACCAGAGTTTTAAGATGATGTTCTTGAGTTTTAAGATGGGTCCTGAAAAACTGGGTGAGAAAATAATCTTGGTTGGACCTTGACTTTTTAATTTTTTTTTTTTTTATTTAAGAAAATGAAATCTTGAAATGGATTTCCTAAAAGCCAAACACAGTGATCAAAAGATTTTAAATGTATCAGCTTGCCTATAAATCACAGCCCTGACAAAAGCAGCATTGTAGCATCCTCTGAATGACCAGGAATTCCTCCTTCTCCCTGATAGTTCCATTTTACATAACCCTAAAAAAGACCAGAAAGCCTTACAATAAAACCACTCTAGAAATAAGGGATTCCTTCATCAAAATTATTTCCAGAATTATTTTTAATCCCAGGAGAACTGGAGAATTGAGACCCATGAATGGGCCCATGATCAGCAGCAGTGCCTGTCCTGGGCCCTGCACAGCTTGGGCGGGTGCTCAGTCGAGTCTCTCCTCACAAACCAATCCAAAACAACGAGGTTTCAGAAGATTTCAGGGAAGAATCCCTTTTCAGGTAATTCATGCAAAGTAGTTTAAAAAAAAAAAAATATTCCTTTTTCTTCACAAGTGCCATCCCATCCCCCTGGAGAAATCCTCAGTCTGACATCTGCTACTGCTGCTCTGCCTGTTATTTTTATTTGTCTTAGAGCCTCTGCCCATTCTTTTGCTTCCACAGCTGCTGCTGGTGTTTCCTCTTGGTGCTTCCTGCCTGCCTGGCCTGAATTCCATCTGGCACCCTCTGGCATCCAGTTGACTACAGGGCTTATTTCTGCAGTAGGAACATGAAATAATATTTGGGTTTCATTTTCTTTTGAGGAGCTCTTCAAGACCCTCTCATGAAGGTAATTTATTATTTTTCCATGCTGACCCTTTGATCTGTGGAGGATCTTGTACCCATGTGAGCTTTGCCAGTGCCTGTAGGGTCTGCAGGGAAACTTGGGGCTGATTTCCTACTGCAAAAACCACGAGGAGCTGGTTTGGATGGGGAAGGGGGTGGAATTGGCACTTTTATGACTGTACAGCCTTGCCCTGGCAGCATCCCTGAAAATCTCTGCTTGCTGTAGACACTTCCCAGTAGAGGTGGAAAAATACAGGCAGGAATTCAGGCTGTGCCTTCTCTCTTGTTCCTTCACTTTGGTGTCTCCCTGAAAGCCCAGAGAAGGTTTGTGGTGAGTCCTCCTTCCCAGTGCCCTGGAAGATGCTTCCTTCAGCCTTCAGGAGAAGAGGGAGTGCCTGGCTGGGCCCTCTCATCACCAAAGATAACAGCTAAGAGCTGGAGAAGAGGCAAACAACTGAAATTGCAGAATCTTCTCCTCTGTCACCGTACATTTCTCACATTTAATGGTAATTAAATTATCACATGAGCACATTCATGATGTAGTGCTGCATTTAACTGTGTTAAGGATGGCATGCCCAAGGTATTTTGGCTTTTGAGAACTGACAGATGAGAACCTGGCCTCTGGAAGATGAGACATTTGAAAGAGTCCACAGCTTGTGGCAACGGCTTATCAGCAATATCCCCACATGGCTTACTGATATGAGGTTTTTCTGGTTTTATTAGATCACCCAGGAAATATTCCTGTACTAGCACTGATCCCTGCCAGCATCCTGAAGGGTGGGGAGCTTGTTGACATGATTATCTGGAAAAGACATCTTTTTTTTTTTTTTTTCCTGTCCTGAAGTTACCAGCTGCAGTCTATTAATGGCCAAAATAGACTTGTGAGTTAATATTCTCTTTTCACCTATCCCATGTAGATTTTTTTAATTTGGAACCAAAATGAATCCTTACTTAGCTGCACTGTGAGTAGCCTGGTGCTGGCTTGTGCACAGGGTGGCTCAAGTGAAGGATTACAGCCACAATCAGTAGTACAGCCCCCACCTGTCTTCATCTAGATGTGGGGCACTATTTGCACTGGAAAAGTGTAAGAAGTTATCCTAGGAGATAATACTGGCTAGTAATCATTTTTTTAATGGATGAAACTATTTCCAGAACAACATCTCTGTCCAGGACAGAGAATACCAAGGAAAGGCTGGTCTGCAGTGAGCACAAGGAGTGACATTCTAAGGGATGCAGGGAGCTGTGCTCCCCCAAGGAAGGGCCAAGGACATCTCTTCTAGCCCAGAAACTGAAGACTCATAAATTACATGGAAATACCAGTAAATTAAAAGGGAAAAGTTGTTATCACCTCCCTTTCTCCTGAAATTACCTAGTTAGCTGTGTTGAAGGAGCTGAGTGCAAGCAGAGACACATTTCAGAAGGTCTGAAATCCCAGCTCTGTAAAGAAACAGTTTCCAGGTGGAGGGATCAGCCTGTTCAGAGGCACAAGGTTTGTTTCTTGCAGCTGGCCTTGGATGATTATTTCTCAATGTTTTGCTGTCATGCTGCTCACACCACAGTTAAGCAGCACCTAAAACCTTCTCAAGGCGAGGAAACCAATGAATGAGGAAAAATGAGTTTGAATTTACGAGGCAAAAGTTTGTAACCTGTAAAGGGTTTCATCCCCATGTAATTTTGTGTCAGTACAATGGAGTGGGGAAGAACAAGAGTAATCCTTTGCCAAAAAAAAAAGCTAATTTTTAAGAGGACCAAGCAGCTGAGCCCTGACATATCTTATATTCCTTAAATCCGAATTTGCCATACTCAGATTTCTATCAAAATACAGGACAAATGCTGTGAAGATCCCCAGCTTGTGAGAATGTTGAGAAAAAGCCTGGAAACACAGGGAATGGGTGACAGTGCACTGCAGTCCTGTGAGGTGAGTGCTACACAGGAAATTCCATTGCCCCTCCCAAAGAGCAAGAACAAGCACAGGAGGGGTTAATTTTGACTTCTTAGTTAATTCTTAGGTGGTGTCTTGGGAGTGTGCTTGACAATCTTAACTTGACACCTGTAGATATATATTTATTTTTATTGGAACGTAGAATTACATTGGATTTTCAGTGATTCCGTTTGGTTTGTAAAATGATATTTTGTTTATATTGGTCCTTCTGGTTTGTTTTCAAAATGTTGTTACAGTGAGTTCTTAAATATTTTAATTAGCAGCACATTAAAAAATACTGTTTTCAGGGAATTAAGTTATTTAGAACTAGTTAAGGCCCTGCTGTATCACTTTAACCTGAATCTAGGCTGCTAATCCTGTTGAATAACAAAAACACTGAATTTCCCTCCCTGGCTGTAGATTCAGGCAGATGCTTGAGAGTAAAGTGCACCTTGAATGTCACACAAGGGGAGAAAATTAGAAAATTGAATATTTTTATATATCTCTATAACATAAATTAATTCCACTAGTGTTGGTTATGTAATCTAGTGGAATGTCTGAAATTCCTGGGGTATCTGCTTCTGTTTCATATGATATTTCTGGTGATGCCCAATAAAATAATCACAGGATGTTCCTTTAAGCTGAAAAAAAGATTTTGGTTTTCCCATACTTGTAAACATTTGAGTTCCTTGATATTATTTTATTTTAATGTCATGTATTTAAAAAAAATTAACATTCCCAAAGCCATTAGGTCTCTCCTCATTGCTTTTTTTGAGGGTTTGTCATCTCTTTGGGGGCCACACAAATAAATGCATTGTGTACAGCAATGTCTGTAAGGTAAAGGTGTAAAGGTGTGGCCATTCAGAAACCTAATATAAAACATTCAGAAACCACATCTAGAACATAAATATGTGCATTGTGCATAGAGCTGGGCTTTGCTTTGGCCACACCAGTGCTGCCTGCCTTTGGATAGGGATGGGATCTTCCCCCCATTTTCCCTTTTCCATGGTTCCCCCTCCTTGTCACCATCCTTGCTGGCAGGGTTTGGCCCTGCACCCAAGCCTGGGCTGTTTTCCCTCGGGTTTTGGGGAGTATTTTGGAGGCTCCCAGCCGAGATCTGTCACCGTGTCTCAGCTCTCTGCCTCTGCTCCCTGTGCAGCCCCAGTGCCAGCAGGATTTGCCCTCCTGGATAAAATCACAGCATTAGAGGCCCCCAGTTGGAGCAGCTCCGTGATCCCCTGGTGCAATTCCAAACTGCCCTGCTGGTTTCTGGGCCTCTCCCTGGCATTTCGTGGGAGAGCTGCAGCCTTGTTAAATATCCTCCCATCTCTGTTCTCCCCTCTCTGCCAGCAGTGGCCTTCTCTGTGACCCTGGTGCTCCTGGAGCAGCTTTCCTGTGCCTCTGCCTTTCTGGCTCACCACCTACATCCCAAATGCCACCCAAAGCCCAGAGTTTCAGCCTTGCCTTGGAACAGTCTGCAGCAGCTTAAGGAAAACATCCTCTGGCTGCTGCCCAAGAAAGGTTCAGTCATTATTTCTCTAATCCTCCTAAAGTAAAAAGGCTGGCCACCAAAAACAAATAGGAGGGAGACCCCATACACATTATCCATATTGGCTGGCTTTTTATCAAAGAGGTAACAGGAATAAAATAAAATAAAATAAAATAAAATAAAATAAAATAAAATAAAATAAAATAAAATAAAATAAAATAAAATAAAATAAAATAAAATAAAATAAAATAAAATAAAATAAAATAAGATAAAATACAATAAAATAAAATAAAATAAAATAAAATAAAATAAAAACTATAAAATAAAATAAAAAATAAAATAAAAATTATAAAATAAAATAAAAATAAAATAAAAATAAAAAAATAAAAAATAAATTTAGAAAATAAAATAAAATTTAAAAATTAAAAATTAAATTAAATAAATAAATAAAATTATTAAATAAAAGAAAATAAAATAAAAATTATAACATTAAATTAAATTCAAATTATAAAAAATAAAATAAAATAAAATAAAATAAAAATTATAAAATAAAATAAAATAAAAATAATAAAATAAAATAAAAATAAAATATAAAATAAAATAAAAATAAAAAATAAAATAAAAATAATAAAAAATAAATTTAGAAAATAAAATAAAATTTAAAAAATTTAAAAATAAAATTAAATAAATAAATAAAATTATAAAATGAAAGAAAATAAAATAAAAATTATAACATTAAATTAAATTAAATTATAATTATAAAAAATAAAATAAAATAAAATAAAATAAAATAAAATAAAATAAAATAAAATAAAATAAAATAAAATAAAATAAAATAAAATAAAATCTTGACAATTACCTCTGCCGTCTGGAAATTACAAACTCAAAAATGTCTGTCCATGCAAATAAAACAGATTTGTACATTGAATATTTTTTGTGTGTGTTTTTCTGTAACATTCCCATCAGCTCCTGGTTCTTAAGAACCATTTCAGAATAGGTGTATGTTAGGCAGCAGTAAGGACAGAGTGTACTGCTCAAGAGGAAATAAGGTGAAATACCCATCAAGAACAGGGTGATTGGAAGAACTGACTTAAAGCAGGTTCACAAGTCTGTGCTGCTGAGGCCATCCCTGCTTTAAAGCCTCTGCCCCGTGCTGCTGGAGCTCTCTCCAGTGCATCCCCACAGGTGATGGAAGCACTCCAGTTCTTTCAGGAGGTATTTTCCACCCAGTGCTCTCTGTAGCAGGGCCAGGGACAAGGCAGCACCAGAGAGATTTCCAGGCTTCAGCAGAGTGAAAGGGAGTTTGGTTGAAATTAATGTGGCAGACAAAAAAGTATTTGAAGACCACTTTCTACCAAACTCCTTGTTAATGCTCCAGGGAGCAGAGCAGGGAGTGAGATCACAAAGTCATCCCCAGTGTTTGTTTCCAGCATTATTTTTACTGACTGCTCAAAGTTTTGCTCTTTCTAAAGTCCTTAAGGGCCCACTTGCCTCGTAACCTCGTGTCTTTTTCTCGCTGCTGCTCGTGGCTTTGCTTGGGAATGCTCACTCCAGCCACCCTCAAGCACCTTCTTGCTCATGCCTGGGGAAGGCAGCACCCTGCTTCCAATTAGCAAGGCAGGGAATTTGGCTGCAGGAGCCTCTTCCTAACGAGAAACACCTCTGGTGCTCTGTTGTTTGTGTTTGGTGCCTACTGTCCCCAGTGGAGCTCCAGAGATTGCTGTGCTTGGAACCAGACACACAGATCTTGTCCTCATTAGGAGAAAGGTGGTTTTGATCTCTCGCTAAAGGGATTCAAAAGGCTCGAGCTTAATACAAATCTGTTGCTGTTTTTAAAAGGGGGTTGTTAACTTTGAATAGCTAAAATAGATTAAAACAGCTGCTGTCTTTGTAGCAATGGTTAAAACCAGGAGATAGCCGTGGTACAGCTTAGCCAGAAGCTGCCAGAGAGACTCTCTAGGAAGGTTGGGTGAGCTCTGGTTTCTGCTGCTGGCACCAGTCAGGATCTCCTTTCCACAGCTGCTCTGTGTGGCTCCAGGGGTGCTGCCTCACCTGCCAGGGTGCCTTGTTGTGTAAAACACAACAAATTGGTGAAACAGGACTTGTACCTCTGAGCAGCTTCCTAATTTCTCTGTGCGTAACTCCTTGCTGCTCTTCACCCTGTGTGAGTGCACAATGGGTAGGAAATTCCTTCACGAGGGTTGACACAGCCCCAGCTTTCCCCTTAGGCTCTGGAAACTCTGTTGGACTAAAATTTTACATGAGGAGGAAAAATTGTCAGCTGTGAGGGGAGAGAAGAAAGTCACCATCGATCTGAGTGACAAAATGATGTTTGCCCATAGAAATGAAGTTTTTTCTGGTACAGGCTGGACAGCTTTGTCCAGATTATATTTCACCAGGAGTCATTCAAAGTCTGGTTCTCTTCCTTTTCTCTTTCAGTTCTGTGAGCATTGCAACTGCTGATGGGAAAAGTTGTTCCTATGCCATTATACTGTTTATGTTTTTCACCCTAAAATATGCCAGTCTAACCTTCTGACCAACCTTAATGGGATAAAACCCTCAGCATCTCCTTGTTTTCTTCATCTCCTTCAGTTCTCTGAATTAGAATTACTTACATATTGCTATTGTATTTAAATTCAGAATTTGCATTGTATTTAAATACAGAAATCTCTGTGGGTAATGGCTAGTTTGGCTCTAATTATTGCATTGGAAGCCTGAGGCTAGAGTGAGGTTATTGCTTAAATAATATATTAAAGGAAGGAGGCCATTTGGCTGCTTTTGTTAAAAATCCTGGGGCAATCATTTGTGTAAAATCACTGAAGGTTCATACAAATGACACCTGTATAAGCTCCAGGGAGAATGTTCTTCTCAGTTGGTGCTAGAAAAACCCCAGCTTGAGAGTCATTAATGAAGCAGAAGAACTGCAGGAAAATTCCCTCCTGCATCTCTACTGCGAGATTCAGGAATAGCTGAAGCAGCTAAGAAATATCACTCATCACTGCTCCAAAACCTGAGAGTGGGCTTGGGGTGCAGCTAAGAGGCTCTTGGAAACTTCTGAAATTGTTTTCATGCTTTAAGGGTTGTATTTAACCTTCATTAAATGTTCAAGTAAGTGAATATTTTGGTGTATTGAGTGGGGTTCAGGTTGCAGTACAGACCACCACTCATTTCTGCTTTAATCTTTGCACTTATGGGAAATACTCACCAAGTTTAGACACTATTTAATCTCTTTTTTTTCCCCCATCTCTTGAATTAAAACCGACAACAAAACAAAAAACTTTTAGAAAGTCCTACTTACATCTGATCTAAACCAAATGTGTGTTAATATCAGTTTTTTCTGAATATCCAGGAGCTCATCATGGCTTTGTTAGCTTGGGTACCACGGGCTGGGGATATTCCCAGTGTGTTGTGGTCCCAGGCAGGGCTGGCAGGAACCTGCAGCCCCTCCCAGCTCACAGCCAGCTCTTGGCATTTCTCTGGAGGGGAGCCTGAGGTGTCCCAGCACCTCCCTCCTGGGGCTCTCCTGGCACCGAGGCTCTGCCCAGCATTGAGGGAAGGTGCACGTCCAGGTTTGATTCCCCAGTGTTTTATTTGTCAGATCAGCTCTACCTGCTGGAGTGAGGTTTGGTGGGGTGAACTTGCAAAGTCAGACACGTGAAAGGAGTACAGGAATCCTTTTAAGCTGGCTGGACCTACTCCAGATAACTTGCTGTGCTTCTGGTGCTGCCAGAGACCGAGAGCTGTGGGGCCGTGTGTCTCACAAGAGAAACACAAAGCTGTGATGCCTGCCCTGAAGCAGCAGCAATCCGAGGTTCCAGAGCTGGGGTCAGGCTGTTGGGAGCTCCAGGAGCCCTCTGAGGGCTCTGTGCTCCTCCTGCCCTTGGAGCACTCTGGTTTCTGAGCCTGGTACCGCAGGATGCTGCAGCCAGGCTTCTCCAGGGAGCTGCTGCTGCCCTGCCAGGGGCTGGGGACACTCTCTGGCTCTGCACCCCAGCTGTGAGTGTCTGAAAACACCCCCAAAGCTGTGATTCCAGAGAAACACCACACTCTGCAAATCTCCTTTCAGCAGCAGAGCTGGGACCTGCCCCGCACACGCACAAGGGCTGGACCGGCTTCAGCAGGAGCCAGCAGGCTCTGGCAAGGGCCCCGTGCTGGAAACAGCATTCTGCTCATTCTTCTGCCTGCTCACAGTCCTGCTCTTGTCCAAGGTGGGGACAGCCTGTGCTAGTGGGGAGGGAAGGGAGCAATGAGTTTATTTTGGTTATTTAGGGAGTCAGGCTGCATGTTACAGCATCACCTCACAATCCATAGAAAATGAAATCCTGCTGAAGTCCTGCTCACACCTCTGTGGGGACTGTGCGAGGGTGTGCAGGGCTGTCCCCTTCCCTGGTACCCTGGGTCCCCTGTCTGTGCCCCTGGCAGGCTCAGGGCCTGCAGTATTCCAGTCCATGCAATGTTCCAGTCCATGCAATGTTCCAGTCCCTGCAGTATTCCAATTCCTGCAATATTCCAGTTCCTGCAATATTCCAGTCCCTGCAGGATTCCAGTCCATGCAATGTTCCAGTTCCTGCAATGTTCCAGTCCCTGCAGGATTCCAGTCCCTGCAGGATTCCAGTCCATGCAATATTCCAGTTCCTGCAATGTTCCAGACCCTGCAATATTCCAGTTCCTGGCACTGAGGGCAGGGGACCCTGCCCTGGGACTGCTGGAGCACCAAACTCAGATTTGGTGTCAGCCCTGGGGTGGGACACAGGGCAGGGAGGGGACACTGTGGGGACACTGCGGGGACAATCCCTGGGAAGCTCCTCACAACAGGGGACATGAGGATTTTGCTTCTATTTCCAAGCCTTTGCTTTCATTTCCAAAGTTTTGCTTCCTGAGCTGTCCCTGAAGCTGGCTAATTTTTCATTCAGAAGAACAAAAAGCTAATACATAAAAAAAATCAGGGAAAAACCCCAAATCCCAAGCTTCTAATATAGCAAATTATCCTCCATACAAACTCAATATTTGGTCTCACTTCAGTGCTCATTCTGCACTTCTAGAGATGTCTGGGATTTCTCCCCTGTTTGTGGGCAGTGCTATAACCAGAGCTGGGTGATGCTTTGCAGCTCTCTGTTGTTACTCACAAAAAATGCAAGTTCTAAAATACTTTACTAAATTCAATAAGTGAATCTATTTTTAAAAAAATAAATAAAAAAAAAAGGCAAACACAAAACCAACTATTGTGGTATTTAAATGAAGTTTACATTTCATATTTCAAATTATATTTTTATTTAGAAATCCCTAATGTTACTTTAGATAATTCTATAGACTGGGAAAACCAGCGAAATTCATTCAAGATTTCATTTTGGGTCAGCCAAAAGGATTTATTTAAACCAGGAAAAAAAAAAATTTAAAAACCAACTCTAGAAATAGAAATTAATTTCTAAGAGCTGGGGAAAAAAAAAAGTGAAAAATCCATTCTTAAACCTCTGGTTTAGTCAGTGAAGAAAACTTTTGTTCTGGACATTCAGATCTCTGGAGTTAGTGAGGTGATGAATCTTTGTCCAGCTTCCCTTCAAATAATTAAGACATATTTTCTGTATATTACATTTCCTGGTAATATGATAGCTCCACTTTAACATAATGCTATTTCAGAATTGATAAGACTGGGGGTAATTAATTATAATGTAATTATTTGTTGTAATACCACTCCACTGGAGATCATGCACAACAGCACAGGCTAAAAAGGAGAGCCCTTCAGAAAGCAAGGATAGAAGGAGTACACAAAATAGATTTATTTTTTAAAATTTTTTTTCAAGAGCTTTCGTTAATAAATGTTACTAAAACAGAAATTCAGACAGGAACTGCAGCTCTGTCTTGGCAGCAGTGGGCACTGGCTGCAGCTGGGATCCACTGACCCTGGCTGGGGATTTTGGGGATTTGGGGAGACCCCTGCTGCAGCAGCAGGGACACGAGCTGCTGCCTGGTACAAATTTCAAACAAATAAATTGCGTTCATGAATAAATCCTAACAGCACCCCAGCTCCGGCCACAGCCTGGCTGAGACCTGTGCAATCACTGAGCTGGTCAGTACCTGACAACCACTCTGCCCCTCCTCACAGAACACTATTTTTACATGAATTGCTGAATTCACAAAAGCATCTGCAGTGATCCAGCCCTGATTGCAGTGTGCAGATGAATTGAGAGGTGCTGTTCCATAACCTCTGCGTGACTTTGAAATGCACATTCCACTCAGGAGCCTAACGCAATCTGTTTCCACTGAAGGAGAGCAACACTGGAAATATGATTACAATAATTGTGTTATGAACATGGCATTGTCGTGATCAAGTGAAGGGCTCCAAAATGTAACTGATAAAATTGTAACTTTGACCTCCATCTTCAGCTCAAAAACTCAGTCCAGTTCAAACATCCCTGTGTATGAGGCTCAAAGGCAGGCCCAGCACTCCAACCCCTGCTCCCAGGAGCCACTTCACAGACAAAATTCGGGTAAACAAGAGCTGGTGGGAGGGGAGAAACAGGATCCATCTTTTGATGTCCATTTAGAGCGTAAAAGACTAAATCTTGTGCTGCAACAGTTCCATCGATTCCCCGGAGCCGGAGAAACAGAGAATTCAATTTGAAATTCCTGTGTAAACACGCTGGGGCAAATTCATGCTTGATGGAAATTGTTGTAACTTCCTTGGCTGTACTGGTATCACTGAAACCAATGAATCTGGGACTGTTTGCACCATATGAGGATCCATCCCCTTCCTAAATATTTACGCAAAAAATGAGAAAATTGGAGTAATTTAAAAATATTTTAATGCGGCGTTCCCAACCATGCAGAACATAGTAGACCCCTTCTGCTTTGTTTTCTTACCCTCTGGCTTCATTCAGGTCCTACTTTGAATTTCTCAGCTAAATATGGAAAGAAAAGTGTAAATTGTACCAGTCCTACCATTAGTTTCAGTTTGCAGGAGTGCCATTGATACAGACTCCTGCATTTATTTGGGGTGGAAAGTGTCTATTTAAATTGTGAGATCAATCGTCAAATTAGATGTGTGACTGCACACATCGTTCCAGTGTTTATTTTCTTTCCTGGCACACTTATGGCTCTTTGGGCTTGAAGAATGTAACTCAATTGGAATGAGCCTCGGTGATAAAATGGTCATCACATAAGATGTCTTTGTGTTGTTTTGAAATGTCCTATTACAAGGCATTTTAATAAACTTTGTTTTTATTTTCCTTGATTAATAACACATTTGCTTGTGAATTTTCTGGGATGTTTGATTCATGGCCTTTCCTTTCTTTCCCTTAGAACTCCTTGGTGGCAGCAGCCTCCAGGAGGCCTTGTGGGACTATCCCATGGCGAAATGACCTGGTCCTGCCTTTGTCCAAGTAATTTTAGTCGCACTAACACTTTTGACCCCTGGTGTCATTGATAAGCTCCAGAGCACCGGGTGCTGCGTCAAAAAAGTTTTGAAAGATCTGCAGAAAACCAAATGCTTAAAGCCATGTGATTGATATTTGTTTGTTTTAATGATGAATATAGAAAATAATACTCTGTCACTTTCTCTGCTCTGCCCATTCACACTGACAGAGAAGCTGTTTCATGGAAAGTAGTTACATTACGTGTATTAAAAACTGCCAGGGATGCAAGGGAGAATATTCTGTTTTCATCTTCTCTGCTCAATAGCTGATAGGATTCTTACCTGCTCCTCAGCTGTGTTAAGAAGGAGAGACACTGAGGGTTGTGCAAGGCATTAAACAGCAGCAGTTGATCACTTCTGCTAATATGGTTTCACTATAGGATACTGTCATCTTCTTCTGATTGGCATTTGCCTCTCAGAGAATTGTTTGGCTAATGCACAGCTTAATACTTTCATTTTCTCTTTTTCTTTTCTTCTTCTTTTTTTTTTTTTTTTTTTTGTTGAAACTGGCTTTTATCTTTAAACTGTTTTTATAAAGCAGAAAACTGTCCCTTTGAACTCGTCCTCTGATGTCATAAGAGCTGGGAGCTGACATGAATTACGCTGTGAAAATGCTGACATTTCGAGCTAGGTACCAGCATGTGCTAAAGCGCAGTAACACATGATGCGCCCCAGAATATTTTTTTACCGTAGTGTTATTAGTGGCAGGCTCTTTGGTCTGAACGCCTTTGATAAGCAGAATTAGCAAGCTGTTTTTCCAGCCTAAGTATGGTAAATTCTTTCCCCTTTTGGGGTCAAAAAAGTATAAATATTAAAAGAAAACTCCAAGCGTGGCTATTTGCAAGGTTACAGTGTTTGTTATTAGAGCTGCGGAATAGGTTCAGTCCTTTAGAGAAGACATTGTGAGGGAGCCCTGAAGGGACAGGAAACATCTCTATTTGCTGGCAGCGTGCCTGTATAACACATATCACACATTTTGCTCCCAGTGCCATCCTGATGGCACGGCGGGGAGAGCCAGCTCAGCTATGCAGAACGAAAACAGCCGGCAGATCGATATTTCATAACACAGCACGCATAACACGGGGGGAAAGGGAATTACAGGAGGCTCTTTGCAGGAAGCCAGTTCTGTGGGCAGCTAAAAAAACCCAGGATGTTCACTGGAATTAGGGCCCTAATCTCAGTCCCCTCCCGGGAGGAGAGGCAGAAGGCAGGAAGCACTTTGCACAGGGCTTCCTCTGGGTGCCCCAGAGATGTCACACAGAGAAGCCTGGTTTTAATGCTGCATTCCTCAGCACAAATAAAGCACAGCTTTACAGCCTTACTTGTGCAAGGCTTGAAAAGAGACTCTTATGGAACCCTCCAGCCTAGGTAGAGTGAGGCAATAGGGAAAAGCACTGTTTCCCTGACGCTTTTAATACAACAGGGTTATGCCTTAGATGAAGACAAAGTGGATTCTGCATCTTAAGTGACATCAGAAAATGATACAGTGCTGTGCATCATCCTCTAAAGAAGGCTGAGTTTAGCACCACTTATTTCCATCTTTAACCATCCTCTAACTGTGCCTTGTATAAACAATTTTGATGCCATAAGGCAATTATCCTGATTGTGTTAATGGATATTACCCTTCCCATGAGCAAACAGAAAGCTTGGAGATGCTTTTAATCTCCCCGTTTTCCTACCCAAAAAAAGAGATCCAACCCCCAATCAAAAAACCCCCAGCATTCCATTTTTTTTTAACCCAGTCCATAGCTCATGGAGACTAAAACAAGAGAATAAAAAATCCGATGCATTTGTCAATAATGCCAAATAAGCAGCTCTGGCCAGGCTGAGGATGGAAGCCTGGCCTGGCTCTGGGCACTCATGTGCAGGGCAGAGAGAGGGAGCAGGGCTGGGTTTCCTGGGGACAATCCTGCTGCTGCCATCATGCTGAGCATGGGTGACAACCTCAGCTGCCTTGGGAGCACTGAGGGTGCTGCAGCCCCTCCAGAGCACAGCGCTGTTCACAGATGGGTTCCAGAACAGAACAGCCCCACTGGAGCCTGTTTGGGCTCACCTGGCAACAGAGGCCAGACAAAGCTGAAAGAATCACAGCAGATTTATTTAATGAAGGGCTTTCAGGTATGTTAAGGGCAGTCAGAAGCCTCCCAGAGGCTGCACCCAAGCTGGAAGATGGTCACAAGTTTCTCAGACAATTACAAGTTTGGTCCATTTCCATCTCAGGGGTTGATGCTCCAATTCCAGCTTCAGCTAATGAAGTCATTTACCCCCAGTTTGCTCCCCCCAATTCACTTTTGTTTATTCTTTCAGGGCCTGAGGCTGTGGGGTGTCCTTGGGTTCCAGGCCCAGAGGAATTGTTTTATCTGACCAAAGCATGATGACAGTAACTAACACTTTATACCCAGTTTAGAGCTATGCACTAATGCAGTATAGGATCTAAAACATAGAAAAGCTAAATTCTTAAGGCATCATCATGGTGATGTGCTCATCCTCCCCCCGTGGTGCCAAGCCCCTGAGCAGCACTGAGGGCAGTGGGGGATGCAGATGTGGCAAGGACAGGGCAGCAGCTGGAGGCAGCTGGGGCTGAAACGAGCAGCACCACGGTGCCCTCACAGCCAGGCTGTTGGTTAGGGAAAAGAGAAACAAACAAACAAAAAAAAAAAAAAAATTATGGGAATTATTAGGAGAGAAGAAGAAACAGTGAGAGAATAAAGCAGGAAAAGGGACTTTGGAAGAATAGGAGAGGCACAGCAAGGGTGGACAGAGGCACTTGGAGACCCAAGGGCACTTCATGAGCCTCACAGGTTGAGTTCTCTCATCTTCCACTGCCCCAAGCTCTCTAACAGAGTTGTCCCAGCTGGAGGGGTAATTTTCATCCTCTCCAAACCAGTCACAACATTTTGAACAAGAATGGTGCAAGAAGAAGAATGAAGAAAAGGCTGGAGGTGAGCAGAACCTGCAAAGGGGCCAAGCACAGGTGGAACAGCAAGCTTGAATATACTGCTGACAAAAGACTTGTCAGGAGAAACTCATGAGAAAGATGTCAAAGTGAGGAAAATGAGAAGGCTATTGAGAGCTTTGAAAGTTAGAATTTCAGGAAAAGTGGAGCTGTTTTGCAGGAGAAGCCCATGTGCCTGCTGCCTTGTATTTTTGCTGCTTTTCTTCAGAGAATTAGGAAAAAATGTGGAACTTTGTGTGGGAGCTGGATTTGTGTTTAGGTGGACTTTGGGGAATTTATAACATAATGAGAAGGATTCTTGGGCAGCCCCTGCAGGAACCTGAGGCTGTCACAGGCAGCAGGGTGCCACAGGCTCTGTTGAGCTGGGCTCTCCTGAGCCTTCCCAGCTCCTGCTGTGCTGGGATCAAACCTCAGCTCCCAGCTCCCTGGGCACGGATCAGTGCCAGAACAGGAGGGGATTCCTGTGAGACCACCCCAGCACCCAGCCAGAGCTGCATTTTGGCTCAGCAGGGCTGAGAGGCGAAGTGCAGCCCCCTGAGAGAGGCTCAGAGCCCAGCTGCTGTCAGAGCCTCTCCTGCACAGGGTGGATGTGCTACAGGAGCTCATCCCTCGCGCGTGGGGACACATCTGTGGGGGAGAAAAACCAGCCAGGAACATGGTTCTGAACCTTCTGGATGCCAGCAGGGAGGACTGGCTGCAGCCCTGGCTCCTGAAGTGGTGCCTCTGGAAGCTTTTCCTCGCAGTTTGAAAAGCCGTGTTGTGAAAAATGCTTTAATATTCACGATTCAATTGATTTTAAAGTGGATAATCATCACTGAGCTTTAAATACACAGAGCTTGTTGTTGGAGCTACAGCTTTTCTTTGTTAATACTAACATTAAATATTTATTCTGGATAAGGATAATCTAGTAATATGGGGAAACACCTGCAATTGAACTGCTGTGATAAGGATCTCTACTATACACTTCTCCTGCCAATATTTTCACAAGCCTCACTTTTTTCAGGGGTAAATAAAGTTAATTCATTTTCCACTCCTGTTGTCTCACGAATTTGAATGTATTTGATGCATGAATCTTTGCAATAGTTTGTAAAGCCCAGCTCAAAAGCTGTGCTAATTTGTTTAAGGAGTTCTGTTTGACAGAAGCCCCTTTTTTCCCCCCAGCACTAATTGGGTGATGATGATTGGGTCATTTTGGGAAACACCAGAGCAGGAGAAGGCAGCTGGAGATGGTGTGTGAGGAAACCCAAAACCATGCCAGGATTTAAGATTTTATGAAGCTGCAGCAATATTCTGTCTCACCCCAATGGAGCTGCATTAGCCACAGGCAGCTCCTGCCTGTTTGCACATGGCCCTTTCTGTGTGGCTTCCTAAAACCTGTGACAGGGTAAAGTTTTCACTTGAAAATGGAGAACAAAGTGATTCGTTTCTCCCTCTGACAATAACCCACCTTACACAGAGTTGTGTTCACTACAGAGCCCCAAACCCACCCTACAGAGCCCCAAACTCACCTCACAGAGCCTCAAACCCACCTCACAGAGCCCCAAACCCACCTCACAGAGCCCCAAACCCACCTTACAGAGCCCCAAACCCACCTCACAGAGCCCCAAACTCACCTCACAGAGCCCCAAACCCACCTTACACAGAGTTGTGTTCACTACAGAGCCCCAAACCCATCTTACAGAGCCCCAAACTCACCTCACAGAACCCCAAACCCACCTCACAGAGCACCAAACCCACCTCACAGAGCCCCAAACTCACCTCACAGAGCCCCAAACCCACCTTACAGAGCCTCAAACCCATCTTACACAGAGCCCATGGAACTCAGACTCCTCTGGGGGTTTTCTGAGGCTCCCCAGCCTTTCCCCCCTTGTGCTGTTCTGTCTTGCACTCTGAGTGTCAAACACAAATAAGAGTATTTGCTTGCTTCCCTTCACACATTTTAACAGCCACAAAACACAGCTTTGTAATGAGTCCCTGGTTGGAGTAGGAGTGCAGCTGGCAGTGAGGAAACTCAGTGCTTCTGTTTCCCTGCTCCTCATCCCAGGTTGAATACACAGCACTGAAAAGCAGCAAATACTATTTTTGTTGTAACATAAGTAACAAATAACATTTCCATTGTATTTCCATTGCATTCTAAAGAGATTTTTTAACCAGGATATATTTATTTGAGATAAAACCAATGTTGATGTTTAACCCACAGAAACTCTTGTTTGTTTTTTGTTTGTCCTAATCCTGCTTTAAAGGCTCCAGTGAAATCTTTCTTTGGAGTACTGAATATCCAGGAGATGTGGCATACCTTTTCTCCAGGCTTTTTCTTTTTAAAAAAGCTAATCCAGCTGGAGAACACAGCCAGTTAAAGATGCCTTTCTGTGTGTCAAGTTCCTCCCTCATCTACTAAACCCTGTAGTGACTACAACTCTTCTGAGTGCAGGTTCTGGGCTCTGTTTATCTGGAATAAATCATTGCCATTGTTTATTCCAGGGCTGGGGTGTCTGTGTGTAGTCCTGTTCTCAAACAAGGAACAAGCAGAGGAAAATTCATATGTAGATGAAATCAAATAATAATGTGGAGGTTGTTCTTTTGCAGCTCCCTGAGTTGTGCTGTGCATGCAGGGGAATGCAGTGGCAGCATGGTATCACTGATGGGCTGCCTGCCTTTTCCTGTGCCTGTTCCCACAGAATGTAAATCTGGATTGTCTCCTCTTTTAACCATTGAAAAGTAATAAACAATGAAGTTAGAAACTCACAGGAAAATTGTGCATCTTTTAGAGGAGTCTATTTTTCCCCAGTGGGAGTAGGGGGCTAAGTCCTGCTTTTGGCCAGGTTCTGGCCAGGTGTGTGAGAGAAAGGATCCCCCAGCACTCTGTGACAGCTGGTGAAGGGCACTGCATCCTCACTCTCTGGGGGAAAGTGGGAAATGAGCTCCCCACAAGGCTCTTTCCCTGCAGATCTGGCTGCAGCCAGCCAGGAGGGAAATGTCCACGTCATGGCCCCTGTGGAGACAGCACCAGGGCTAAGCCCTGCTCCCCTTTACTTTTTTACTTTATCCTCATTATTTTTATCTTGTATTACTTTATTATCACTGTCATTCTTTGGGTGACATCATTCAGTTTCACTTAAAACTACAGAAAAGCCTGGAATACCTGCAAACAATTTCAGGTGTTAAACTGGGGCCAAAGACCTTCAGAGGACACTCTGATGTCAGGAGATTATTGCTGCAGTGCTGACATTTCCTTCAATAAGCAGCACATCCTCAGAGCTTGCTCGTGAAATGATCCTGGAACATCTGCTGAGATTAAACATTTTCCTTGTTTGCTTTAAAAATTACAAATTTACTTATCCAAACTCCTTTTTTTTTTTTTTTTTTTTTTGTGTTGCTGTAGCACCCATTTACATAGGAAGGCTTAAAAAAAACTCAACAAATCAAGTGAAGATGTGAATTTAAAACAAATTGCTTTAGCAGTTGTCCTAAACAACTAAAAGTCCTAATAGTCCAACTATAACTAAAAGTCCTGTGCAGACTTACTGTACTTTGTGTAACTTAGTTAACCCAAAAGCTCTTGGTAGTGAATAAGTTGAGGGCTGAGGGTAATTAATTAATCCACTTTAAATTCAGTATAATTTCCTGTCTGTAGGCAGCTCTGAGGAATGCACGCTGCAGAAATGGAAGCCAGTGAGGATTTTACTCTCCTCCAAAATACTTTGGTTCCTGTCTAGGTCTGGTGGCTGTTCCTCAAAATCTGAAGTTTTTTAGTGACTGTGTTGTTGGAGACTTGGGATTGTTACCAACATCTTGCATAGTCTCAGTGTCCTCTTCATCAAATTTTAATTAAACATTTCCATTAAGAAAATGAAGGTTCCTTAGACATGCTGTTCATGTCAGCCTTCCCAACTATTTCAGAGCCTTTTTTAAATCTATAGCAGTGGAGTTTAGAGGAATACTGTGAGCTTGGTAGTAAATCTTCCAGGGAAAATTCTGTTGGCAGGGTGGGAGGCATTAGGTGCTGGTTCAGAATAATCTGTGCTGACCTCACTAACACACAGAACATATCCTAGCAGGGTTTGGGATTGGAAATGCTGCAAACTTTGCATTGTGCTGCAGCAGCCTTGTGTGCACAGTTCCTCTTCCAGTGACCATTTACAGCCTTTGAAATTCTAATTTATCCTTTTCCAGTATAGAATGTAATAGCATCACTGTTAAAAAAAAATAAAATTTAAAAAAAAAAAAATCCTCTTGAATTTATACCAAGTATTTAATGGCAAAATCACAATTTTTTTTTTATTCCACTTAGCCATTTGGCAGTGGAAAGGCCACTGCCTGTGTTCTCCCTTTGAAGTCTGAAAAAAAAATCTGGCCTAGGTTCTTTATTTGGGGAAAAGAGATTTGCCTTGTGTAACGATTATTCTCCTAATGCCATGAGACACTCCGGGTGCGTTGTGTTTTCCTGACATAAACATTTAGCTCATCTTTTGTTTTTAAACCGATGGCTACTCACACCAGCCCTGCAGAATGTGGAAAGAAAAGTTCCCTGTCACGAGGGATTGTCTTCTCTGCTGATTTTCCACAAGATCTTGCTCGGTGTCATGCATTATAATTATATGACAGGAGAGTATGGCATAGCGTTTCCCATAGGTTTCCTATGTGAGATAAGCCAGATAAACACTGTGGTTTATTTCTGCAGGAGCGCTGCGCGGTTTCCTGGCCCGCGGGAGCTGCGGCTCTCCCGGCTGCACAATGCTCCGTGTCCTGCAGGGAAGCTCCCCGCACAAAGCAAGGAAACCTCTGGGCTCAGCTGGCTGTGCTGGGCTTCCTGACAATGTCCTTATCGCCCAAGGGTCCCTCCACACTCCTGCAGAGCTCTCTGCGGGCCAGGGGAGCTGCTGTTTATTTTTCTCCCCGTTCTGGGAGGCCTTTACTTGGATCTCTCCTCTGTTCCTGGGCTCCAGAGAAACCAGGAGCACCGAGGTTTGCTCCAGGGTGTGCTTGGCTTGGCTTCCAATGAACCCACCTCTGCTTCAGCCCTGGCACCCTGGCACCCTGGCCAGGGAAATATTCTGCTTAGGGATGGCTTTGCTGAAGCAGGGAGAGGGGCTGTGGTTACAGGAGTGGTGAGCAGCAGAGGTGCTTGCGGTTTGTTCCACGGCCTGAATTGTGCAGAAGGGGAAAGAATACCCAGGCATCACTTTCCCAGGCAGCTGGGAAGCTTGTGCTGTAGGTGCCAGGAAACCTGGGTGGGTGAGAGGTTGAAGAGCTTCAGAAGGGTTAATCAGGAGAGGCTGGAAAATTGCAGTAATGCTGCGAGTGTCGGTGGTTAACGAGACACCTCAGCCATGGTGGGGTGACCTCCTCCTCCTCCTCCATGGCTTCAGAGCTTTGCAGTTCCCTGAAGTTTTGCTTTCCCATTTTACTTTCTCTAAGTTCTTTTTTCAGTCTCAGACCAAGTTTTGTAACGCACTGACATCTGCTGTGTGTTTGACTAACACAGGCAGCAAAGAGCTGAACCAGGCCTTGCAGCCCGGGCAGAGCTTGAGAAATCAGACCTGAGAGAAAGGGGAAGGAGGGTGGGAGAACCTGGCAGCTCCAGGAGGTAAGAGGGAACCAACCTCCCTGCCCTTAGGAATCATAATGGTTTTATGGAAGAGGTGCACAAAGTAAGCCAATTTCAGTCACACAAACAGCAGCTGTATGCATGGACTGTAGTTATCAACGTGTAGAAAAATCTACTTTAGCTCCATTTTTCCTTCCTTTTTTTATCTAATCAGAGTTGTGGTGATGTGGTGGGCATCATGCAGTGGGCATAAGATCCTGATAAATGGCTTTTGTGCCCGTTCTTGGACACACTGAGATGGAGAGGAAGCAGTGTAGGTGAATGATGCCACTACCTGCACCATGAGCACCCCATCATGCACATTTACAAATCCTGTAAGGCAGGAGCAGCCTCCAGCCCTCCAGCAAATAATTGTAGGTACCACAGCAGGAGCTGCTGCACGACAGCATCACTTTCAAAACACTAAACCAGCTTCTGAAAACACTCTCTCAGTTCAATAGCAGCAAAACTTGCTGCTGATGGAAAGCTCCCCTGGAACATTTTTGGTGGAGGTTGGTTTGTGGCAGGGATGTGAAGCAGCAGAGGCTCTCCCTGGCACTGTGGGACAACCAAACCTCCTCTGCCTCACTCCAAAGCAGCCCCAGCTCCTGCCCCAGCTACATTTCAGCTGGACATTTCAGAGACCCAGTGCAAAACTAATCAGAAATCTTCCATCAGAACAGTTTGAAACAAGAAACCGAGCTGTGCTAAAGGCAATAGGCAATTTTTACCAATAGGTGGTTTTGATTTTTACAAAAAAATTGACAGTATTTCTAATGAAAAACTGAAGCCAGGCTGGGATTTTTTTTTTTTGATATGTTGTTCAGCAGAAAATAATAGCTTATAAAACCACACTTTTTTTTCTTACAAAAAAAAGTTCTTTGCTGGTTTCAGGAAAATTTAACAGCCTCTCTGGAAAGGGGGGAGCCTCCTAACAAATGGTTTTTCAAAATATATATTTTTACCAGCTTCATGAATCAATGAGTTATGAGGTTATCCCCCACATTAGTCCCTCCATATAGGTATTTTTTAAGGTAATAAGCCTCTGAGGCAGGCAAGACTCTATGCATTGAGCAAGAAAGGGGATGTGGGGGTTTTTTTCCCCCATTTTCTATCCCCAAAGCGGCTGTAAAATCTTGTTTTGCAAATGTATGTTTTACTAGAAAAACTAGGGTTTAAATAGGTGATAAACCGTAGTTTCTCCTTTTCCTCATTCCCAGCAAATGTGCAAAATAGCTGCAAGGCCATGACAGTGCTGGATTAACACCTCACCAACAGCAAGAACTGAAACAGAAAAGTACCTTTTCATTATGAGGAGTTTTAAACAGTAGGGGAAATCCTGCTCCCCTCGAGATCAGGAGGGAAATTCCTTTTCAGCTTCAAAAGAACCAAAATGTAGCTCTGCATTATTCTGAGAGGCTGTTTAAAAGCCCTGGCATTTCCATCCCTTTGCAGTGGTCCCACAGTCAGGAAAAGCAGCTCTTTCCAGCCTGGTGTTGGGGTTCCAGGGCAGTGCAGAGCCTGCTCAGGAGCATTCCTTCAGCACCTGTAGCATGAAGGGACTGCTGCCTCTCTCTTTCTGTGTAGGGTTTTTGTTGTTGTTTCAATGGGACAATGCCTCCCTGGAAAATCTGTGCTGAAGCACCCTTCACTCATCGTTTTTAATATTTCTTATTGCCAAGCCCCACCACCTTTTCAAAGGGAGGTGTCTGACACAGTCACAGTCAGGGTTTAGAACGTGGGTTCCCAGATGCATTTAAAGACCCTGAGTATTAATTTGTGAGGATTAAATTCATGAGACCCTAACTCATGAGAAACCACATGTACAAAAATGTGACGTGGGATGACTGATGGAGGGTCCAGCAGCAAGCAGAGCTTTGTTTTATGCCTTCCAGCAATGATGCTGTTTGTAAAACACCTGAATTGCCCACGAGGTGGGTGACATGCTGTAAAATATTCCAGTCATGACATCAAGTGCAAGAAAAGTTGTAATTGCTAATTAATGAACTTATCAGGTGAAGCTGAGCCCAGCTCACATCCTCAGAGCTCTCTCTGGAAGGGGGCAGGGACACACAAAAGCTGACACATCCCTCAAGGCAAAACCCTTCTGAGAATGAAGCAGCCAAACCCCCTCATATCCCCTGCCACTGATTTAATTCAGCTACAATCAGAATTAAACACCCAACTGTTGCACCCTGCCCACTAAAAATGAACCATGGGAGAATAATAAATTTTAATTTTTTGAGCTGTTGTTCCCAATATCTGGTGGAGACTTCAACATGCATTTGGTGCAATACCTGCTTCCATATCCAGTGAGCAGTGCCAGAGTTCAGCCCCACACCAAGCCATCAAACAGAGCTGGCTCAATACAATATTCAGGCATGTAGCACATGTTTTTCTGTGCAAATAAATGCTCTTCCATGCTTTGTATGATGGCACCAGGCAGATGAAGACTGATACAGAGCTTAACTTCTCCTGACAGCTATTCTCATAATGAGCCTCTATTTTATTTGTTGCAAGGGATAGCTACAAACTGGATGAAAAAATGAAAACAAATTGAAATTAAATTATATGTAAGTAAACAAACTGTAATAAAATGAGCAGGCTGAACTTTCATCTACATTTCAACTGGATTTGAACCAAGTCCCTTCTGAGAGTCTAAGAAAGTTTGGTTAATTATTTTTTTTTTTGTTTGGTCTGCTCTGCATTTCCTTGCTCTCATTGTGACCAAGAGGAGAAAACTGGGAGCAGCTCTGATCTGCTGTTTCTGGCCAGGTCAAAAGTAGGACAGGCTGGAAATGTCATGCAAATTCCCATGCTTGGTAGATCCCCAGTTCAGATTTTCATGCTCAGAAGGCTGGAATGAGATGGAGATAAACTAAAAGACCTCAAGGTGATTGTACAGACAAAAATCAACCAGAATTTAGGTGGCCAAGCTTAAACTGAAATATTCAACTTCTTCAAAGTTTCTGTTCTTGCCACGAAGGGAAATTCAGTGTTTTTGGGTTTGCATTGTGCTTCCAAGCCCACTGTCTGACTGGGACAATGCAGGGACCTAAGAGGTGTCTGAGGGTCAGACCCACCTTCCACTGGCACTGCCACCTCTATCTCCAGTCAGTGTGTGCTTTCAGGTTATGCTTTCGAGTTCTGGGGGGAGTCTGAGGCTAAAGCCTCACTCCTTTCCTCCAGAAGGAAGAGAATTACTTCTATCACATCACTTTTAACCTGATTATCTAGATATGGCATGTGGTTTGGTCCAGCAAAACAGATTTGTTGTCAGATCAAACCTACTTATTTACCTTGCAATCTTATAATCTGTGTAGAAGCACATTAGTTACATTTAAAAGGAAACAAACTTGTGCTCCTAATTGTTTTAAAGTGCAGCCTGTAGTTGGGAGAGGTACAGCTAGAGT